>NC_062295.1:29277063-29900063 GCF_902655055.1 Lutra lutra
TGTCGGGGGTGGGCTGAGCAATGTCCAGAGACACAGAGAAGTATCATTTGTGCCGGCCAATCTGTGAGCGATGTGCAGGTACTGACGGCTGATCTGCTAAAGGCCAGTGAGGGGGCAGCTGGTGTGGCTTTGCGGTCAGTGGTTAGAGCTCACTGAAATGAATGGCATTAGCGGGGCCCCACGGGCTGCCCAGTGCGCAGGTACAATGCTCCCTCCTCCAAGAATGGGTCCTTCCTTACACATTCCTCCTCCATACGCAACTGTAGAGAGTCGGGAGCTGGGAGTCCGTCTTCCCTCCCGACCCCTTCCCCATCTTCAAGGGCACGAGCAGGCCAACCCCTGCTCATCATCATTTTTGTATGGCCCACAAGCTAAGAATATTTTTTGTGTTTTTTAAATGGCTGAAAAAATTGAATGAAGAATAATGTTTTGTGACACATGAAGATTATGTGAATTGAAATTTCAGTGTCCGTAAAATTCTGAGTGAACACAGCCGCTCGCTCATTTCCGTGTCATCTACGTCTGTCTTGACATGAGGGTGATATAGTTAGGTACTCAACAGAAGCCGCAGGACCTATAGAGCCTAACATAGGTACTATCCAGCCTTTTACAGACAAGGGTTGATGGCCCTGTTTTAAGCGACAGACTGCCCTTCCTGGATAAGAGGAAGGTACGTAAGCGCGAAATGTAAGTATACCAGAACCTTAACATCAGAGCCAAGCTGAGGAATTATTTGGATTTGGTTCATCATCACTAGGCATCTACACCCAGCTGTGAACTTTGAGAGGCATAGCCAAATGGTACCTTATGCATGACAGTTTGGGTTTACACACACTATATTCAGCATTGTATCAGGAGAAGGAAAAATAATTAAAAAAAAAAAAACACCTGCTAGACAGGCACCTGGTTGACTCAGTCGGTTGAGCGTCTGACCCTTGATTGGGACTCAGGTCATGATCTCAGGGTCCTGGGATCAAGCTCCACGTTGGGCTCTGCGTTCCACCCAACTGAGTCTTATTCAAAATTTCAATCTCATATCCACTTCAAAGTTCTTCACCTTCTCCCACAGTATGATCTGCTGGTTCCCTCTTCCTCACCTTTTCCCCACTCTGTCTTTGGGCTCTTCTGTGGTTTGGGTGGGATTGGAGGTGCGTGGGTGGAGATGTGTGGAAAAGGAGCAAAGATCTCTATGTCTAGTTCTTGTCCTTACCTGTGATGTCGTCCATGGAGCAGGAGTTAGGGGATGGGTGAGCCCAATGATGGGTATTAAGGAGGACACAGACTGCAAGGAGCACTGGGTATAATATGCAAACAATGAATCATGGAACACGACATCAAAAATAATGATGTACTCTGTGGTGACTAAAACAACATAAAAAAACTCCATGTAGGAAAAATCATATTCTCTTAGGGATATTAGTATACCCCCTCCAGGGACCCTCTAAAATCTTTAGCAGCATCTTCTGATTGCTGTCAAATACTTATTAACCAGGCTTTTTCTTGAAGAGCTATTCTTGAATATGATTTTGTCCAATTATTTTGAGAAGAGTATTAGATTTGCCTCTCGGTACTTTTTTCCCTGAGTGGAGATTAGGGAACTGTATTGGGAAATAATATTGATTTATCCAAATGGATTTGTTTTGGAAGGTGAAAATAATCCCATAATAGTGCCGTGTAAATATGGATGAGCAATTGACCATGTAATTAACTACCCATCCTTTTTGCTGTGTCTGGTTTGTTACTCAATGTGTCTTCTGGTAAATCCTCATTATAAATCAGTGCATTGTATGATAGGCAAGGAGTTCTCAGGATATTCCTTTTGCATTTCCTTCAAAATCAGAAAGTCATCAGGAAATGGATTTTTGGGGAGAGAGCTTCTCTGTATCCCAGGGACCCATCCCACTGTGCCACCGTTCAGCCCATGTGGACGTTCCCTGCTCTGCCAGGCATTTCAACGACTTCCACCAGTCTCGTCTTGTTTCAAAACAGATCATCCCATGACAGTGGTAGCTAAGGCTAGCTTTCTACATCAGCGCTCTAGGAAGGAGCCAGAGAAAGTGGGGGCAGCAGGTTGTAGATCAAGGAAATAAGTTAGGACCAGGGGGACCAGGAAAGACC
The DNA here is from genome assembly GCF_902655055.1 of Lutra lutra. Taxonomy (NCBI): domain Eukaryota; kingdom Metazoa; phylum Chordata; class Mammalia; order Carnivora; family Mustelidae; genus Lutra; species Lutra lutra. The sequence goes on from NC_062295.1 coordinate 29,279,182, forward strand.
TGAAGACAGCCTCAGGAACAGGCATCTGAGAAGTGGAACAAGGTGGAGGACAGGGCTAAATGCTGATCCTCAAGGTAAGGTAGATGCGGCCAGAATCTGCATGGTGTGGTACTTTCAGGACCTGACAGGGCCTGCCAGTGAGTTATCCAAGCCCTAAAAAGTCAGGTACTTGGAGGTTAAAGCAAGGGCTAATACCAAAATGCAAAGAAATGAACCATGCGGTGGGAACCTCAAGAACAGTGTCCCTATAATGCCCATGCAACATTGACTGTGTGTCTCTCTAGTTGTACCTTATCAGCCTCCTGCCTAACTGTATTTACCACTGACGATCCTGAAGTTTGGATGAGCAGGACGATGGAGTTGATGTGAAATGCCCCTTCTGCTGGGGGAACAGAGCAGAAATCAGGGCATTCTTGTGCGAGGAGCTGCTTGGGTTCTGCATGTGGGCATGGTGGGGTAATGGCCCAACCTTCAGCCAAACCGCTGGGCCCTCCTGACCTTCTTCCTTTCATTGCCATGCCTTGCATCCCACCTGGCCATGGCCATGGCCTCCTTCCAGAGTTTCTCTGCTCCTACTCAGGCTTTGGCTTGGGTCAGCCACCGACCGTGGCCTGAAACCCCACCTCCAGTCCAAGTCTTCTCCACAAAGATGGTCTGTTCTAACAGCAGGTGTTGAGCCTGGAGTCATCAAAAAAAAAAACAAAGAAAGACCAAAGTCAAATCTCAATTGGCAAACTCCACAGAAGAATGTAGAGGGAATACATAACACATTTTAGGAAGATTTCTATTTAAAATTATTTTCTTTTTAATTCGGGCTTTATCTAATTCAGTTGCGTGGAATACCTCTTTCTCTAGCCACCTGAGATAAATGGGTTGTTTCTGTGATTAGAAGAAAATATACACAGGGAACAAGTATTTGAAAAACTTGTCAAGTTGTTGGCTTTGCCCCACAGTGAGGACATTTATTTTCTCTAGACATTTCTTCTGAGTTTATCCCAAATCCAAAGAATGACTTAATTTGTAACTAGGAGAGATGTAGGAATTTTTATCAACAAGAACTCTCCATTTGTTTTTTTGGGTGTTGAGTTGGAGAAGTTCTTTATGGATCCTGGGTAGCAGCTCCTCATCTAGTGTCATTTGCAGGAGTTCCTTCTGGCTGACATCCATGTCCTCTTATGTGTCCTCATCACTTTTTGAGAACTTTTTTTTTTCTTACTCTCTTGTGCAAGGAGTTCCTCCTATACTTTCTTTGCTCTAGCTCTGGGGTCAGATACTTTTCTCAAGATCAATCTGCATCAGTATTATAAGCTTCCCTTCTTCTACTCACCTCTTCCCCAAGCCCTATGAGCTCTTCTCCACGAAGGCAGCTGAGTCCCACCAACTGTGGACTGGAAAGCTGCAGTCTGATCCGAATTTGGCCACCCGTGAGTTGTAGCACTTTGGGCAAGTCCCTTATATACCCTGAGTTTAACGTCCTCATCCAAGGAATGGGAGTGGGAATAACTCCATGTTGTTGCTAAAGGTAACACAGATAACGTTTTTGAAACACTGAGATGCAGCCTTTAGCTTCAAAAGGGCTTTGACAATTTTAGGGGCACCTGGGTGGCTCAGTCGGTTAAGTGTCCAACTCTTGATTTCAGCTCAGGTCATGATCTCGGGGTCATGAGATCGACTCCTGCTTCAGGCTCTTGAGGAGTGTGGACCCTGCTTAACAATCTTCCTCTCCCTTTGCCACCACCCCTTGCACCACTTGTCCTCCCTCACTCTCTCTCTCTCTCTCTCTAAAAATAAACAAATAAGTAAAAGGGCTTTGATGATTTCAGTACATGCTGCCAGTAAGGAATGCCATGAATGCTTCTTGGCCACAGATTGCAATGAGCTTCTCTGCTCATAATCAGTCCAGCCATTCACAAATGTGATATTTTCTTAACACTTTTCATGTATCCACCACACGATATTTGCTGATACATAGAGAGGGAGTCAGACAACTTGGACAAATGTACCAGATAAGGCATGCAGGTCAATGACGACACTCCCTCTTTGTCATCCGCTCTCTGATGCTACAGCAGGATAAGCTTAACCCTTGGCAAGATTCAGTTTGCTCAAGAATGCTGGCAATAGGTACCCACCCCCAAGCAACCCCAGCCTTTTGGTTGTTTTCTTTCTTATTAAGAATGTGCACATGAAGGAGTCAAGGACTTCAGATAGAAGCTGTGAGTCCTCTGCTCCCTCCCCAGCAGGGAGCCCCCACAGGGAGCCTCTGCAGGGAGCCCTGAGATCCTTGCACATGATGACTAAGGCAGGACCAGACTCCAGGCACCTGCAGGAGAGCAGGGACCAGATTTCCTTTACAGACGTGGGGATGGTGTCTTACCAGGGTGGTGCATTAGACAGAACCCACTTGGAGCCAGTCAGAGTTGGGGTCAAACCCTGCACCCCTCTTGTCACGAGCGTCCCTCAGTTCCCTAATCTGTAAAATGGGAATATTTGCTGTGTGACGGGGATTTCCAGATTTGAAATGGTAACGTTCTTGGCACACAGTGAACACACAACAAATGAAGCTAAGATTGTTCTCATCTGATGAGAAACAAATGTCTTAAAGAAAGAAAGCACTGCCCTTTCATATTGATCTACTCAAAATGCCATCATATCTATAAATGCGAATGAGCAGCTGAGAGTTCTGGCAGTGGCAAAACATACAGGTCTACCCCGTAGTCTGATGAAGGATCCAGGGTGGGCCAAAGAAGTCCCCCTTATCTTTGCCCTTTGGCTTTCCAAATCGCCAGTGCAGATCATTCTGTTTCCTTGCTCAGGTGTTCTGGAGTTGGCACACAAAAAAAAGCACGTAATAAAATAATTCTTTGAGACAACTTTAGAGAGAAGCTTTCCCAGAAGACCGGATCCTGGCTTTGAGTCACATAAGGTGTGTGTTTTGTCAATAACACAAGGAGCAAAGGCATGAATGAATTTTATTTCATTGGACAAGCGGTTCAGAATACAGATAAGGCCAGGCGAGCCGCTAAACTCTTAAATAAATGTTTTAGCACTATCTAGAAAGAAAGACTGCAATTGATTCCAATCTTTTGTGACAGAAAATCAGTTCTCTTAAAACTCCCGGGGCAGCAAACAGTAACAAAAATGTCCTGTTTCTAATAAGAGTCGGAAAGGGTTGCAAAATAAAACATTGTCAGTGGAAACCTATAGGCTGCAATTAACATGCACAAAATTTCCCCAGATGCCTCCCTTCTCTGTCCCTCATGTCTCAAAGAAAGGGGGGAAAAAAAAAACAAGCTGTGATTTGTGATTTGTAATTTTATAAGACAATATTTTGTAATTATCCGTAGGGCCTTTCAATGTTTCCAAAGATACAGGAAGAGATATTTTCATCTCAAACAAGGCCAAGTTGGATTGCAAGGATAGTACTAACATCCCAACCGTGATTGCTACTGAGGTTTTAGGATGCGAAGGGATTTTATTTTATTTAAACAGCTTAACACTTGCTAAGATCTATGTCTATCCAACATCTGCTGGATTCGGGGTTCTCCGAGCGAGCATGCACCAGAACACCTGGAGAACTCATGAACATGCAGATCTCTGGGCCCTGCCCCCAGAATATCAGGAGATCTGGGTGGGCCTGAGAAGCTGCATTTCTTACAAGTTCCCAGATGATACTGAGGCTGCTGGTCTTAGGCAACCCACTTTGGGAACCACCACACCACCGTTAAGAATCACAGACCACTTTTGCCGAAAAGGATGAGAACTCACCACCAGAAACAATAATGTAGGAGACAAGATCCTGTTTCTTGCATTACCGGCTTCTATACTGGATTGTCCTTTTTGTTCCTTAGGATAGAGTTTAACTAGTTCATCGAACGTCTTACGAGTGTGGTTACTGCTTTTCTAACAGCCTCTCCACCTGCTCCCTGGACTCTCTGGTCTCCTGGGACCACACCAGTGACTCTGACATCCAGCTCTAACCAGGCCTCAGCCCTGCTCAAACCCTCCGTGGCTAGGCATTGCCTGTGGAGCGTGATGAAAGCTCCCGAGCATGACATTCAAGGCTTTCCTCCATCACGACCCGTCAACTTGCAGGGCTCACTTCCCTTCTGACCTTCCCACCAACTTAGAGTAACTTACATGCCCTTGCCAGACAGAGGTTCAACATAATCCTTAGTAAGTAGGTGAATAAAACTGTATCAAACCCAAAGCAGGGTGTTTGTTACAAACCAACACCTGTCCACTCACATCTACATGTCCCAGAATAGGCCCGTGGACAGCAGTTCCGTGTGGGCTCCTGGGTTCCAAAGATGAGATGGTTGGCTGTCTCTTCCTAAACATCTCCCTTCAAAAAGCCTCCCTGCCACCATGTGCCGGATCCCTTGCTGTGGCAAGTGACAAATCTAGCTTTGTTCCCCATGGGGACATTCTTGGTTTTTTTTGGCTGCTGGCCAACAGCAGTAGGTAGGGTTATTCTGGCTCCTATGGAATAAAATAAATCAGAGAAAGGTGTGATTGTCACAATGGGATGGTAATGTGATTGATTAGGAGTTCATGCACACGGTCAGTTATAGATTTAAAGTTTCTTGAGTGACAAAGGTATGGGGATGCAGAGAGATGTTCACACCACTTGTTCCCATCTGGGTACCCCAGATGGAGGTACAGTGTCCCATGCACCAGCATTCCTGTGAGAATCAGAATTCTCATTCCCATGAGAATCAGAAGTGCTCTAAGTGAGGATTCCCAGATTAGAAGAACTTTCTAGGCCTTGGGCACAAGGTTTATACCCTCCTAACCTCCCTCCCTCCTGATCACCTAAGGGTAGCAGATAGGCACCTATTGCCCTGCCTGCCCCCCAAGTGCAATTAACTGAAGCACAACCACCTCCCCTCCCCAGGTCCTGCGTAATTATTGAGAGAAGGTGATGCAGAAGCCAGTTTCCCAAGCATAGCCTCCCCCAGCACACCCCAGGTTCTGAGCTACAGGAGATCCATTCCTATAACAACCAAATCCTTAGCACAATGCCTAGCACATAGTAGAAACTCAATAAATTTTGTTACTCCTCCTCATCCTAAAACCCCAGCATCTTGTAAGAGCCACTCAACTGACATCTCATGAAAAAACACCTCCATCCCCACCCCAAAAGCACACAGGAAACTCTCCCTTCTTGAAAGCCCTACCCAATGCTGAGCGGATAGCTCCCTTGTCTCATTTCACTCTCTGAGGACTTGACCTCTACCATGACCACTAACCCCTTCCTCAAGACCCTGCATCACCCATGTTGGCACTTCACGTTGTGCCTGATGTGGACCCTGCATCTCAGAGATATTAGTCATTATATGGCAGACACTGTTGTGTAACTTTAGAACCAAAATGTGATGCTTTGAGTTATGCATTCTGTTAGCCAGAAGCAGTTTACTACTTTTATCCTAAATAGAATCCACTAAAACCAACAAGAACAGATTTCATAAAATCAAAAATTGGACAGGCATTCCCCTTTTCCTCTCAACAGGCTTCTCAAACACTCAGAGTTGGATGGGGTTTTTTTATACCTTTCATTTTTTCTTACATAGAAATAAACCAGTGGGTTCCTCCAGCTTTGAAAATAAATTCGCTGAAGGCTTAAATCCACTGACCCTAATAAATTTCTTTTCTCCACGGAGTGATATTCATAGTGGAGATAATTGCTGATAACCCTAAGTGATTCACTTCGGTACAGCATCTGGAAGGCGGTAGTAGGTGATATTTCAATTTTTGCAAACCCAGGACTAAGATCACAGAATGGTTTTATTTTTTCAAGTGTTCTTCTGTGTCAAGCCATGGGTCAAATGCCATATTCTGGCACTCTGAATAAAATTTAAATCACAGCATTAATTATTGTAACAAGATGCAGATGTTAATTTCCTGAAACAGTTTAAGGCTTTCATTTCACAAAATTTGGAGCTGTGTTGTAGAAGGAGAAGGAACTCAACATTCAGTGTCAGGAGATGACAGTCCCCAGGATTAAAAGCATAGAGAAGTGACTTATCTTTCCATCCCTCAAAAATAGAGGGGATAATAATAGGCACCTCACATGGTTCTTCCAGGAATTAAGTACCCCAAGAGTGCTTATTAAGCCATAGAGTGCTTCATAAATGTGAGTTACTACTGCAGCTCTTCACAGAGATACCATCTGAGAGAGCAGGGGAGGTGCTCAGAGACCATCTCATCCAAAGCATGGTGGTTACACTAGAGGAAATTGAGCCCAGGATGGCCATTACTTGTTTGAGAGTACTAGGGTCCAAAGACTATCCTACCCCTCTTTCCACAACAGAAATGAGCCCAAAGCTAACTTACCATCCTTTACTAATATTTTTAACCCAGGGACACTTTTTTGGGTTCAGTGCTGTCTCCCCAGAAAAGATATGCTGGAGCCCTTAACCCCAGTCCCTTAGGATGTGATGTTACCTGGAGACCGAGTCTTTACAGAAGTGATCAAGTTGAGAGGAGGTCATTAGAATGGGCCCCAATCTCGACCACTGTTGTCCTTATAAAAATGGGAGGTTGACCACAGAGACAGGCACATACACATAGAGAAAGCCATGTGAACATGAAGGCAGAGATGGGGTGATGTGTCCATGAGTCAAGGAATGCCCAAGATTGTCATCAAAATGCCAGAAGCTAGGAGAGAGGCATGGAACAGAGTCTCCCTCACTGCTCTCAGAAACAACTCTGTGGACACTTTGATCTCAGACTTCCAGCCTCCAGAACTTCAAGACCACAAATGTCTCTTTTCTAAGCCATTCAGTTGGTGATACTTTGTTATAGCAATCCTTGCAAACTAATATAAACACCATGTTCTTTAATGCATGAACTTGATATAAATGTTCCTTGCACTTGGGGCATTTTGAAAAGGTTTATCTCCAAAACAAATTTCAATACCTGTCCTCTCATTTTATCTTCACAAGATGCCTATGAGGTAAATAGTACTAACATTCCAGTTTTATAGATATTTCTCATATGAACCGTTTATATTCTGCTGCATACAGAACCTATTTGGAGGAGACAAAATAAAGGTTTTAATACAAATAAAGCACAAGGTAATTCTTAAATTAAAAAAATAAAGAAAAGCCTAATTTGACAAAAGAAATGGGATAGGGATTAAATCATGAGGAGAGATACACGGCATCAGAAAAATCACAAGAACTGATCACAAGTGACAGATTTCAGTTCCAGGAATTCAGGCCAAAGGGGGAAAGAACAATGTGTTATAATAATAACTATAACCCAAAGTAGCATTTCATCTCCTTTTGAAGATTTTATTTGAGAGAGAGAGAGAGAGAAGGGTCAGAGAGAGAGAGAGAGAGAGAAGCAGACTTCCCACAGAGCGTGGAGCCCAATGTGGGACTGAATTTCACAATTGTGAGATCACAACCTGAGCCAAAATCAAGAGCCAGACACTCAACCAACTGAACCACCCAGGCACCCCTCAGCCCTTTTTGGATTATCTTATTTACTTCTGATAAGATCTTTGCACCCCATGTTATTAAGATCCCCATTGTACAGATAAGGAAATGAGAACTAGATTATGTAGTTTGCCCAAGACCATAGAACTAGTAAGCTCCTAGGCGACTCAGGCTAACTCCAGGGTAATGGCAGGACTGTCCTCTTCATTGTCTTATTATGCCACTTCCATGGGCAAGACAAGATTCTCGTAACTTGACCCTGAGTTAAATGGGTCATGAGTCCTTATATAAGGGACATGGAACACCATGTCCCAAGAATAAAGAAACCAAGAAATGTCCCACCAAGAATAAAGTCAATCACGGTCCTACCTAAAATGTCCAGATATTTCACCTTAATTTATCTACAGCAAGCACTCACTGAATGCGTGCCATGTGTTTGGTGCATTGTGGGTATTCAATACAACGTGTCAAATGTAAAAGGCAAAATGATCAGGAGTGTGCTGGACACTGGATATCAGGAGGTAAATCAACAAGTCCTCTTTTCCAACAGAGTAAGAAAGACAGGAAGGAAATAATTTGATTGTGGTGGGCTGAGTGTATTCATAAACGCAAGTGCGAAGAACAGGAGTGTCTCAAAGAAGAAGATGACCCGTTCAAACCGCCGAAGAAGGCTGGGTTTGGAAGATGAACAGATGTTCCACTGTGAGCTTTCAGGAAGTGGCACAGTCAAGAAGGAGGGAAGAGAATGAGAAAATGCATGGAAAGAGAAGAAATACGGCAAGTACGGGACCCCTAACGGTAACAGCAGGTGGAAGTTACGGTGGGGTGGGAGATGCCAAACTGAAGGTAGGCAGGGTCATACCAAGAAGGGTTTTCTATGACATACAGCTACCTACACACTTCCAAGAATGATTTTCCTTTAAAAATTCAAGAAGTGGCAGAATCCAGTCCTCTTTCTGATTAGCTTCCTATCACTACCATAACAAATCATTACCAACTAGTGACCTACAATAATATGAATTTATTATCTATCAAATCTCAAGGTCAAGAGTCCAACATGGGTCTCCTTGGGCTAAAGCCATGGTACCCTCAGGTTTGCATTCCTTCCTGGAGGCTTAGGGGAGAACCAATCCCCTTGTCTTTAGCAGTTCTTGAGGCTGTGCATATGATTTGGCTCATGGCCCCTTCTCCCATTGTCAAAGAAGGCAACATCAGGCCAAGTCCTCCTCTTATTTTTACCTCTTTGGTTCTCTCTGTTTGCTTCCCTTTTCCACATTTAAGGACCCTTGTGATTACATTGGATCCACCCAGATAACCCAAGAGAATTTTTGCAGCTGAAGGTCAACTGGTTGGTAACCTTAATTCCACCGGCACACTTTCCCATGCAAAGTAACATAGCCACAGGTTCTGGGATTCAGATATAGACATCTTGTGGGTGAGGCACATATTTCTGCACATTGCACCTGTAGTGTGACATTCCAGAAAAGGAATTTTTGTCCCTCTGGGTCATGTTCCAGAGATCTCTAGAGAGTTCTAGGGAAATCAATCCATTTTGCCTTTCATGGGCCACATGTCTTGCCTCTAAAGGTTTTAATTGACTAATTACTGTCAAGGTCTTAAAAAGTCTTTGTGGCTGTGTGCTTTTTGGGAAAAGGTCCTTAAAAGGAATTTCTAAGCCAGCTCTTTTTTCATGCCATAAACCAGGGACATAATAACGGGTTAGCCGAAACTCAGTACTACCAGTTTTGCTGAACAAACAGTTTATTTCAATGTGCAAACCTTTCCCAAAACTCAGCTATCTGTAACTCCAAAAAGATGGCTCCAAAGAAATCGTTTTATGGAATCTCAATTTTGATTTTCCCACCAAGGTCAGTGTTCTCCAGCCAAGGCAGAAGAATGAAGAAAATGATGTCCCAAAGGTTTATCAGCAGATATCTTCAATTCTAATCCAAAAACAACACTACACCTGACCCACTGAATGATTTCTTTTTTAACTTCCTATCAATTCACTTTAACAGTCCCAGTGAATTCCAGGAGAAAAAAAACCTGTAATTTAATCTTTACCAAGATACCAGAACACATGTTAGCAATTCTAATATTGGAATTAGAAAATTGGATTTCTCTTCCTTCTCTGGGATGGGTGCCGATTGGCTGGCTGGTGGACCTGGCAGGCAGAGATGTTGAGCTCAGGCAAGGCAACTTGACAAAAAGAAGAGATGGCCTTTAAACGCAGAACTTGGGCGGTCACGGGGTGCCTCAGTGGGTTCAGCGTCCAACTCTTGATTTTGGTTAAGGTCATGATCTCAGGGTCCTGAGATCAAGTCCCACATCAGGCTCCATGCTCAGTGGGGAGTCTGCTTAAAGATTCTCTCTCTCCCTCTGCCTCTCCCCCCATTCATGTGCACACACCCATTCTCTCTCTCTCTCAAGTAAACAAATAAATCTGTTTAAAAAAATAAATGCAGAACTTTGTCCCACACACTCAAGGTTCAGGGCAAGCTTCTGTGCGGGGAGAATGTGTGATGACGTTTTAAAAAAAAAAAAAAGTACATCAGGAGGATGGAAATAAATCTCTAATTACCTTGGATTCAGATTCAGCTTTCATTATAACTCAACTTGAAATCAGAAGCTATGAGAATTTTTTTGGCAAACATTTTAGTGAAATTTAATAAGCTTTGGAATGTGAGCGCTTTTGAGAAATCCAAGTGCTGAATTAATAACTTGTTAGATACATAACAGAGATTTGGTATATATTTACAGAACACTCACCATCAAGTTGACCTTAAATCTCTACCTATTCTCTATCTTGTCACCAGAAAGGTGAGCATGTAAATCCATTGGTTAAGAAGAATTGGATTTTTCATGTAATATTAAAATGTTGATTTTAATATTCCTGAAGAGTTTTGATTTATGGCCTTTAATCAGGGTATGAATGTTTGTTGTAGACAACTTCATTTGTTGAGATAATTGTCTGTTTTCTCCAAGTTGTAAACTGTATTTACTGTAAGAGGTCAATCAGCTCATCAGCCTTGTGATAATTAATTTACCAACCATGGCCTCGCTGACCTAGCTCTAATTAACTCTACCAGTAAGAACAATGGTGCAAATTTTCTAAAAATTAGAGAATGGCAAAAGGCCATCATCCTTGCAAATAATTATTTTATATGTAAAATAAAGTGACTTTACCATGCTGGTTCTCAGACTCTGTTGCATATTAAACTCAACTGGGGAGGATTTAAGAAAACAAAGTCCAGGGCACCTGGGTGGTTTAGTCGGTTAAGTGTCTGACTACTGCTCAGATCATGATCTCAGGGTTCTGGGAAGAGCCCCCGGTCAGGCTCCATGTTTAGCAAGGAGTATGCTTGTCCTTCTGACCTTCTCCTGCTCATACTCAGGCTCTCTTTCAAAAAAACAATTTTTTTTTTTTTTACATTCAGTCCATTGATTTTTTTTCTTTTTTTTCTAATTTATTTACTTTTTTTTATTATTTTTAATTAACATATAATGTATTATTAGCGTCAGGGGTACAGGTCTATGAATCATCAGGCTCACAACACTTCACAGCACTCACCATAGCACATACCTTCCCCCATGTCCATAACCCCCGCCCTCTCCCTACCCCAATAAAATATTTTTTGAAAAAAAGAAAAAGAAAAGAAAGTCCAGGTCGCAGCCCAGAGCAAGTTATCAGAATCTATATTCCAGTGGGGTTCAGGTATGACTAGTGGTAAATCTCCCCAGGTGATTTCCATGTCAACCTAGTTTGAAAGGCATGTGAACATCAATATCAACAGAAAGCATGTTAGATCCCAAATCCTGGGCCACACCTCATTTCTACAAAAACAAAATCTGCATTTAACCATATCCTCAAGAGGTTCTTTTCTTCTTTAAGTTTTTATTTATTTATTTTAGAGGGAGAGAGGGCCAAGCAGACTCCATGCTGAGCATGGAACATGACATAGGCCTCGATCCTGCAACCCTCAGATCATGACGGAGCCACCCAGGTGCCCCCAGGTGGTTCTCAAGCCCATAAAAATTTGAGGAGCACCCAAATTTGCCCCAGTGCAGACTCTCAGCAGAGCAAGAATCCCTGAAACCTAGCAATGAATCTGAGGCTCATCCGTTATGCGGGTTTGACCCATTCATTGACCCTCCTTGAGCCTCAGTTCCTGATGTGTGAAATGATGAGATTGGGTAAGATCACTTCTAACGTCTCGTGCACCCTTGACATTCTAGGATCTTATTAAATCACTCAGCTCCTCTGCGGTCCCTATGTGTGTAGACGGTTCCACCATTTTCAATTCAGGACTTTCGGATGTACCAGCTTCTCTGCCCATCAGCACACGTGCTGGTTGGGAGGCATTTCCTTCTAATGGTTGCTGGGCATACTATGTAGTTTTTAATGGAGCCACAGGTGACTTTCTGGAGCAAGACCATGGAATTTTCAACATACCATGCTTTCCTTGTGGGCACACTTTCAAAGAAAAATGATAACATTCCAATATTATGGCTTGATTAAGGATATGATTGTCCCCCACAGAGCTTCTTTATACAATCTCTCTCTTTCCTTATCATTTCAGTCTTGCTCTTTCAAAAGGTGCCTCCCAGGAGCATCACCAGTTGTCTTGGAGACACAGTCTGGCTTCAGAAGATGCTCTCTGGGAGCCCACCCCTTCCCCAGCATCCCCTGCATGAAATGCTCCAAGAAAATGAGACTCAAGAGAGTCGGATTTTTGTCTTGGATTTGCCATTGTCTGGCTATATGACCTTGAGAAGTTGCCTGACAATATCTGTACCTGCTTTCCCCTCTACACTCATATTAGAGCACATGGACTCCTTTTCTAACATGTTGAATCTGTGCTTATTCTCTCTGCATAACCCCCCTCAGCACATATATATTTATAATTCCTTCTGATTCTTGTTTTCAGAATGAGGAGAGAGCCAAGTTGATTTTCTAGGTGGAATTTAGACTCCTTAGGTTTTGCCTGTGGTTTGCAGACCCTCCTGTCTCCCTCCAAAATTTGAAGAAAATGAGTGTATCTTGGTTCCAGGACATGCTTAAATTTAAGCAGAGAAGGAATTAATTGGAAAGCTATTTAGTGTTCCTACGATGAAAACCTCAGGAAGCCTCCGGTGTGAGGGAGGGAGGGCTGACAGCGTGACAGGAGCCGGTGTCCCAGGAATGTGAACTATATGCTCACACTCCTGACGTTTGCCTTTAGGACCTACTTGGGCTTGGTCTCAAATACCAGTCGATGAGGAATTCTCTTTAATCAGTCCAGATAATCAGTGCTAGATCTATTGCAAACAGCCCCCAAATTTTAGTAGCTTTATGCAATAAATTGTATTTCTCATTCACATTCCAATCTGAGGTGGGTTGGTTATCTCTCTTCCCAACAGTGTCACACTGATGTGGGCACCTCCCATTTACAACACAACTACATTGGATTTCTTTACTCTCAGCCCCATGGACAGTGGAAATACACACGAAATGGAATATGTTACATCTTACTGCACATATTGGTTCAACCCACCACATGGCTTCAACCTAACTAAAAAATGCTGTCGAATATCATCTACTTGATGCTCAAAAAAAAAAAAAAATCAGAAGAGGGAAGCATCTGGGCAGGCTTGTCACGGCACTTTTGAATATGCCTAATTTGTGGTTAAGTAGATTAGTTAATACCCAGTTCATTATGGGCAATTGAGGTCACATCATCACTCAAAGCCTCATGGGCAAGAATTCAGTGTCCACTCAAGAACCATTAACAGGTTAAGAACTGTTTTCTCCAAATGTTAATTGATAGAAAGGACACAGCTCCTCTGGTTTCTCTTATCTAATTGGCACAGACGGTATAAGGATCTTCAAGGTTATAAAGGAACAAAGACGGTTGTTCGCACTTCAACCAAGAAAATGTTCTCTTGTTCTGAATCCCATTTTAAACCCTGTAACTTTGGGGACTGGGTGGTAAAGGGTGGGAGCAGCACACTCAAAAATAGCATTCTCTCTCTCTCTGTCAGCAGTAAGTGACTCACCATAAACCACCCCAAATGTCTTGACAGTGGCAAGCTCCAATATTTCTGTGGATGTATCTCTCATCTTTTAAATACATATCTTAACCCAGACATAAGTTATTATGTCCTGTTTATGTGTCAGACACTGTTCTAACCAAATATATTAACTCCTTCGAGCATCGCAAAAGCCTTATGAGGACCTGGCTGCAGTTCCTGGCATTTTACAGATGAGAAAACCGAGGATTGGGGAGCTTAAAGTAACTTGCCAAGTTCCCACACCGAGGTTCAAGCGTGGGTGGTGGCATTCCAAGGGAGCTCTCACTCTACTCTACTCTTCCCCTGAAGTAGCTAGTGCATTCACTCTTTCCCATGCTCTGGTCTCATTCGCCAACATAATGAAACAGAATGGTTTTGTTTGGCGAGGTTTTTCTGTTTATTTTTATTCTATTTTGGTCTTGCAGAATTAGGATAATAAGGTTGCCATTAGCTGAGATGAGGAAGGAGAGTAGGTCAAAAACTTACTTCTGAACATACGAAATCTAAGATCCTTATAAGACATCAAAGTGGAGATACCAAGTGGACAGTTGGATACACCAGGCTAGATTTGGGGGAGAATGCTCAGTTAGATTTGGGTTGGTTAGCGTATACGTAGTGTTTAAAATCATGAGACTTGGGATGCCTGGGTGGCACAGTCGGTTAAACATCCAACCTGGTTTCAGCTCAGGTCATGATCTCAAGGCCATGAGATTGAACCCCAGAGAATCTCTGCTTGAGATTCTCTCTCTCCCTTCCCCTTTCCCCCTCCCCCTGCTCATGCTCTCTCTAAATAAACAGGTAAAATCTTTAAAAAAGAATAAAATCACGAGACTCAATAAATGTTGATATAAGATGATGTTGAGGGGGGCGCCTGGGTGGCTCAGTTGGTTAAGTGACTGCCTTCAGATCAGGTTATGATCCTGGAGTCCCGGGATCGAGTCCCGCATCAGGCTCCCAGCTCCACGGGGAGTCTGCTTCTCCCTCTGACCTTCTTCTCTCTCATGCTCTCTCTCACTGTCTCTCTCTCAAATAAATAAATAAAATATTTTTTTTTAAAAAAGATGATGGTGAAGGTTCTCTGCCGTCACTGACAAATTAATGCAACTTCTGTCCTTGTTCAGAACAAAATCATCAAATGCAGATTCATACTGATTTCCAGGAGCTATATTAATTTGTTCCAGGAAAGAAACCATATCTAAATTAGCAGATTTCATTGGAGCCACACTGATTACATTTATGATAGTCTAGTATCATCCTCTACAAGCCCTTACCCAAAAGCCCACATGGAATAGAAAATTAAATAGATACCCAAAATGAATACTTCTTTTGGATTTTATAGACTTCTGATAGTGACATCGATCTCCATGATACTCACAAATATGTTTCACTTAAACTCTTTTAGGGTAATCAAAAAGGTGACTCAATCAGTTAGGGGCCTGACTTTGATTCAGGTCATGATGTCAGGGTCCTGGGATTGAACCCCATATCGGGCTCTGTACTCAGTGGGGAGTCTGCTTGTCCCTGTCCCTTTGCTCCTCTCTCCACTTATCCTCTCTCTCTCTCAAATAAAGAAATAAAATCTTTAAAAATAAATAAATAAATAAATAAATAAACAAACAAACTCTTCTAGCACGCAGTATGAGATTTTGGGACTTTTTGGCCCTTGCTACTACAAAAGTTTTTCATCAAAGACCCAAACAACTATAAAGGAATTCTGATAACTCTTGAGGCTCTCTTCTCACTAAATATTCAGAAACTGAGAAATTAACCATGGAATGAGTTTGGGATCCCACGAATTTCATTTGAGGAGTTGATTTGGGTAAAATCTCTACTGATGATACAATTCTGGTAATGGGTATTGGACTGGTGTAAAATGGTATTCTGAGTCCTCAGAAAGCATCCAGTAATCCCCCCAGAGAGGGATATGTTCATTTCATCAGGTCACCATGGCCTTAGGAATAACGAATAATCACTTTGCAAAAAAGCTAAAATGCAGATTCACAGTATTTACTTGTTATGTTACCTGTGGGTTTCAAGGGCATCTGCCCCTATTTCAAGGGACTCTGCCTCTCTGGACTGACTCGTGTGTGAGAAGTTAGTAGGTTTCATTGTAACCCTCGCATGGTGACTTAAGTCAAGGTTCCGCTCAGAAAATTTGGAGGAGTATTTCTTTTTTGGTCTTTCAGCTAAGACAAATTAAGTCCCTTGGCTGGTTTTCTCTTCAGTTGCCCACTGATGAAGACCTCTGCCATCAGACCTTTCTGAATACCACAAAGCCTTATCATCCAGTGTGATAACCACCCCTTTTTGCCTGTGGACGTTGAGTGCTGTTGCTGGTCTACCCCAACCCTCGATCCTTCATTCCCCCATTCCTTATTGGATCAGGAAGTTCATTTTAATTGTAATATCTCACCCTAGCATCCTCAACCTACTAAACTTGTCCTCAAGTTTAGTAGGTTGTTAGGCTTCCCCTTACCAATGTCAAAAAATCTTAGTGAGGAGGCTTTATTGTGGGTCTTGTTAAAGAATATGGCCATAAACGAAAGCTTACATTTCACATCATAAATACCTTCCAGCATATATTTCTCAAAGAAATGTATTTCTGCACTGTACGAAGCCATTCCTGGTGTCTTAACTCTCTAGGATGGGGTCAATTTAGATCTAGGTAACAGACTTACTTTAGAAGCTCAAGGTGGTACATTGAATATGAAATTGCTAAAGACACTTACATCAATACAGCCTAATTTGAAACTAGGACCCCCACCTTGGTTGGTGGCCCTCAGAGTTCACATAGTTTTCCTATTTTGTCACTATGAATTAGCAAAGTTCTATTTGATGTGTAAGCCTTGTTCTATTGATTTTGATTTTGTAGTGGACCCCTAGGGGCTCTCTGGGAATATAGACTGCAAGAAACTCGCCTTCCTGTGATGAGTAGTCATCGGAAATTCCTGGGCTACTCCTGATGGAGGCCTCATGAAAGTCCTGGTGAGGACAGGCTTTTAGCATCAAGCACTGAGTGCAGTTTCTTTAGAGTCTAACCTGATGGCTACAAAAGATAAGAGATTCTTTGAACATGATCATCATAAAAACCAGGTGTTCATCCCACAGCTTGAGTAGAATTTAAGAATCTGATATGATTATTCTTTCTTATTTTGTGATATTAGAAGTAGCCACTACCTTGAAACCTTTGAATCTTGCGTGTTTCCTATATTGCATTTGCAGAATTCACTACTCTCCAAATCCTGACCATTGATAGATATATGGTTTCAGATCACCACACAATAATTTTTCTCAGATTCATTGATGTAGAATTGACATGTAACAAAGTACACATATCCAAAGTGTACAGTTTTGAAATACGATAAAACCATCATTACAATCTAGATAATGACTATACCCATTATCCCCAAAACTTTTAAATATTTTAAATAATTTGTAAATGTTTAAATTTGCCTACCTATTTTCCACAGGGGATGGCCCATGTTACATTCCCCACTCCCCCCCGACCCTCAGAATGTGAACATTCCAAGTCTTCTACCTGCCTGCCAACAAAGAATTTAATAACTAACAACTCAAGATGAATATAGTTCCAGTCCTGCAAAGATTAGAAAATAAAACTAATCGCCAGGAGTATAATACAATATTTTTTTTAAAGCAGGGGCAGGACAGAGAGTAGGTGGTTTATGCAGAAAGGAAAAGAGGTGGTAAAAAAAATCTTTTCTGGGTCTCATTTTACCATGACCTCTGTCAGTTTTCCAGAGTTCATATTCTGAATAGCCAAGTGGGCAAGGATTTCTCTTTAAGAGGTTAGTTACTACTCTGTATTTCAACATACCTGGGAGCAGAGTCCTTATGTCTGCTGTCTACTTTCTCAGACACTGGCCCTGACAAATATCCCAGGCTTCTTGCAACTTTTAAAAATTGACATTGGCAGCCTTATCACCAGATCTGAATGAAAATGGCTTTCTTCTCTAGATTTATATTCAAAAGCTCTTGATTTCAATCTCTTTACTAAGACTTTGTGTTCCAAGCATCTCAGCCCTGAAATTAGCATAGGCTTTGTCTAGTGGTTTCTTGTGAGTAGGATTTTTTTTCTATCCTGTGCTATGCCAGCCATTGTCGCTGCCTCTTAATACGGAATTGCTTGGGACAAATGAACCTGCCTCTTCAGAAATATCTGCCCCCGTTCCCACATTTCTTAGCTATAAAATCCCTCTCAGGGGTCTTTGAACTTAACCTGAAGTCTGTACCACTAGAGAGTGAGTGAGTGCCATTTCTCTTTCCTGGAGTCTTCAAAGGGAAAGAATAGGGAGGAGGGAAAGAAGGAAGAACGGACAGACATCACAGGCCTTGAGTAATGTTTCCTAGTCTTGAAAAAAATCTAGAGGTTTTTTTTTTCAGCTGCTTTCATTAACTCTTAAAAAGCTCAGCTGAGTTTCTAACAATTTAATGTTTCTAAAATTCATAAAAATAAATTTTTCTTAAATTCATAAAAATAAATTTTCACTTTCTAATGCACATTGGATGAGTTTGGTTTAATGAATCCAAATGGGCTTTTTCATTCTTTTTTTACTTATGCTCTTCATCCTAGACATTTGTGTATGTATGTTTTAAGTTAAATTTGTAATAAAACTGACATTGTGCAGCCAAACTTATTCAGTGTTATGAGGTTTTCATATGCCTATATGTGTGTAACCACCACCACATCAGGGATATTCTTATACTCAAAGAAGTAGAGTCTTCCATCATGCTTCACAATCACAATCACACCTACCTACCACCATTACCCTTCTGATGATTGGTCTGCTCTCTGTTGCTATAGTTTGCTTTGTCTAGGCTGCCATTTCCATGAAATCATACAATATGTAACACTTGAGGTTGGCTTCTTTGGGTAAGCATAATGCCTTTGAGATTTATCTACATTGTTTCACTTATCTGTAATTCATTCCTTTTCATTACTGAGTAATCCTCCAGCGGATGGATTTGTCACAGTTTGCTTCTCCATAAACCCACTGAAGCTTATCTGGGTTATTTCTGGGTTCTGGTGATCATGAATATGGCATCTATAAACACCAGAGTACAGGTTTTGTGCAAACACACACATGAATTTCTCTAGGGTCAATACCTAGGAATGAGACCGCTGCATCATACAGGAAGTGTAGGTCTCTATTAATTGAGATCTTCTTTGATGTCTTGAGTAGCATATATCTCATGAGGAGTGCCCTCTAAGAAGAAGAAGAAACATCAGGGTCCTTTTTTCTCCATGTGAGAGAAGGCAGTAGTCTACTGTAAGCAGAAAGAACTCTTACCAAAACCCAACCATGCTAACACCCTGATCTTGGACAGTCTCCAGAGAGTGAGAAATAAATTTTTCTTACTTAAACCACTCAGTCGGTGGTATTTTGTTAAGCAGCTGAAGCTGACTAAGACACAGAGATCAATCCTGCCACCATAAGAATTCTCTCTTGGCCCTACATGCCACTCAAAATACCTCGAAGAGAATGGAATTTGGTAGAAGTGGAATGTACTCTTTGCTTGGGTTGGAGTGAAACTCCCTAATTCACAATGCAACCAACAGTTTAAAGTCCTGTCTGAGAAAATTAATAACCACCAGATATTTCCAACCTACCAACTTCTAAGATGACCCACCATTGCACCTCAGCCTTCTCTGCCGTAGGTCAAAGTCCAAGTGCATCCACATGTAAGTCATGGCCCCCATGGATCAGCTTTGCTGAGTCCGAAAGGTCTGCATTTCTTAAGGTCTGCTCTGCCTATATTATAGTGTCAGTCATTTTCCTCTGGACACAGTGTGCAATGAGCTGGAAGGGTCAATGCCCACCCCCAACAGTAGCCCTGTTTGCTCAAGACTCAGGTGCAAAACCCTCAACTCTAGTCGAGTTGAAAACTCACACTATCTACAAGATTCTATTTTGGTTCCCAGTTTGATACCTATTTACCTTGCAAATGTCTTAGTCCCATGACTTAGGATATTGGGTTTTTTGGGGTTTTTTTAAATATTTTATTTATTTATTTGACAGACAGAGACCACAAGTAGGCAGAGAGGCAGGGGGAGAGAGAGGCGGAAGCAGGCTCTCTGCTGAGCAGAGAGCTTAATGTGGGGCTCGATCCCAGGACCCAGGATCATGACCTGAGCCGAAGGCAGAGGCTTTAGCCCACTGAGCCCCTGGGGTTTTTTTTAAAGCCCATGATCAGTATCATTTTAGAGGGTTTCTTTCCTCTTCATTTTTTCTACTTCCAATTCTAGAACCAGTTGAGAGCCAAACCCAAGAAGTAGGCAGCTGAAGATCAAAATATTTTTCTTTATTGCTGACAAACCTGTTAGGGGAAACGTGCCTCCTCCTTTGGTGGAGAGAGAGGGGATAGGAGTGAGCTGTAAAGTGAGGGGATGCAGAGGGACCAAGACAAGTCTATTAGGCTAATGGACTCCTTGTCACCAGAACAGGATAAGCAAGGGGTATGCCTTTTCCCATGACAGTCATGTGTCTTGCCCTGGCTTCTGGCAAGGGACTGGGGGGACAGAAAGTTTCTGATCCACCCTCTTTGGTATTCATAATGAAAAACAGGATTCATTGTAAGACTCACAACAGAAACGTATTTAGGAAAACTAAACAGAATGGGGCAAAATGCCAACCACAGTAAGTCAGTTGTCCACCCCAAGGAGAACATGTTTCAGGTTCTCTTCAAAGCATGTGTTCTTTATCCCAAATATGTTCTTTGCATAAATTCCTATCTATGTCTTTGCATCTGTAGGTCCCGACTTCTGCTCTGAACAGCTGCCCGACCTAGGTGGTGGTCCACGGCTCAATGTGGGTCAAAGCTAGCAAGGAGTATCCTGGCCCCTGTAAAACACATAAACAGAGAACTTGAAGAAAGCCTCCCAAGACATAATATTAATCACACAGAGCTCTAATATTAAAATAGAGCTAACAGTGGGTGAGACAAAAACTTCCCACTTTTCCTCTTTTCCATTCACTGCTACAGAGATGGCATTATCTCAAGGTAAGGTAATAGTTTCTTTTTTGTCCTTTTACTGTTCGAATTGTCCTATCTGCAGCATTCCCCAGATAAGACCTTGTGTCTGACATTTAAAAGCTTCATTTGATTTACTTCTTTAAAGCACATGCCAAGTTCACCTACAATTTTATGTGTTCTCAGGATAGAGTCAAGGCTCCTGAATGTGGTCACAAAAGAAACCTCTAACAGGGCTTTTGCTATAAGGTTCATGTGACCAGAAGAGAATTAAGCTTATCTTATTTTTGCTAAGAAAACTCTGTGAAAGTCTCTCCCTCGGATTTAAGCTTGAACTAAATTTTGTCCTGACTCCCAACAATTAATGCCAAGATTTAGAAGGCCAATGAGGGCGCCTGGATGGCTCAGTTCATTAAGCATCTGCCTTTGGCTCAGGTCATGATCCTAGGGTCCTGGGATCAAATCCTGGATCTGGCTCCCTGCTCAGCGGGGAGTCTGCTTCTCTTCCCTCTGCACTTCTCCCCTACTTGTGCATGCACTCTCTCTCTCTCTCTCTCTCAAATAAAATATTACAAAAAAAAAAAAAAAAGAAGAAGAAGGCCAATGAGCTTTGTCTTAAAGGTCTGGGAATACTCAGGGCTCTTGGTGAGATTGATTATGACTCAGTCCTAGTGCCCTGCCCCTCACTCTGGACATTGTGTTCCCTGTATTGCCTTCCACATCTGGCTCAAAGAAAGTAGGTCAGGAAGCCAAGTTTGCAGGGGCACATTACAATGAAAACAGTATTGCTATCAGGAATTGTAGACCGGCTTCTGGTTAAGGTAAATTTTAAAAGTTGGATAACAACATTTTTTTGAAGGTACTAGAGAGCAAAGAATTTCCTGGACAAGGGGAGGCAGACTCTGCATTTGGGGCTACTTTTCTCTTGAGCATCTTTGTCAATTACTAAAGGAAAGCTGAGAAGCTGCATTGTGCTCCCTTCCTGCCCCTTATTTATTTTTTTTAATTTTTTTAAATTAACATATAATGTATTATTTGCTTCAGGGATACAGGTCTGTGAATTATCAGTCTTACACAATTCACAGCACTCACCATAGCACATACCCTCCCCAATGTCCATAACCCAGCCATCCATCCCTGGCCCCCCGCACCCAGCAATCCTCAGTTTGTTTCCTGGGATTAAGAGTGTCTTATGGTTTGTCTCTCTCCCCGGTCCCATCTTGTTTCATTTTTTTTCTTTTTCTTTTTTTTTTTTTTTTTTAAAGATTTTATTTATTTATTTGAGAGACAGTGAGAGAGAGCATGAGCGAGGAGAAGGTCAGAGGGAGAAGCAGACTCCCCATGGAGCTGGGAGCCCGATGTGGGACTCGATCCCGGGACCCGGGGATCATGACCCGAGCCGAAGGCAGTCGTCCAACCAACTGAGCCACCCAGGCGTCCCTCATTTTTTTTTCTCATACCTACCGATGTCCTGTCCTGCTTCTCAAGATTCCTCAGAGCAGAGAGATTATATGATAATTGTCTTTCTATGGTTTACTTATTTCCTAGCATAATACACTCTAGTTCTATACATGTCAAGGATAGAACAAATGATAAGATTTTGGTTTTTGATGGCTGCATAGTATTCTATTGTATATGTATACCACATCTTTATCCATTCATCTGTTGATGGACATCTACGCTCTTTCCATAGTTTGGCTATTGTGGACATTGCTGCTATAAACATTTGGGTGCATGTGCCCCTTTGGATCACATTTGTATCTTTAGAGTAAATACCCACTAGTGCAATTGTTTGGTTGTAGGGTAGCTCTATTGTTAACTTTTTGAGGAATCTCCATACTGTTTTCCAGAGTGGCTGCACCAGATTGCATTCCCACCAACAGTGTAGGAGGGTTCCCCTTTCTCCACGTCCTTGCCAGCATCTATCATTTCTTGACTTATTAATTTTAGCCATTCTGACTGGTGTGAGGTGGGATCTCACTGTGGTTTTAATTTGTATTTCCCTGATGCCGAGTGATGTGGAGCACTTTTTCATGTGTCTGTTGGCCATTTTGATGTCTTCTTTGCTGAAATGTCTCTTCACGTCTTCTGCCCATTTCTTGATTGGATTATTTGTTCTTTGGGTGTTGAGTTTGATACATTCTTTATAGATTTTGGATACTAGCCCTTTTTTTTCCAAAATATGTATTTATTTGACAGAGAGAGATCATAAGTAGGCAGAGAGGCAGGCAGAGTGAGAGAGAGGAAGCAGGCTCACCACTGAGCAGAGAGCCCGATGTGGGGCTCGATCCCAGGACCCTGGGATCATGACCTGAGCTGAAGGCAGAGGCTTTAATCCACTGAGCCACCCAGGCACCCCTGGATAGTAGCCCTTTATCTGCTATGTCATTTGCAATTATCTTCTCCCATTCTCTCAGTTGTCTTTTGGTTTTGTTGACTGTTTCCTTTGCTGTGCAAAAGCTTTTGATCCTATTCTAAGTCCCAATAGTTCATTTTTGTGCTTGTTTCCCTTGCCTTTGGTGATGTTTCTAGGAAGAAGTTGCTGCAGCTGAGGTCAAAGAGATTGCTGCCTGTGTTCTTCTCCAGGAGTTTGATGGATTCCTGTCTCACATTGAGGTCTTTTATCCATTTTGAGTCTATTTTTGTGTGTGGTGTAAGGAAATAGTCCAGTTTCATTATTTTACATGTGGTTGTCTAATTTTCCCAACACCATTTGTTGAAGAGACTGTCTTTTTCCCAATGAACATTCATTCCTGCTTTGTCGAAGATTAGTTGGCCATCGAATTGAGGGTCCATTTCTGGGCTCTCTATTCTGTTCCATTGATCTATGTGTCTGTTTTTATGCCAGTACCATACTGTCTTGATGATTACAGCTTTGTAATGAAGCCTGAAGTTTGGAATTGTGATGCCACCAACTTTGATTTTCTTTTTCTACGTTTCTCTGGCTACTCGGGGTCTTTTCTGGTTCCATATAAATTTTAGGATTATTTGTGTTCCATTTCTTTGAAAAAATTGATGGCATTTTGATAGGGATTGCATTAAATGTGTAGATTGCTCTAGGTAGTATATACATTTTCACAATATTTGTTCTGGAACATTTTTCCGTTTCTTTGTGTCTTCCCCAATTTCTTTCATGAGTACTTTATAGTTTTCTGAGTACAAATTCCATGCCTCTTTGGTAGATTTATTCCTAGGTATCTTATGGTTTTGGGTGCAATTGTAAATAGGATCAACTCCTTATTTTCTCTTTCTTCGGTTTTGCTGTTGGTATAGAGAAATGCAATTGATTTCTGTGCATTGATTTTATATCCTGATACTTTACTGAATTCCTGTATGAATTCTAGCAGTTTTGGAATGGAGTCTTTTGGGTTTTCCACATAAAGTATCATATCATCGGCAAAGAGTGTAAGTTTGACTTCTTCTTTGCCAATTTGGATGTCTTTTATTTCTTTCTGTTGTCTGATTGCTGAGGCTAGGACTTCTAGAACTATGTTGAATAGCAGTGGTGATAGTGGACATCCCTGCTGTGTTCCTGACCTTAGGGAAAAAGCTCTCAGTTTTTCCCCATTGAGAATGATATTTGCTGTGGGTTTTTCAGAGATGGCTTTGATGATATTGAGGTATGTACCCTCTATCCCTACACTGTGAAGAGTTTTGATCAAGAAAGGATGTACTTTGTCAAATGCTTTTTCAACATCTATTGAGAGTATCATATGGTTCTTGTTCTTTCTTTTATTAATGTATTGTATCACATTGATTTGTGGATGTTGAACCAACCTTGAAGCCCAGGAATAAATCCCACTTGGTCGTGGTGCATAATCCTTTTAATGTACTGTTGGATCCTATTGCCTACTATTTTGGTGAGAATTTTTGCATCTGTGTTCATCAAGGATATTGGTCTGTAATTCTCCTTTTGATGGGGTCTTTGGTTTTGGGATCAAAGTAATGCTGGCCTCATAAAATGAGCTTGGAAGTTTTCCTCCCATATCTATTTTTTGGAACATTTTCAGGAGAATAGGTATTAATTCTTTAAATGTTTAGTAGAATTCCCCTGGGAAGCTGTCTGGCCCTGGGCTCTTGTTTGTTGGGAGATTTTTGATGACTTCTTCAATCTCCGTACTGGTTATGGGTCTGTTCAGGTTTTCTACTTCTTCCTGGTTCAGTTTTGGTAGTTTATATGTCTCTAGGAATGCATCCATTTCTTCCAGATTGTCAAATTTCCTGGCGTATGGTTGCTCATAATATGTTCTTATAATTGTTTGTATTTCTTTGGTGTTGGTTGTGATCTCTCCTCTTTCATTCATGATTTTATTTGGGTCCTTTCTCTTTTCTTTTTGATAAGTCTGGCCAGGGGTTTATCAATCTTATTAATTCTTTCAAAGAACAAGCTCCTAGTTTCATTGATTTGTTCTATGATTCTTTTGGTTTCTATTTCATTGATTTCTGCTTTGATTTTTATTCTTTCTCTTCTCCTGCTTGGTTTAGGCTTTCTTTGCTGTTCTTTCTTCAGCTTCTTTAGGTATAGTGTTAGGTTGTGTTCTTGAGATCTTTCTTGTTTCTTGAGACAGGCTTGTATTGCTATATACCTTCATCTCAGGACCACAATGCTGTGTCCCAGAGATTTTGAACGGTTTTGTTTTCATTTTCATTTGTTTCCATGAATTTTTTTCAATTATTTAATTTCCTGGTTGACCCATTCATTCTTTAGTAGTACGTTCTTAAGCCTCCATGTATTTGAGTTCTTTCCAACTTTCCTCTTGTGATTGAGTTCTAGCTTCAGAACATTGTGGTCTGAAAATATGCAGGAAATGATCCCAATCTTTTGGTACCAGTTGAGACTTGATTTGTGACCCAGAATGTGATCTATTCTGGAGAATGTTCCATGTACATTGGAGAATAATGTGGATTCTGTTGCTTTGGGATGGAATGTTCTGAATATATCGTGATGTCCATCTCGACCAGTGTGTCATTTAAAGCCTTTGTTTCCTTGTTGATCTTTTGCTTGGATGATCTGTCCATTGCAGTGAGGGGGGTGTTAAAATCCCCTATTATTATTGTATTACTGTTGATGTGTTTCTTTGACTTTGTTATAAATTGGTTTATAATTGGCTGCTCCTATGTTAGGGGTATAAATATTTAAAATTGTTAGATCTTCTTGTTGGACAGACCCTTTCAGTATGATATAGTGTCCTTCCTCATCTCTTATAATCTTTGGCTTAAAATCTAATTTATCTGATATAAGGATTGCCACCCCAGCTTTCTTTTGATGTCCATTAGCATGGTAAATTGTTTTCCACCCCCTCACTCTAAATCTGGAGGTGTATCTCTAAATTTTAAAGAAAGAAAAACCTATATGTCTACAAAAAATAAGGTTAAATACAATGAAGGGATAGAATATGACTATAACAATGAAAATTTTAGAAGATTTTTTTAAAAGGTACTGATAAGATAAAATAGTTTAAAAAGGTTAAAATAGGAAAGAGGAAAATTTTTTTAAAAAGAATAAGAAAAGAAATAAAACAAAAAATTTAACTTTGAAAGACTAAGGAATCATGGCGGGGAAGGGGGGAACCATGGATTCTATGTGTTGCATTTTGTAGCTCTGGAGTTTTGCATTTCTCATTGATCAGTGAAGTTGGTATTGGCTGGATATTCTTGCTGATCTTCAGAGCGAAAGGCATGTTGCCATGATTCTCAAATGTCTTTGCCCGAAGCAGAATTGCTCCGCCCTTGCCAGGAGACAGGTTAAGTCATCTGTTTGCATTTGCTCTCATAGCTTTTGTTCCCTGAATGCTTTCCATAGAGTTTGGAAGGAGAATAAAAATGGCAGCCTCCCAATCTTGGCCTGGAGGAGCCAAGACCTCGGGTCCCACTCCTCAGTGCACCCTCAGAGAAAAGCACTCAATCCCTCCTATGTCCCTGGTCTCCAGCCACACTCCGAGCTCACCCAGCCTGTAACCAAGCATCTCTGTCTCTGGTTCACAGCCCCTTTTGGGGTCTCCAAACCCAGCAGCTTCCTGCCATGCACTCTGGTGCCTTGCCTCCCAGAGTGAAGGAAGGTGAGTCTCCTCAGATCTGATGCTTCTGGGGTCCCTGCTCGGAGAGCAGTGGCCCGACTGTGCCAGGAATAATGAGCTTAGAGCCCCCTCCTTGGCTCCATCTCTGCTGCCAGCTTCCCTGCTCCAATACCTGGGAACTCTGCCACCCTCAGACACCCCTGGTCTTTCTGTGACCCTGCGGCACCTGAGACCTCTCTGTCCCCATAAGGGATCTACCCCCTGCTTAGCCTCTGGAGCAACATCCCTCCATGGAGCAGATTTCTAAAATTTCTGATTTTATGCTCTGCTGCTCCACCACTTGCTGGGAGCTGGCCCTCCCCCCGTGGTCTATTTACCCATATATCGCCTCAGATTCACTTCTCCATTCGTCCTACCTTCTGGAAAGTGGTCACTTTTCTGTTCCTAGATTAGCTGCTCTTCTTCTCTTGTTGAGTTTGTAGGTGTTCAGAATGGTTTGATAACTAGCTGAATTCCTGGGATGTGATGAAATTTACATCTTCTACTCTTCGCCATCTTGCTCCATTGTGCTTTTGAGAGACTCCAGACACAGGGGGACAGGGACTGGAGTACAGGAGCCTCTCCCTTTTCCCTGCCCCCAGCAGCTGACTGGGTTATTTTAGTTTGAAATCCTCAAATGAATTTTCAGTAAGTCCCCCTTATCTACTGTTTTGCTTTCTATCCTTTCAGTTACCCACAGTCACCCATGGTCCAGAGACATATGATTCTCCTACCATGAGAGGGTCGATAGTAGCTTAAGACTATGTCATGATGTCTACATCACTCACCTCACTTCCCCTCATCATGTGTTTTATCATCTCACATCACTACAACAAGAAGGGTGAGTACAGTTCCACAAGATAATTCACACGCACGAGAGAGAGACCATGTTCATGTAACTTTAATAACAGTATATTGTTATAATTGCCTATTCTATTCTTAATAATTGTTGTTAATCTTACTTTGCCTAATACATAAACGAAGCTTCATCCTAAGTGTGCACATATAGGAAAAAAACAGAGTATATATAGGATTCGGTACTATCTTGGGTTTCAGGCATCCCCTGGGGTCTTGGAACATACCCCCCAGAGATGGGGGTTGGGGAGGGGGTGACGAGTGTATCTTAGCCCTGGAATTTGGTGATCTCTGACTCTAGGGTGAAGCAGAAGAACAATGCCATGGGACTCAGAAGCAAGGTAAGTGGAATTCATGTATCTTCCCATGGCCCAGGGAGGAAGTAAAAACACCTAATCTCTAGGGGACCTATTAAAAGAAGAGTAAAAGAGAATTATCTCTTCCAAGGTTATTGGGTGTGGCATTCTGGGGTAGTTTGTTACTCAGCAATAGACAATAAGAACAATGCCTTCTCAAAAGTCCTTTTCTGGGTTGTGTTCATTTGCTAGGGTTGCCGTAATGAAACACCATGGAATGGGTGGTTTAAACACAGAAATTTCTATCTCACAGTTCTGGAGGCTAGGTCAATGTCAGGTGTTGGTGGGCATAGTTTCTCTTGAGGCATCTCTCCCTGGCTTGCTGATGACCATCTTGATTTATCCTCACCGGATCTTTTTCCCCTCTACACATTCACCCCTGACATCTTTCCTCTCTCTTTTTTTTTTTTTAAGATTTCATTTTATTCCTTTTAGAGAGAGAAAGTGTGAGTGGAGAGAGGCAGAGGGAGAGAGAGAAAGAATCTGAAGCAAACTCTGTGCTGAGCACAGAGCCTGACACAGGGTTCAAACCCACAATGGTGAGATGATGACCTAAGCCAAAACCAAGAGTTAGATGCTCAACAGACTGAGCCACCCAGGCGCCCCACCCCTGGTATGTTTCCATGTAAACAAATTCCCTCTCCTTGTAAGGACATCAATTAGATTAGATAAGGACCCACCCCTAATGGTTTTATTTTAACTTACTCACCTCTTTATAGACCTTCTCTCCAAATATGATTACATTCTGATGTACTGGATGTTAGGACTTCAGCATATGAATTTGAGGGGCATACCATTCATCCCATACTGTGTAGTTTAAATGGAGATTCAAAACGAAGTAAATAATACACATGGGTTCGAAGTACCATTTTTCTCCCCAAGGAGTCCACTGCTTCATTTTTCAGCATTATGAACTCAGAGCCCATGTGATCACGGTTTCAAAACAACAAATAAAAATATAATAAGCCCCTTTAAAATGGCTTTTAAGCCCAGTTCATTTAATCCTTTATATAGAACGGAGCATCTGTTTAATGAACACCAAGCAGAAGGCAGGAAATATGGTATACAAGATGAAAAAGGAAGTTTGCCCATAAATCATGTTAGTAGAACCAGTTTTTTAAACAATGCATAAGGGGCAAATAATGTTTATAGTCATTCTGGAATCACAGATTTGGGAAAAAGGCCCAGTAAAAGCACTGCAAATCTCAGTTCTCCTTTTAGAAAATAAGGGGCCCACCAGGTGATTGCATGTGATTCCTGATAGGCCAATTTATGAGCACCATCACTAAAGTCAATTATTTGATGTTATGTGTTTATATTTGTTTCAGTTGCCTATGCCTACAAATAAACCACCCCAAAACTTAGTGGCTTTAAGCATTAACAATCACTTAATATCTTGCAGTTGTGTGGGTTCACTGGGAGGTTCTTCTGCTGGTCTGGCTTATACTCTCTTATGTGATTACAATCAGATGGTCACTAGGCTTGGAATCATCTGGGGACTTGACTGGGATAGTCCTTCCTCTCCATGGGACTCTCCTAATGGTCCAATCTCTTTCAGGATAGCTAAAGTTCAACATAGCAGTTCAGAGATCTCCAAAACTGCAGATACAGAAGTTTCCTGAACTCCGATATCACAGAACATGACTTCTACTGCCTTTATTTGGTGAAACATACCACGGCTCAGTGTCAGTTCAACACAGGAGGGGACCACATGAGGTTGTGTCCACCAGGAGCTGCCATCTTTGGAGACTGGGTGCCACAGGTCCCTCTGGGTGTATTAGGTAACTTAGTTCCCTGAGCTTGGACTTGGCAGTAGACTCCTGTAAGGCCCCCTGCTTCTACACTTGCCGTTCATCAATCTGTTCTCCTCTGAAAGCAGTGTCTTTTTAATAACAATTTTATTACGATGTAATTCGCATACCGTAATATTCATCCCTTTAGAGTATGCAACCCAGTGGTTTTTAGTATGTGAACAGAGTAGTGAAACCATCACCACTGTCTCGTTGTAGATAAATTCCATCTACCCTAAAAGAAACCCCATACCCATTAGCTATCACTCCTCACCCCTCTCCAAAGTCTGACAGCCTCTAATACCCTTCCTGACTCGATGAATTTGCCCATATTGAACATTTAAGATAAATGGAATTATACAGTAAGTGGTCTTCTGTGTTCTGGCCTCTTTCACTTAGTATAATGTTTCAGGGTTCGTCCATCTTGTAGCACGTATCTGTACTTCATTCTTTTTAATGGCTGAATTAATCTACTCTATGGACAGACCACATTTTGTTAATCCATTAATCAACTGACGGACAGTTGTGTTGTTTTCACTTTTGAACCATTATGAATAATGCTGCTCTGAACATGTGTGAACAAGTTTTTGTGTGAACATATGTCTTCATTTCTCTAGGGTATAGACTGAGGAGTAGAATTGCTGGGTCATATGTTAATTCTATGTGTAGCTTTTTGAGGAATGACCAAGCTGTTTTCTCTAGCAGCTGCACCATTTCACATCCCCACCAGCAATGTATAAGGGCTCCAGTTTCTTTACATCCTGCCCAACACTTGTTATTTTCTGCTTTTTAAAATTATTAGTATAGCCATCTTGTTGTGGTTTTGATTTTCCTCTCTCAAATGACTAACAATGTTGAACATCTTTTCATGGGTTTATTGGCCAATGTATATCTTCTTTGGTGAAATGTCTGTTGAGGTTCTTTGCCCATATTTTAATTGTATAATTTGTCTTTGTTGTGGAATTGTATGAGTTCTTTATGTATTTTGAATATAAATCCTTTGTCAGATGTGTAACTTGCAATTCTTTTTTTCCAGTTATGTAGTTGTCTTTTCACTTTCCTGATGGTGTCCTTTGAAGCACAAATGTTTTCTTTTGTTGTTTTTGGTGTCATATCTAAGAAACCATTGCCTAACCCAAGGCCACAAAAATTTAGTCCTATGTTTTCTTTTTTTTTTTTTAAGATTTTATTTATTTATTTGACAGAGAGAGATCACAAGCAGGCAGAGAGGCAGGCAGAGAGAGAGGAGGAAGCTGGCTCCCCACTGAGCAGAGAGCCCGATGCGGGGCACGATCCCAGGACCCCGAGATCATGACCTGAGCCAAAGGCAGCAGCTCAATCCACTGAGCCACCCAGGTGCCCCAAGTCCTATGTTTTCTTTGAGAGACTTTAGTAATATTTCTTATATTTAAGTCTATACTCCTTCTGACTAATTTTTGTACATAGTGTAGAGTTCTAACTTCATTATTTCATAAATGGACAGCCAATTTTCCCACCACCATTTGTTGAAAAAATGATTACTTTCCCTGTGGAATGGTCTTGGCACACTTGGTGAGTTTATTTTTGAATGTTCAGTTTTACTCCATTCATCTATGTGTCTCTTCTCATGTTTTTATGCCAGTACTGCATCTCTTATTGGCATAAATTTGTAGAAGTTTTGAAAATAAGGAAGTGAGCCTCCCAACTTTGATCTTCTTGGAAATTTGCTTTGTTTTGTTCTATAACCCTTGCATCTCCACATGAAATTTAAGTTTAGGCTGCTAATTTATGCAGAAATGGAAGCTGGAATGGAGGACAAGGGGAGATGGAGAGGAGAAGGGAGTTGAGGGAAATTGGAAGGGGAGGTGAACCATGAGAGACTATGGACTCTGAAAAACGATCTGAGAATTTTGAAGGGGTGGGGGGTGGGAGGTTGGGGGCACCAGGTGGTGGGTATTGTAGAGGGCACGGATTGCATGGAGCACTGGGTGTGGTGCAAAAATAATGAATACTGTTTTGCTGAAAAAATAAAAATTAAAAAAAAAAAAAAGAAATGGAAGCTGGAATTTCAGTAGGAATTATATTGAATCTGTAGATCAGTCTGGGGAGTACCATCATCTTAGTACTATTACATCTTTCAATCCACGGACATAAGATTTCTTTCTATTTATTTAGGTCTTTTTAAATTTCTTCCAACTATGTTCTGTTATTTTCAGTGAACAAGTCTTGCACCTCTGTAATAAAGAATCTGACTTCTTTTTTTTTAATATTTGACCACTGACAGCTTATAAACCTTATGCTGCCCTCTCTCCCTACTGTTCTACATCTGATATCAAGCTGATGAGAAAGTTTGCAGATTCCCTTAAACACTGGTGGAAAGCTCAAACCGTGTGCAGGAATACTTAGCTTATTTCCACTCTTAAGTACTATAAAAATTGAACCCAGGCTCCTTTCCCAGCTCTAAAGCCATTTTCAGACCAGTTTGGGTAACTTGCTTTGTTCTTCCTGGAAAGCTTCATTGTGTGAGTAATAAAGCTTTGCATAATCTCTGATACCCATGTGGTATCATCAGTCTTAGCATCGGAACCAAATTTTGGATGGGGGATCCATCCTGCCTCTGCTGAGTGCTCACAACTTCATTGGTCCAATTGATTCCTAAATATCTTGTATACTCTTATAAAAGCAATTTATTTCTAATTTCATTTTCAGATATTTTGCTGCTAGTGAAAAAAACTAAAAATTGAAAAAATTGATTTTTACACATTGGTCTTGTATCCGACAACCTTGCTGAACTCATTTATTGGTTGTCATAGTTTTTGAGTGGATTCTCTAGGATTTTCTATATAAAAGATTATGTCATCTGCAAATATAGTTTTCTTCTTCTTTTTCAAAGTGGGTATCTTTTGCTTTTCCTTTTCTAATTGTCCTGGCTAGAACTTCTAGTGTGATGTTGAGTCGCAAGAGCAGAATATCCTTAGAGAGATCTTAAAGGGAAAGCATCTTACCCTTTTAGCTAAAATGTTATCTTTGGGATTTTTACAGATGTCCTTTATCAGGTGCAGCAACTTCTCTTCCTTTCCTGGTTTGTTGAATGTTTTCAATGATAAAAGGCTGGTAGATTTTGGCAAATGCCTTTTCCACATCTATTGAGATGACCATACATGTTTTTTAAATTTTATACATATGTTATATTGCATTATATCAGATAGTCCATTATATGGTATATTACATAATTTTAGAAATTAAATCAACTTTGCTCCTTGGGATAAATCCCACTTGGTCATAAAGTATATTTATTTATGTATTTACAGAATTCCGTTTGCTATATTTTCGGGAGAGGGGATTTTTGCATCCATATTCGTAAGAACTCCTGGTCCGTAGTTCTCTTTTCTTGTGATGTCCTTGTCTGGTTTTACTGTTAGGGTAATACTGGCCTCACAGAAAGAAAGTCAGGAAGAGAGCGCTCTTCTTCTATTTTTTGGAAGAGTTTATGGACGATTGGCGTGTTTTTTGTTTTGGGGGGTGGTTGGTAATATTTGGTAGAGTTCACCATTTTGCCCTTGACTTTTCTTTGTAGGAAATTTTTCTTATTACTGTCTCAACCTCTTTGCTTGTTATATAGGTCTATTCAAATTTCCCAAGTTTCCATTTCTTCCTGAGTCACTTTTGGTAGGTGGTCTTTCCAGGAATTTGTCCATTTCCTGTAGGTCATCTAATTGATTAGCACATAATCACTCATCATATTACCTTATAGACCTTTTTTATTTCTGTAAGGTTGGTAATGATGTCCCCTTCTCATCACCAATTTTAGTAATTTTAACTTTCTCTTTTTTAACCTTAGTCAATCCTCTAAATGTTTGTCCATTTCACTGGTCTTTTCAAGGAAACTTTTTATTTTTTCGATTCCTCTATTTTTCTATCTTTATTTCATTTACTTCTGTTGTAGATTATTGATTAGATATCTGTATTGCTTTTTTTTTTTTTTTAAGTAGACTCCGCCCAGCATGGAACTCAATGCAGGGCTTGAACTCATAACCCTGAGATCAAGAGCTGAGCTGAGATCAGAAATCAGATGCTTAACCGACTAAGCCACCCAGGCATCCCTGTATTGCTTTTTTATGTAAGAATTTACAGCTATAAATGTTCCTCTAGTCACTGCTTTTGGTGCAAGCTACAAGTTCAGATATGTTGTATTATCATTTTCATTTATCTCAGAGTATCTTCTGATTTCCCCTGTGACTTCTTTTTAATCTGGTTACTTAGTTATTTCATTTCCACATATTTGTGAATTTGTCAAATTTCCTTCTGCTATTGATTTCTAATTTCATTTATTGTGGCTGGAGAACATACTTTGTATGGTCCCAACCTTTCAAAATTTGTTTAGACTTGTTTTATGTCCTAACATATGGCCTATCCTAAGAATGTTCTCTGTGTACTTGAGAAGAATGAGTATTCTGGTATTGTTAGGTAGAAAGTTCTAGATAGCTGAGATGATTGTTCAAGTTTTCTATTTCTTTGTTGATCTTTTGTCTAGTTGTCTTATCCATTATTGAAAGTGGGGTATTCAGATCTCTCATTCTTATTGTTAATATATCTATTTTTCCCTCTAATTCTTTCAGTTCTGGCTTCATGTATTTGGGGTACTACTGTCAGGTGCATGAATGTTTGTAAGTACTATATCTTCTTGATGGGTTGAACTTTTAATAATTATAAACTGTCCTTGTTTGTCTCTAGAAACAAATTTTGTCTTAAAATCTATTTTATCTGACATCAGTATAGCTGTCCCAAACTTCTGTGGTTACTGTTTATGTGGTATATCTTTTTCTACTGTTTTGCTTTCAACATGTTTGTGTCTTTGAATCTAAATGGTGTTTCTTGATAGTAGATAAGTGGCCACCAGGGGCTGGGGAGTAGGAGAAATAAGGGGAGGTTGGTGAAAGGGTACAAACTTTCAGCCATAAGATAAATAAGTTCTAATGATCTAATGTAAAACATGGTGATTATTGTTGATAAGACTATTGTGTTATATAACATATTATATATTATATTTTATATATAATTGTAAGTAATTATATATAAATAATAATTACTTACAATTATATGTAATAGTATTTTATATATTAAAAATATTTTTATATATAATTGTAAGTAATTATATATAAATAAGTTTTATTATTTATATATAATTTATATTTATATATACTCAGGGAGAAATGGAAACTTATTATTTATATATAATTACTTACAATTATATATAAAATTATTATAAAAATATATAAAAATATTTTTATATTATATAATTAAAATTTGCCAAAAGTAGAATCTTGAATGTTCTGGAAAAAAGGAAGGAAGGAAGGGAGAGAGAAAGAAAAAAAATGTTTTAATTAACTAGGTGAAAGGAATCATTTCACAGTATATATACAAATCAAATTGCCATTTTAAACATCTTACAATTTTGTCAATTATATCTCAATAAAGCCAAATTTTTAAAAAATATAAAGTATGTCTCTTATAGACAACATATGGTAGGACCATAGTTTTAATCCATTCGGAGCAGTGATTTTTCTCTGTTGACTGTATCTACAGTGCCTAAGAGAGTATTAGGCATTTAATAGGAGCTCAGTGGATTTCTGTTGAATGACTGAATGACTCTTTATATGTGAAATGGGTTGATATGTTCTTTTCTCACTGCTTTCCAGTTATGGGGATCCTCAAATGCAATCACTGCAGTTGTCTCTTTAAAATCTTAACACAAAGGTGAGGGGTTGGACCTGGGTGTCTCTGACAGTTCAGCATCCAACTCTTGATTGTGGCTCAGATTCTGATCTCAGGGTCATGGGATCAAGCCCTGCCTCAGTCTCCGTGCTCAGTGCAGAGCCTGCTTGTCCCCTCTCTCCCTGCTCTCCCTGCCCAAATATATAAATAAAGCCTTTAAATTAAATAAATAAAATAAATAAAATCTTAATACAATATGTAAATATAAGAAAATGGTGAAATCTTGTTCAACCCTAAACCCAAGTCCAAATTCCAGAACTCTGCTGGATCCTGTTTATCAGGCAGGACTGATGTTTAAAATCCAACAGATAACAGTAGTGAAGCCTGGACTTGCCCCTTTTTTCCAGCTTGCCCAAGGTAAACTCAGTCATCCATCTTTCTTCTGCCCTTAGGCGCACTCTCTCTCATTTTTCTTTTCTACCATGAAGCCAGGTTCAGACTTACTGCAAGAATACGTCCTTAACGAGCTCCAAGCTAGCCCCCAACAAGGGAATTCTGATTCTTTCTCTCACGCCTACTGCAGTGTGTCATTAACCTGAAGGTTAGAACAGGAACCAAGGCACAGGGAGAGACTCTACTTGGGTCTCAATCTAAAAATCACAAGTTCACCTTAGTTGTTCAGAAATTCTCTCAAAAGGTGTTGAGTACCACATTCACCAAGAAGTTAGTTCTAGGATGCTTTAACACCCCTGAATGGTTTTCCTAACTCACCCCTTGACTCTGTAAATCACTTCATTAAATGCTCTTTAGAATGTCTGTAGAGGGTGTTCCTACCTGGAACCTGGACGAAATCTCACTAGACTTTCTCTTTTTACTCCTTGGGTCTGGGCGAATGCTGGCTTCTCGAGTGTCTTATTAGCTCTTATCACTCCCTTAATCTTGTTTATAGTCCTTGGTTTGCAAATGGAACTTCATCTCCCTAAGATCTTCTCATACAGACCATGAGACCAGGATCATCACATAAGCAATTCATTCCAGGCTTCCTCTGATGCTTGAAATCTGGCCAAGAGATGACTTCACTATTCCTTACCCAATAGTTATTAGAAGAACAAATGTATCAAAGTTCCTCTTATAGCAAGATACCTGGAAATAGTGGTCCCTAGTCACAGTCCGCAATCTTTCTCATCCTAGACCCTGCCTGCCAAACCAGGTGTTCACTCCCACCATCTCACAGACCCTTCCTTTGTCAACATCACCAATGACCTCCATGTTGTTAACCACATAGACTAATTCTCAATCATCTTCTGACTTGACCATTTAACAGAATTGGCCAAATCCCTCCTCCTCAAAAACCTTTTCCACATGTAGCTTCTAAACACTTCAGAGCCCCAGGGCTTAGTCCTTCAACTTCTTTTCTTCTCCAATTATACTTATTCCCTCAGTGTCTTATCCAGTCTAATGGCATATACACTATCTGCATGGTCATGTATAATTCCCAGCTCCAGCCTGGATCTACCTTCTCAATACCCCCATTTAGGTCTCTAATTGACATCTCAAGCCAAACTCCTCATCTTCCTTATTTCAGTAAGTGGTGAATCCACTTCAGATAATTGGACTAAAAAACCATGATGTCATTTTTGACTCTGCCATCTCCACTACCCCAAAACTCATCCATTAGTAAATCTTCTCACATCCACCTTTGAAATAAGATTCAGAATCTGACCACTTCTCACAACTCTCATAGTCGTCAGCATACGAAAATGCTTTTGCGCAAAAGAAAAAAGAAAGTCCCTTTTCACAGTCTCCCTCTTGCTAACATGGTTAGCTCTGTCTCATTATTTTGGTCTCAGAACTCCTTAGAGAAGTCTGTATTGGCCTACGCATCTAAGTCTCCATTGGTCAACTCCATTCACCCACCCATCAAATGTTGCCCTGACTTCTCCCCCAACCTCTTTGGCCATATTTCTTTATCACTGTAAAAATTATATTTTAAATGTTTATGTGTTTGTTTTCTTCTTCATTCCTCTAAATGTAAGTATACCTTCTAGACTGTGAAGTGCCCAGAGCCTAGCACAGACCCATCATATGGTGGCCATCAATAAAAATTTATTGCATTATCGAATGAATGATCTTTAAGACCCTCCTGTACCCAAGAATGCTGTAATTAGTATAATAATGTGTACTTGGTGATTTTCTTAAACCTTGTGGTCTTGTTATGGGAAGGATGTGGTATAATAACATGCTGAAAAGTACTCTGTAAACTAGGAAACATTATCTGAATAGAAGGAGATGTTTTTGTTAGTATTGAGGGTTTCCTAAAATGAGTGTCTTTCCTGAAAAAGCAGGACCCTTATTTGTAGCGTTTTCCTGGCCAAGACAATCTACAAAATGACACAATGTGGGCAACCTAGATTAAAGGCAATGGTTGCTTTGGCTTTATTGTGTCAACTACAAATATCAAAATATATATAAAACACTTAGTATGGGGAAGCCCTTACTAAAGGGCTGTTAGCTTCCTCTGCTTTGACACTGCTCCCCAAAGTGTGCTGAGCAACTTCCCAGGAGCCCTATAACCACATAGTCCAATGTCAAATGCATGGAGAAATTGTCTTAGTTCAAACTTTTTTACCTGGGCATCTAAGGTTTCAGGCTTTTTGTGTGTATTTTGGGTAAAAGAGAAAATGCATGTGCTTAGTATAAAGTATGATCACATGTGGCTTTTTCCTTCTGTTTCTAATTTTTAAAAAAGCTCCTCTTTTATAGGCTAACTCAGATGTAGGGCTGAGGCACCAGTAAGAGGGAGAAATGCTTTCTTTTGTTTTAAAATTTTTATTCTGTTTGACCTGAGAATTTTCTAGACCTTTCCAGTAAATACATATGCCCACTTAGACATCTTGGATGTGCTTTTGTCATACCCCTTGGCCCTGTCCCACCATCCATCCATCCACATCCTCTCTCCTGGTCCAATGACCACACTCCAAATGCTGAGCACCTTCATATCACCCACACACCTCTCTTTCTTCACCCCTCCAGCAACGCCAACAAAGGAGAACAAGAGAATGTGAACACCTCCACACAACATTCATTCTCGGCATCATGTGTCTTGACTCAGGGTAAGCGTGGTGAACAGTAAATTAAATCCAGCCATCCAGTAGGATTTCAGCCATGCTAACTCTCTGAGAAGACAGATTTTGTGGCAAAGGGTGATGAAGTGGTTATGTGTTTCCTCCTCACCTGTGAAAGCTAAAGCTATTTTTTTCTTAAGTCTCAGGTTCTACCCACAGGTATCTGGAGCAATCCCAGTCATCTCAGGAAGCCATACCTCTAGTCCTACAAAGCACCTTTCCCCAAAATGTATTCCAGAGACCATGAGACCAACGTGGTTTCTCACAGAAA
This sequence comes from Lutra lutra, assembly GCF_902655055.1. NCBI lineage: Eukaryota > Metazoa > Chordata > Mammalia > Carnivora > Mustelidae > Lutra > Lutra lutra. The sequence goes on from NC_062295.1 coordinate 29,317,812, forward strand.
GGATTCGTGGGCAAACAAACTAGAGGCTCTGCATATCATAGACTTTCGTAGGAGATAATCAATGTGCATTAGCATAGAGAAGCCTCTGAGACTTCCTGCAAAGGAAAAAAAAATCACCTAATTTGTTTAATTCTGTATTTCCTCAATTTATTTCTATCACAGAAGCCTTTTTTCAAATGATACTTATCACCTCTTAGAACCAGAGTCTCATGGAATACCCTTTGGGAAACTCTGTTGTAGGCAGATTCTCGGATTTGTGAACAAATCCAATTAACCTTATTTCAGACCTTGAGAATCTGAGGAAAAGCTAATGGGTGTTGCATTTTTTTAAACCAAACTGTATCTTATAGAGTGACTTTGCACCAAATTATGCCAAAAGGGCAAATGTTCCCAGAAACAGCAGAGCAGACACCTTCACCAGAACCTCAACAATCGTGTTGAAGAATATGATGTTCTTAACGTTAGAATTGCAGATATTTTCTCTCAAGTGCATCCCAACCATATAACTTTACATTTGGGGAAGCACCTCTTGGTGAACTACCTAACAGTTTTCAAATTCAGTTACAGAATTAATCACTTTCAATATTTTAAAGGAGGAAATTTTTCAGAAAGCAAAGGTGTTTATTTTGACAACAAATATGAAATCAAGTGTCCTCAAAAGGAAATAATTGAGAAGAGCTCTTAGGTCTGATTAGAAGGTAATGATGAAGGGGAGAAGGACATTCTGGAAGGAGAAATGCGTGCTAAGGTAAAAATGTGGGCTGTGTGGCCAGCTATGTCTGGAATGGAAAGGCTGGGAAGGAGGCAGAAGCTAGACCATGGAAGGTACTTTGTGCTAAGTTAGGAGATTCCAACACTTTCCTATAAACCAAGGGGTGCTTTTGAAGAATATTTTCGGAGTGGGAAATGACCTGATTTACTTTTTAGTGTCATCACTCTGCTGCCTGGTAAATGGAAGGTTGGGATGGAAGAGATGCCAATGGAAGTAAGGCAGACAAATGAGGAAGCTACTACATTAGTCCATGCACTAGTCCATGGCAAGAAATGACAAAGGCCTGAATTGAAAGAGTGGCAGAAAGGATTTGCAGAAGAAGTGGCAGATATGAGTGATGATGAGGAATAATTGCTTGGCAGAAGGGATGAGGAGCTGTGGACTCACTCCAGTGAATAATGGCCATAATGGCTCATCTCCTTGTCATGACTCCTTGTCTTGGGTCACTGTAAGATCTGTGAACTGGGGGCTAGGAGATCCAGTGTTTGTTCCAGTGTTGCCATGGCTTACCTCTTTGAGTTTGACCATTCCCTTGTCTAGGTTCAGTATTTTTTGGTAAAGTAAGATAGAGGGGCTGACTCCCAGACCTGATATCTTGGGAATTCATTCTGTTTTAATTATGGCATCCATGAAGTTAAAAATCATCATACACTCACCATGTTCTGCCTTATCTATTTATTACTCTGTTTCTCTATTGTTCTCTAAAAACCTAACAACCATCCCAAAATATAGTGGCTCAAGGCAGCTTATTTCTCATGGTTCTATGGGATGACTGGGCTGAGGGGATTCTCAGTTGGTTTTCAGATACCTAATAGGAAGGCTGAAACACGCAAGTGCAAATCTATGAACTTGGCCAACAATATTATCCATGGACAGGCAGAAGGAAGGAAGGAAGATGAAGACCTATTGGTTAAATAATAATAACAATAAGATAGATAGATTGATAGATGATAGATCCAATGTCAGTCCCTGAGATGCAAGCACCTAAGTGATGGAATGGTGGAAACATGGTGTGTAGTTTGACAACATGGAGCGGAGGCCAATGCACCTATGCTAGCCCAGGAGTGACGGCCTCCGTCCATGAGCTATATCCATTGGACCCATCAAATAGCTTCCATTTGAGCCTCTGATCCACACTAGTCCTATCATTATTTCTAATCCTCGCCATTACCACGAAAGGTGATTATTTCACTCCATTTTACAGGTGAGGAAACAGTTGGGTCTCCTTGTTTAGGTCTGCTTACATGGCAGGTGAGGGACAAAGCTCTGGAGTCCTTGCTGTCCTGCTCCGGACACCAAATCATGGGGTCCCCTGTCTATTCTGTAGTCTAACTCCATGTGCCTCCGGGTCTACAGGCGACTTTATCACCCCTCCAATAAAAATTATATTATAGGAACTGGTGCTCAAGAATTAGAAACCTGCCCTACAGAGTATGTCCTGATTTGGCCAGTACCTGTTATTTATTGATATATTTATTTTTTCAGTGCCATGCATGAGTTCAGGAAAGCATCTTTGCAAATATTCTATGAAATAGACTGATGGCTGCTAATTAGGTTCTCTTAACATGAAAGAGGGAAATGACTGGCCTCTTTTGAGTTCTGATAAGTATGGTGGTGGGGAAAATATGTGCAATGAAGCACAATATTGGTTTCATGGTCAAGCTTTGCTAGAGAGGTGGCATCAGGTCTGGGGTATTTTGGGAAGGGGGTGTTCATGTAGAATGAGTGGACTCTAGCTCAGCGGGGGTCCATATGATAGATGTCTATTTGTTCCATCTTGGCCAAATGGCTCCATTTTCTCACACCATCACATGAGCCTGAAATTTGGGGGTGCTCTTCTTTTTCCATTCTCTTTTATCCTCCTCATAAAATCAGGCTCGTTATCAGACCTCCTAAATACCTTAGATCTTTTCACTCCTCTCCAAGTCCTCTGGAGCTGGCCTGGCTCAAGCTTCCTTCATCCTTTACCTGGACCTTATAATGCATCACCTTCCAACCCACAGGGCTGCCTCTAGCACCCTCCCCTCTTTGTGCACTTGTCCCTCCATCAAGGAAACAGTTCTCAACTGAGGTAAAGAAGAACCACCAGAAAGCTTATGTCTCAGTCAGTTTGGGCTGACATAACAAAATACCCTAAGCCAAGTAGCTTAGACAACAAGGACATATTACTCACAGTTCTGGAGGCTAGAAGTCTAAAATCAAGATACCAGCATGGTCAGTTTCTTATGAGAACTCCCTTTCTAGATTGAAGACAGCCACCTTCTCACTGTATCCCTACATGTCTCTTCTTATGAGGTCACTAATCTCACAATGGGGCCCCACCCTTATGATATCATCTAACCCTAATACCTCTCAAAAGCCCCACCTCCAAATACCATACCAAATAGAGATCAGGGTTTTAACATAAATTTGGGAGGGGGGGCATGATTCAGTTCATAGTAGCTCATGAAACTGTTGATGTCTAGATCCCATACTGGAAAATATGATTCATTAGGCCTGTGGTGGATTTAGGAACCCACATTTTATCAAGTATCTTATTATATCTGGAAGCGTGAGGTCTACAGACAAGAGTCTTAAAAAGGACACTTCAGCTTTTCACCTAGGCTCTCTGCTGCAATCACCTTGAAGCTTTGAAAAATCATCAGTGCTGGGCCCTGCTCCAGATCAATTAAATAAGGATCTCTGGGTGTGGGGTCAGGACAAACAACATTTCTTCAAAGTTCTTGCTAAGTGATTTCAGGGGAAAGAAGCATCACTCCAGTCCAGAACTCACAAAGAATGAGATCACAAAGGTCAAGTGATCATGTCCTCACTCTGTCTAACACACTTCAATGATGCCCTAACATTGACACCAGTGGTTTTCAAACAGTGGGTCACGACTTAACAGTGAGACTCCAAATCACAGTGGGTTGCCAGCAGTTTTTTTTTGTTTTATTTTTTTTAATGGAAGGATAGAACAGAAAATTTTTTTAAGAAATTGAGTGCATAGAGTGGAGGAGAAAAAGTAACTTTTTGTGTGTGAAACATGACACCATTTTGTTGTTAAATCATCACATCTATTGCTTCTTCCTTCTGTCCACCTGACATTCATCCTTCAGAACATGACCAAGGCATCTCATCCCTATGAAGCCTTCCCTCTCCCCTGCCCTCAGTCATCATTACTTCCATGCTTATATGGGTCTTCTCCACAATTCCAATAATACTTCTCATTATAACCACTTGCAAACATGGCTGTTTCTTTCCTTGGGAGACCTGCTTTGAAGGTAAGACTGGGTCCTGCATATTTTATATGCTCAACCCAGAACTCATCATCTAATGCTGATTAGTTAATGCTTGTGGTGTTAGGGTTCTCCAGAGAAACAGAACCAGTAGGAGATGACAATATGAGATAGTCAATCTATTGAAAAGTACCAAACAATTGTTAGATAGAAGATAGATACGGATAGATGGTAGATAGACTTCTTACTGGTTCTGTCTCTCTAGAGAACTCTAGAGAAGTATATAGATATAGACCTAGAAGTACACAAGCTTATTAGTTCTGCTTCTCTAGAGGACTCTCATTAATACAACAGGGCGTATTTTTTGGTTCACTGATGAGTCCCAAATGGTACCCCATACATAGTCAATGAATGTGTTAAGTGAATATTTGAGTTAAGAAGATGTAACTTATACTTGTTGCAGTCTTAGACAGCTTATTAGAAGCCTCTGAGCTTCTGCCTCCTGAGCTGTAAATGATTTTAATGCTTCCTAATGAGGACTAAAGCAGATGATACCTATAAGTATGGTGCCCAGCGCACACAGAAGTGATTAGTTTTAAGGTTGACATTTCTATCACTGTTAATCTACCAGTGGTCGGTCTTAATTTCACAGTGCAGACACCATGATGGTTCCTTCTTTTTCAGCCCCTCTCCCTTTGTCACTTATCAAAAAGAAATGATACTTAGTAATGTAACTATAACTCACCTAATGACTGTTTTATAGTCCCTGTACTATATTACTTGAAATCCTTATTTCCAAATGTAGATTCAATAAATGAATTTCAGGTGCATCACCAAAATGATACAGAGAGAAGTCCTGAAAGGCCTCTAGAGATATGGGAAATTGGCATTAATAATGCAGTATTTCATTATTACTAAATATTGGTTAAAAAAATTTTTTTATTAACATCATTCTTATTAACTGCTCAACGTGTTTTAGTTTGGAAAAGGAAAAAAAATTATAAAGGCTCATTGAGGTCCTCTTTCCTATATCCTTATTTTCCTGAAAGGATATGTATATTTGATCATTAGTTTTTCTACCACAATTTCCAGGATCTTAACTTCTGCAGTTGAACAACAATTACTATATTTTAACTCTTCAAAGAGGGGAGATCAACAAAATTCAGAGACTGATATCTGAAACCTGAATGTCAAGCCACTAATTTTTTTTTAAAGATTTATCTATTCAGAAGAGAGAGACAGAGAGAGAGTGGGAGGAGGAGCAGAGAGGAGAGAATCCCAAAGCAGACATCCCATGAGCGTGGAGCCCAGCATGGGGCTGGTCCCCGCAACCCAGGAGATTATGACCTAAGCCAAAACAAGGATTCAGATGATCAACTGACTAAGTCACCCAGGGGACCCCCAATTCACTAATTTTTACAGAGGAAATAGCGAGCCTCCCATTGTCATCAGTCTAACTCAAACACTGTCTCCTAAAGAAAAAGCAATGTTGGTTTGCTTTATTGTCTTTGGTCTCTTTGTTCTAAGAATTATAGCAGGGAGCTAGACTTAGCAACTCACCTATGTGCGCACACACACACACACACTCCTCTTTTCAACAACAATTCCTACCCCCCCCCAACACATATACCCTTGGTATTTTGAGCGACTTAGCTCTCTAATGGCTAGTCACTTTTACTTGCTGTCACATGCACTTTTCAAAAGTAACATTCCTTTTCAAGAGTTCTCACTCCTATCTAGTCGATGATGCTCTGAATTATGCCCTCCGGGCCTTTCCACAGAAAGAGCTCTTGGTGAAAAAATGCTAGAGTTTTTAGATCTCAGAATGTCTTGGGCAGCGTTCACAAATGAATGACAGTTTGACTGGATACAGCAGTCAGGGTCGTACCCCGATCCCTTGAGAATACTCAAAATGTCAATCCAGTGATTTTTTTTTTTTTTTTTTTTTTGCAATTGACTAGAGTGGAGAATTTACCTCTTCAAGACCTTTCCCCTGCTTGGAAAATTGTTCCCCAAGAAGTTCAAATGTTTTGATGGTTTTCACTTATTAGCTTTAAGTAGGAAAAAAAGTAAGCTTCTAAAAACTTCCCAGGCTTGTTTCTTTCTTTAACTTCTGAGAAGCTGTTTTTTATCTACCGTTGATTACCGTAAATTCAACACGATTTCAATGAAATAACTTATCAACAAGGTGCATTCTGAAGTCAATCTGGAGAAGTGAATGTAAGGAAAAACTCGAAGGTGGAGATTAATCAAGATGAGAATTTCCCTTCTAGTGAGCCGCATAGCCTAAAAGGTACATGAAGTAGAGGGTAGTGTTTCAAGGATAGACAAATAGGTCGGTGGACTGGGACAGACAGTTCACAGACAGACCCAAGTGTGTGGAGGAATTAAGTAAATGTACATCATGGAGAAAGAAAAGAATATTCAACAAGTGAGTTTGGGGGAGATTTAAAAAATGTCTTTATACCTCCTCCACATACCACCCACGCTTAAAAAAATATTCTGAGTAGATTGAAGACAAAAACATTAAAAAAAATAACTTACCTGTGGTAGTATGATATTGTTGTGTATTCCTGATACAGGGAACACCTGGCAGAAAAATCAAAGATAAATTAAAAAATCACAAAGGAAAAGTCTGATGTATTTTTCTATATAAGTATTAAAAATCCCTGAGGAAAGACATCCAAAGCTCAAAGAACAGATTTGGAGAAGGCATATTAACAGGCATATAACACACAAACGATTAACATCCACAGCATTGCATATCTTTAATATAGTTGAGATAGATCTGGAGAAGGGAAGGGAGGTAAACTCAAGAGCTGAATCTACCATCTTGATACAGAAATCTGGTTGAAATGTTTATGATGTCCTCAAAGAAGGAGAGGACTTGGCTTGGAGAAAGGGGACTCTAATCCTTATGAGGCCTCTGGGGACAGCCAGTGTCCCTCACCTTCACCACTAAAGTATTATGATATGCCCAAGTAGTCCAGATTTCTAAGAACTGAGCTCAGTGGAGTTTCCTGCAGTGGTTCATCCATCAGTATACCCACAGCTCCAAACAGAGCTATGTTCAAGTTCCTAGACCCAAGTTCCAGAAGAAGATATTAAGGTTACTATCTACTTTCTCAACCAGACCCTTTTTCATCTAGCCTCATTACTAATTACATGTACCTCTGCCTTAGCCTTTTTTGCATGGCCATGGCCTTGTTTCCCTTGTTCATAGTGTCAAACTCATTACAAGGTGTCTTTGTTGTCTTTCTTTGAGGACCTCTGGACTTGATTTTCCTCTACCCAGAACCCTCTTTCCTGTTTTCCTTGTCTGGGTAACTCTTACTTATCAGACCTAAGCTTGTCTTCTTCAGAAATGGTATGTGTCTTCATTCACCGCAATTTACCCAGTACCTATGAGAGTTCCTGGCATATGCGGTCAATAAATATTTCTTGAATAATATAATATAATATAATGTAATACATGAAAATGCTACAAGTCTGTAAGGAAGATATGCATAGAAACTAGTACAAAAATGCCCAGAGCCTATGAACAATCAACTCATAGGAAATAAAATATGAATCAGGTATACGGAATCAGGTGCTGCCATATACTAGAAATAAAAGTTCTATGTCAGGATAATTTTGGAGGGAGAGATTTTGGTGCTTTCAAAGTAAAAACTGTTCACACCCACACGCACAAAAGTATTCATTGTACAATTGTATGAAATAGCCAAGAATTCAAAATGGTTGTGGAGCCCATCCAAGGAGGAAACGTAAGTATGCCAGGTCTAATTTCTAGGTCACAGCACAGGTGATTCTCTTTAAAGATGTGAGTTCAGGGACTCAGTCTCTCTCCAAGTTGTGGCTCTACCATCTTAGAGTCCTCTGCTTCTGCTATGGGAGCGGAAAATGGCATGATACATTTGATGACCCACCTGGAAGTGACCTTCGTCATTTGTGCACACGTTCCCTTGACAAGAACTTAGTCACGTGATCTCATCTCAATGCAAGGGGGTCTGCTTTCTTCCCGTGTACACAGGAGAAAAAATGAAAAAGTTAATCTGGAAATAGTCTCAAGGTCATTTGCTAAAGGGCCAAATATAAACTTCAGAAAAGCATGAAGGGAATGATTTCCTATTTTTGAAATTGCAGTGGGTGCATTCTCACCCTTATGCAATATTCAACATTGTTATAAGTGTAACAGGATATTGAATTGGATTTTTCCTGTGGCCCCGGAATTAATAATCAAGGCTCAAAGTTATAGTCAAAATGGCTTTAACATCCCCATATTCTAGAAAAAAACTGTATCCAGGTACCATTCTGACACCGTAATCATCTAGAACTCACTTGAATACAGTTTAAATAAAAAAGGGAGTGGGAAAAGAGAGAGTCATTAGCATCTAGAGCTGGATCTTGGCATCTCATGTTCCAGCCACGTGCATGTTGAGCTGAAGAACTCACTTGTTATTCAGGCATTCTCATCAGAACAAAGGGAAGCATGGTGAGGAGTCCTTGGAGAGTTTTTCATGAGTTCCTAGATTTGCGGGGGTCATGTAAAATGAAGATATCCTTCTCCCAGAGATATCTCAGGGCAAGAGACTCACAAGCACGAAAGAAAACTACAGAACAGTGTACTTGGAAGAAGAGGGTGGAAGATAGAGTCACCCACACTACAGTTATCCCACGCTTGGGAGGATTCAGAAGACCTCGCTGGATCCTGCAGCACCTCACCAGGGAGCCCCGTGGTTGGAGGAGAGGACAAAACTGGTAGGACTGCCCCATGGTTGGCAGGACCGCAAGACAATATGTTGTCAAAGAGGTTGGAAGCTCAGATGTCTGGAGGGCAAAAGGAGATGCCCACTTGGGAGTCTATGGTGAAAGATGTCTTTGGGTGAGGTTGAACATGACCTCAGGAGAACCCTACTTATGAGACTAGGACTACAGCAACAGTTGTAACCAGAAAAAGTCTGAAATCTAGCAATTACTTCCTCAATCTTCTTTTCCTTCCCTTAACCAAGCAGGGAACCTGAACCATAAGGGAAAATGGGGGAGGTGGCTTATCTCAGAGCTAGACTTTTCCTCTCCAACCTCTGACCATTGGAAGCATAAGGGGAGAATTTAGAATTAAATTTTAGATGAAAATCAAGTTTGAGGTTGAAGTTTTGACGTAGACTGGATGTTCTATAATCAAAACTGACGAAGAAGTCATTGGATTTGCCTGAGGTGCCCTTGAAGGACAGGAATGGGTGATTTGACAGCTCATGGTTGATTAGAAACAGTTTCATCTTTACACCCCACTGAAGCATACCCCCTCCATAATGAAGCAAACTTTAATTACTTTTTTGAATTAAAAGAACAGAGTTAAAAACCTATATCTTGGTGATGTTGTCTGCTTATTAAATTTACCTGGAATTGAGTAACTATTTTTAATCTCTCGTTTTTTTTAATTTTGGAGCATTCTTTGCTTATATCCTTGATTATTAATTCTGCCCTATTTGTTTTGTCGTCTTCTCTTTTATAATTCTCTCTGTGACAGGTTGGAGTTCCCTATTCTATCTGCTACCTCCATCACTTTCCATTCTTTTTCTGTTAATTTTTTATACAACGTCTTTCTCTCGCCTCTGACTTTTATATGGCTAATATGATTTTCTGCCACATCAGTTCCATCTTTTACTGCTTCAATAATGATCTGATTTGGGTTATTGCACTTTTCTTCATAGATTGATTCTGTATATTAATGCAACACCTCTGGTACCTTCCCGAACATTTAAAACACTTCTTGAACTATAACTGAGAGGTCTATTTTACAGGTTAGGATTACTTGGATTTGAATCCCGACTCTGTTACTTGAGGAGCATGTGACCTTATAATCACAGGGAAAAGACAAACCAGATCATGGTGAATTCAGTGGAATATGTCTCATCATGGCGGGAAGAAACAGGCAGGTTGCATTTAAAGGGCAAGAGAGAGAAAGGCGGGGGTGGAGGAGCAAAGGCGAACCATGTACAGGCTCAGTGTGATGGAAGTGGGGGTGGCTGGGTTTGTGTGCTAAGACATGAGGTCAAAAAGGGGTTAGATCATGGGGTGCCTGGGTGGCTCTGTTGGTTAAGCATCCGACTCTTGATTTGGGCTCAGGTCATAATCTCATGATCGTGAGATTAAGCCCCAAGTTGGGCTCTGCCCTGGGCATGGAGCCTGCCTGAGATTCTCTCTCTCCCCTCCTTAAAAAAAAAAAAAAATGGGTGGGGGGTTAGATCATGACACACTTGTATCCTTGAATCAGGTATCCAGGATCTTATCCTGTAGACATGTACTTCCTAAGTACACACTCCCAGGACTATGACACAATACACAGAGGGCATAGAAAACCTCAGGAGGTCCTTGCCGCATTTCCCTAGCTGGTCATTATTAATTTATGTAAGGAAAACACTATCTACTTCAATGTATTTTATTTTATTATATTATTTTTTGGAGAGGAAGAAATGAAACAGTCTTTTATTCAAGTTTATTTATTTAAGTAATCTCTACACCCAATGTGGGGCTCAAATTCATGACCCCAAGATCAAGAACCACATGTGCTTCTGACTGAGCCAGCCAGATGCCCCAGAACTGTCTTTATTTGTAGGAAACACAGTTGTTTACATGGAACAACCTAAAGAATACTAAATAACAACTATTACAACTATTTGGCAAAGTCACGGGAACATAGGGTGATATACAGAAAAATAGGCATTTCCATATATGAGCAGCAAAGAACTGGACAATAAAAGAGATTAAAATTGTACTGACAGTAGTGTCAAAAGACCTATCCACTTTTTAAAATATGTATTCTTTTTCTGTTGACGTTATAGTTAACACACGGTGTTATATGAGTTTCAGGTGATTCATGAATTCTATACATTCCTCAGTGCTCGTCAAGATGAGTCTCTAATCTATTGATCCCTTTTATCTGTTTGACCCTTTGAGAATTTACCCAAAGGAAATGAAAACACTAATTCAAAAAGTGTATATATGCACCCCTATATTCATTGTAGCATTGCCACCTACAATAGCCAAGAAATGGAAACAGTCCAAGTATCCATCCATAGATGAATGGATAAAGAAGATGCACACACACACACACACACACACACAGGAATATTACTCAGTCATTAAAAATAATGAGCCCTCGCCATTTGCAGCCACATGGATGGAGCTAGAGGGTATGACGCTAAGTGAAATAAGTCAGTCAAAGAAAGACAAATACCATATGATCTCACTCATATGTGGAATTTAAGAAACAAAACAAGCAAATCCAAAAAAAGAGACAAAACGAAAAAAACAGACTCTTAAATACAGAGAACAAAGTGGCGGTGTCCTGAGGAGAGGTGGGTAGAAGGACAATACAATTTCAAACTAGAACACACACAGACTAGGGCAGAGAATGCAGAATCAAAATAAAATTCTAAGGTCTGCCTGGGATCTATCCAAGTAGATATTACCTTGAGCAGTCCTTCTGGGACCACATTGACTTTTAGATGACTTTTGGGACAGCAGCTAGGAAAAGCCATCCATCTGCTCCCCAACCACCTCTAGGTATAGACTCCCCTGGTTGGAAGAATGGCTTGTTCTCAGTCCCTTCCCACAGAAGCCTTGAGGGGCCACACATCCCGCCCCCAACACCTCACAAAAGCAAGGGAAAGAGCTCTGAGGAGATGGTTTAACTGTGAAAACATCCCCGCCCTTCAAAAGCCATGGTCCCAAACAGAGATAAACAGAGATAAACCAAAGACAGTGCTCCCCACTAACACTGATGTATTTTCAACGCACGCAGTCCAGAGTGCAGTGGTGGGCACCGTCCCCCACCTCTAGTGATTAATGGCCTAGCCCCAGCCAGGGTCCAAAAAGAAAGAGCCAGAGGAAGCAGATACAATGGGTTTTATATTATCATAACTTCAACAAACTCATTCTGTGGTTTCAGTGCTGACTGCGGGGTTCTGATTATGAAATATGATGCATGTTGAATTTAATGACTTTCTGTGCCCTTCTGGTGAGTTCACTGCTTTCCAATGTCATTTTCTGTTCTCATCCGAGTGGTAATAAAAGGAATATCATTGACTGTGGTAGCTTGTAACCACTGTGTGTTTTACAATAAATTGCATTTCAGGACCTTTCTCCCCAGGAGAGAAGTGCATGGCCAGACGGATTATTCCGAGACAAGCTCTGGGATCCCGGTCCCCAGGACAATGGGGAACGAGACGGAGCTGCCCTTTTTTAGGGAATTATTCCCTAAGAACACTCATTTTTCAAGCAGTTATATACCAAAGGTCAGCGTGGACCACGGGGAAAAATGACAAAACACAGACTCCAAAGCAAAAATGAGTGTCGTCCAACCAAAATCAATGCGGAATGGACAGTTCTAATCTCTTCATAAGTTCAGAAAAGGGAACTGAGGAGAAGGCCAGCTCAGAACCGGGAAGACAGCCCCGCGAGCCCTGTTCTTTCTCTGTGTGTTCGAGCTGACCTTTTGTCATTATCACATGGGAAGGTCATCTCCACACAGGAACAAGAAGAAGAAAAGTAGTATTTAATGGGAGACAACTGTGTCCCAGACCCGTGCCGGGCACTCTAAGGCACAATGTCACCGACTCTCACAGCGCTCCTGTCAATCAGGTCTTAGGACCCCCAGTTTGTGAATAAAGAAATCTGGGCTACACAGGATTCCCAAGATCACAGAGCCGGGGTCTAGCTCCAGCCCATCTGATTCCCAGAAGTGGGTTCCCTGGACTGGAAGCTCCAGCCTCATGTGGGAGTTTGCTGGAGAGACGGAACCTCAGATGCCTACCCAGTCAGGCATATGGCGGCCTGAGAAGCATGCCACGGACACCAAATGGTGGATCTGGACGGGAGACCAAAAGTTTCCTGATCCTTGGGCCAACTGGGACAAACGTCTCTCTTCACTGTGAGAGTGTCTCCAGGTAATGTTGCATTAACTGTCAGGATCCTAGTTCCGTTGCTTGGCAATCTGGGCCAACTGGTATTGGGGACAGTGCTCCTCACACTTCACAGGGCCTGGCAATTGCCTGAGGAGCTAGTTTAAGTGGAGACTCCTTAGATCTGCACTGTGTGAGTCAGCGTTCTCCAGACAAACAGAACCAACAGGATATGCCTACGTAAAGTAAGAGATTTATTTTCAAGAATAGGCTCATGCAGTTTTGGAAGTTGTTAAGTCCAAAATATGGCCAACAGGCTGAAAACCAGAGAAGAGCAGGTGTTGTGGTCCAACTGTTGTCGGCTGGCAAGAGTTCCCTCTTGCTTGGGCAGTGGCGGGGAGGGAGGGAGAGGTCAGTCTTCTTTCTGGTAGAGGCTTCCCTTGATTGGATGATGCCCGCCCACATTAGGGAGGTCACGCTGCTTTACCAGAAGTCCCCCAGTTTCATTTCATCCAAAAGGGCCCTCAGAAACATCCAGAAGAACGTTGGACCCCGCGTATGGGCAGGATGACCTTACCAAGTTGATGCATATAATTAACCATAACATGTATTTCCACAGTGGTTGCACAGATCTGTAAGTGTGAGAAAGTGACAGAGGATGACCCACATGCATCATGCAAACATTTGGGTTTACTATTGCACTATCATGATTGATTTAGTAATTATCTGAATGATTCACATATTAAAGGATTACTTAATAACCATCACAATGATGGAAATCCGAGAGCTATCAGGGAAGCCTGGCGAAGGGTACGCAAGATGTGCCGTGCTATCTTTGCAACTTTCTGTGCATCTAAAGTTGTTTCCAAAATTTTTCTTAAGTAATTCTTTTAAATACTACAGATCCCTGAGCATCTGCCTCTGCTCCTTGCCCTTCCTTTGCTCCAGGACTCTGGTCCTCTTGATCTGATGGTAATTCAGATGCAGGGAGGTTGCTGCTGACCACAGTGTGAAGATAGTCCCCAGGGATGACACAATTTTCTCCCCCAGGGGATTGGGGTTCTTTCTACATGACCAGGAGCTACGTGATAGCACTTTTCCACCTTAGAAAAAAATGTTGAGGATCGCCGATTAGGAGGGAATTCCCAACTGAAATTGAAGCAATAATCCCTCATGATTTTTGGTTTGTAGTGTCGTTCAGTGGTCAGTAATGAAGGGGCGGTCGAGGTCATCTATCCCAGGTACCCGTGGGACAGGTGAAGAAAAGACTCAGCCCCTTCAGCCGCCTCCCAGTTCGAGTCACCTGCCGAGACACTCACATCAATAAAAGCGAAGTCCGCAGAGCAAGCAGAGCTCTGGGACTCTCAGGGTCCAAGCCAGCTAATTACAACTTCAGTTATAGGTTTTGTAAGACTTCCCACAGCCGAGCATGCTTTATTCTGTCCAAAATCCTGCACCATGGGGAGGGAGCCACTAAAAAGGCCATTTACACAGGGAGAGACTGAGGATGGGGGCAGTTCCCCAAGGCTGCTCCATAGGACCATGGACTCAGCTGGGTGCTCTGTCTGCTCCAAAAGTGAAGTAACAAGTATGAAGTCCCACGGCTCCAGACTTATTAACCCCAAAGACCCAAACGGGAAGTATAGCCATCCCCGGGCGCTGTGTTAAATCTGCCAGGAAAACCCCCAGCCCCACTAGCATTCTAACCCTGTCCCGGGCTCTAGCTGTGTTCACTGGGGAAAAATCTCATTGTGGTTCTAGTTTGCTTATATTAAAGTGAAAGTCCTTGGACTCAAAGCTGAGGATTTGGACTCAAAAAGCTATTTTTGTTTCATTTTGTTTTGTTTTTCTTCAACTTGCTCTGGACAGCCCATGCTTTGGAGATGTTCACAAATCAAGATAATTAGCAGTCATTTTCTGGTGTTTGCCAAAATATCCATGTTTGTATGATAAAGATAGAAGATACAAAGGACAGAAAACAAACGCCCATACCAACAACTTGGGGCCACTTTAACCCCAAGCCCTATCCCATCTTCCCCATACTTAAATCTTTATAGATTCCAGTGGATTCTACTCTTTTTTTTTTTATGATTTTATTTATTTATTTGACAGAGAGAGAGAGTTCGTTTACAAGTAGGCAGAGAGGCAGACAGGGTCTGGGCGGGGGGGGGGGTGGAACAGGCTCCCTGCTGAGCAGAGAGTCCAATGCAGGGCTTGATCCCAGGATCCTGAGACCATGACCTGAGCCGAAAGCAGAGGCTTTAACCCACTGAGCCACCCAGGCGCCCCGGATTCTACTCTTAATATGTACCCGGACCTCTGTAGCCCCTGCGAGAGCTCAGTCCCCTCCTCATGGTCCACATTTTTACCTGCAGCTAAAATACAGTCTCACCTAATTCCACATCCAAACCACTGCTAGTGATTTTTTGGCTGATCCGACCCTATCACTCCCCTGCTTAAACTCATTCATCCCTTCAAAAGGAAATCAGAGTTCCCTAGCTTGATTTCCAGGTCATCCTTGGACTGGCATCTCCAACCTCATTGCTCTGGTTAACTCCTGGTTATCCCTTTAAAGCTGGTATTCATCCCCTGGGAAGACTTTGTATTCCCCCCGAGACGGAGTTAGTAAGCTTGTAGTGTATTCCATTCTGTAGATTCCACTAAGCATCCACGCCTCCCCCTCTCCTCCAGGTAGTGAGTTCTCTGGGAGAGGGCTTTCGTCCCCATGTCAGTAGAGTCAAGTACAAGGCCAACACTGCATTGGCTTTACCAGCTATCCCATCATGAGAAGATAGAATAATGACCTGATATGGAAATTGCCAAGGGATCCAAACAAGAACGTGATGGGCTAAGAGATAAGACATGCATGCATTCAACAAGTGTTCATGAGTCACCCCCAACCCATGTCAACCCTCAAGCTAGGAGATGGAAGTAAAATGAAAACACCACCACCTCGGACAAATTCTTGCCGGACCTCCAACTTGAATCACACCAAGCCTCAGAAATAGCTACCCGTTTGCAAGACATGGAGGATACAGAAGAACATCTTCAACAACACCACTGAGAGGCAATCAGAAAAGTCTAGAATGTAGGAAACTCTCCAGGATAAGTGACTTGGTTTATCCATAAAAAATAAATTTCAGAAAGAGGGAAAGAGGGAACCTATAGATGAAAAAATCTTCAAAGACCTATCAATCAAATACAATGGATGGCCCTTGAGTAGATCTCACTCAACAAGCCAACTGTATAAAAGATATTTATGAGAAAATTGTGGAGAAAGTTATTCATTGAAAAGATATTTGACAACCTTAAAAAACAATTGCTAATTTCATAAGATGCAACATTGGCGTTATGGTTATGCATTTTTGAAAATACACATAAACACTGACACATTTATAGTTATCAGGGAAGGGCAGTTTAGATGAAAAATGACTGACCATAAACTAATCATCTCAGAAGCTGGGGGATGGGCATTGGAGGTTCCTTGCTATCCTTTCTACTCTTATGTGTGTGTGAATTTTTGCAGAACAGGTTAAAAATGGTAAACGCAAAAGGTGCCCCTATTGTCTGTTACAATTACAGTAACAGACACTAGCAAATAATTACAAATAAGTTATTTACAGTTGGAATAAGGCCAGAGATACTTATGACCTGTGATGTATCAGTATTGAATTCCATTTAAGGGCTATAGGAAATGCTTTCTCAACATTTTGTTTTGCTAAGATCAGCGGTATTTGGGGGTCAGGGCTAAAGCTCTTCTCATCCATTGTCAAAATCCCTGTAGGCATGTCCATAAAGATATGGTTTTCTTTCCAAGGTTTGGGGTAAAATCTAGGGCCAGAAAGTGCCAGGAATCCAGGTATAATATAGGTCTCAATGCTTATGCTTGGAAGGGATTCAGCTACTTGTAAAAGCTGATCACAGCACATCCCAGTTATTATACAAGCAAATTCTTACTGAGCCTACCTAACTACTGAGAATGGTCTGACTGTATACATTAGAGTGAATTCGTAACAGTGTTCCCCGTCCCTTGTATTTCCTTTGATGCCCATAGTGAGTGATAAGAAGGAGGAGGCTTATAACTGATTTGCTGGATCTGTTTAAGCCTCCCTTGGCCCCCAATTTATCTCTGCCACTGCCCCTTGTCATCCTTGTTCCTAGAGGGCATTTGTGACCATCACAAGCTGTTGTCATGCCAACAAGTTGTGATTTCATAGGCATTTTCCTTTCCTCACTCTACTGGAGAATAAATTTTAATAAGGACAAGGAGAGATGAGGGATTTTGAGGAGAGGATCTGCCTCTGTGTTGCCACAGATGGACGGCACAAACATTTCTATTAGGAATGACAGAATGGCAGAGTCAAGCTGGTTGTGTATAAAGCAACTACGATCTGCAATTAAAAAATACATAGGAGTTGGGGTGCCTGGGTGGCTCAGTGGGTTAAGCCTCTGCCTTCGGCTCAGGTCATGATCTCGGGGTCCTGGGATCGAGTCCCACATCGGGCTCTCTGCTCTGCAGGGAGCCTGCTTCCCCCCCCCCCCCGCCTGCCTCTCTGCCTACTTGTGATCTCTGTCTGTCAAATAAATAAAATCTTTAAAAAAAATACATAGGAGATAGATACTATATATCATTAATATCATTAGAGATTAAATAGGGTCTATTCTGGCTTCTTTCCAACAAACTATATCTGATCTCATTTTTACAGAAGAAATAGAAGTTTGAAAGAAATGACAGCCCCTATTAGTAGATAAAATACAATATTTGCAAAATTAGGTTAGCCCTAGGTCTTTACTTCCCCCCGCAAAACAACAATTTATTACATCTTTGACTTCCTTACTCACTGTGAGGTGTGTGTGTTTATGCATATCATCACAAACCATAACACCTAAAGTACAGTTTCCTTCCTTGGGTGGGGGGGGGGACATATATCCTCACATTCTGGTGTGGGTCAAGTGCCCAGAGTCGCTCATGGTTCTGTAAACATAAATGTCAGGAGAAGAAAGTTTGAGAGACAAAAAGCAACAGCTACAAAGTACTGTGCTACAGAAGGAGAACGGCCCTGACTCATCCCACCTCTATAGACCGACATCCAGGCTATGGCAGTGAGCAGAGTGCATTTAGAACTAACACTGAGGGAGCCTTGGGGTGGCTCAGTGGGTTAGGCGTCTGCCTTCAGCTCAGGTCATGATCTCAGGGTCCTGGGATCGAGCCCTGCATCGGGCTCTCTGCTCAGCAGGGAGTCTGCTTCTCTCTCTCTCTCCTTCTGCCCCCCCCCAACTTGTTCTCTCTCCATTTCTCTCTCACACACACATAAATAAATAAAATCTTTTTTAAAAAAGTAAAAATAAATAAAACCGTAACACTGCATGGTAAATAGCACCTTGCAGACATCGTAGGCTTGTGGAGAGAAGGTTCTGGGCTGAAAGACGTTGGTGGAAGGGAACAACTTATTTAACGACACAGGAAAATCAGAAATATATACTAACGTGAAAATCTAGGAAAGCAAGTGAGGAGAAACACGGAAGATAATTCGGGTCAGAGAAAACTGGGAAAGGAATCAGAGTTGTTACAGGTACTCACTAAAGCCCAACCCACAAAATGGAGGAAGCAAAAACTGCCCCCGTGACAGAATACTTGCGTTCTCCAGTTTCCTGATGCACACTGAATTGGTCTAAAAGCAGAGTGTGTAAGAAATCCATTTATTTTTCTTCCTGTCCTATCTCCTTGTACCATCCACCAACACTGAATTGGTCTAAAAGCAGAGTGTGTAAGAAATCCATTTATTTTTCTTCCTGTCCTATCTCCTTGTACCATCCACCAAACATCTTTGCTGTTCAGTCCCTCCTTCCAGACATGTTTGTGGCATCAGTCTCGCTTCTGTGCAACAGAGAGTTAGATCCTCTGTTCAAAGGCTCCTCGTCTATCCTTCTTCTTATTAAAATGTATTCCTAAGTAGAGTGAACATGAAAAGGAAATGCCTCTCACCCAACTCCCTTCTACCTCAGGGCCTTTGCACTTGCTGCCCGTATCACTTGGGTGGAGATACCTTCCTTTTGCTTGTCTGGCTTCTTCTCACTCTTCAGGCCATCATCTTGAGTGACACCACCCCTAAGAGATCTTCCCTGTTTCCCCTGTCACTCTATATCCCCACATCATTTTTTTCACAACACATACTAGAATTTCGTCATGTTTAATTCACTTTGAATTGCCTGGCTTCACCACCATACTCCATGAGGGTGGAACATTTTGATCTTAATACATAAAATGATTTGAGGATCCAGTTCAGGAAAAAAAATGTTTGCCTCCATAATTAGTATGACTGCACAGGTGAGACTCAGAGGAGCTCCAATTTGATTTTTTATTTTTGCAAGAGTGGAAGAAGGGGGTGGGGGAGGAGGGGCAGAGGGAGAATCTTAAGCCAGTTTCACACCCAGTGCAGAGCTAGACTCGGGGCTTGATCTCTTGACCCTGAGATTGTGACCGGACCCGAAATTGAGAGTTGAACGTCTCAATGATTGAACCATCCAGGCACCCCACGAAACTGTTCCTTTTATATTAGGGGCAGTGGTGACTAGGAAATCCATGTCTCTTGCAAGTATCATTTTGGGATTATATTAAATGTCTTTCTCTAAATCTATGTATTCTTGACTACTAACACAGAAAACCCAAAAGAAACTGTAAGAGGGGCCATGTGTCTAGTTTGGAAATAATCTAAATTATGAGCCTCTACAAGGAGCACTTTGAGGGGTGGAGGGCAGATGTCAAAGATTAAAAAAATGAGTGTTTTCAACAGAGGGGACAAGACTAAGTCAATTCATAGGATCCAGAGGGAGTGAAGAAGTATGCCAATTAAATGTAAATAAATGAATAATGTTGGATGTATCCATCAGTGACTCTCTATTAAAGAACAACTAGACTTCTCGACATGGATGACACCAAAGAAGGGAGAAAAGGGGGTCAACTCTTTTCTCAAAGAATATATAATTAATTATAGCAAGAAGAGAAATAGGTAGCAAACACCGGAAAACAGTCTAATGAACTATGGAACTAAATGGAAAAGGGGTGTTAATAAAGACACCTTTCGTTGTGGGGAGGGGCCATTGGAAATGGTTACATGGGAGTCATGCCAATTGCCCTAAGTCTGGGTCAAAGAGCAAGTTTGGGAAAGCAGAGAAAAGTTAGAGGCATTTCCAGGACAAGAAATGCACAAGCACAGCCATACACGTGCTGGTTTGCACAGAGCTGGCACAGAGCTGGTGGAAAGGATTCGGGTGGGAGGAAATTAGACTGAAGAAACTGGAAGAGCTTCCGTTGACCAGATGAAGTTGATGGGGTTTGGGAACATAGGTGAGGTTCAGTGGGGTGGAGTCCGGAGCCAACCACTAAGAAAGAATTCTTGAGACAGCTTTGGTGCAAAATGGTGGCCTATGAAACCAGAGTGACAGGACCCAAGGGCAGAAGGAGCTGCTGCACCGGGGTTCTGAGGGGTGGATGATTATATACTATGGGGTTGGGAGAGATAAGAAAAAGGGAGGTTTCAAAAGGATTTGCACACGTTAAAGAAGACTCAGGATACCAGAGGTCTTGCCATTGTCCAGTTAAGGTTGTTTTTCCCTCCAGCAAGGCATTAACATTAAGATAGTTGGGAGCTTGGTAGAGGAACATTTGCTTCCAGCATCTGTCAATGGACTATAGGTTATAAGGACACCTAATTGGATCTACATTTCCCTCTGGAAGCTAGGTTATTGATAGAAATGCTTTGTTCTTGTAGATTGTTAAGACGTTTGTAAACTAAGGGAGACTCAGGTCTTGCAGGATTGTGATCTCTATACGTTAATGATTTGTTTTTCCTGTCCTTAGCTTTAGGACAGCCAGGAGCGCATAAGGAATGTCCCATATATCCCATCTGGGGGGTGGGGGCCTTGTGGGGGTGTCAGCTTCTGCCTTGTCGTCAGCTTGCCTTCTGTTCCCTTGTGATTCCCCACTCCCCGCCCCGAACAATTTTGACCCTTAAATCTTTAAGATTGTTGAAGGTGCAAGGTCTCATCTGTAAAGTCTTCCTGCTGAAATGGGGCATAGCTATGTCTCTACCTATGGGTCAGTATTGGTCAGTGGGTGATGAAGTTCTAGAACCTAGGTGAGGTTCGGTGGGCGGAGGTCCGGAGCCGATGACCAAGAAAGAATTCCTGAGACCTCTTTGGTGCAAAATGGTGGTTTATTAAAGCACGGGGACAGGACCCGTGGGCAGAAAGAGCTGCTGCCCTGGGTTGTGAGGGATGGCAGGTTAGGTACCCTGCTGGTTGGGGGAAGGTGAGGGAAAAGGGGGGTTTCAATGGAGCTTTCATATGCTAAAGAGGCCTACAAGGTGCCGGGATACTGGAGGTCTTGCTGCTTGATCAATGTTGTCTTTTGGCAAGCCATTCACATTTCTGCTATCAAGCGTCTTTGTTAGTGAGATTTGGGTTTAGAAGAAATTTAACTTTATTTAGGGCTTGAGGAACTGAGTTATTTGCCTCTGGAAATTGTGCTATTGTTACGATAGCTTCTTTGTTGTAAATCTCTAGGACATTGGTAAATCAGGGGAGACGAGACTCCTGTCTTGCAGGATTGTGATCTCTGCAAGTTAACTATTTGCTTTTCCTTTAGGGCAGCCAGGGGTGGCTGAGGAAGGTCACACATATTACCGAGGGGAGCGGGTGGAGAGGGGGTGCAAGGTGCCAGCTTTTGCTTTGTCCTCAGCCAGTCTCCTCCTCCCTCATCATGGGGGAATGTACATGGGAGTAAAGAAACGGGAGGCAGCTGGATCCAACACGGTCCACATAGATGAACCTCCTTGAGTAGAAAGGATCATCTGTCAGCTGGAAGTTATGGCAGTGAGGGAGTCTTGACACTAGGCAGGGAGACACCGGAAATGACAAAATAAGGTTAATATTGTAACTGAGAAAGAGAAGTCTGAATAAAAGACCTTTGATAGTTGACCTTTGATAATTTTCCTCCAGCCCAGGACTTTGGAGCAAAGAATGTGTGGATTAGGGGAGACCTTGAAGTTCATCTACCCTAACACTTGAACATCTTCTGCCACGTCCTTTCCTCTCATCTCACAATTTCTCAAATGTGGACAAAAGAAAAAGGATAGATGGGATTCTTAAAACTCTAGAGAAATCCTTAGGAGAATGTTCTCTTGGCTAAAGCCGTGATCGCAATAACCTCAGGAAAACAAATTACAAATCAAGTTTAGGAATCACTTCTTTCAACACTGTAATTTTACAAGTGAGCTGACTTTGCCAAGGGCTCCCAAAGGCCACAGGGCTGGCAGAGCTCCCCCCAGAGCCCAACTCTCTGCCTTCGACCAAGACTTCTCTGGCTCTGTTTTGCAAGTACTCCATTTCTCTTGCTATGCATGAAAAATGCTAATGACCTTCTCTCTCCAAACATCCTTTCCCCAAGGAATAATAGATCCTGGGAAGAGAGAGGTTTGCTATCTTGGAGGGACATTATCATTTTTATACAAATGCTAAAACAGTTCTGAGCTCTCAGCCTGATCTAAACTACCTTCCTCTTACCTGTGTCTCACACCTGGGGGAGCTTGGTTTAGGGGAAAAAAAAGAAAAAGAAAAAATCCAGTGGAATCCATTTCAAGGGTTCTATCTTAAGCCTCTCAGTTTGCACTCAATTTGTTTTATCACATGGTGATAGGAATTAAAGGCCTTCACTACAGTTTAGGCAGCTTGCCAATACCTATTTTATAGCAATAAAATGTGTACAAATTAAGGAATCTCATGTGGAAAATTCATTCAACAGCCTCAAAAGCCAAATGAATGGTAATTACTTTGAACACAATGTGGCAGCAATCAGGCACGATTGGATCATGCTTTTAAATGTACATCTACGTTTTAGGAACTAAGATAATTATGAATTATGAAAATAACTAACAGAGACAATGGCTTAGCAAAGCTGTTGTTTATGAAACATGAAAGGGACATTTTCAGAGGAGTAGGGGGAATGAGTCGTTCTCTGCACCTGCCAGGGAATATTGACTATGACACAGGGAAGAGTACAAAGCCAGGATGGGCTTCTCCTCCAAACTCTGTCATATGGGGATTGCTACTGCCGAGCTCCAGGGTTTGCCGAGGATGATAGCGAGGGTGGAGGAACACGGAAGTTTCCAGGCCCACTTCCCACACAGCGTGGGATTAAATACACATCCATCATTGCGCTCATCACAGTTTTAATAACACCGGGTTATGCCTAGAAACACGGATGAAAATGTTCTCTGGTTGGGGCGCCTGGGTGGCTCAGTGGGTTAAGCCTCTGCCTTCGGCTCAGGTCATGGTCTCAGGGTCCTGGGATCGAGCCCCGCATCATCGGGCTCTCTGCTCGGCAGGGAGCCTGCTTCCTCCTCTCTCTCTGCCTGCCTCTCTGCCTACTTGTGATCTCTGTCAGATAAATAAATAAAATCTTTAACAAAAAAAAAAAAAAAAGAAAATGTTCTCTGGTTGATGAGTTGCCAAACCCCTTTCTCTAAACACAATTATTCTGAGAAACATCTCTTCGAATGGAGAGATGTGAGACAGGGTTTCTTTTCCCAGTCTCCTAAGATGTGAGATCTTAAGGAAGTCACTTAACCTCTCTCTTCCTCAATTTTCCCAACCTGAACGTGATGGGGATTGGCCAACAACCCCTGATGCGTCAGGTGTCTTCTGCAAGGCAGTTGGTGCCCTCTGGAGTGGTGAAGGAGGTGGCTTGGGCAGTGAGCCAGGGAGTCATGGAGGGGCAGAGCATACCAGGTGGGGGAAGGAATAAGGTCATAAGACATGGGCATGTCTGGTGCCCTTGGGGTAGAGCAAGGAGGTCACAGTGGCTGGAGTGAATGAGGGAAAGAACAAGAGATGAGATCAGGGAAACATCGAGGCCAGATGATGTTGGGCCTTGAAAGCTACTGTGTGTTGGTTCTAACCCTGGAGCAAAATGGGAAGTTTGACTGGATTGTGAGCATAAGAATTGTGTGATCTGACTTTGTGTTTTCCCAGGATCCATCTGACTTGTGGAGGAAGAATAGAGGGGAAGGGAGTAAAAGGAGAAATGGGGAGGCCAAATTAGGAGTCTGTGATAATCCAGGTAAGAAACCAAGGTACCAAGACAATAGCTTTACAGGTAGTGATAAATGGTTAGATTCTGGATTCTACCAGGGAAGGCAGGGGGAGGGGCCCTGGGCAGGACTTGCTGCCATAAGTCCTACCTACCAGTCATATGACTGAGAATCCAAACAACCTCCAAGATTGATGTGGTTCCCCATGGCTACAGATGTTAGTGATTCTGCTCTGAACTCACAGCCCTGACATCTTTCGCTTGAATTTCTAACTTTCCCATCAACCTTCAAGTGCCTACACACTAGTCAGGTTCAGTTTCAGGATCTCTACCAAAAACAGGACTCCACTGTCAGACAACAAATGGCTTATCGCAGAATTTTATTGAAACAATGTAAAAGTGACCATCTTTTCAAAGGCCTGCTGTCATAGACTGGGTTCTCTCAAGAAAGCAAAGCCTGAGACAAGGGCTGGTTATAGACAGCTTATTTGGGTGGAATGTGATCTCAGGGAACAGGAGTGGAATCTTTGAAAAGTCAGAAAATGAAGGGTTCTGTCAGGGTTCTCTGGAGAAACAAAATCCATCTATCACTTCTCTTTCTATCCATCAAGAGATTTATTTTAAGGAATTGGCTGGTGCAACTGTGGGGCTGGCAAGTCTGAAACCCATCAGACAGGCCAACAGTCTGGAAAGTTGGGCAGGATT
This sequence comes from Lutra lutra, assembly GCF_902655055.1. Taxonomy (NCBI): domain Eukaryota; kingdom Metazoa; phylum Chordata; class Mammalia; order Carnivora; family Mustelidae; genus Lutra; species Lutra lutra. Next base: position 29,342,499 of record NC_062295.1, read on the forward strand.
TGCTGATGCAGTTTTGAGGCAGAACTTCTTTGGGAAACCAATTTCAACCAGTTAAATGAGGCGTACCCATATTCCCAAGGGCAACCGTTTTTACCGTTTTTACTTAAACTCAACCGAGTATAGATGTTAGCCATATCCACAAAATACTTCCACAGCAGCACCTAGATTAATATTCGATTACATAATTGGATATCATAACCTAGCCACATAACACTAACAATCACAGGAGATATGGAAGAACATTTGCAAAATATATTTAACATTATTTCCTTCACTGTATCTGTGTTCTTTGGCAATGTGACATTGTGGCTTCTCTCAACAAGAACTAGAGTATATTTTCCCCATCGCTTGAATCTGGACTAAGCTTGGAATGGACTTTGACCAAGAGAATGTGTGAGAATTGCCACTCTACACTTCCAGCCTAGACACTAACAAGGTTTTTTTTTGTTGTTGTTGTTTTTCCCTCCCCTCTGTTCTCTTTGTGGCTCTGTAACCTCCACATGAAGAAGTCCAGGCTGGCCGGCTAGAGGACAAAAAACCATGATGACATCCCACCAATGGCCATGCTAGAATATCCCAGATATCTGGGCAAGCCTAGCCCAGTTAAGCAAAAGTACCCAACTTATGTATTGATTTATGAGCCAAATGAATGGTTTTGTTTTGTTTTGTTTTAAGAATTTATTTATTTATTTGAGGGAGAGAGAGAACACAAGTTGGGGGGAGAGGCAGAGGGAAATGGAAAAGCAGACTCCTCACTGAGCGGGGAGCCCAACGTGGGACTCAATCCCAGGACCCTGGGATCATGACCTAAGCTGAAGGCAGATACTTAACTAACTGAGCCACCCAGGCGCACCACCCCCCACAATGAATGGCTTTTTTAAATCTTAAGTGAACAAAGTTTGGAATGGTTTGTTATATAGCAAAAACTAACTAATATAAAAGACAAGGGTAAGCAATCCAGCCAGTCACTGCTATGGGAAATAGGAGGTCAGTCCTATTGGAACCCTGTAAGAAGCTATGTAGAATGATCTTCAGGACTGTATATCTGAGAGTCACTGGTCCACTTCCTCTGTGACCAAGGCTTGCTCCAGGGGATGTTTATGGACTAACTTTTGGACTGTGCATATATAAATATCTACAGGATCCCTGTATGGGTGCCATGCTGCAGCATCAAAGAAGCCCTGATCAGAAAACAAGACACACGTGGCGTACCTGGGTCAAGGTACTATATATTTACATATTTTGGCAAGTTGGATTTCTGTAACAACGGTTGGAGCAAAAGATGGACTTAAAGACTATGAAGAGGGGCACATGGGATGCCCAGTGGAACCCGTCACTCGCATGACTATGATCTGCCCAAGCTCACTGTTAAGTTTGACCCAGAATCGTCCAAGGTGATGAATAGCTGATAGCAATCTCCACAAAGCACATTTTGTGGCAGATTAATGGACTAAGCTAAGATCTCTGCTACTACAATTGGTCTTGAGGGTACAATAGATCCTCATACCTCTTATCTACTCTTCTTCTAGAGCTCCTTTACTTTGGCCAGCACTTCAGCAAGTCTAGGATGCTTACTACACGGGTGACCCCGATCTTCTGCAAGGTGTCTGGTTCCTAACTGGCTTGGTCTTTCCTGAACTGCGTTGTTGCACTTCCCCATTTCTAGCTATCCTAGGGCACGGAAGCACCAAGAAGAGCCTTACTCGTTACTTTCTATCCTGGTTGTATAGGTACATCCCAAATTCTTCATGGTAATCAGGAAAATTATCTCTTCTAAAATAATAACTTTTTCCTTTGTCTACCAGGTCACACAAATGAGGAGCCCAGTATGACCAGGTGGAGGTCATAGTCCCAAGTTCAATGGAATTCTTCCCATGTTTCCCTGGTGGAAGACTTTCTTCCTTGGAAGCTAGGACCTCTACTCCAGCAGGACCTAAGGTTTCAGGGATAAGAAGAGTACATTTTTTTAGGTATGTTACTAGCTGTGATGGTAAGAGGAACCAGACCTACTTCCGCTGCTTGATCCTGGCCAAGAATTGTATTGTAGTTTATATGACATATTGGCTATCGGTTCAATGCATATAATGTATCACAGGACAAATACCCCAACCCCACAGGATTTTTGCTCCCTGAACTGACACATTTACTCAGACTTTAAGATACCATTCCTTTATTTTATTGTGGCTGCTTAGGATTGATGTGGTCTATGATAGGACCAGTAGATCCAGTGGTCATGTGCTCTTAGTCACACTTCTTGGGTCATAAAATAGGTCCATTGGTTTGAAGCCATGTGGTGGATGATCCCCTGTCAGTAAATAGGTCATTTTTATGGTAGTACTGGCTACCATACTGGAAACAAACGCAGGGAAGACAGACCATATCTGGAATAAGTGATAATTCAAACAAAGACAAAAAGTTCTCATCTGTAGGATGGAAGACCAACCTAACAACCTGCCACCAAACAGCTGGGTGGTCTCCTAATGGATGGCACCAGGATGAACACTCGGTCAATCTCTGCTGTTAGCCAGTTGGGTATTAGCTAGATCAGTCATGGCAGTAGCTAGATCAGTCTCAGCCCAATGTATAACCTCCATCCCTTCTTCCATGACCACCTTTTTATCCCATTGTACAGACAGCAACATGCCCTGAGAGAGAGGATAGCTAACCTCCATCAGTGAACCGTCTTATCTACCTGGTCACTGAGTGCTGTGAGGAATATTCTCTCTGGTGTTGATTAAGACAAGACTCAAAACTCAGCCCACTTTGTGTTCGTCCCAATTAGTTTACCCACTTGTCTCTGCCTTAAACTTCCTTTTTGCTACTCTTTCAGCCTTGTCCCCTTTCACGCCTCTGACCAACCAGACAAGCCATTCACCTCTGCCAGGAGAACAAAGACAGTGACAACGTGCGCTAGTCACAGCTCTGCCGCTTGGAAGTATCTGCTTTATGTTTTGTTGTTCAGGGATACTCCAGTGTGTGACGGTCCATTTCCATGAGCATGAATGTATTCGGTGTGATCATTTATATATTAAGATGTTTCGGGAACATAGGCACATGTTAACCCAATATATAATTATATATAAACATGTATAATTATGTAACTATATTGATTATAATTTATTGATCTATGAAATACACCATACATAATTGTATAATATATGATATGCATAGTATATAATTATATAGTATGTTATAGTATGTTGTAATTATATAATTACATAAAACTATATATTATATAAATGACTATATATTTACATCTAACATTAGCACATTAAATATACTAACCTATCCCTGAACCATGGCTGAATTTCTCCTCTATCAGCTGATCCGATGGAACACCATGAATCCATAAGTGTAACTTCAAGGAGAAGCATTAGCCCTAGAGAGGTACTTAATATCCAAGTTAGACCATCTGTTTGTGTTTCTTATTTGTGCCCTTGGGAATTGTTCTAAATGGTTCTAAATGTCCCATTTCCATCATACAATAAACTGTTGCTCTGCCTACTCAACCTTATGACTCAAGTATATTTGAGGATCCCCAGCTAATGGTGGGCAACTTGGTCACGTCATAGTCCCATGATGGCCCATGGGTGTTCTCCTAAGGCACAACATGACAAGAGATGACTTTCAGATAGCAAGCAGCTCTCTACCACAGAAGGCATGGCTACACTTCAGAATGCTTTGGAGTCCAAGGGGTTAGCATTCTGACTCTCTAATTGAAATTTGTGGGTATCTCTCGCAGCGTCAGACTGCTGGGGGATATGGCCTTAGGAGCACTTCACTTCAGAGGGTACCTGGACCTTGGTCCCTCTGAGAGCCCCTTGGTCACATAGCATGTCCACCAATTGGACAGAGGAAGAAAGCACTGACCCATCAGTGGAATTCTATCTCCCATCGACACGGGTTGGCCCAGAGAGCAATAATTCCCTCCCATTTGGAATCTGAACATGTTCAATCCAGGGAAGTTTCCCACAGGTATTCCACTCCATGGCCTCTGAGAAAATCTGAAACAGAAAGAGTGAGTCATAGTTAAGTGGAGACAAGGAGTTGTCAGACCACCTATGAGTGAAGCCAGATTTTAGCAGCAATGACTGAGATAAAAGTGGGCGAAGAGGGGTGAGGTGAGACACATCTACTGTGTGAATGGAGTATAGAAGAAGGACCAGTGATCTTCTCAGAGCCTCTGTTTTCACATGCAAAATGGCGCTGTCAATCAATGTCTTTCTACCATAGGCAACCAGGCTCCATCCCGTGGGAGCCCTTTGGAAAACCATATGGATTCACCTCATAACTTTCCCACTGAGCAAAGTTGGACTGTTTATTCACCAACCTCCTTCACCCACAGGCCGAGAGTTTCTCCTAGGAACTCCTGACTCTTCCAGCATGTTCCTGAACTCAAGAGTGGAGCGTAGTCTTGTAGCTGGAGAACCCTCTCAGGCAGAAAGATACCTAGCCCAGGGGCCAGCAACAGATAAGTGACCTCCAGCGTGGGCCAAGAACTGGGCTGCAGCAATGTTTCCAGGAGTCTCTCTGCCTCTTTGAAAACTGGCGGGCAGCAGAAGGGGCCAGGTCTGTTGGGATGGTTGGTTCTCAGAAATCACCTTGTCTTCTAAATCCTTTATTAATCCCCGGACATCAGTGAGCATCTTGTAAAACTCTCTTCCCATAAACACATCTCCAGAGCACCCCTTGAATGTGTCCCAATTTTTTTTTTAAGATTTTATTTATTTATTTGACAGAGATCACAAGTAGACGGAGAGGAAGGCAGAGAGAGAGAGAGAGAGGGAAGCAGGCTTCTTGCTGAGCAGAGAGCCCGATGTGGGACTCGATCCCAGGACCCTGAGATCATGACCTGAGCCGAAGGCAGCGGCTTAACCCACTGAGCCACCCAGGCGCCCCCCAATTTTGTTTTTGAATAAAACCATACCTTCTTCATTCTCCCACTCCCCGGCCAGCGCAAGTTTTGAGATTTCCTAACACTACCGCCTGAAGCCCTTGTGCAGGGAGCTGCAAAGTCAATGCTGTGATTGCCCAGAAAGAACAGACACGCTGTACAGACATTATCTTAGAGCCACTACAAAAGACCTCTTCCCGCTTTATTAAAAGTGGCAGACAACGCAGGAGCGCTGGAGCGCTGGGCCAAGGAGCTTGCAAGGACAATCCGCGCTCCGTTCCGTGCTAATAGGCGACAAGTTCTGATATTCCAAGAATTTCTAATTTGTGCCTGCTTTCCCGTTCCCAGAGCAGATACCCAAATTGATTCTGCCGACTTCAGGCTCAATGTGTGAAAACGCTGACTGACAGAAACACCTAAGGGTAATGCGCCTGCCAAGTGATTGGTTAAACAGCTATTCATTTTGAAATATATCTTCGAGAAGCAGAATAACAGAGGGCCACTGTAGTGTGCGGCCCATTAATTATACAGCTGACAAGAAAATTACCCTTCGGATCAACATTAGGGAGACTCGGCGGAATGGGGGGTTGGGGTCGGAGGGAGAACATTCAGCAGGGTTACCCAGGGTTACCTGCACAGCGCGCTGGGGCTCCCCCACCTCCCAACCTCGGGGAGGAGGGCGTCGGGATCTAGAGCGGAATGAGCATCTCTGTGCATCCAGTCCAGGTGATTTAGGGGAATTTATTGAACCTGGTTAGGCCTCGCGGTCCCTCACCCTAGAACGGGGATGACCAGAGCAGCCTCAAGAGCAGCTACGCAGAGCAAATGAGGACCCAGGTGAGGCCCCTGAGCCCCGCGGATACTCAGTCCACACCCGTCGCTTCCTTCCACCCCCTGGTTGGTTTGCGCCCTCTGACAGCTCTCTGTACCTGCTCCCTTCAGCCACACCCAGCAGCTCGCCCAGAGCCCCGGGGGTCTAGAAGGCCCTGGGGTGCATTAGGAGTTCCCTACCCCTCTAAAAAGTTGGGGTCTGGATACTGTCTACTGCTCCGCAGCCCGGCTCTGAATTTCTGGAGGGAACTGGCTGTCAAGTGTCCATGAGCCATCTGACCATAGCTTCCTCGCGTCTCTCAACTGGCCCCCCTCTGAGTTCCTGGCTGCCTCCTGGGACCCTCCTGGGGCACCCAACACTCCCCCGCTGGGGCTGCTCCTGAGTGTAAGGCCCAGCTCATCCCATCCACGGGGGCTGTAGATCTAGACGACTCATTCCAACGAGGAAGTTGGAGGGAAGTATAATGAAAAGATCCTGGACAAGAATATAAGCTCTTACACACCCCACCCTGCGCCCCCCAGGGGCTGCCAGGACAGGAGGAGGATGGGCTTACCAGAGCCCAGAAAGAGAGAGAGGGCTGATTGATTGGGCCGTGGCACTTTGTGTAGAGATGTGGGCAGGCCGAGGCACCTGGCAGGAAAGGAGCTGGGAGATTCAAGTCTAGAGCCCCCTGCCCGCCTCTCCAGGGGGCTGAGCTCAACCAGAAGCCAGAGGCTGAGGAAGCCAGAGGCTGAGGAAGCCTGAGGCTGCAGTGCAAGCTGGTCAGTTTCTGGGGCACAGAGAGAGCAGGGTGAAGGAGGGAGGAACAGTAACTAGAAGGCAGCCAACACTCAGTCCCCATGCCACACCCAGATGGGACATGGAGCCGCGACTGGTCACACTGAACCTGAGACCATCAGGACCCCTTGGAAATAATGGATTCTCCTTGGATGCTGCCACAGGTTCTCTCAGCCCCATCTGTGACTCTGGTGGCTACTTTGGTGAGCACTTTTGTTTGAGCCTGCGTCCCCTCGCTTCAAGGGGATACAATGACAGCTCTTTGCTCTCATGACCAGTGTGTATGCCTTGCTTCCTGGTTGACACTGGCCTGAGGCCACAGCATGGGACACCTGCAGGAACCCTCTTCAGTCCCTTTGCCCGGACAGATGATACTGCTCCCTGCTCTAGACTTGAAGCTCCCAAACCTGATGATCAGAATTCCCTAGATTCCCCAGATTCCAACCCCATCTGTAATAACTGGCATCCAGGCAGGAAACAGGTGACAAACTCAGGCTGGGAGATCTAAGAGTTGCATAAAGGATTTGTTTGCACAGGTACAAGCTGTTCCTGTCCTTAGATCTGGGTATCTAGCACCATCTACTATGGCGGCATCCAACTCTGTCACTCAACCTGGAGCTTGTTTTCCATCCTTCTGCATGAGTCCCTCACTGCTAATCCATGCCAACATCGCTCAGATAAACCACCTGCCCTCAAGCCTTTGTCTCCACATCTGTTTCTCGGGTCAGGAAGTACTTAAACTAAAAAGCATGGGTTCTCAAGGGTGATTCTAGGGCTTCCAGGAAGTCCAGCCATTTTGGAACCCATTAGTTCTTCTGTTCATTCTCAAAGCCCACCTCTCTCTCTCTGCCCCCATGCTCTTAGGAGTGCTTGGGATGCACAGTCATTCACTGCTGTGCTCTGACCTATCCCTGAAACAGCCCTTCTGTCTCATCTCTAGCCCTTGGATCTGGCCTTCTGTTTGAGCCCCTGGAGACCATCATGCACATACTCTCCTTGCCCCGGGGAACTAGGAAAGATTCTCTCTGGCTTGGAGACGACAGGTGACTTAAGAGACTATGGGAAGGCCTGTCAAAAGACAAAGACAGTGGGGATGATGGGAGTTAAAGGGAGACGAGGAATATCAAGGAGGTAGAAGACTGGGATTTCATGATAGCAGAGGACATGGGAAAGACAAAGGCAAGAGTGGGTCCATGTTTCCTTCTTTCCTTGGGCAGCTGTGTCGATGGAGCACCCTTTGTGAGGCCCTAGCCCATGAGAGAATTTCCTAGCTAGAAGGTTCTAATAATTCCAGTCTTCCTAGAGTCTCTCCCTGCCAAGTGTTCACCTCTTTATATATCCTCTACATACATACAGCCAGGTTCTCTCTGACAGTTTGGTTATAGAACTCTATTTATAGGCTAAAATTTATTCTCTTTCAGTTGAACGAACCCAAGTTAGAATTTTAAAAAATTCAACTTTGCCAAGAAACCTGTAACACACCAACTTATAATGAAGATTTGGAGGAGTTACAGCATAGCTTGCCTGGAAGTCTGCTAGGCATGAAACTCCTTGCTTTCTCTTCTGGGCACAGCGAAGGACTTTATCGTTGCCTCTTAGTTTTCTGGAATTAAGCGATTACGTCATCCTCTGCCTTCCACTTCCTGAGAAGATGGGACACACCAGCCTCATTCATGGCCCTAATTCAACGAGGTGGGGGTTACCCACACCCAGAACTGCCATGACAGTCAGAGCCTAAGAGGGGGAAGGTCAATCTGGATGCATTCAAATATACATCCCGGAAATGCTTATGGGAAAATCTCATGGCCAAGCAACAAAGACAAAATCCTGGGTGACCACTGCAAACAAGGGTGAAGTGAAATGGAAGCCACCTATGCCACCGGGAAAGCAACCTCCCAGAGCTGCTGAATGGACAGGTTGGGAGACAAGGAGAGGGGTGACAGCAGCTGTCCAAGAATAGACTGGATGGCGAAGGAAAGGATCGTTCTTAGGACAGATGTCAGGGTCCAGCGGCAAATGGCTTTTCCATGCAACGTGCTGGAAAAGCCCAAGAGTGAATATTGGTTCATCTTGTTCGAGGAGAATGAAACCTTTCAAAATCAGCGGGAGAGCCAGGCTTGATTACTGAGTGTTGACTATGGACCAAGCATTGTGCAAGACGCTGGAGTGGCACGTTTTATTCAATTCTCATCAACCTTAGAGTAAAGGATATCTCCCCTCTGTATCAAGCAAGGAAATTAGGGCTTGAAGAAATCAAATTACTTTGCTGGCTGAGCTAGGATATAGGTTTCCTGGTTTGTAAAACCCCTGTGATTTCTATTAGCACATTCTAATTTCTCTAGATGGATTTTGCTTCTCTCTGCCTCTCCTAACGCTGAAGGGCTGTTCTGTGTCACATGGATGCTTGTCCTGGGGATGAGCTATCTGCCATCTCAAGAAGAACAAGGGACAGTGAGGAAGCTGGGACTGAGTGGGAAAAGGGTGATCCCAGACCCCCCTTGGACTCCTGTGCAGTCCAGTGTAAGAAAACAAATGAAGGCCCCATGCCACACAGAAAAAATATTAACTGGTTATAAGCCAAGCTAACCGAGTGCTCGATAATAAAATGGTTCTCTCGCACATTTCTTCCTTGACAAATAGACTTACGCAGCCACATGAAGAGCCACATGGGAATGTAGAATTCTTGGCTTTCCCTATGTTCCGTGCTCAATGTGGCACTATGGAGACCCTCGCCTCCCAGCCCTCCCTCCCCCCCAGCTCCCTTCTTCCCACCCCAAGTTGTATTCTGCTATACAACAAGCCTCGCACACTCACCCATGTCCAAACCCTTCTCAAGCCCCTCATGAAGAGCTACCTCTGTGTAAGCCTCAAGCCCAGAGCTGTGCAGCATGTAGGGGTGAAACAAAGAAACAAAGGCCCTGGAAACAGGTTCATAACTAGCGTGGGGGGGAAATGTTCTTGCGTCTCAAGTATCTTGAGCAAGATCTAGAAGGAAAAGGTATGGGTTCTAGGTGGGCACATCCCTTTGACCCAGTGGTTTCTTGCCCCTAAGGGGATGCCCTGGCTGGAAGATAGCCCTGGGACTCTCTAAAATGTGTGAGCCAGGGCAGAAGACAATGGCCGGGGTTTAAGACCAGTACTGTCTGGATTATCCAATAAGCCAGCAGCACAAAGGAATCGGTGAGCTCCAGGATGGTTCAGGCAGGAGCTCCGTGAAGGAGTTCAAACCAGCGGGGGGGGGGGGGGGGGGGGGGGGGCAGGCTGCAGAACAAGTACAAAAGGCAGTCCCTACTGTCATAGAAGGACCCCTCTGGGATCTGCAAACAAGAGAGCGGAGGTTTCAGCCCCTGCGGCGAGCAGCAGTCTAAGACCGGGGGAGCAGCCTTTAGAGCTCCAGTCCCACGATGTACTGAAGGGTAGAAGGAGAAAGGCAGAACTCTCACTTACTTCTGCATAAACCCGCACAACCAGGCAAGTGTCAGGCAATCTCAGAAGGACCAGCAGCAGCAAGCAGCAGGAGTAATTCCAGGCCCCTGGCCCCCTGGTAGGCCTGAGACGGCTGGTCAACTTTTACCCTGGCTGGGACTGGCTCCAAAATACACTGAGTGTGGTCCCCGTGTGGAAGACACCTGAGATCCTAATCAGGAGAGACAGGGAGGGCAGGCACTGATCATTTCCCCATTAGGAGCGACAGCACACCCTGGGAGAAGGGCAGGGTTGGAGGTTTGTCCCGCCTGCTGACTGAGACTGCCTCAAGGTCAGTTTCAATTGAGGGAAGAACAGTGTGCTGCCATGGCCAGTATAGAGATCTACCACAAAAGCTTCAAGATGCTCTATTAGATCTGAAATCACTGATTTGGGTGGGGGTGGGGTGGGAGAGTAAGGGGTCAGTAGATTTGTTTAAAAGATGGTCTTTGTTGTTCATGTGTTAGGGGTCCATGGGACTCTGGTGCTCCTGGGGCATACACCCTCTCCCTAAACACGTGCTCATTTTAAAAAGAAAACAATTTCTGCTAGCATTTCATTCCATACATATTTACCTTTGGCTGTTTATTTGGGTTAAGAGAGCCTCTCTTTGAATATTTATGCAGATTTTTAAAAATTGGGTAACATCACTAAGTTGGTTTTCCTCTAACCTAGGATTCAAGTATTGTCAGGGATAGAGCATGAGATTGGACTTAAGAGAGCTTGAGTCATAGCTCTGGCTTTACTGTGAAACGATGTTATGTATTCACAAATGTTATTTAACTCCTTTGGTCTCAGGTTCCTGGTTTGTCAAGAAGCAATAGTTAAAAAAAAAAAAAAAAAAAAAAAAAAAAAAAAAGGACTTACCCAACTTAAAGGATGTTTGTGGCTCCCATAAGATAAAAAGTGGAAACCAAAAATGGTCAAAGAAACATAAGTGCCAAGAGCATTACTTTAGAATGAGACAGACCAGGGTTTGAATTTTGGCTTTGCCGTTTATTAATGTGTAATCTTGGGCAATTTTCCTAAGAAACTTGACTTTTGGTTTCTTCATCTGTAAAATGATAGTCACGATACTTATTTCAAAGTGTCTCACAAAGATTTTGTTAAGATAGTTGTGGAAGAAACTAATGCAGTCCTTTCCATATGGTAGATCCTTAAAAATTTGAATTGCCTTCGTTATTTATAGAATAAAGCACTATTCTAATAGTGGGGTCTAATTAAACCTAACTAATTGACCTGGACCATTTCTCTTTCCAATCCCTCTAAAATAAAACTAAAGGAAATTCCAAGGGAAATTGGTAAATAATTAGAAATGAATGAAAACAAAAAACATAACATATCAAAACTAATGGGTTACAATGAAGGTAGTGAGTACACAAAGGACAATAGCTATCAATACTACATTTAAAAATCAATAAGTTGGGGCGCCTGGGTGGCTCAGTGGGTTAAGCCTCTGCCTTCGGCTCGGGTCATGGTCTCAGGGTCCCGGGATCGAGCCCCATATCGGGCTCTCTGCTCAGCAGGGAGCCTGCTTCCCTTCCTCTCTCTCTCTCTGCCTGCCTCTCTGCCTGCTTGTGATCTCTGTCAAATAAATAAATAAAAATCTTTAAAAAAAAAATCAATAAGTTAACTTTACAGCTTCAGGAACTAGAAAGAGAGGAGCAAAAAAACCCAATGCTAGCAGAAGAAAGGAAATAATCAATTGAACGGAGATGAGTAAAATCAAGAATGGGGAAACAACAGAGAGAATCAGTGAAACCCAAAGTCGATTCTTTCAAAAGATTAACAAAGCTGACAAATGCTTAGCTAACCTGACAAAGAAAAAGAGAGCAAGAAGACACAAATATCCAAAACCAAAAATGAAGGAAGGGACATCACTACTGATCATACGGAAATAAGAAGTATGACAGACGATGATATCAACAATTATACATCAAGAAATCAGGTACCTGAGATGAAACGGACAGATTCCTAGAAACATACAGATTATCTAAACTGACTTAATGAGAAATAGAGAGTTTCAATAGACCTATAAAAAGAGACTGATTCAGTGGTAGTCAAAAGCAATTCCACTCCTAGGTAATAACCAAAAGAATTACAAACAGGGACTCAGTCAGGGCATATATGCCAATACTCATTGCAGCATTATTCACAGCAGTCAAAAAATAGAAGCCATGTGGATGAATGGATGAAAAAAACGTGGTCTATCCACAACCAAATATCATCCAACCGTAAAAAAGAACAAAGTTCTATTGCACACTGCAACAGGGATGAACCCTGAAAACATTATACTAAGTGAAATAAACCAGCCACAAAATGACAAATATTGTGTGATTCCCACTTATGCAAAATAACTAAACAGGCAAACCCTTAGAGACAAACCTGTGAAGATAGGCAAATTCATGAGCAATTCTTGCTTTATAGGTACAGAATTTTGGGGAGATGATGAAAATTTTTGGAAATAGCTGATGGGGATGGTTGTCCAACATTGTGATGCCATCAATGATGCTGAGTTGTACAAATAAAATGGTTAAAATGGGGGCACCTGGGTGGCTCAGTGGGTTAAAGCCTCTGCCTTCGGCTCAGGTCATGATCCCAGAGTCCTGGGATCGAGCCCCACATCAGGCTCTTTGCTTGGCAGGGAGCCTGCTTCCCCCTCTCTCTCTCTGCCTGCCTCTCTGACTACTTGTGATCTCTGTCTGCCAAATAAATAAATAAATAAATAAATCTTAAAAAAAAATAAGACAAAATGGTTAAAATGGCAAGTTGTATGTGAGGTATAGGTCATCACAATCAAAAATTTAAAAAATATAAGAACAAGGGGAATTTAGAGGAAATGTGTCTAGACAGGAGAGTTGAACAGCTTTCAGGAAGACTGGAAATGGATAGAGTAATAATGAAAATACCAAGATGATATAAACTCAGAATCCTCAAAGGAGAATACTGGGGAAAATGAGCTGATTGATCACCCTTTGGTGCTCTAGTGGGCTCAGCAGCACATGAAAAGAAGGCAGCTACCAGGTGTGGGGCTGATGATAGCTAGGTTGGTTAAAATTCAGTGCACAGAGCAAATACCTTCCCAAACTTACTGTGGATAAGTAACGGTTTCTCCAAACAGAAAATAGAAAGCTTATTCTCTGGAAGAACCAAAATAGAGTAATTCCAAATTTAAGGGCATGACATGGGGTGGAGAACATGAACAAAATGTTGGACTAAAATGGGAAATTAAGTGAAAGTCTACAAAATAAATAGGTGTCACCAATCCTCTATCTCCTGGCATCCTCACTGCCCCCTACAACTAGCCAATGGTACTCAAGACAAAGATTAAAGGACTTTTCTCTTGAGACACAGAATAGCCTCAGAGACAGGAAGTCAAGATACTAACATTTCAGAGGGGTCATCATGACTTGATACCCCGATTCAGAATCCCCCAACCACAAGATTTCATTCGGCTTTTTAAAATCACTTTTTAATATGCATGGGATTCTAAGGATCTCCAAACTACGAACTAACTACTAATTAAACATGAAAGAGGGACACCAAAGCACAGAAGCAGATTAAAATAGAACCTGAAGGAAATGAAAACAAAGCTAAATACTATATATATATATATATATATATATATATATATATATATATATATTCCCCAAAAATCCATCATCAGAGGGAGAAAAGAAGACACAGAAGATACAGCAATCATGAAAGGAGTACAGGAAGCTATGAAGAAGGAACAGAAAGCAACAAATATCTCTTGTGAAGTATATTTACTAACATTAAAATTTTATGAAGAATATTACCATTTGCTTACTGACCTTGAAATTCTGACTACCCTCAGGTCACTTTGGAGTCCTTGGGTCAAAGACATTAGTAAATAAAACAGTAACTCCGTGTGAAGTAGTAATGAATCCTAATTACCAAGAAGCTCTATAGTTAGAAAGAGGGAGGGAGAAGTATATATGGAACTCAAGGGATTTCCTGGGGCATCCCCCAAGGATGTCATGCCCAGAGAGCACAGCGAGTTGATAAGGACGTATTGAGTGATCAGTAACAACCCAGAAAGGCAAAGCAACTCAGGGGTCAGACCCCTCAAGAATGATGGTCTAGATCACCTCAACAGCAATCAACCTAAACCAAGTGGAATTTCAGCTAATGGGGAAGGAAATCTCGAAAGGATGATGTAAGTGAAAGATGATAAACATTAAACATGGTCCTCAGAGCTGCAGCAGTGGAACCTATAGGTTATTAGAGTAATAAAAAAAATTTTTTTTGTTTTATGTCTTTTCAGAACTGGACAGCCACCATCTTAAAGAGAATCACGTGATGAATTGGGCTTGATGAAGGACTTGAATAGATCTGGATGGTGCGAGAGTACACCGTATCCAGCACCTCTTGTGCATCATTGCTGACCATTCAGTCCCAACTCTCGTTCCAGCTGCTACTGTGGTAACCAATTCCAAACAGCGGGCTTCTGCAGGGCATCAGGATAGCCACTCACCCCAACTTCACACCACAGACCCCTTGCTTCCTATCCTCAGGCTTCTCTGATGTCACAGCATGAAATGGCTATGGGAAGCGTGATGCTCAAATATGTACAACTCGCAAATAAAGAGGAATAAATTCTACAAGGACACCTGTGACCAATGGGAGATGATGGATGGATTCTTTCTTCTCCCTTTTGTCTTCCATATAAACAAAAGGTTCTGGTGAGATGGAGCACCAGTCCCTTATAGCATTGGCCAACCCAACAGTATATCTTGATATTGTCTTTCCTTGGGTCCTCGTTCCACTCTCCCTGTCCCTCACTCTTGTTCCCTGGAAAGTTCTCAACCACCTAAATGTATATTTTTGTCTCAGCCTCTGCTTTGAGAGAAAATTCAGAATATTTTACCCAGAATATCCAAATATTTTACCCAAAAATCCAGAATATTTTACCTAGCCATGTGACCTAAAAGTATGAAACTACAATGAAGACACTTTCAGACATATGATGGCAAGAGAAAGAAAGGAGAAGGAAGGAAGAAAGGGAAGAAAGGAAAGAGGGAGGGAAGAAAGAAGGAAGGAAACAAAGAAACAAAGAGTTCTAGTCAGTCAAGAAAGGAGGGAAAGGAAAAAGTCTTGGGATCTGGAAAACTAAATCCAGTGCAGAAAATTGACCAAGGGAATTTCCAGTCAGTTCAGAGAACAAGCACTGAAGATTGAACTTTCAGGAGAGAGAACTCAAAAAGGGAAAAAACAATTGAGAGATTTCACATGTGTGACCATTTGGGAAGATTGACAGGTCTGATGGAAATCTCCAAAGATATATATAGAAAACAATGTAAATGAAAAGTAAAGTTTATTATTTATTCCCCCACATTTCCCAGAAAGGAAATGTAAGCATAGTAAAAGTAAAAGTATGACCCACTAGTGAACAATATTTAGACAGCCATAAAAATATAAATTTTATGATTGATTTTTCTAAACAGGTAGCTGAGTAGGTAGGTAGGCTAGAGAAGAAAAGGTTTGTGTGCAGGAAGGAAGCATGAAAAAGAGCTAATTCATCATTTACTGCAAGAATTAAAAAACAACAGAACATATTTAAACTGATAAATCAACAAGAAACAGTAAAAAAAAAAAAATGTATTCAGTGAACTCACCTGTCCACCACTGGGAGAGTGCTCAGTCCGTGATGAGGGTATAAAAACGAGATGCTTTTATTTTTCTCCTCTGATCTCTGCCTTCAACTGGGCTATATTGAATTTCATCTTCCCTTCACTTAATAACCTCTTGGCCAGGACACACAGCTTTCTGATCCTTTTAAGAAAGGTGTGAAATGTTCAATCTACCTTTCTTCATTTCAACAGGGCAAACTTAGTTCCTGTTGAATGTTCTCCTTCTCCCCCATCTCGGGCTGAGGCTCAGCCAAGGAAATCAAAGCATGCTGGCCATTTCAGGCCCCTCCTGTTTGGTCAGGAAGTGGGAATCAGAGTAAAGGGCAAACATCTCTATGTTGACCTACACCTGTATGAGATTTTGGAAGGGACTCGGGGAGGCCTCCCCAGGTTTACCTCTTCGGACCCCACCTAACCACACATCCTGGCCTCTCGCTGCGACTGTCCCTTCCAGCAGAGGGCCAACAAAATGGCCCACGCTTGGCTAACTTCCCCAGCACCCCTTTGGCCATCAAGAAACCCTGCATCCTTACCATGATTTCCCCAAGGCAAAAGCCTTTGAGAGTTTTTGGTGTTCTGCCCATTGAGGCTGGAGTGGAAGGAGAGCCTCAAGACCATTGAGAGGTCAAGACCATGTCATGGTCAAGAGCCAGACCACCCGATATAAAAACCCATCTCTGCTATTGGTCAGAATGACTTCCCCTGTTGAATCCTTGGTGACCTCATCTGTACAACGGCAGGGTTTTATAAGGTCACGACAGTACTTAAATGAGTCAATGGATTTAAGGAGTTTAAAGCAGGACCTGGGATAAGTGTTATCTGTTCTGATTATTTCTGCCACATGTTAGTAAGATCTTGGGAGATAAGTCTTGCCATCCTGTCAATTCTCTTTAGACTGTGGGAGTTCTTAGCACCTGTTATTTTCAGCTTTGAAGCCATAGCTGCAATTTGGGGATGAAAGCAAAAAAATCTATTTATCGTCCAGCTACACATATTATTCAGAAATAAAGAGATAAATACTGGAAGAAATAGCTAAAAAGAATAGACAGTGATTGCCTCTAGAGAGCAAGATTGGGGCCTAATAAAGCCCTACAGAGGACTAAAGTGACTTATAGAAGCCCTTTGAGTGCTGTTTGGTATTTGAAAATCTGGAAGTGTGCATTACTTTGATAAAAATTTACTCTTAATTTATAAAGATGGAAACACTCTGAGAATGTAAGAAAAGACGTCTGTGTGTTAATTAGCATCTCTTTTGTTTTGATCCTATCTTAAGGGTGTCATGACAAACTTGGAAAAAATAGTAGCTCTCACCCAAGGTTGTCACCAAATTGGGACTGGAAAATTTCTATGTAAACAGCGCTCAAAAAAAAAAAAAAACAAAAAACAACCCTTTAAGTGCCTCATTAACTTTTTTTTCCTTCCTTTTTTCTTTCACAAGCAAAAGGAACACATCCTCTTTTTTTGCTTATATGTGGGTTTGGGTTTTTTTTTTTTTACATCCTCTTGTTTTTATTGAACAAAACACTCTAAGACTAAATGTTCAGTAGATTGATACACTATTTCTTGGTGCATTCTCGGATTTCTGACCAGATCTGGGATTCCATTGTATTAGCACTGATTGGTTTTAGGCGGTTCATTGCTTCATGGGTTACCTGTCACCTTCCTGGTCACGATTTTCCTGCATGATGGTATATTCTACATATTTTATCAGAGACCTTTAGGAAACTGGGTGAGTTCATCCCATGGCAGGGAGGCCTCCATGACTTTGGTCAATGAATGAATGAATGAATGAATCACTAACTTCTTACTAAACATCCAATGTGTCTGTGCAAGATTAAGGATTTATAAAAGCGCCGGACCCAAGAGAGGCTAACAGGCATTACTTGTCCTGGAGACTGGTGCCTGTCAGCTGGAGGAGCAATCAGGCTGAATCTGGACCATGTTGCCAGAACAGTTAGAGCAAAGGGTCGAGAAGCTCCCACCCTGGCCAAGAAACTATGGGCTTATTTCATAAAAACAACCCCTGGCATTCACTTAGTACTTTGTTGCTTCCAAATACTTTCCAAAACTCGCCTCACTATCCTAACAGACCGTTAGGGTGGGTATTGTCACAACCATCTTAGGTATGAAGCATCCTACTCCTGTAGGATCAAGCAGGTCAAGGGGCATGAAGTCATGGGCTCTTGGGTGTGGGGCCAGAAAGCAGCTAAGGCAAAGAGGGGCCAGATCCCTGCCTCATTGCCCAGAGCTCTTTCCTTCTGTGCAGTTCCTTAGCTGTCCAGGGTGTAGGTACAGAATTATTCCAAGCACCCCAGATAATGGGGTGACAAGTTTTGTGATATAACTTCAGGACACGTGTGGTTGAGGCCCCACATCTAGCACTAACTTGTCATCTGACCTTGGGCTAGTCACTTCCCCAACTCCAGATCTCACGTCTAAAACCAGGGCTTAAGTCAACAGCATCAGAAAGGTGCCTTTCACCATAGAAGATTGGAATCCCGTAGAACTTAATCACTGGGAGGAAGCATGGTTGGAAGATTTCAGCAGCTGACAGACCTGGCATGGATTTCTGGCCCTACCACCTTCTGTGTGTATGGCTGTGAGCAACTCACAGGTATCCTTTTCTGGAAAAAAGAGAGTGTATGTTGTAAAGCTATATGCTAAGAACCTGGCTCTTATGAAGTATTAAACAACAATCACTCCTTCTCCACCCTCATTTAAAAGCTCATTTTCTGCTCGAGATTCTCATGGCTTAACTCAAAGAAATGGCTTTCTAATGGTGGAATCTGATTGAAGTGCAGTTATAGGCAGAAAGGGAACCTTGTGGGACAGGTTCTTCCAGTCATATCCCAAACATGTGAATCAAGGTAAGTCCTTGTGCCACCCCGCCATGGACTGAAGTCATAATCTTCCCTTCTTCCCCACCCCCAACCTGTCCAGGTAAGGTTTGTTATGATCTGTCTTTGAGCAATCGGCTGCATATCTCAAGATGCAACCTGTCTGTTCCCTCACAGCTGAAGGGAGAATCCAAATGTGGGGAGATCACAGTCAGAGCGGCTGTGGGAGCAGGGAGCCTGCTGGTGTTCCGTGGGGGCTCACTGACCCAGCCCGCCTGTGTGAGCACCGTCCCTGCAGTCTCCACATCACAGCAGCTCATTCTGCTTGTCTGGGACCAGGGATGGAATCTTGCAGTCTGCTTCTGGAGTCGGGAAAGCCTCAGAGAAGGAGTTTCCACCTCAAGCACTTCACAGTTTGTTTTCCTGTTAAAGATGACAAGCGATTTCAACATATGGAAAAGTAGAGAATGCGACAAGAACAGTGCTGCACTCACCACAGAACTTAAACAGGTGTGAACATTTTGCCTTGATTCAGTCTTCCAGCTTTTTGTTTTGTTTTGTTTTGTTTTGCTCAAGAAATAAGCCATGGATGGCATTCACATCGAAAATTCCCCAACCCTCCTTCCCCCCTCAGAAGTAACAAACACCTTACGGGACGCCTGGGTGGCTCAGCTGGTTGAGCAGCTGCCTTCAGCTCAGGTCATGATCCCAGTGTCCTAGGATCGAGTCCCACATCGGGCTCCTTTCTTGGCAGGGAGCCTGCTTCTCCCTCTGCCTCTGCCTGCCACTCTGTCTGCCTGTGCTCGCTCTAGCTCCTCTCTCTCTCTGACAAATAAATAAATAAATAAATAAATAAATAAGAAGTAACAAACACCTTAGCTTCCGTATGAAACATAGTTTCTTCCCACATGGTTTTACTACAACGTGTAAAATCGGGAAAAAAACAGATATTCAGTCTCTGTAGAACGAATGGATTCTTTTTACTACATTCACGCAGGGGAATATTGCAAAGCACATCCAAATGAACAAGGGTCACCTAGATGTATGATCATGAATGAAGAATCCTAAAGCAAGGCTAGAAAGAATATATGTAATTTAATTTCATTTAAATAAAGTTCAGAAGCAGGCAAACTAGTTTGTTTGTTTGTTTTCTTTAAAGTTATATACACAGGAAGTCAGGCTAACGGTTATCTGTATGGGGATGTAAGGGGCTGCATTGTATTAGAAAGGGATACACAGGGGCCTTTGGGGTCCTGGCTCTTAGATTACACAGCGGTTCACTTTATAACAACTGAACTATGAATAGATACGCATTTGTGGACTTTTTTCAATGTACAGTTCACAATAGAAGTGTCCAAAATACACTGCTTTTGTGAGTTTTAAAACAGCACAATAATGATGTTAAATCATAAAGTTTTGCTTCAATTATATGCACTCTTAGAACCTGTTTTTATTCATATTTATGATGTTCAGTTTTATCTTGTTGGACACATGTCAGTTCATTCCTTTTAATTGCTGCTGGGCGTCCCAGGCATGAGCCATGTTTCCCTTTTCCATTCCCCACCTGAGTGCAAGTTAGGGCAGGTCCCCATTTTGTAATTGAAACAGAACAGTAGAGAAAATTTTGTACTTTCCTCCCCACACACAAGTGGAAGGATTTCTAATAGAGTCAAGTGATCTTGAAATTGCCGCATCCTGAGACATTTCTATCTTTGACTCTGTTAGAAACTGTTAGCTTACTCCTGGAAGTAATTGCAACATTTCGCACATTCAGAAGAACTCCGACTCCCTATGTCCGCCCCATTATTTGGTGTTAACTAGACTTCTTAGCCTCTGCACATAGGCTGAGACTGCATCTCACTGAGATGCAATCTTCTTGCTGTTCTAATTTGCATCTCCCTGATTTTTGGTGACACTGAGCATCTTTTCATGTGTCTCTTGGCATTTCTGGCATCCTCTTTTATGAATGATCTACTTTTATCCCTTGCCCACTTTCTGTAGAGCTCTTTGTCTTTTTCTAATTGATACGTTAGAGTTCTTTATATATTCTGAGTACTAATCCTTCAGTGCTGTTCTGAATTGAAAACCTTCTGTCAGTCTGTGACATGTCTTTGTACCTTCTTACAAATAACATGGCAAGAAGCTGAGATGAGATGAGCCACTTAATTAAGAAGAGCAGCTTTGTGAGTCAAACTGTCTAGTCTCTAATCTTGGTCCAGTCACCCATAAATTAGCCACTTGACATTGGGAAAATTATATGATTTCTCTGTGCCTTGGCATCCTCGTCTTTAGAATAATATACTTCATGTTATTGTTATTAGAATTAAATGAGATCATATGTGCAAACACTTGGAACCAAAAGAAAGAATTCAAAAAATAACAGCTATTTTGTTTTTAAGATTTTATTTATTTATTTGACCGAGAGAGAGACATAGGGAAAGAGGGAACACAAGCAGGGGAAGTGGGAGAGAGTGAAGCAGGCTCCCCACCAAGCAGGGAACTCGATGCAGGGCTCAATCCCAGGATCCTGGGATCATGACCTGAGCCAACGACCCACGTGTAGCAACTGAGCCACCCATGCACCCCAATAGTAGTTATTTTTATGGCGTCTGTTATCACAGCCATTTAAAATGTTGATTTAAGCCAATTTTATCATTGTCTCCTTTTATGAGGTTTTCCTCTTCCATCTGACTTCAGATATCCTTCCCTACTCCAAGGTCATCGAGATTTCCCGCAGATGTCCTTCTATGGGTTTTATGGTTTTGGTTTTTTTCCACATAGGTCTTTCATCCAAACAGACTTTGTTGGAGGTATTTATGTGTTTATGTGTGGTAGGGAATTAATATTGTGTCTCCTTTAGAACTCCCCATTGGTCCCAGTACAACTTATTGAGTGGCTGGTTCTGGCTAAGGGGCAACAGAGACACATTTGGTTTAGGTTCTATGAGACATATATACATGGTCTATAGTCATGTCCTCTAACCATCCTGGCTTTCAAGAATAATGCCCTCCGCACACAGCCAGCTCCCCTGGATCCTGACACAGCATCAGAAGCAGGAACAAGGTGTGGAACACACACGTGCAAGGTTTTTCTTACATCAGGCAGGTAACAGGGTGAGTGGAGTGTTCAGGTCACTTTGATGGCCAATCAAAAGCGGAAATGCTCCCGTGTCAGGAATTTACTCAATGATACCGTGCCTGCAATTACACACGCACGCCACACTTGTGTTTTCTGTCGAGGGTCATGCCAAATTGAATATATTCGAATCTGCGTGTTTGTAGGTCACAGACCTGTCGTGAGACTGCAAACAGCTAGTACTGCTTTGGGAGTCATGTGTTTCCTGCAGTCCAATTATCAATCATTAAAAACAAGTTTCCATCTCACAGGGGGAGTTATCTTTCCATCCTCTCTTTGGAAACCACTGCAAAAGTACTGTTATAAGAAGAGGTGATCAAAAATTATGCAACCAAAAAATGTAGAAAAAGAATGTATAAGGATTTGTCAAGCCGTTTGTTAATGACAACATATTGGGTATTTTTCTGGGTTTTGTTATTTTTGTTGTGTTTTTCAGAGCTTTGCAATGTGTAAGTTGTCAGATTTCTTGTCTCCTTAAGAGCTTTTATTTTCACATCTAATTTTGTCATCTCTTCCAAGACCCCCACCCCTGCCCCTTCCGGGCTCTCAAAATCTGGATCTGTCCCAGCTAATACATTAATGTTTTCAAAGAAATTAGATTATTGGAGAGAGCTCTCTTTCTCTGTTGCTTTCCAGATGATAATACAGAAAACCAGAAAGGTAGATCCATTTGCCTCAGGTCACACAGCAAGGTAATGGTGGGGTCAGGACCAGAACCCATGATTCTGAGAAAGATTCTCTGTTTTCTCTCATGAGGCGCCCTGTGCACCATGCTGTCCCCATCCCCTCACTGGCCCCAGGACCATTGCATGACACCCATTCTCATGGCCTTACTTTGAGTGTGTTATATGATGTGATCCTGTATCTTGGCGCCGGCAGCCAGCCCTTCCTCATCCCTTCTCCCTCCCAGAGGAAAGGTTGATGATTTCCCCGGTGTCCTTCTCTGCCCCATCTCAGGAAGCGTTCTGTTATTTGTGCTCTCTGACCAAGTGACCTTTCTGCTCCAGCGGGTCACAAAATACCACGTTCTCTCTCACCAATGCAAGTGTCATTCGCTTGTCACTCGCTGCTTAAAATACTTCAAAGGCCCCCTGTGGCCAGAGAAGAAAGCCAGAACTCTCTCAGCTCCCAGGCCTGACCTTTGACCACTCCCCACCCATTCATTCCTTCACCCGTCAGCCAGCCATCTCTAGGTCTTTTCCTGAGTTCTCTCTACCGTTCCCCAAATATACCCACTTTACCCTTCATCCACAGAAGGTGAAATGGAGTCTCAGAGAAGTCAGGGGACTTGCTCGAGTGTAGTGAACACCCTCGATTTCCTCCAAAGCACTGATTCCACCTTTTCACCTTCCCAGAACAAGCGTGATCTTGTTAACGTATCTAACCCTCCTCCACAAGCCCCCGACTCCCAGCTCGAGGCCTGCAGGCTTAGCATTTAGTCAATGCAAAGGTTGACAAGCTTTTTCTGCAAAGAAGCAGAGAGTGAATGTCTCAGGCTTGTGGGCCACGTGGTACTGGGTGCAAGTTCTCAACTCCACCAGGGTGTCAAGAAAACCACAAGCGATCCACAGACCCATAGGCATGTCTATGCTCCAGTAGAACTTTATTTATGGACGCTGACATTTGCATTTCATATCATCTCACATACCATGAAGTATTATTCTTTTGGCTTTTTCCTTTTTCCCAACCATTTAAAATGTGAAAACTTCTCTTAGCCCAGTGACCCTACAAAAACAGGTGAGCTTGATTCGGTCCTGGAGGCTGTGGTTTGCCAACCGCTAATCTAAGCCATTCTGTGTGTGTTCTCCTGGCGATACCAGGGAAGGCACATCATGTAAGGGGACCCGGTCCCAGCCAAAGAATCTTAGCGGGTGAATAACCTTCCAGAGCTAAGCTTCCAGAGGATTCCAGGAGGTTGGGATTGTGGGAGGGATGGAAGTAGGTGCCTCTGTTGCTGGGGTTCCTCCTCCCATCCACTAAGATCATGAAGACTGAGTCCTTGGTTCCAGTCTCTCACCGGGGTTCTTTATCTCCCTCATGAGGCTACAGTTGGCCCAGGTGAAGACTGGCCCTTGGGTCCAGCATTACATCTCTGGAGGTTCTGAGATCTGAATCTCAGATCTTCATTCTGAGATCCGGTGGAGTCCTGGGATTTCAGGCTTGGTTCGCCGCCCTCTACAGAAGCAGAGAGTGATCCGAACCGCTCCCTCCCTCCTGGCCTATGAGGAGTGGCACCTGCCCCAGGAGACAGGGGCTGGGAATCCTGCAGAAATGACCCAAATCTTACCAGAAGGAAGAGATAGAGGTGCTTCTGATATGCCGTACAATTTTTTAATATTGATTTTGATTCGAGGAGACCAATTAAAATTATCTACTCTCATCAGTCACCATACTTACCTGTTCGGTAACGTGTCTAAATTCATTATCCTTTTTTGTTGTACCCATATTTCATTTTAAAGTTTAATTTTATCTACACATCCACTTCATTTTCCTTATGCAAATAACGGCTTTATGACTATATTAGCAATGTCACTCATCACCCTGCTTTGCAAAGCCGGGAGGGAATTTGCCACTTTGGAGAATATCCAGTCCTCCTAATTGGAGAGTGTGTGTAAAGGCCACATCAATGAGATCATCTGCAGCCACAAAACAAGTGACAAGCATAACTGTGACACAGAGGCTCTACTCAAAGAAAAGCCCACCTCTGGAAGTGCCCTCTTCACCCTTCTCAGAGCTAAGCTGAGGCTTAAAAACCATGGTACAAAAGAGAAAATTTCCCAGGATGCTCCAGTTCCCCACTGACATTTCCTCTTGGTAAAGGGAAATGGTTAGTGGCGCCGAAAGGATGTTCAGGAGACATTAAACATCGAACATCTCTAAGGAAGGGACGGGGGGTGTCCAGGTCATTTCACATGGCAGACTGCCTCCCAAGATCGGTCTTTCAATTATCCGAGCACCTCGCTAAAGAGAGTTTTCTGGTGTTTTCTGCAAGAGTTATTCATTGAAACACTAGTCTGTCTCTCTCCCTGTCCAATGGGATTCTCCAGAATGTTCTCAGGGAGGGTGGTATTGGGGGAAGACATCACCACAAGGCCAAAAGGACGGGCCAAAATACCAGAATTGGGAAGGAAGGGCTGGAGGATCCTGGCCTCACGGAGAAAAAGGGAAGAACCCACATCTGAGCCCTTGAGAACGTGCCCAGTGCTGTTGTAAGTCCTCTGTCTGCTCTGTCTCCAGTGGTCACGTCTCGAGACTGCAACCCTGGTGCCATCATACTGGGCGTGTAAAATGAGAAGATTTAAGACTCAAGGAAGTGGCCAGTGCGATCGATGGATTACAGACCGTGTCGTGAGCACATGATCTGCCACGCATGGGTTTTAATTAATCCTCCCAAAGGAACTATGAGATGGGTATTGGCCCCATTTCACAGATAAGAAAACTGAGGCTTGGAGACAAAGCTCCCGTCCTCAAAACCCTCAAGTAGCAGAGCTGGGCTCTACTTCTCACTCGTCTGACTTCCCAAGCCCTGTGCCCTCAGCAGGGACCCGGCGCTAGAAAGCCTGCCTCCAGCCCAGGCCCTCGGCCAATACCCAAGAGCCGTTCCATGGGGCCGGGAAGGGACAAAGCCACAGGCTACACAGCAGGAAGGGAGAGCGGGTCCGAACGTCAGGAGCCGTTAGGAGAGCCATCGGGCACCTGTGCAGATTGAAAGCTCCCTGCCGGTCAGATTTTCTTTTTCCCTCTTTCCTTTTCTAATTTTTATTTTTGGCAAAGAATTAGCAAAATTGGAAATTATTTCAAGTGCACCTGTGGGATGATTTGATCCACATATATACTGAGGAGGGATTCCCCACACAGAGTTAATTAACACAGACACCGTCTATTTACTGATTTACTTTCGTGTGTGTGTGTGTGTGTGTGTGTGTGTGTGTGTGTGTATGAGAGAGAGAGAGAGAGAGAGAGAGAGAGAGAGAGAGAGAACATCAGAGCTCTAGTCTCTCAGCCTGGGTCAGCTTTTCAGAGTCTGCAAAAGGGTAACCACTCGGAAGGCCAAGGGAACTGAGGGCAAGGGTCCTGGGAGGGCAAAGCCCCCACAAGGCATCGGCCATGGAGGACAGCAGTGTCTTCCCCTGCAATTAGCTTTTGTCACCTGTCCTCATGCAGCCTTCCTTGTGTTCATCTGCAGGTGACAGTTCAGCCCTGAGCTGACATTCATCGCACGCTCGTGTGACAGGCATTCTGCAAAGCCCTTCGCACACCATGTCTCCTGTCTCCTTAACGACAATCTTGCTGGGGGTGGGGGGTGCTGTTGAGACGGTGTCTTCAAGGTAGGTGTGCAGGCCCGAGGGACACCATCTAAGGGAGCTACGTGGCCTGAGCTGTCACTGCCATGGAAACAGAGCTGAAAACACACCCAGTTGTCCACCAGAAACATTCTCCAATAAACGTGCCCCTGGCTGTGATTCAGAGTGATCTTACGGAGGGAAGCTCCTCGGGGAGCTAGGGAGTTTGACTTGTCTGTGAGCTTAGTCTCAGGGCACAGGGCATGATGGACTTCTGGCAAAACGCTCAGGTTTGCAAGGCTGAGAGGTGGCATGGGTCATGCATAGATGCTCCCTTACACACCTACGTGCACACACACATAGTGTCCCCTGTGTGAAGAGCTCTGGACAAGGCAGGATCTTGTTCGACTCCCATCTCTGCAGCTGTGAGTCTGGACACATCCCTTTCCCGCTGCCTCTCCGGATCTTCTTGAGTTGATCTTCTTGGGAGATGGGAGCGGAGGCTTCCGGTTGTCCCAGTAACTCTGGGGAAGAGAAAAGGAGTCCTAAGGATATTTGCTGGGCCAGGACCAAGGATGCTAATGGTCTGGCAATAGGAAATGAAAGTCTGTCCTGTCCCAAACGCTCATGGCATCCAGGTTAAAAAACAAAAACAAAACAAAACAAAACAAAACACTCGGCTTTCTGTCCCTGAGGGTCTCCATTCCAGACAAACAAATTCAATGCCTCTGTGTTCTATTCAAAGTTGGGAACAGAGGAGCCTTGGACAGGAGACCGCAGAGAAGCCAACCAGGCTCACAGTGTCCCAGTACAAGTGTCCCCACGCTATCTATCAGGCTCCTCCCACCTGTGCCCTCCAGATCTGGTCCCTCACACTGGTCCTGATCTGGCTTCTGCTGGAGGCACCCAGCACCAGGCACACCCCACCAGGACTGGCTCCTTCTCTTTCCTGACAAGGACTGTATGGTCCATGGAGCACGAGCTTTCTTTGAAATTCCCTAAATATGTGAATTTTCCAAATGTGGTTCCCATAAGAGTCTGTGCCCCTAGTGGTAAAATGAGGATGGCAAGATGTTCTGGAGTCGTACTCAGAGGGGGAAGGGGAGGTCCCTCCCCGTGGCACTTCCACATGGGAACATAAAAACCTTTCTCCCTCCCCTTCATAATGCATCAGGTGTGGAAGTTAAAACTTGAGGACAAAGAGGGTAGGGTTTGACTGCCATGCTAAGTCCCCATTATTAGTGGTTGATGCAGGGAGCACCGTGGTGAAAAGGGGGCCCTGAGGTCATAGGGAAAGAAAACATTAATGTGATGGTTCATGGAACACGCGTTTGCCATTCCCGTGCCAGGGGGTCAATCCTTTCTAACCTCACAAGTGAGGTCCAGCCCAAAGCAGGAAGAAAGTCACAGAGCAACTGGCCAGGCATCTCCTCATCTGGAGAGGGCGAAGGCAAAGGAGTCCCACACAGACAGGGTCGTCTGCCTCCGGGACAAGCAAGTTGCCCGCGGGCTACTAAAGTCAAGGTTCTCACTGACAAGACCCTACTTTGTTCTGGTATAAAATGCTGTCTGAGAATGGACACTGGGGCTCACGAGGTCAAGGCTGGAGGCTCTGCGGCCAGGAGCGCCATCCACTTGGCATTCTAGAACACTCTAGAACATTCTAGAACAGATCCTGCTACCTACAATCCACTCTTCTGCTGCAGGCCAGGGACCCCAATTCTGGGCCCTCTTCAGCTGCCTCTGAATGCCAGACATCCTTTCCCTCCCCACCACGAATCAATTCTGCACAAAGCCTCCTCCTTCAGGTCACCGCCTGCTCAAGTTCTCGGGTGGTCGCCTCTGGTCTGCGTCATGGTGCCCTAGTTGCAAGGGAGCCTACAAAAAAAGAAATCCTGGCTTCTGTCTTGGGAGGCCAGGCTCAAAAGTTTGGAAGGATACTGACATAAGGATGTTCAGGAGGTGCCAGGGCAACCCAGGGTGCACGTCTAGCACTGGGACTCACGTGGACAACATCAGGGGCCAGGTCAGGCGGCTTCCTAGTCTCTTTATTCAGCGGTCCCTACCCAACGCCATGGCCACTTTAAGCAGACTAGTTTCTGGTGCCCCTGTCACTTCCCCCTGGCCCCAGGGATTTCACACGCTTCAGAGGAAGCACGGCCCCGGTCCACTCGACCACTCTCCTCGAGGTGATTCTTACCTTCCAAGGACAGACACCGGCCATCTTCTTAGGCTGAAATGGAGGTGAAGTTCACATCCGAGAAAACAAACCCCTTTGAGGTGTGTGATTCATTGATCTGTAACACATTCACCTTGTGGTGCAGCCATTATCCCCAAAGGAGACCCCAGATCACTCACTCGTCACTCTGCCCCCTCCCCCACCTTCGCCTGGCCTCTGGTAACCACTAACGAAGCAGCTCTCTGTCTCTGTGGGTTTAGTTACCCAGCATAGTTCTTGTAAATGGAATCACACACTAAGTAACCTTTATCACTTAGCATCCTGCTTTTGAGGCCCATCTGTGTTGCCCATCATGTTTTCCCAGCCATTTGTGTGTTGATACATTGTATCAGCTTGCCTGATGCCTTAGGAAAAAAAAAAAACACTGCGGAAGATTGGATGGTGGGGGGGGCTCCAGCAGCGGAAATGCATGGTTTCACAGCTTTGGAAGGATGCAAGCCAAATGGGGCCGTTCCTTCTGAGGGTGAGGTGGAGAATCTGACCCAGGCCTCTCTCCCTGCTTTGAGAATGGCCATCCTCTCCCTGGGTCTTCACATAAGCTCCCTCTCTGTGTCTCTCTCTGCATCCAAACCTCCCCTCTTTGTAAGGACGCCAGTCACACAGGATTAGACCCCATCTTAATGATCTCCTTTTAACTCGGTTCCCCTTTTAAAGACCCTGTGTCAAATAAATTTTGGGAAGACATCATTCAACCCGTGACACGTTTTTTCACTGAAGATTAGGGGAAAGAAACAAAGACTCTTCAAAATTCTGTTAGCCCAGAGAAGGGCTGGTAGATTTGCATCCTTTTGTGGCT
This sequence comes from Lutra lutra, assembly GCF_902655055.1. NCBI lineage: Eukaryota > Metazoa > Chordata > Mammalia > Carnivora > Mustelidae > Lutra > Lutra lutra. The sequence continues at coordinate 29,371,411 of NC_062295.1, forward strand.
TGAGCTTGGTTTTTGGTGGTTATCAGAAGTCTTCGTTGTCCCGCGTTTTTGACGTCGGTCTCTTGTCCCTGTCTTGTAGTTCCTTCTCAGATCACTGCAGGGGAACAGAGTTCTCCGTGAAAGGCTCATTCTTCTGGCTCCTGTGTGCCTCTTGCACACAAAGAAAACACTTTTCTATTTCAAGGGCCTTCAGACACCTGCTAGGCCAGCATGTCCACTTTAGCCCCCACCAACTCCAGGACCCTTGCATATGCCTCAACTCTTGACTTTCCTTCCCCTTCTCCCAATCTTCAGGGACATGATCTACCACCAAGGCATAATGGGGGTTAACAAGTATTATTAACTCAACTAATCTTTTATGAGGGTGGCCCTTTCAAGAGAACTGGAGGTCTTTCCCCAGATAAAATGTTCATAAAGAACACGGTAATGCCAGGGATCCTGAGGCCTGGAGGTAGGTGCGGCATCAAGTCCTAACAGCTGGTCCCCCTCTGCCCTGCCCCATGCCAGGATAATGCGATGTGCATATCTCTTTCTTTTCCTTTCTCTTCTGTGAACACTGGAGTCCGACTGGCTGAATGATAATGGACCTCGGTCCAGTGGAAGAGACCAGGGACCCCTCCTTGTAAGACACGACTTAACAGTTAAATTATTAACCCTTGTATATTTCATCTTGCTTACCTAAGATTGGAAATTTGGAATGTGACATGTAGCATAAAATCAGTATACGGGTATATTGCTTTCTGATATACTCTGATATGAGGGAATCTGAAATGTTTTATCAAAAAAAATCTTCAAATCGTTCTTTAAAAAAAATGGCATGTGAGTGGCCAGCCATGTTCCACTCCCTGGTCTCAGTCTACCCATTTCCCAAATGGGGCTAATTCCACCCATCCTACTCATCGTACCAGGCATTTAGGGTAACAAATGAGAAATCATGCAAAACATAAAAGGCAATGCAAACAGGAAGGCTTTTATTCTCCCTACTGTTGATTCATTTAGCACTGCAAAAAAAAAAAAAAAAAAAAAAAAAAGTCCAGTAGAGCTCCACACAGGGGTGGGACCTCGGAGAATGTTCCCTGAGCTCGCCAGCCTTTTTTGACCTCATCCAAACAATTTTTCCTGCTTGCCTGGAAGAAAATCCAACGCTTCATCGAGTGAATTAACCTCAGATGTTAGCAGTGATTTCTTCATAGCTATAAGCAGGCTGTCCAGGTTATGTCAAAGTACAACTCAGCAAAGGAGGCCAGAAGCCAATCTATTGGAAAAGCAATCTGGATTTATCTGAAAACGAGATTTATCCTTCCAAGAGCAGGGAACAGAGCAGGGGATGGGTGAGAGCTCCCCAGTCAATTCTCTTTTAACCTTTGAGCCATGAGTCTGTGTTATGTCACTGCAGGTTCAGAGGGGTTGAACCCACTTCCATGCAAAACAGTCATGGTCTCGGGTACAGTAAAACAGATGAATGGGAGGAAGGTGTTCACCAGCGCAGCAGTGGGCAGCTGCCTGTGTTCAAGAGACACGCCAGCCCTGTTTCCACACGCTTCCATATGCTCCATTAACTCTGCCTCCAAGTGAGGTTTTTGCTCGGACGTGAAATAATTGTTCTCCTAACAACCTGTGACAACAGGGATATGCCCGGTATTAATAGTGACACATCGTAATCCATCCTAATGCGTAAAGTGAGTGATCCCTACGTGTCGTGTGACATCTCAAAGGCGCCACCCCTCCCCATTCTGAAGCCCCACTTAATCTGTGTTCCAAACTGTGCTCTGATGCTGGAGAGATCATTCACGCTTCTCCCGGTGCGGGCGCCGTAAGCACTTCCGACCACACGGAGCACCACGCTGACGACGAGGGAGAGCGAAGGTGCTCGAGTGGTTGCAGGGGAAGCGAACTGCTCTGGTTGTTGTCCCCTTACAATCTCCTCCTGCAAACTTTCCATCTGGTTAGACTGGCAAGTAACCCTCTTGCTGTTTTTCGAAACACGCTTTGCCAGCAGACGGTACTCTGGGGAGCTGGTCTGTAGTCTGGTCAAGATTTGGGGATGCTCTTGGCCCAAGCCAAGATGTTTGAACTCATCTGCGGGGAGTGAATAGTTTCAAGATGTCTTACAGTGTGCAAGGGTAGGGGAGATTCCCATTCCTGCCCTCTGACAACTGTGTGATATAGATCCGGTCCCAGCCTGAGCGAACAGCGAACACCGAACACCGGCTTCCAGCCTGACCTCCAAAGGACCTGTGGCCGCCGTTTCCCAGGCCCTGCACTCAGATGTTCCGCTCTGGGTGGGACCTAGGAATCTGCATTTGTGGCAAGTTCCCAGGCCGATGCTGTGGGGTGACAAGCTCTCATAGGGATTACTGTTTCTATTTTATGCAGGAAGGGAGGGAAGCCCAGCACCCCATCAGTAGCCTAATAATCAGCCTCCCCTGCTCCATGCCCCAGAGGATGTGGCTTCTCCTCTGCTAGTTTTCCTTGGCAGTCCAGAATTTCTATTCTAGAGGGAGGAAGCAGAAATCAAGTGGGGACTGAGACATCTGCCTCTCTCCCACCCATCTTTAGCGCCGCAGTGAGCAGGTGGGGGCCCCGCCCAACTTTGACTCTTCCTCTGCTCTGATGATCATCTAAAAACCCCCTCTTGCGTTTTTCTCTGCTTCTCTGGCCACTGCTGATACGTGAGGCTTTGGCTTCTCTGACATTTTTCCTGCAGATGCATCCTGGGCCACGTACCCTCATTTCCCTCTTCTGGACATGCTGGTTTTATGCCTGAGCACAACAGGTAGTTTTCTTACGAAGGTTCTCCCTCCGCTCTCATCAGGGCTTTGGAAAATTGTGCATTCAGGGGTCAGGCACCTTGCTGAAACCATTCAACCTCTCCTAATGGTACCTATGACTTTTCTGAGCCTTGTGATACCCAGTAGGGCCCATGCTGTCTCCCTCCTCACCTTGGTTGCCACAAACACACGGTATCCCCTTTATCCTCAGGACTCTCCACGTCATCCCACCTACCAAGACTACGCCATCAGTTGGGGTCTAGTCCAGAATAGCAGATTCCTCTTGCTGCCTTTTCCAGCCTCTGCGAAGGTCGTGAAATATTTTGGCAGGTCTGCCAAAGCCTTTGGGTTTTATCTGAGGGACCTCCTGGTTGATGTCAGCATGGGCTGAATATTTATTTGGTTTCTCCTGCATTTTCACTCTAGGCCAACTGGGCCAATTGGGGCATTTCCTGCTGGTGCAGGCCCTCCCCTGAGGCCAGTGCCTCTGATCTCCTCTCCGCAGGGCCTCCCGGAATGCTTCCACCCACACAGAGACAGGTGACCTGGGTGCACAGAGCCACTCCAACTTCCCCAGATAGAGTTAACGTCTTTCTATTTAAAAAGTCACAGGAGAGAGGGAGTGCCTGGGTGGCTCAGTCGGTTAAGCCTCTGCCTTTGGCTCAGGTCATGATCTCAGGATCCTAAGATCGAGCCATGCTCTGTACTCAGCATGGAATCTGCTTGTCCCTCTGCCCCTACCCCCACTTGTGCTCTCTGTCTCTCTCTCTCTGCACCCCCCCGCCCACTCAAAAAGATAAAATCTTTTTTCAAAAGTCACTTGGTGATAAATTTTTAATTCTGAGAAATTAAATATAATAGGTATTCCTCTAGAGCGCACCAGGCCATAGAGTTTTTCCCTGGTGAGTCTTGTAAGACACCACCTCCCACTGGACACCCATGAGCCATTTTCCCTTGCAAGACTTGGTTGTCTACCTAACAGTATCTACTCCGTGATGCTCAGAACCACAAGGTTTTATCGTTTTTCCCCCTAATCAAGTGAAGTTGGGTTTTGAAGACTCTTGGCAAGACTGCTGAGACACAGATGTCAGCTCTTAATAGGTCTCTGCTCTTCTGTAGGGCCATACTGGAGTGGTGGGTGCCACTGGGGTGGACAGGAGATCAAGCCATCCATACATTCTGGGGCATGCTCTGGTCCACTATGGCTGCCTCTGAGACACTCTCGGTCCAAATACACATGGTATTGCCCAGGCTGGAACACAGAGGCCCCAAGCCTCAAAGAAAACCCAAGTGCTGGGCTTTACAGGTCCTTCTTTTGAGTGCCTGTGACCTCGGTGTTCGAGATCAGTCCCTAAGCCTCTCTGTGCTACAGCTTTGAAGCTCCTTCCTGCCCTGAAAGGCCACGTGGCAACACACCCTCTCCATCCTCCACTGATCTCAGAAACCGCTCTGCTCCTGACTTCAGATATCCCCACTCTTTAGGCTCCATTTTTGTGACAATCCAGCTGTGTTCCTCTACAAGCCAAAAAATAGAAGACTCTTATCTTGTCCTTGGAGTAAGCCCAGAGCATCAAGTCACAAAGCTCAACTTGCCCTCTTAAGAAGGAAGGGGGAGAGCCTTCTCTTTCTTTATCCATCTAGCATTGATTGAGGGCATGCATATTAATGCACCAACCCTGGGACAAAGGTCTTTCCCACTACTCCCTTCCGGCATTCCACCTCAGGGAGTCTTTCCCCTCACACCACTCCCCCTCAACCCAGGGCAACCATCTGTGGGGCTAAGGGAGTGATGAAGAGCTGTTCTTACTGATCCAACCCACACCCAGATTCTTTACCTTCCCCTTAGCATAGCCAAACAACCTTCCAGACCAGCAGTTGATTCCAGTTCCCTTTTGTTGTGGAATTATTTGTATTAACCTCTCATATTTGTGAAAATTAATAAAAGGGAATCACATTTAAAACGGAGTTGGGAGGCCAGCAGGGCGAGCTCCCATGCCATAACCCTCAAGGTCAACCACAAAGCCAACAGGAGAAGAGACTATTTATTTGCAAGCTGAGGCTACTTCACTAGCCCAGCAGGAGGAAGAAAGGGTTTCCTCCTCCCCCAGCAACAGCCCAAACAATGAGAGATTGTCACCACTCGGCCAATGAGAAGCCACTACACTCTGAGGTCCCTGTTTCCTCCAACAGACTTGTTTCTAACAGCCTTCTCAACGTTCCCCTCTTCTTCGATAAAAAAGTGGACCTCTCCTTTGTTGGATGGACTTGCCTGTGGTTTTTGCCATAGCTTGTTTATCTCTGATTACAATTCTTGGCTATTCCCAAATAAACCCATTTTTGCTGGTAATCTAGCTGTGTGAACACGCTGTGTGAATATCCATGGAGTCGTGCCCTCTCTAACACCAGAATTTCCATTCCTTAGGAGGGGATGGGACCCAGCTCTTCCTTCATCCCTCTGTGCCCTACACAGGCACACAGAGAAGATGTGTAGAAGACAGGAGATAACTATTTTGATTTTCATCTATTATCTGACAAGAATCCAAGTTTGTGCCTTGCAAGGTCCTACTGGTTCCTGCCTCCCAGAACAAAGACCGTCTCCTCTGAGGTTGTGCCGCACCTTCCATGTTCTGAGTCTTTTCTCTTCTTTCCTCCTCCTCAGGTCAACACTTTAGCTCTTTCCTCACCCGTCCCTGAAAGAACCTGAATGAGTGCCCCATGCCCCCATGGAAGAGTGTCTCACAATTAGAACTCACCAGGGGCGTAGAGAGAAGAGAATTAGAGCAAAAGCTGCAGGTTCTGGGGAGTTACTGTTGAATGGGCGCAGAGTTTCAGTTTTGCAAGAAGAAAAGACATCTGGAGATGAATGGTGGTGGTTTCCCAACAGCGTGAGTGCACTCAAGACTGCATGCTTAAAATGGTTAACTTGGTGAATTTTATGTTACGTCTATTTTACCCCCAATAAAATTAATAAATAAGGCTCTGGGAAGATTCCTCAGTGCAACAACCCGGCCCTGCCCCCAGACATGGGGGCTGGGAACAAGAGATGCTCAATCGTGACACGTTTTAATAAAGTATGCTAAATTATAAGCTGCTGGCATTAATAGCAATCAGGCTCATAGAACATGGGATCTAATGTCTCATAAATGAGATGCAAGTTCATTTTTCCAGACCCACTATAATAAACTAATTACTTTGGAACTCTCCAATTATGCATTTTTCAAAAAGCCCAATTGCATTAAAAACATGTTGTGTTTTATAGATCTTGTCTGTAGAGAGAGGAGATCTGTCTGCTCCACAGGTGCCCTGAGGAGAAGGACACAGACAGAGAGAGAGAAACAGAGAGTCACAGGCAATGGATGAAGGATAAGCCAGCTGTCACATGACAAATGTAGTGAAGGTAGACAAAGAGCTGTCCGTTTCCTCATCAATTACAGCTGGCCGCCAACCCACGAGAGAGCAAATTGCCACAGCCATCAGAGGTGGCTCTGTTAGAATTATGGAGTTTGAGATCTCCACTGATTTATTCAGCGCCTGGGGTACAGAAGGGTGTCTGTTGCTTTGGGATTAAGATTTCTCTGCTCAAAGCCATCCAGAAGCTCAGGGGTAGCCTGTTGATGTTAGAAACACTCTAGCTTGGTGTCCCTAGGAAGGAGCAGGCATGTGACTCCCCAGAGGCTGCTGACGCATCCCCAAGGCCCAGGGTGGAGCTCCAGAGAGGGGGCTGACATGCCGTGTACTCCCAGACCATGAAAGGGAAGACCTCTAAGGGATGAAACGTTTGCAAGCGTTTTGGAGAGGTTCAGATGCCCAGCTGGACAGTTGGGTTTGAATCCCTGCTCTGCTGCTCTGATTCCATGGGACCACCTCACAAAGTGCTTCACTATTGGGGTGATAAGTGGGGTGACTTGAGGTTTATTCTTTTTTATTTTAATTTTTTATTTTTTTATTAATTTATAATGTATTATTAACCCCTGGGGGTACAGGTTTGTGAATCACCAGGTTTACACACTTCACAGCACTCACCATAGCACACACCCTCCCCAAAGTCCATAACCCAAATACCCTCTCCATACCCCCTCCCCCTGGCAACCCGCAGTTTGTTTTGTGAGATTAAGAGTCTCATGGTTTGTCTCCCTGCCAATCCCATCTTATTTCATTTATTCTTTTCCTCCCTCCCAAACCCCCTACTCTGCCTCTCAACTTCCTCATATCAGGGAGATCATATGATAATTGTCTTTCTCTGATTGACTTATTTCACTCAGCATAATACCCTCTAGTTCCATCCCTGTTGTCACAAATGGCAAGATTTCATTTCTTTTGATGGCTGCATAGTATTCCATTGTAAATATATATACCACATCTTCTTTATCCATTCATCTGTGGGTGGACATCTAGGTTCTTTCCATGGTTTGGCTATTGTGGACTTTGCTGCTATAAACATTCGGGTGCACGTGCCCCTCCAGATCACTACGTTTGTATCTTTAGGGTAAATACCCAGTAGTGCGATTGCTGGGTCGTAGGGTAGCTCTTATTTTCAACTTGCTGTTTTCCAGAGTGGTTGCACCAGCTTGCATTCCCAGGTTTATCCTTTTTATAGGAAATATTCTATGCTCTTTGTAGAATAACAGAATGACCACTTCACTATCAAAGGATGTGGAAGGTTGGTCCCATCGCTTTTATTTTTTTCCAGGGAATAACTGAGCCTCTTCACGTTTAACTGGCAGGCCAACTCCTTTTTCCTCTTGAGGTTTCTCTCCTCCCTAAATTGTCCAGAATGGGAGAATCTGATTTCTGCACTCAGGAGGAATGGGTACCAGAGACTCTGCCTTGTGTCTTTCTCTCCTTGCACACATACCTGGGTTGGGGCTGGTGGCCCCACGTGGTCCTGATTTGGGGCAGAAGCTGCTACCAAAGTTGTTGAGTAACCATTTCAATTTCACCAGGAAGAAGGTTCTTTCCATGGCCAAAAGCCCTGAATGTGGACACCAAGGGGCACAGAGCCCACTGCTCCCTTCTCTAGTTCCCACGCACCAATGGCTCTCAGGACTCTTCCTCCTCCACCCTTGAAACCAGTGCTGGATTCTCTAGTGTTTCTCAAAAAGAATCCTAGGTCATGGAGTGAAAGGCTATCTTTCAAAAGGAGGATCCTTCAGTGAAGCCAAGGGGCCCACAGAATCTTCTGGAAAACAGGACATCTCACTCTAGGGGAGAGGAAAACCCCATGTATTTTGTGTGTGTTGGACTGAGCACATCCGCCCCACCCACAGATCACCAACATTCTGCCAAACATCCTTCTTTGCTTTTTCTCTGTCCCTTGTGTAGAGCGTGTGCCAAAACCGCATTTCTCCGACTCCAAAATACACATTTTTCTGCTTTCATAAGATGTTAACATTTCTAAAATTCAGATGTGTGTTTTTCATTGATCCATGCAGACATTCTCTGAAATTATTATCACACCCATATGTTGTTATCATGAGAGGATTTGGGGAATAAATCGAATAAATATTTTGGAACACACGAGTAAATATTTACTTCACCTCACCAAATTGGGGCCCTAACACTCATACATAGTTTGCATACCATTTTTCTTTACTTGTTACTATATCATGAGCATATTTCTTATCATTAAATATTCTTCAAACTCATTATATCAGGACTTTTCCTCAAAACAAACTGTTGTATGGATATGTCTCCGTTTAATGGCCCACTTGTCTGTTGTTGGACACTGAAATTGATTTTTTTCAGAATCTATGTTATGACTATTCTTATATGTAAGTCCCTGCCTGCATCTTCAAGTCTTTCCTGTGCATAAGTTTCTAGAAGCATCGTTACTATCAAAATAATATGGACATGTTGAAGACTCTGGGAAAGTATTGTCAAAATACTGCCCAAAGACCTTTAATTGATATTCAGACACATGACATTACCTCTTTCTCCACATCTGTGCTAGCTTTGTGTATTATTGTTTTAAAAAATAATTGTGATAATTTAATAGCCTAGAACTTCCTGATTTCTGTTTGCATGTCAGTCTTTATAAGGATGTTTGCAGATGGTTTTTTTTAATTTAAATTCAATTAACTAATATATAGTGTATTATGAGTTTCAGGGGTAGAGTTTAATGATTCATCAGTTGCATACCCAGTGCTCATTACATTAGACTGTTTTCTAAACCAGCGTAGCTCCTCCCTCCTTTGTAAGCTGCCGGGTCTTGGCCTTTGTCCATGGACCTTTTCATATCCTAGCGCTTTTTTAAATACAGGTGCAAATATGGGACACTTGGGTGGCTCAGTTGGTTAAGAGACTGCCTTCAGCTCAGGTCATGATCCCGGGGTCCCGGGATCGAGTCCCACATCGGGTTCCCAGATCCATGAGGAGTCTGTTTCTCCCTCTGACCTTCTTCCCTCTCATGCTTTCTCTCACTCTCTCTTTCTCAAATAAATAAAGAAAATCTTTTTTAAAAAATGCAGGTGCGAGTATGTACAGAGAAGCCCACTTGATGTACCACCATCATAGACGAGGGTGAGGAATTCTATCTCCCACAGCAGGATGGCCCCTAGCATACTAAGATTTGGTCCCTGTATCTCTAGCAGCCTCATAAATGTTCAATGAGTTAATTAATCACAAGTACTGACACGGATCTTCTGATGTCATATCTACGGCAAGTGTTCTCCAGTTTATTTGCCTTCAAATATGTTTTACCTGCACACTCATAGGCTCTTTCTCACCTCCCCTTCTGAGGTTCCTTGTACCACTTCTACTCCATGGACGTCTTGCCCATCGGTGGCTATGTTCCGTGGTCCATTTCATTTTCTGCTCGCTTTTCCGCTGTTCGCTGTTTTAACGTTTAATTTTCTTTCTCGTGTTCTGAACGGAAGCCAAGCAGCCGGACGGGCCCCAGTGATGGCTCTTTTGAACCAAACACTTAGGTAAACAGTCCCCTGCACCAGTAAGGGCACCCAGGGAGGTGGTTTTTATTGAGCTGCGTGTTTTCCTGCATCTGCTGCCAGCTGGACTTCGAGAGAGAATAATTTCTAACAGCAGGCTGAGCTCCCTCTGCCCAGAAGGATGTCATAAACACCAGTCCTCAGTCTCAGTATGGGGCTTCCCATGAAATCAGTTCTTTTCTCTCCCCCCATCTGAGAAGCAGGCCAAACAGGGGCTTTATTTACAAAGGTTAAACATTCCTTTAATTGGATTGCTGGCATTTAAGCCCAGAGCCCCCTCCCCTGCCTCTCAGTCCCTCTCATCCATACCTGGAGACGTGCCTAACAGAAATGCCAAGGGAAAATTTCATTTTAATGAAGAAGAGATGAGACGGGTCCCTTTGGAGACTTCCATTACAGCTTGAAGCCACCACAAACTAATGAATTGAGTCACAGAAGGGTCCCCAGCCACCTGGTTGCGGAGCAGGAGAAACGTGAGAACTCTCTAAATGTGGGGGAGCAGGATTTGGAATATGCAGGTCCTGTTCCCCACGAAGCGGTTTCCTGTACTGAGAACAAGATTGTTTTCCAATGTACCTGCATCATCTTGACCATCTGAAAACAGTCACAAGGTCTTGTGTAGACATAGAGAAAACCCACAAGACACAGAACCAAGGGGCACCGGGTGGCTCAGTCGGGAGGTGTCTGCCTTACGCTCAGGTCATGATCCTGGGGTCCTGGGATTGAGCCCCAAATTGGGCTCCCTGCTTGATGGAAAGCCAGCTTCTCCCTCTCCCACTCCCCTGGCTTGTGTTCCCTCTCTCCCTGTCATCTTTCCCTGTCAAATAAACAAATGAAATCTTAAAAAAAAAAAAAAAAAAAGAGGACCAAATTTCAGTCCACGCTTGACCACTGGCTAGCTAGTAACAGGAAGCATACCATACCCTCAGCAGACGTCAGGTGACTCAGTCTATGCAAATAAGTCCTATGTCCCCGCCCATCTCTGACACTCTGTCCCCTAGGTCTGCCTATCTCAATTGTGCTGATAATCCCAATCATGCTGATGGTTTCCATGGAGGTTAGGGATGATGTAGGCTGAGGAAGGCCCAGGGTAAATCCAGAGATGTGCATAGTCACGTATGTCCTCTATGAGACTCTCATGTCCACTCAAAAAGTCAAGAGCCTAAATCCCTTGTGTCCATCCTAACAGTAAGGGGTATAATTCTTTCACACTGGGGTCAGCTGCTGATTCCCTAAGACAAAGGAAGAGGAACGAAGCATAAAGAAACTTTGCCTCAGAAGAAAATTAAAACAAAACACACAGGGGCACTTGGGCAGCTCAGTCCGTTAGGCAGCTGACTCTTTTTTTTTTTTAAGCACATTTTTAAAAATTTTATTTAATTTTATTTTTTTGTCAGTGTTCCAAAATTCATTGTTTATGCACCCACACCCAGTGCTCCATGCAATACGTGCCCTCCTTAATATCCACCACCAGGCTCGCCCAATCCCCCACCCCCTCCCCTCCAAAACCCTCAGTTTGTTTCTCAGAGTCCACAGTCTCTCATGGTTCATTTCCCCCTCCAATCTCCCCCAACTCACTTCTCCTCTCCATTTCCCAATGTCCTCCGTGTTATTCCTTATGCTCCACAAGTAAGTGAAACCATATGATAATTGACTTTCTCTGCTTGACTTATTTCACTCAGCATAACCTCTTCCAGTCCCGTCCATGTTGATACAAAAGTTGCGTGTTCATCTTTTCTGATGGAGGCATAATACTCCATAGTGTATATGGACCACATCTTCTTTATCCATTCGTCCGTTGAAGGGCACCTTGGCTCTTTCCACAGTTTGATGACTGTGGCCATTGCCACTATGAACTTTGGGGTACAGATGGCCCTTCTTTTCACTACATCTGTATCTTTGGGGTAAATACCCAGTAGTGCAATTGCAGGGTCATAGAAAAGTTCTATGTTTAATTTCTTGAGGAATCTCCACACTGTTTTCCAAAGTGGCTGCACCAACTTGCATTCTCACCAATAGTGTAAGAGGGTTCCCCTTTTTCCACATCCTCTCCAACACTTGTTGTTTCCTGTCTTGCTAATTTTGGCCATTCTAACAGGTGTAAGGTGGTATCTCAATGTGGTTTTGATTTGAATCTTCCTAATGGCTAGTGATGATGAACACCTTTTCATGTGTCTGATAGCCATTTGTATGTCTTCTTTGGAGAAGTATCTGTTCATGTCTTCTGCCCATTTTTTGATGTGATCATCTGTTTTATGCATGTTGAGTTTGAGGAGTTCTTTATAGATCCTGGGTATCAGCCCTTTGTCTATAGTGTCATTTGGCAACCAACTCTTGACTTTGGCTCAGGTCATGATCTCAAGGTCATGAGATCGAGCTCTGTCTCGGGCTCCACACTCAGTGGGGAGTCTGCTTGGGATTCTCTCTCTCCCTCTCCCTCAAGTCCCTCCTCCCTTACTCTCTTAATTAATTAATTAACCAAACACAGAAAGAATACATGCTTGTTAAGCACTGGTTTGGGTCAGGCATGTACATATACATAATACTGCCCATATTCTATAGCTGTAGAAACTATAGTCCCCGTCCTTCCTGATGGACTGTATGCTTCTTGGAGGCTAGATCTCTCCTGCCATTGAGTTAAAACACACTCCCTTTATCTGTCAGGGTCCTGACAGTGACAGAAGGTAAGATCTGGTAGGGTTTTGAAGAGACTAATGAAGAGCCTCTATGTAGAGGTGTAGGCAGTGTTAGGACACCAGCCAGGGATGCTGGGGCAACACCACTGGGCCTAAAGAAGCAAGAAGAAGATCATTGTGTGAGGTTAGCCGAGATCTCAAATCAGTCACCAAAGAGAAGCCAGAGATAAGAACAGAGCAGGGCGGAAAGAGGAGGAAGAACGCCTGTGCATCTCACCACCCATGATCCCCTTCCCTGTCGTGTCTTCCATTCACTGGATACAACTGGCAGCCCCAGGACCCAGGAGACCCAGTGAGAGATCAGCATTCCCAAGGGATCAGTGTTTGGGGACAGAGCTGAGCAGAGATAAGCAGTGGGAAAACCCGGAGGCAAAGTGAGAACCATCAACACACTTCAATCTTTTCACTACATGCCTCAGCCATAACCCCACCATGTACTCCAAAGGCCACTTAAGAGCAGCAAGGGCAATGCAAGATGGTAGACCAGAACTGACCACCCCAGAACTGGCTTCACTTCTCATTCAAAGAGTCTCAATTAGACCCAACTATTTTAAAAGTGGTCTTAAAGCCTTATTGCTTAGGAGCTCATCAGCCATATGTCACAGAGCTGACTTTAAAATATATAAAATCTAACCTAAAAGACCTGCCACATTTATTGCCCATCTGCAGATTTTCTAACATTTTCACTTTGCTCATCTCTCTGTCCTCCCAGATTTTCAATGGCCTCACAGAAACTTGACTGGCTGGATCCCATCCCCAAAGGCGTGTCATGGACAAACACCATGAAATAGCCTCCTTGTGGCCATATTTGTGTATCTTTCTACTCTCCCTTCAAGTCAATTGGCCCAAAGTCCACCATTCTACTTTACCTTTCTCCATCACCTTCAGCTCATCGCCCCACCCCATTCTCTTTTCTCAGTGTAGATCTTGAATGTTATGGAGAAGGCAATCCAACTCACATCAGTGACTCAGAGCTGTGAAAAATGCAAAAGACCATCTTGTCTAACTGCCCATCTGAAATGTGGGTCTCCCATGCAAGACTCATCCCATGCTTGAGCTCCGGAGTTCTGCACCATGATTTCTCCATTGCAATTTGTCAGAAGTACCACACACCATCCCTATATGCCCCAGATAATCAGAATAGCAGGTGTTGGCAAGGTTATAAGGTCCAAGTGTCCAAGCATTACAGTCTAGACCTGATGCAGAGCCTTCTCCTCCCTTGGAGCCCCACTTAAAACTAGCAATCAATTGGGCTATCCAGTGAATGGGTCAGAGCAGCATCCCCAAATGTGTCATAGATAATCTTCAAAAACCAAAAAGACCCATTAAGTGTGAATATCTTTCTTCCTGGTGAGCAACATAACATGCAACAAATTACCTCTCCCTTGAAAAAACATATGGAACAACCGACCACTCCCAGACCACTTGAAACCTAGAAACTTTATGTGGCAGATCCTTGAATTTTCATGGGATTTATATTCTATCCTCTGGCATGTGGGTGTTGTCCTAAGGCAGTGGTGATCAAATCTTAGCCTGCTTTAAAATCACCAACCCAGATGGCCACATCTACTCCAAGAGTTTTGGATCAAATTGTTCTGAAATGTAGTCTGATAATTGGCTTTTCTAGCAAGTTCCCCAGTGCTGCTACTGGTCAGGGACCACACTTCTGAGAGTCTGTACACTAACCCATCAAAAGTGCTGTTGATTCTTTGTCACCAGATCCATTTAGCCCAATCTCATCAATGCTTGATGTGATGTTCTGTGGTGTGTCGAAGACAATCAAGATTCTTCCCAACAGCTAGGTCAGTGAACAGACGTGTCAACACGGGTCTGAGGTGAAAGCGTGAAGGTACGCTGTTACCCAACATGTGAAGGCAATTGACTTATTCTTACTGACAAGGCTAGAAAAATAAGGCTTTTGTAATTCAGTAGCTGTGTACCAGGAGCAGGGTGGAAGAGAAGGGGAGATATATTGATTTGCTCGAACAAAGCCACTGTATCTGAAATACCTACCTTGATTGGAATTTCCACCTTGTTGTGTTTATGATAAACCCCTGTCGGTCTCCCACATCCACACACCTTCTGCACAGACCAAAGACAAATTAAATGAAGACATGCATGTCAAGGGTTTTATGAGGACAGTCCAGTGTTACAATGTTATATACACTCAGCAATATGTAACATTATCACACATTGCATCCTATAGATGCTATGTAAAATAACATATACTATACAACATTATATCAACATACATTATGCATTACATATATTTGCATATATATTAAATTATATATTACAATGATTATTGGTGTATTTGTGTGTGTGTACATATATTACCAATCAGAATAGGTTCTTCTGTGCCTGGCTCCTGGTTTCTTTTGGTCAACCTGTTGGTAATATTGATCCAATAGTTACATATCTATATTATATATAGTTATATATGCAAGTACATAAACTATATATAACTATCACATAAAGTTATATATAACCATACATATATATATGTATATATATACATATATAATTCATTCATTTTTATTGCTGAATAATATATGAATAAACTACTGTTACTGTAACTATGTTCCTATAGATGAACATTTGGGTTATTATAAATTTGGGCTATTGTGAAAACTGGGACCATGAATATTCTTGAATTTCATATGTATACGTATATATATGAGGTTGGCAAAATTAAGCTATGGTGATAAAAATTAGAGCAGTGGCTGTCTCTGGAATTCGGGGATCAATGGTCAGGAGGTATAAGAACCTTTCCTATAGGTGACAATATGAAATTCATTAAGCTGTATCTTCAGTATTTATGCATGTCACTGTATATAAATCTTACTTGAATTTTTAAAAATATAAACATAGAAAGGATTCAAAATAGGATAAGGACAAGGCCACTACTTTCTTATTTGTGTCATTTGCATGAGTTAGATGAAGGGTTCCCTCTGGGAAGATGTAAGCCTGTGGGCATAGGGCTTAGCTATGAGTGAACAGGGCCTTCGTGCAAATTAGCAGAAAAGATCTCTTCCTTCAGGTAATGGCTGAGCGTGCCACTCTCTCAGTTCCTGCTCACTCCCTCAGCCAGATACCCTTAGGTAGGACATGACCTACACACATGTATACAGCAGCCCTAGGTAAGAGAGTGGAAACTGTGTGTGCCTGGTGACCCATAATTTCTCTCATGAGAGCGTCAATGCCAGGGCTCGAATACCTACTCAACTCACAGTGGTCAGCCAGTTGTGTGGCCAGAGACCTGGCTGGAGAGGATGAGCACTCCTCTGTCATCCTCTCTTAAAGCCCAATTCGGGTGCCCTGAAGTTATGGATAATATTAGCATAGAGCTAATATGTCAACATCATTTGGCCCCAATTTATAGCAACTAAGAGGAGAAGGATAGACCTTTTGATTGGTCTCTGTCTCTTCTTATCCTAGAATTTATCATTTCTATTTAAAAAGAAAAAAAAAAAGAGTCCACAGTCTAGCTCAACAAGGAGAGACAGCCCATCACTTGGTACATGCTAATATTTACAACACGTATTTCGACCCACAAAAAAATCAAGTGTTTTGCTTTATTTTATGGGGCAAAAATTCTCTCCTTAATTTGACCCAATGTATTTATCTCACAAATCACACCAAAACCTCCAAAGTGCTACCTCTGGGCAAAAAAAGAATAAGGTGGACTTTTTAAACATTTGCTGGAGGAACAACACATAACTCGCTGTTTTTCCCACATTCTATTATAGTGATCTAAAGAGCAGCTCATATTAGCAGAATTACAGTCAACCAATCATTTGCAGAAGATAAAGTGGCCGGTTGGAAATGAGTCAAGCACTTCCATATTATGTGGCCAATCTAATTGCATGTTAACCAAATTGAATATCTATGTAATTACTCCATCACATGTTTGCTTCCCGCTTTGGGGCTTTCCTTGTAACAGAAGGTAGAACAGGCGGTCCACTCAGTGACCGTGGTCATTTCCATGCAGCCCACCTAGTGCTTTCAATGACTGCCTCGTCCCTGAAACTTACACCAACTCTTCCCCAGGTGTTACTGATCTTGGTGTTATCGGTAACAAATGAACTGCTTTTGGGTAGGGCACTTCTAAACTTCCTCCTTTGTTCAGTGTTTTAGGGGCTCCTCGTTTGACTCCACTGCCTTGGTGTGGGACAGCTGGCTGGATTGAAGGGATCTGGCTCGTGGACTGAGCCTGAATGGGGATGACAAGCTCGGTTCTAGCAAGGGGCATTTAGCACCTGTGCTCTGGGATGTTCAGAGTGACCAGGAAGGAAAATTCTTCAAAATGGAAACCCTAAACACAAGACAGACATCGAGACAGATGGCCTAGGGTGTTATGGCAGGGCAAGTAGACAGTTCGTGAATCAGGAGCCTTGTGTCCACTTCCGGCTCACCCACTGTTCAAGCGCCCACCTTCGGGTCTTCTCATGTGAATTGCCCCGTTTCCAGGAGAAGTAAATCTAATGAATCCACACATTGGCAAGTATCTTGCCTCCGTGGGACTGAACTTTATCAAGTAGAACCCTCACTGCTTCCTCTTTAAAAAAAACTTTTTTAAGATTTTATTTATTTATTTGACAGAGAGGGAACACAAGCAGGGGGAGTGGGAGAGGGGGAAGCAGTCCTCCCCCTGAGCAGAGAGCCTGATGTGGGCTCCATCCCAGCCTGGGATCGTGACCCGAGCTGAAGGCAGACATTTCAAGACAGAGCCACCCAGGTGCCCCTCACTACTTCCTTTTTGATGAAATTTCAGTGAATCGAACATTTCTCGCTCACACCCAATCTTGAATAGACTCAATTCCTATTTACAAAACATATTCATTTCAAATCTATAATCAATACATGTTCACGTTAGGGGGAAAAAGAAAAAGGAAAATCAAGGAAGAAAAATAAGCAAAAATTTTAAATCGTCCACTACCCCCAATTAGCTACCGTTAATCATTGTGTACAGTTTTTTTTCATGTACTTAAAACCTTTTTTTATTGATTCCTTCTATGAATATTGTTTTGATACCTTTCAATTCCGAATTAATATATTCTGAATATGTTTGTCGTCTAGAAGTGTTTCCTAAATCATTATTTACTTACATTGTCCAATCATAGAAGTAGAACTTATTTAATCAGTCTGAATTATGGAATATTCATTTGCTTCATTTTTTTGGAAATATAAATAACACTGAAATGTATATGCTTATAATAAAGGTTTTTCATATAGCTTACATTATTTCCTTAAAACAATAATCTAGAAATGGAATTCTGGATCCGTATCTGAGGATGTTTTTTAAATCTTTTTAAATATCTTTTATAGATATGCCTCAGTGGGTTAAAGCCTATGCCTTCAGCTCAGGTCATGATCCCAGGGTCCTGGGATTGAGCCCTGTATCGGGCTCTCTGCTCGGCGGGGAGCCTGCTCCCTCCTCTCTCTCTGCCTGCCTCTCTGCCTACTTGTGATCTCTGTCTGTCAAATAAATAAACAAAATCTTAAAAATATATATCCTATCAAGTTACCATCTAGAAAGCACTGTGTTGAACTGCCCAGATACATCTAGTCTCACAATGTTAGGGTGTGACCATGTGAATTTTTGAATCTTTGCCAAACCGATAAAAAGAAAATAGCATCTCACTGCTTTATTTTGCAACCCTTTGATTATAAATAATGTTGGGCATTTTTTTCATATGTTGATTTGAGAGCTTTGTTCTCAGTTTAAGAATAATTTCATTGCATTATTCTCCATTTTGCTTTATTCTCCTTCTTAATAAACAGTTCTATTCCCCAAGCTGCTATGAATGCCTTTTTTCTCCTTTGTAATAAGTGTTTTATTTTCATATCCTTAATTAAAGAAGAGCCAGAAACAAGACGTGAATCAGTGTGGTCCTCACAGGCAAACGGGGCCAGCTGTGAGTGGTCTAGCTCCTTGGGAGTCAAGCTGCTAGAAGGCTGGTGGGCTCTGGGAAGGAGCGCTGGCCCACAGACCTTCCCAGGCAATCCCAATTCCTCAACTTCCCCACAACTGCTCTTCCAGAAGCCCCCAGTGACCTCTTAATTGTCAGATCCCAAATCTTCTTCCCTAGCTTCTCAGACCCTCTGCAGAAATTGCTCTCCGATGCTTTCCACCTGCCTTCCTACCTTTGGCTTCTCTGGGGTTGATCACCTCTGTTCTTCCAGACATTGCCTAATCATTCCTTCTCCACCTTCTCCCCACCGCCACACTTGACTCCTCCCACCTGTATGCATTTCCTAGAGCTGCTAGGACAAAGTACCATGAGCCGAGTGGCAGTCTCTGTTCTTGGAGGCTGTAAGTTCAAAGTCAAGGGGTTGGCATGGCCATGCCCTATCTGATGGCCCTAAGGAAGATTCCTTCCATGCCTAGTCTAGCCTCTGGTGTCTGAGGCATTCCTTAATATTCACTGGCTTGCAGCTTCATCCCTACAGTCACATGACCACTTGCCCATGTCGAGTCACATGGTACTCCCCATGTGTATCTCTCTGCCCAAATTTTCCCCATTTCTAATGACATATTGGATTTGAGATAAGTAAGTGCTTATGTAAATACAATAATTCCTAAAACTCCCAGAAGGAGAGAAACTAACCCAAATGCTTGCCAATTCAGAATTTGGGTAAATCTTTGAAAAATAAGAGTCATGTGATATCATTGGTTTAGTAAAACTGTGTCTTCTGAGTTACATGCGTGTGGCCAATGTGGGGAATAAAAGTTTTAAGAGTGGAATTTTCAACAATAATTCTTTTATAAAATTGGTCATAGAACAGTTTCCAAAATCTTTTTGATAAATCGCAACCAAGTTGAAGAAAGTCTATGAAAGGGGCACCTGGGTGGCTCAGTGGGTTAAAGCCTCTGCCTTCAGCTCAGGTCATGATCCCGGGGTCCTGGGATCCAGCCCCGCATCGGGCTCTCTGCTTGGCAGGGAGCCTGCTTCCCCCTCTCTCTCTGCCTGCCTCTCTGTCTGCTTGTGATCTCTGTCTGTCAAATAAATAAATAAAATCTTAAAAAAAAAAAAAAAAAGAAAGTCTATGAAAAATCATGAAAAAGAAATCTTATCTCATAAGGTCCACCCAGCTATGATTGGATGGATTTATCTATAAGGTTTTTTCTATGAGCTTTAGTGTCAATCTGATGTAAAACTAGAGTTTGGTTTTGTATCTGTTAAAACAACTAAGCTTTCCTGGACTATTGGTCTGCTCTTTATAAGAAATTGTGGGAGGTTTTCCTTTACCTTTTGTGCAATCTACTTTGAAAATAAAAATTCTGTGTCTCATCAGAATGATCTCCTATGCTCATGCTGACTTTATCATGTCTTTGAGTATACAAAAAGAACAGTCTTCTCACTTCTAAAAAAGTTTCTTTTTTTTTTTTTTTTAATTACCATGTTACCTCCTATATATAGTTACTTGGAAAACCTTTTATTGTTACTTCGGTGAACTAAGTAGCTATGTATCATTTCACAGTGACCTATGGCTCTATTTAGCAAAGAGCTCAAACCTTTTGGCATTTCCAACAACTTTGCCAAAATCCAATCCTAAATGAAACCTTCTTGCTGTCTGGCTGAGTGTGATATTTCCCAGAGGGTCCCTGGAAAATCTAAAAAGGTTTTCTTCTTGCACCTTATAAAATGAGAAATGTTAAAAAACAATTAGGTTCATTTAATATGTTCAATTGCATGGCAAACATTGTCCCTAGGTTATATTTATATGGGTAAATACTATTAATATAAGTATTTCAGAAATTGTACCAAGTTCCTAAAATTTTGTCAGTGTCCTTGTTCTCTGTTTATCCTGATGGTGCTTTGCCTGGTATTGGACAAAAATAAATATAATACCATTAATTGTGAATCTGGTTATTATTTTAAACCACGGCATGTCACAGAAATAACCACACTTCCTTGCCAGTTGTGTCATTTTTATCAGGATCTTTAATCATGGATGTTTTAAGGCTTGTGGCATCCGCAGAGAGTTTTGTGTTTTATTCCGATTTTTCTTCAATAACGTCTGCAATCAGCTGTAGGTCAGAGTGTGTCACCCTCATCAAAAAGCAAGCAGCTCAGAGGCCCATGGAAAGGACTGCGAGATACTCTGGGATCCAGACATTGCTGGGATAACGGAGATTAAATACTACTGGACTGAGTAAGGATTTCCAGAACTCCGGTGGACAAGCAAAAGTGGTTCACAAAAATGTCTAACTTGCGATCAAGCAGAAAAAGAATGAATTACATGGGATTGAAAGCACTGATAAAGCTTTCTTCAAGATGAAGATTTCTTTACTGGTTTTTGTTTGCTTTGTTTTTGTTCCTTTAGTGTTCTGTTTTGTGAACATAAGGAACTCCTTTCCCTTTTCTCCAGAACTATCTAAAATTCAGACTTAGCTGATTCTTGTTTTGTAAACAGAAATGAAACATTTATCCTTTTCTCCTTGCCCAATCCCTTCAGAACTCTGAAACTCATATTGTGTATTCTTATTTTCATGGCAATACAATTATTTATATGAGTTCAATAAGAATCTGTCTTCCTCGTAACTGAACATGACTGGAAACATTGGTTTTGTAACCAAGGCTTTGACTGCAATGTGATATTTGAGAATGATGTGTATAGAATCAGATGGGACCGGACAGTTCAAAGAAACTAAGATTGACTGAAAATTCAGCCAATGCTTACAAAGCACTTCTGGGGAAACCAGCCAGGTACCAAGCTTACAGAGTTTCCAACCTCACAGGTGAGCAAGGAAGGTCACTTCTTGGCCAGCATAGGAAATTTAGGGTATTTTAAGACCTTGACAAAATAAATAAATCCAAATCCATACATTCTGCAGGTGAGGTCCTGGTGGCGACTTCTTGGCTTGGCCTCCTAGCTTCAAGAGGCTTCTACAGTCTAATCTGAAATTTCTTATGGAAAGTCCCAGCAAACCAGACCTTAAAATTTCCTGGTCAATTACCACTCTTGTCGCACTTATATAAATCATCAGCCCAAATGTAATGAGCCCAGACTACTTCTGTCGATAAGAAGGACCTTATTTTGGTTGCCTTTGATCAAAAAGAGGGATGACTGACAAGATGGGATCGGTAGAGAGACAAACCATAAGAGACTCCTAATCTCACAAAACAATCTGAGGGTTGCTAGGGGGTGCAGGGTTAGGACAGGGTGGTTGGGTTATGGACACTGGGGAGGGTATGTGCTATGGGAGTGCTGTGAAGTGTGTAAGCCTAGTGAGTCACAGACCTGTCTCCCTGGGGCAAGTAATACATTTTATGTTAAAAAAAATAATTTTTTAGAAAAGAAGGATGACTGTAAAATGAAATTTAGCGTTTCAGTGGAAAATCATAGCACATCCTTGTGGGTTATTAGAATCCGGGTCTCCACTTCTGATGACTGGCCCCTCATGGCAGAAGCAGGTGAGCTGCAAAGGTCCATTGTCTCTGCCCTCTCCACCATGCAGTGAAAGCCCATTGAAGAAAGCATCAACCTTAGCCCTTTTCATAATCTGGACCCATCTTTATCTTGTCCATGGCATTCTCCTCCTACTTCCCTGATCTTTTATTTACCTAGTCCCAGATTCTGGATGTATGCCCTGTTCCCAGGCCAATACTTGTCTCTTGATATGATGAAAACTTGACATCTTTTGACACACTCCCATATGCACTCAAGGAGGCCTAACCTGCTTCTATGACTTCTCAAATAAGAGAAGTATTTTTAAAAAATTTAAAGTCACTGGATTTTTCTAAAAGAGACAGACAGAAAGGATGTGTTTGTGGGCTTATCAGAAACTCACTTCATCTGAGATGACATTTAGCATAGATGCTGGAGTATGTTCAGTTCATTCAGGAGGTTGTATGGAATCAGCCAGATGACACATGCTTTTTTGGTGAATGTTTTGTTCCCTTCTAAAAATAGATGCTGGCTTTGGAGAAGCCCCAAAGTCCTTGGCTCCAACCCCGCACTTTCTACCTGCCTGCTGTGTTACCTTTAGGCATGGAAGGAAGGAAGGAAGGAAGGAAGAAGGAAGGAAGTAAAAAAGAAAGAAAAGAGGGAGAGGAAGGAAGAAAGAAAAGAGAGAGAGGAAGGAAGAAAGAGAAGAGAGAGGAAGGAATGAAGAAAGAAAGGGAGGAAGCGAGGGAGGAAGGAAGAAACCTAAAGCATAATGACTAATTCCTTGTTGCAGTCAATCTTAACCTTTTAGAGATTAAGTATTTCATATACGTTCTTAAGGGCCAGAGCTTTTGTAAGCATCACTGGAAAGATTCGAGAAGGTATATATTAATTTTAGGCATAAACAACTTTGGGGGGTGAAAAAATAATCTTTCCAATGTTATCACAAACTTGTCCACCCCCAGAATTTTGTGACTGGGGAAAATTACCTCTTCTACGTTGTCATGGTACATGAGATTTCTTAGCCTTGGCTGGGTGTTATGGAATATTTCTTTTAGTGGATGGTACCCCACCCCATCTTGCATGTTCTCACTCCAGAGAGAATGGAAATGGTGCACACCCTCAGTTGTAGGAAAGGATAATTTCATGCATTAATTTCATATTAGGCGGCATACATATACAGGAGTCAAGAAACAGTGTGTGGAAGCGAGCTGTTCAAAAACCTTGCCTTAGGGGCGCCTGGGTGGCTCAGTGGGTTAAAGCCTCCGCCTTCAGCTCAGGTCATGATCCCAGGGTTCTGGGATCGAGCCCCTCATGGGGCTCTCTGCTCCGCGGGGAGCCTGCTTCCTCCTCTCTCTCTGCCTGCCTCTCTGCCTACTTGTGATCTCTGTCAAATAAATAAATAAAATCTTTAAAAAAAAAAAAAAAAAACCTTGCCTTAGTGACTCCCATCAGGTTCTAGACTAGACGTTAGCCCTGCTACAAGGCTAACAGGGTTGAAATGGGGGAGCTGTCTAAGAGCCATGCACAGACCAGAGGGAGCCAGGGTATAAGGAGACTCAGGGAGTGGTTCATATACTCATCAAGGCATTGGCCAGAGATGGGCAAAGCCAAACAGAGATGGGTTAGGTTAACCCCTAACAAGCACACAACTCTTCCGCTTGTGTTTCCTCTCTCACTATACCTCTCTCTGTCACATAAATAAATAAGAATCTTAAAATATATATATTTTATTTATCTATTTGAGAAAAAGAGCTCAGAGGGAGTAGGAGAGGGAGAAACAGATTCCCTGCTGAGCAGGGAGCCCAATGTGAGACTCGATCCCAGGACCCTGAGATCATGACCTGAGCCGAAGGCAGATGCTCAACCGACTGAGCCACCCAGGCTCCCTGACCACAAAGGATTCTAAGCAGTGTTTGGTCCAAGAGAGACTTTGTAGCTTCTAAGCAGTGTTTGGTTCAAGAGAGACTTTGTAGCTATAACAAAATACCATAAACTTGGCAGCTTAAAGTAACAGAAATTTATTTCCTCACAGTTCTGGAGGCTGGAATTTTAAAATCAAAGGGTCGGCAGGGACATTTTCCGTCCAAAGAATCTTGTGGGGAATGTATTGCTTGCCTCTTCCAGCTTCTGGTGGCTGCCAGCAACCTTGCTTTCTAGACCCTGTTTCTGTTCTCACACCACCCTCCCCTCTGTATGGGTGGTTTTGGATCTCCCTCTGCCTCTCTCTGCTGTAGGCAGTTGTGATGGTCTTTTCTGGTCTTTGCTGGTTTAGGATCCTTCTGGAGAGTCCACAGTTAATCTCTTCATATCAAGAACCTTAATTCAATTACATCTACATAGACTCTCTCTTCCAAATAAAGTTATATTCTCAGGTTTCAGAGATTTGATGTGGATTTCCTTTGGGGAGCAGGATGTATTTTTTAGTTCAGTAAGTTGGAAACATACTAGATAACATAAAGATGCAGAGACCTGGAAGAAAGGTTTTCAATTTCCTTTTGTTTCCTATTGTAAAAGAAAAGTTGCTTTGGACCTATTAAACACACAAGGAAGACTTCATTCAAGACTATTGCAATAGGGGAGAGAGGCTGAACTCCACTCTGAAAACAGCAAGGACAGCTGAGGGATTCTAGCCAATAGGCAGGATGGGAGAAAGGATGAAAAGTTACCAAGAGGAACTGGGATCGGTATGGAGAATGGGGAGGAGAGGGAGAGACCAAACATCATGGGTGGGGAGATGGGGCGCTTAGCTGGGTATCGAGGTTCGTAGAACTCTTGCTAAAATTGTCCTCAGCAGACCAAGAACTAAGCCTAGTCTGGAACAGAGCTCAGAGGAACCTGACCAGTGTTAAGTCAAGGAGGGAGACCTTAGCACTATAAACCATAATGCCAAGTACTATCTAGCTGCACATACAAAGCCTTTCCTTATACCTACAGGTGAGAGTTAATTATCTGAATGGTCTGAGGCACGAGGCTGAACTTTAGGAGAGAATAACAGGGACATGTCTATCATGGGCACTAATTGCTAATTCTGTAGGCACTAAATTCAGGATTGAGACTCCCCCCCCCCCCCCAGGGAAGAAGGAAGGGGGACAATGTGTTCCAGGAGCTTTTTGAAAAGCCTCATTAATTATGCTTTAATTTTTCATCTTCATGGTGGAGCCATGAATGCAAATTAAGTTATTCTCTATACCTCATATGTTTGGCATATCTCATCATCTTAAAAACTGGGATAACACAATGTTGTGTAAGGGCGATTATAAGGGGTAGGCACAAGACAAAGTAAATAAAATAGGCCTGGAAACCGGAAAATACTATAGAGAAGTAATGGTGATCTATTTGGAGCTGGATGGATACTTCAGAGTTTACTAGACGGACAAAGGAAAAGAAGATGTCCTGCCACATGAATGGCCAGAGTATGCATGAAACAAAGTCCACAAAGAACCCAGAAATAGCAGGAGAAGCTCTCCTTCTTCTTCACAACCTTCTGAAATAGAACCGTATAATTTTAGAGGAAAGGGACCGTGCTGTATCTCTTCATATCCATAGCACCTAGCCCAACGTCCATTAGTCGATATCTGTGGAGTAGAATTGATTGTAGAATTTAGCATGGGGCTAAGTACACAGTTGCTACTCAAGAAATCAATCCATTGATTCAAAACAATGCAAAACAATGGGAATCTGGGATACAACCTGAAAACCACAGAGCCAGACACCATAAGACATGGAGGCCATCTTGCCAAATCACTCCTTTCCCAGATAGAAAACCTCTGAGGTGAAGTGGCCCGCCTCCAGTTGGAGACCACAGCGGAGGCACAGATGGGCCGAGACTAAGACTACGGATTCACTTCATAGGCTGTTGTCCCTAAACCACCAGCTCTGGTCTCCCTTGACATCATGTGACCAAGACGGAGTCAGTAAACAGTTTTGTCCCAAATGCTCGCACAGGAAATGTTGACTCCCAGTAGATTCCGTGAACCTGAATTATCCTTCTTCCCAATGTGAAGGAGGTCAGCAAGGGGACCTTCTTGTCGAGGAGACCTGTTTGGAGCTCCGTGGGAGGGTGCGGGAGGATCTGTTGTCACTTCTGGGAACATCACAGTATCTTCTCTGGTTCTGGTTCGGTGCCCTTGAGCCTGTCTCTCCCGTTCTTGTTGCTCTGTTTTTGTAATACCAAAAAATTACAATGTACCAGATTCTGTCAACTGTTTACCAGATTCCTTTAAAAGTATATAACATGGTTAAAGCCATTGTTTTTAAAAAGCTACTTTAAAACATGACATTTATTAGCCTTTATATTAAGATAAACTATAAAGTTATCCCCTATATAGATGTTCCCCTTTGATTTAGATTCCAGCTTGAATAAACTAGGCAAGGAACATTAAAAGCAGAGCGGCTTTTAGGACCCACGGGGTAATGCTAGAATTCGTGGCACACTAAACATCGGCAGAGCATATGCGAGCTGGTCCTGGTTAATCACATTTGGGGGCCAGTTAAACCTTTCCAGCCTTGCTCCAGTTTCCACTTCAGCCCCGGTGAAGGGAGCACAGCAGATGAAATTGTCATCAGCAGAAGGAAGTTTCAGCTGTGGCTGGTGAGGACCTGTTCGCTTCTCATTACCCGGGCTCTTTGCAGACCCTGAAGGACCAGCAAGAACCAAGCCAAAGTGAAGCCCATGATAGGAGACTCAAGCCCCCAACAGATGCTCTGGGTTCTGTCTTCCTCCAAACCAGAACTTCACTCCTTCTGAGCAAGGGGCAAGGGTCCTCATACCTAGAAGGGCAGATAAGCTCTATGGGTCCACAAGCTGGGATAAGGAATAGCTTGAGACTTTTATAGGGAACCATGTCATCCTTCTCTGATCTTCCTTAAGTCCAGCTGCCACCATACCACAGAGCTGTGGAAATCTGTGCTGTCTTCTCAGCAGGTGAATGGATAAAGAAGATACGGTGTGCACACACACTCACACACGCACACTCACACACGGGGACTTTACTCAGCCACAAAAAAGAATGACGTCTTGCCATTCGCAACAGCATGGATGGATCTGGAAGGCGTGACGCTAAGTGAAATAAGGCAGTTCAAGAACGACAATACCACATGATCTCACTCATACGTGGACTCTAGGAAACAAAGCAAACACGCCAGACGACAAATGCAAAGGCAGACCTAAAATACGGAGAGAAAGCGTGAATGCTGGAGGGAAGGGGACACCGAGAAATGGGTGAAGGGAGCAAGAGTACATTTACCATGGTGAGCCCTGAGAAATGTACAGAATGGTTAACGGCTACATTGCCCATGAGAAACTAATATAATGTTGGATGTTAATTATACTTGAATTAAATTTTTAATTAAAGAAATATATGTTTTAAAAATTTTTTTAAAAGTCTGTCTTATCTTTTTCTTTCAAATTTACTGAGAAGGACATCCAGAATATTGACCTTGATCTCCTTTGGAGAGGTTACCTGAGGTTCCCGATCTCAAAGAGTCTGGGAAAGAATTACTTAATGCTTTTTCCCTTGGAGAAAGGGATCCCTTTGGTCAAGATGATGTACCTTTAAGGTGTTTGGGTTGATAAAAAAAGATATGAGGGGATGTCTGCAGAAGTGCTGGAGGAAAGATCCATCAGGTATGTTCTCTACTCTGCCCATGAACTAAAAGCTAAGGGTCCCCCTTGAGAAAGAAACAGAGCACAAGCAGATAAATAAGTCATCCTGGACAGTGAAAACTTCTAGAGAGAAATACATATGGCGGCATGATGGGGAAAACCGAGGGAGGGTTGACCCTCTTCACGGTGGAAGTCGGAGAAAGCCACATTGAGGAAGGAACTCTGGAGTGGAGAATTAAGGCATGAAAAGGGAACAGTCACATGAAAAGTGAAGGTCAGGACCCCAGGCATAGAGAGTCACAGGTTCAGATCTGGACGTGTGGGCCAGTGTGATGGGAACATGCACGGGAAGCCGGGTTTCTGGAGCAAAGTGAGCAAGGGCAAGGGTGGAAGCCTGACTGCTCAGGGCAGGTGCTTCTGAGCTGGACGGGCACAGTGTGCAACCCCCCCTGCAAGTGCGGGGAAAAGCCAGGGCATGATTTTAGGCAGAGCGCTGATGTGACCCAGTTTCGATTCTGAGAGCCTCATTCCCTGTAAACAGGGGTTGGGGCAGTGGCGAGATTCGAGATAGAGAAGCCAATTTGGAGGTCCCTGTGTAAGGATCTCAGACCTGGTGGGGTTCAGGCCAGCCCGATGACAGCCAGGTGGGAGGTGAGCCGGTGCAGGAGAAATGGGTGAGGGAAGCAGTTCCCAGCTGATTGGGTGTACGGATGAGGGAAGGAGGGATGTGGGCAGTTTTGAGTGACATCTGCTCTGCTGAGATGGGGGGCACCAGGCGAGTCACCCTCAGATGTAGGCATCCGTGGGGTGCAGACAGGTGAGACGTGCAGGGTGGGGGGGTTCATTTAGACAGGTTGAGTTTGAGATGTCCTAGGCACGCCGCTGAAATGTCAAGCAGGCAGCTGGCTGTCCCTCCGGAGCTTGGGGAGACAACCAGCTC
Source organism: Lutra lutra (assembly GCF_902655055.1). Classification (NCBI taxonomy): domain Eukaryota; kingdom Metazoa; phylum Chordata; class Mammalia; order Carnivora; family Mustelidae; genus Lutra; species Lutra lutra. Next base: position 29,399,766 of record NC_062295.1, read on the forward strand.
CGCTCCCAGTGTCTGCACTCCTGTTCTGTCGGCCTCCCTCAAAGGAGACGGAAGGGTGCCACAAACAGGATCTCAGCCTGGCAACAAGAAGAGGGGGATTTGACTCTCCTTTGGGCCAGGGATTTCCTCCCTCTGAAGTCCTCCTGTTTTGGAGATCCGGAAGGTTAATCCCTAACAAGCACACAACACAACAAAGCTTGTTTCTCATCCTTCGCTCTTCCCGTGCCCCAACACCCACCCCTGACTCCTCCCGTTACTAGCTCAGGTCTGGGGGCTTCCTAGTTCCAAAGAGCTTCTAAACAAACGAGGCTGGGGTTTTGCCCTTAAATAAGGAGTCATTTTACCAGATCTCAATGCTCATGGAAACTGCTTTCAAATCCCCCAAAACTTTAGCTTAGAGCCACGTACTGGTTGGAGGAAGTCCCCTGCAGATATCCACACGCTTCTAGGCTTTGAGGCTACAGCTGAGTCAGCTCCGGAGCCCCTGACCAGCCCAAATGGGTGTGTCTCCTGCGAGGTCTGGTCCCTTCCCTACTCTGCCCTGTGTTCTTGGCCTGAACCATCTTGCCTTCCTTATTGCTCTTGAGACACTGCAGGAAGTAGCTGGCCCAGCTCCCTGTGTGTGCTCTCCACCGGATCCATTTGTCATGAAACAGAGCCCCATCTATATCTTCCTTGCATTGAAACATCTGAGGACTCTGTCCTGCTCACAAAAATAAACACAGGGTCACCCTGGCATCTTAAGTAATGTGTGATGGTCCCTGGCTTACCTTTCTGAAAGTCTCTTTGTCTCCTCCTCTACATAGATATCCAATTTCTGTTGTGAAATTCTCGAAATTTCTGCCCTAGGACCCCCTTGTATTTTTAACTGTTATTGAGGACCCCAAGATGCTTTTGTTTATGTGAGCTACAACTTTAATTTTACTACATTCTAGACTAAAACTGAGAAATGATGTATGAATCAACTCAGTGACAATGAGTTCCTCGCGTGCTGACACAAATGATAGATTTTTACAAAACCTACTCTATTTTTCAACTAGTGCAACCACTGACATTGGAATTTTTTTTAAAGATTTATTTATTTATTTATTTGGGAGAGAGAAGGGGGGGTGGGTGGCAGCAGAGGGAGAGAGAGAATCCCAAGCGTACTCCCAGCTAAGCACAAAACTAAACGCAGGACTCCATCCCAGGGCCCTGAGACCATGACCTGAGCTGAAATCAAGAGTCAGATGCTTACAGTGTCTGGGTGGCTCAGTCAGTTCGGCGTCTGCCTTTAGCTCAGGTCATGATTCCAGGGTCCTGGGATCGAGCACCAAGTTGGGCTCCCTGCTCCATGGGAGTCTTCTCCCTCTGCTTCTCCCCCTGCTTGTTCTCTCTCTCTCTCTCTCTCTCTCTCTCTGTGTGTGTGTCAAATAAATATATAAAATCTTTAAAAAAAAAAAGTTAGATGCTCAATGGACTGAGCCACCCGGGTGCCCCCGATATTGGAATTTTTGCAAATTTCTAGTATCTGGCTTAATGAAAGACTACTGGAGCTCCATATCTGTTTCTTCATACTGATGTTCTTTTGGTTAAATTACGTGAAGAAAACCCAGCCTCCTGCAAACATGCAGCTGGAAAAACAGGGTCCCTCAGAGACCTCCAGGAAGGGTCTTGGAGACCCACAGGGAGCAGTGGACCCACCTTGAGAGCCAGGGTTCCTGGTAAACCAGGCTCTTCCTGAATTTTCTGAATAACCCCCTGAATTTCCTACTTCCATGCTGGGATCACACCCGGGATCTCTCCTCTTCCTTGTCAACCTGTCAAAAGCTTAGTCTAGACCCAGGCCAGATGTTTTACAACTGATTAAAGAAGCCACAAGACCCGCGAGGAGCCAGCAGAGCCATTGTAGGTAGATATGGACACTTGGGACAATGCCCTCGGAGCATTCCGCTGGAGGGCTGACTTTCTCTCTGCAACCCAGCCCACCAGCTCCCCGTGCCAGCGCAGGTGGTGTTGGCAGCTGTCTCTGAGGGCTTCTAGGAAATTATCTTAGTCTGCTAGGGCTGCCATAACAAAATGTCACAGATTGGGTCACTTAAAGAACAGATGTTTATTTTCTCATGGTCCTGAAGCCTAGAAATCTGAGGTCAAGGTGTGGGCAGGGTTGTTTTCTTCTGATTCCCATCTCCTTGGTTTGCAGGTGTCGACTTTCTTGCTGTTTCCTCCAATGGCCTTTTCTCTGTGTGTGCACACCCCTGGTGTATCTCCCTCTTCTTATAAGGACAGCAGTCTTATTGGATTAGGTACCCCTCGCTTATGACCTCGTGTAACCTGATTGCCTCTTTAAAAGCCCCATCTCCAAACACAGGTACCCTGGGGATTAGGGTTTCCACCTATGAACTTGGGGCAGGAGACATAATCCAGGCTGCCATCTCTCACCATGGCCCTCCTCTGTGTCTCAAAATTATTTTCAGCCATAATTTACAAAACTGAATAAAGTCCGGAAAAAAAATTCTGAGAGTAAAAATTTTCTTTTCGTGAATGCTGTTCACCAAAACAGTAAAAAATACAATACGTATCACAATATGAGAAGGAGAAAGAGGAATGTAGTGATATGCCTTCATTATATTAACATATTATTTTATTAATGGGCGGGTGGGGGGGAGACCTGGACATTTCCCCCAAAAGAGTCAGTTCTCTAAATCCAGAGACTGACCAGTACCTGGAATGAAGGACTGAAGTAAGAAATTTTGTTTCTTCATCTTTGTATCTTTGTAATCACCACAGTACCTTCTATTTCAAATCATTCAATTTAAACAATTTAAATAACTGTCTTTTGTTTTAATGCCAGTGTAGTTAATACAATGTAATACAATGTAATACTAGTTTTGGGTGTACACTATAATGATTCAACCTTTCTACGCATCACCCAATGTTCGTCATGACAAGGGTATGCCTTAATCCCCATCACCTGTTTCAACCATTCCGTCACCCATCTCCTCCCCGGTAACCATCGGTGTGTCCTCTGTAGTTAAGAATCTATTTCTTGGTTTTCCTCTCTTTCTCTTTTTTCCCCCCGTTGCTCATTTGTTTTGTCTCTTGAATTCCACGTATGAGTGGGGTTATATGGTATTTGTCTTTCTCTGATCAGACTTATTTTTCTTAGCCCGGTACTCGCCAGCTCCAGCCACATCGTTGCAAATGGCAAGATTCTGTTCTTTCTTTATGGCTCACTAATCCATAATTCTTGTTTCAAATAGCTTTTACTTAAATCCTTATACTGAAGTGATTTAAGCAATCCCTGTTGAAATGCAGAAATATGTAATACGGAGGTCTGAACTTCACCAGAAGCAAGTTCAAATGATTGCCAAGCCCACAAGAAAGTCCCTCTCCGGAGCGACGTGGACAGGTGAGTTTGCATGTTTTGAGACCAACTGTGAAACTGGCCACTCTCTGAAGTGACTTCCATTTGGAGATAATCTTCAAGAGAAGAAACAATAGATACTAACATGCCCGCAGCTTACTGTATGACGTATTACATTGTTACAGCTGAGACGTTACTGAAACAATTGGTTCGAACTTAGTCGCTACAAAAGATCTTCAGGGAGGATCATTTTGTCACTGATACTACTTAGACTTGCTGGTGCATGGCAATACTAAGAAGCTGACCCACTTTTAGTCTGTTTCATCACTGCTGCTAAATTACCAACTTTTCGCCCACTTTATTACTGTTGTTAAATTCTCTATGGACGATAAGTTTCCTTATTGCTTTCAGTCAAGGTGGACATCCCACTGCCCCACTGCTTTCACTCAAGGTGGACATCCCACATCCCACTGGCTATAAGCCTCTGTTTGCCCCTTAGTTCATCCCAAGTGTAAGCAGAGATCCACCTGTCCCCCAAAGGGGCCTCAGTCAGGGGCGCATCTGGGTGCATGTAGGAGGTTGTGGGGTCTGGCGGAATGCAGGTGTCTCTTCATGCAGACTGGCATTGTGGAAGGTTGGGGTGCAGATGGTGTTATCCATTCTTCCTGGCCAGATCCAAAGGCTAAGGCCTGAGCCCAATGCAGAGGGACTGTGGACAGAAGCTTAAGAGCCTGTTCTGCAGGGGACTTGGCCAACCACAAGAGTTCAGTGCTGTTGTTACTGAGGCCCCAGGTGAAGTGTGAAACCCAGGGAGGAGTCCGAACTCCCCCACGGAGCACAGAACCCCTTGCTACTATGGCTCTTCGAGGTGTCTTTGGCAGTGCCCAGAAGCAGCATCCTCTGTGCAGAAAGGCTGTCTCCTAAGGAATGCCAGCATCTGTAGCAACGACAAGATTCCTTCTGCTGAGTTCATGGATGGAGAACGTTCGCACGCGCTCCTTCCAGGCTCCTGTGTTCCGCGCTCCTTCCAGGTTCCTGTGTTAAGTTTTGCTGGGAACCAAGGACACTCAAGAGAAATGCGTGTCTGGCCCTATTTCTGCACTAGGTGTAGTTCTTGGCTTTCCCCAGAGTCAGCTTCAAGTGTTTCCTCCAAATGCACCTGCTCGATGCATGGTACAACACAGGGAGTGTGTCTTTACAACGGGGAGAAGACCATGCCTCACCCCAGAACACAAACACTTAAGATCACAGAGCTCCAGTGCAGGCAGCAAGGTCTCCAGAGCTGCCCAGACCACCAGCGCCAGGCTCATCCCTCCCCACAGTGCCATCCATATGCCCCTCCCACCTCCAGACCCCTCCTTGCCGGGAGAAGGAACTGCCCGCCTTCACTCCTGCTCTGGAAACCCTGTTCCACTGCCTTTGGGGCCACCCTGCCCACACCCCCAAGCTTTGCTGCTGCTTTCACTCTCATTTTGTGTCCGGCTCATTTCCACCCCAACCCTGCCTCTCAACCCTGCTAGAAACCAACAATCCCTCCCCTTCTGATGCACCGAGTCAAGGTTGCCAGCACCCTGAACTTCACTAACTGGGTGACCTAACCAGAAAAGCTCCAGAGAGAAAGGCTTTCTCTAGGAGGTTCCCCAAACTGCCTCTGGGTCCTCTGCTCCTTTCCTGTGGCTCTGCCCTATTCCTGTAGCAACACTGAAAAAGCATGGGGGCTTGGAGGGGACAGAGCTGGCATATTCCACTTCCTGAGTAGCCTTCAGCAAGCTGGCAAACCTGTGTCCCTTGGTTTCCTCCAGTTTCTAGCTCTGATGACCTTCTCCTCCCCACATGTCTGCCAGGAGGCTGGAGAAGACCATGCACATCCAGGGCCCGGTGTGGGGATGCTGTGCACAGGCCCAGTTCCAAGACACATGCCCCGTGGGCTCACACTCACTAGCAGGGGCCACGCTGGCCCTATCTTTCCCTTCTGCCCACCAGGGCTCCTCTGGGCTCCTGCTCAAGGCACACATGTGGATCTTGGACTCCTGTCATCATCATTCCCTTATCAGCTCAGGAGACATTGGCTTGGCCCTGGCCAGGTGCCCCAGCATGCATTTGGACACAAGTGTCCCAGCAATGAGTGACACAGGGTCCTAACTCCCAGAAAGCTTACCCTCTGACAGCGGGAGACAGGTGTGGAAGTAGAGCAAGGGACTTTAACGGAAGCCCCCATCCCCCGCAGCGTCCCTTCTGGGTCTAACCCTGCTCTGTCCCTCTCCGGGCATGCGCTATCACCTCCAGATAAGGTGTCTAAGTTTACCCCTATTTAAAGTGGGGGTGCTCTGAGTTTACAAAATCATGCAAGTTCCTACCAGCAGCCCTCAGAGAGGGTTGACTCTAGCTCTAATTTGTTCCGAACAAGCCCCGAAGGGTTTCTCAGTTCCAAGCGATCAGTTAAAACATCGGAAAGAACCCGTTTCCCCTAAAACAAAACAGAACACAACAAAACGAGAGCTCCACTGGAAAGCTCTGTTAGCATTTGCTGGGGTGGCTTGCTGGAGGCTCTCTCAGCGACCTGGCCTGCTCCCTCCCTCCCTGGCAGTGCTGGGAGGAGGGGATGTTCCTTTGTAGACCCAGCTCCCCCCAGCCAGGTGCTCAGGGCTATGTGCTTGGAACAAATTGTTCTGTTTGAAGCCAGTGACTCTGCCTAAGCATCCTGATTCTATGAGCTCCCAAAGCTTTCTGCTGGTTCTGGGCAGGGAGCAGGGAGGAGGTTGAAGGAATAAAATCACCTCTAATAGGGGATTACGGATTCCCAGGGCTTCTTAAGGTGGTGGCTTCAAAACACGAAGGAAAGACTGCTGGGTATGTCCATCCAGAGAAGTGGGAAATGGCCATGCCCCCGCTGAGCAAGGCAAGGAAAGGGACACTTGGTTCTTCTCCAGAAGTGGGAAATATTAAGGAGGGAAAGAAGGGGTCACTTCCCCAAGTGCCTTTCTACATTCTGGGCAACCAAGCCCTTCCAACACACCTCATTTAAAATTCACAGTATCCCAGAAGGCGAGTCTTATCTACTTATTATGCGGGTTGTCCTAAGTCCCACCGATAGAAGTGAAGGAACCCAGATTCTAAATCCAAAGCCTTCATTTTAGCCCTAGTTCCCACTGTCTCCTGATGAGGTCTCAGAAAGAGAGGCAAGGGGGACATCTCATGACATATTGGGGTCACAGACTGCTGGCTACCCTGGGATATCCCTTCAAACCCCCAAGTGGCTGTAGTTGAGCTTTTATTTAACTTGGCAAGGCCACCAACCTAGCACGTCCGACCTTGGGGTCATCACCTTTGGCCCCCTCCGTTTACAAAAGGAGGCACCACCTCTGTTGACCAGAAACTGCCCATCACCCCCTCCAGCCTATGTGTCACCTCCTCCCTGTGCTTTGAAGTAATCAGATGTATTTATTAACTAGTCATCATTATTGACTTGACATCCTGCTGTCATTTAAATAAACTCAGTGAAATTAATGAGGCCTCTAATAATAGGCAGTCTTCTCATGCTAATTATTTTTTGGTGAACAAATTCATTGTTAATATAAATAGCAATATTAATCAGCCCAAAGATCAATATTTGTGCAGACTGTGAGCTCCAGAGCCCAAGAGAAAGGACACTCCAGCACGTGGATGTTGGGAGAAGTCCTGAGACTGGCGGGAGGAGAAGGTGGGCTTGCCTAAGGGAGGAACTGATGATGGGACGGGGGCGAGGCCAATGGTCCCCACGTGCAGAAGGGAGTGTGTGCAGGAATTGGAAGTGACAGTCACCATGGCTCTCTCACATGCTTCTGTGGTCAAAGTAATAATGCAAATTCAGAGACCCTGAAGATCCTGCATTGTCTTTGCTGTCACCCTTCCCCCACTCCTGCATACACTGACCCTCCCGTCCCCATGGACCCCACCATCCAATAAAGCCATCTCAGTGAGCACCTTCTCTCCACATGCTTCCCCCACACTCTGCTCATGGCTGTGCTTGTGTTCACGCTTCCACCATCCCGAGGACGCTGCCCCCATCCAGTCCCAGCCCCTCCAATCCAGCCTCCACACTGGAGTCCAGACTGTTGTTCTCCTATGAAGGCGCTTTCCAGTGGCTCCCATGGCCTAGAGTACAGCCCAAGTTCTAGAAGTTTCTAGAATGCAAGCGCCTTTCATGGAGTTCAAGCTTTCCAAATCGTCATTGTCGTTATTTCCCCAACCCCTGTCTCACAGGCTCAACATGGTAGGAACTCTGCCCCCACCTAGCATTTCAGCTACTGCCCACTCCCAGGGGACCCTTCCCACACCCCTGTTCAGAGCCCCTCCTCGGCTCCCTGACTCCTGGCTTCCTGCTTTATGGTTCCATCATACTGATCATAATTTTCAGTTTATGTGTCTTTCTTATTCCCCGGACTCAATGTCTTGGGGCGTAGCATTTGTCTGATTCATTTCAGGCTCCACAAAGCCCAGTGGCCCATAAATGTTTGATGAAAGAGAAGAAGAGGTTTGATGTGGGAGAGACTAAGGAATCAGCAGACAGGATCCCAGTTACAAATCGAAAGCTGGGGTGAGGGGCGGGGGGCACGTGGTGCTGCCTGCGAGGGTCTCGGAGACGGTTTACTTTTTTCAGTAAGTGGACTGACTGTAGACCAAGGATGTGATAAAGAAGAGGGCAAGAGAAACAGGCAAAAGTGGACACCCCTGCTTCCAGTTCAGCAAGTGCTATTTTTTTTAATTAAAAGATTTTATTTGTTTATTTGAGAGAGAGAGAGCACAATCGGGGGGAGTGGGAGAGGGAGAGAGAAAAGCAGACCCCCTGACGCACACTAAGCAGGGAGCCTGACACAGGGCTCCATCCCAGGACTCTGAGACCATGACCTGAGCCGAAGGCAGGCTCTCAACGGACTGAGCCACCCAGGTGCCTCCCAGCAAGTACGATTTGATGCTGCCTTGGGATGGGGCTTGAGGGCATATGGAAAAATCACCAGCTGCCTTTGACTCAAGTTTTCAGGCTCTTCATGAAAGGGAAATCCAAAGGGTAAAACTAAGCAAACCTGAGCTCTGTCCAGAAGGCATATTTCCGGAGGTCCCAATGGGCGAGTAATGGCAATTGTCATTAAGCGAAGGAGAGCCAGGTTCCCTACAGTCCCCCAGGGGAGCCTTGCTGAAAGGTTAGCCTCTTCTGCTCTGAGGGATGTTGGGACGCTCAAGGAGGGGGACTGTTTTCTGCTGAGCAAACTATGTGTGTGTGAAATGTCATGTCTCCCAGTAAATGTGTAGGTCTTCCCATGTACACTGGGAGATTCTAGACTCCAAACACAGAAGAACACTGGAGATGCTTAAGGTCCCCCCTAGGATGCACAGAGGAGGGGGATCCCATTGTCCAGCACTGAGCAAGTTCTGAAAAACCACATACACATCAGTACTTCTCGGAGATTCAAGGGGAAGGTGCCTGGCCTGGTAACTATGGGGTACTATTCCCTCAACATCCAAAGACAGACTGTTGAGACCTTGCCATGTCGCAGGCACTGAACTGAGGGCTGCCTTGAAAAGCCCTTCCTACTCTGATGAGTTTTTTTTTTTTAATATTTTATGTATTTATTTATTTGTCAGAGAGAGAGAGAGCACACAAGCAGGGGGAGCAGCAGGAAGAGGGAGAAGCAGGCTCCCCGCTGAGCAGGGAGCCTGACGAGGGACTCGATCCCAGGACCCTGGGATCATGACCTGAGCCAAAGGCAGGTGCTTAACCGACTGAGCCACCCGGGCATCCCCTCTGATGAGTTTCTAAAATGTATCCGTTCTCCTTCGATGAGATCTCAGGAAACATGACCTGAGAAAGAGACAAAAAGCGCTGTTATGCCAATCTGGAATGTTCTCTCTTAAAGAACTCACAGCCTCTCTTCTCCTTCACAGGAAACAGGTTAATATGAGACCATAGGTTCTTTTCCAGCATACAAAGGCAAGCAAATGAGCTTTACTTGAGTTAAGAATCCAAAATCCCTCCCCCAAGTCGAGAAAGTCCAGTATGTCAAGGCTTAATGCCCCAGAGAAATAAAATTGCATTAATATTCCAAGACGGCACAGTATTTCCTCAAGTTCCACACCAGCACTAAAGTAAGCTGTAACATGCAACCAGTGTGATTAGCAAGAGGCACAGGATAGACATAATGGGGTGAACGTTCATCTCCTACTGCAACTGATGACAAAAAAAGGACTTTCACAAATAGAGGAGTGAACTCCCCCATTCATCAGATGGGTCCTTCCTAAGGACCTACCTAGATTGGCAAGTTGCTGTTCTTGCCTGGCATAACACCACACCTTCATCCCCCTGATATCTGATGTGAAGTGAAATTTTTTTGGTATGTTGGTAACTACCAAGAAATACCAAGACATGGTACTTCAGGTCCAAGATGATGTTCTTATGCGATGGAGTAAAGCTTGGGGAGCATGTGTAATGTATAACATAAATCCTTCGAGTAAAATATCATTGAACCAGAATTCCTAAGGGCGCTATCCATCTTATTTGGGTCATGATGAATCTTCTCAAGACTAGAGTCTCTTAAAAATTATGAGGGGTTCGAGACTTGCCACTCATCTCCACCAGCTTCCAACTGGTAGGAAGGAGACACAAAGAGTTGAGAATAGGAAGGAAGCAAACAATCAGCTTTAGCAAAGTGATTCATAACTGTCAAAGTCCAAGGCAAAGTTGAACTGAGACACAGCTTAGATGGGTTAGGGCATCCTGTCACCACTTATCTTAGCAGGGTTGGTGAAGGAAAAGTCATATATGGGTGCATCGTTGAGGTCACTGCTAGGTTCCTCTGGGGCTCGCCTCAGGACACCTACTGAGGAGTGTGTAGAAGGTCGCTTGGAATTATCCACCCAAGGTCAACCTAGAAGTATGTATCTTTTGGCTTCTAGACTCATTGGTTGGGAGTTGCCTCACCCCTGGTTTGGGCATACGTGCTTGATGAGTGAGGTCCTACCAACATCACAGATGTCAGAGAAACACCAGACATCAAAATGCAAAACCACCCTGGGCACTTTTGGTAAACTGCCATCAGTTCCAGGCTGAAACCCAGTCAGGAACTTCCCACCACAGCTGTGGCTAAAACTGAGTGAGAGGACAAGAGGGTGTGAATGGAGACACTAGAGGTATGTGACACACTCCAGAGGGAAACTGTGGAACCCACCAGCTGGGTCCATTTTTGTAGCCCCATCAACACCCCAGATTCTAAATGAATAATGACAAACCACAGGGTCCAGAACTGGAAGGGACAGTGTATGTCTCATGGCTCGGCCCCATCTGAGAGGGAGACATGATTTGTAACGGGGTCACTTAAGGAGCTCATGGGACAGAAACACAGAGGTCACCGAATTCAAAGTGTGCTTTCCAACATACCTTGTTTCTTGGCTGAGGGAATAAATGTTGAATGGGCAAATGGCTTGCTTGCTACATACCATTTATTCTAAGCAAACTGCAGACAGCTTTCCTTTACCTAGATGTAACATTTCCAGCAAGGATATTCAACCTTTGGTTGACCTTCTTTAGAAGGTCTAACCTTCTTTAGATCCAAATAACGATTGTAACAGCAAGGGTATTGGTTTGCAAGGGCTGCCATAACTGAGTGGCTTAAACAGAATTTATTGTCTCATAGTTCTGGAGGCCAAAAGTCTGAGATCAAGGCACTGGCAGGGCCTCACTTCCCCCTCCCTCCGGGCTTAGGGAAAGATCTCTTCCAGGCTTCTCTCCAAGTTTCTAGTAGTCTCAGACATTCCTGGGCTTGTGTTGACATAGTCTCATGTTCACGTGTCTTTCTTCCTGTGTGTGTGACCTGCTTCAGGATCTCCCCCTTTCATTAGGGTCCTGGTTGTATTATTCAGAGGCCCACCCAACTCTAATATGACTTCATCTTCATGAAGTACATCTTTGATGACCCTGTTTCCAAACTAGGTCACATTTTTTTTAGGACTCGACATAGGCTTTGGCATAGGGGAGGAACACAACTCAACCCATAACAAGGAGCGGGTTCACACACAAGTAATTATTCAGGATATGCAACAAGTGTGTGAGGAATTGAAAGGAATGGAAAACATTTCCCCTGCATGGGAAGGGTTCACAATCTACTTGGAGAGACAGATTGGAGTACATTTAAAAGTACAGAAAGCAGTTGAGTTCTGACCGTGTGGATAGCAGCCCTTCATTTCCACCTTTATGATTTCTCTGTGAGGATGATTTTGTACCCCAGTGCTACAAAGGGGGAAACTGAGGCTCAGAGAATCAAGAGGTTCACAGAATTGGTGGGAGCCTCCAGTTCAAACCCTCATCTGTCAGACCTGAGCCCAGTACCCTTTTCCTTTTGCCCCAATGATGCTCCATCAGTGGGGAAAAGGAAAATCAGGAGTTATATCCTTAACCTTTACCATTAACATTCAGAAAAAGTCCCAGAGGTGACAGCATCCCATATCGGTTGCTAGGCCACAAAATTCTCCTAAAATGCTAAATCAAGAGACAGAATATGAGGTAAATTAGTCCACCAGGGCTGCCACAAAGAAATTCCACAGAATGGGACACTTACACTATGGAAAATTATTTTCTCATGCATTTCTCATAATTTGTTTTCTCGGTTTTAAGGACTGGAAGTCTGAGCTCAAGATGTCAGCAGGGTTGTTTCCTTCTGAGGCCTCTCTCTCTGTAGCGTGCCGACAGCTGCCTTCTCCCTGTGTCCTCACATGGCCTTTCCTCTGTGAGCACACATCCCTGGCGTCCCTTTGAGCATCCCATTTTCCTTTTCTTATAAGGACAGCAGTCAGATTGGATTAGGGCCCACTCTAAGGACCTCACTTTAACTGAGTAATGTTTTAAATGCCCTGTCTCCAAATACGGTCAAATTCTGAGGAGCTAAGGGTTAAGACTCCAACATATAAATTTTGAGGGGGCACAATTCAGCCCCAAAATGATAGGGAGTGACTGGAATTATCTACCTCATTCAACAAGTTATCAAGCAATTCTAATGGGAAAAGTGCTGGGCTTAGCATCTGCCTTGGGGCTCAATCACAGTCAAGATGTGAAATAAGTGCTCAGTGCTCCCTGAATCACTAGACTCCCTTCCTCTCCTGGAAGCCTCCCAGGGTAGAGCTGCCACTCTTCTACAGGCCCTCATCAGGACACAAACCTGGGAGTAATCCACCACTCTGGGTTGAACCATAGTCAATGGCGTCACATGTAAGAACTAGGGTCTCCTTCTGTTCCTGACATACAATCTCAACCAGACTCATCATTTTGTCATTTGGTCATTCATTCAACATTTACTGAGCACTTACTGTATTCCAGGTCCTGTGGAATAACTGTAGTGGAAAGTTGTACCTAATGCCAGGCACGATTCTAAGAACTTGACATACAAAATCTCATGTTATCCTCATAATGAACTTGAAAGGTAGGCACTGTCCTTGTCCCCATGGTAGACTTTAGAAAATGGAGGCACAGAAAGAATAAACAGCTTGCCTAAGTCATGCAATTAGTAAGAGATTAATAAGTGAAGCCAGGTCTAAGTGGTCAAGTTCCAAAAGAATTCTAGAATTCAGGACAATTGGTGTGACTGGTCTTTTATAAGCTTCCTGGACACAAGATGGGAGGGGGTCAAGCACCATTTGAAGGCAAAGAGAAGTCAACTCACTTCTCTGAATATGCCAAGGTCCAAGGTCTAACCAGAATTATGAGTGATATTTTCTAATGTTGAAAGGCATATTCAGCAAGGAGCCATGATGTCAGAGCTCAGGTCAGGAAACCACCTGCACAGGTGACCTGATTTCAGGTGTTGGAGCCAACGTTTATCTTCTTGGTTCAGAGAGATCTCAAGGGTAGGCTCTCCCTCTCTGGGTTCCCATTAAAATGGGGAGTTGTTGATTTGCTGAGGCACATTCTAGACTTGAGGCAAGAATCTCTCTGGTTCGGAATCCTCATGACTTCTGAAGTCAAATGTGAAGGTCAAGCCCTATTTCTAAAGACAGTGCCTCATTCTCCTTACTGTTTTCTTCTGGGTTGTGTTTTAGACAAAACATTTTCTTCAATTAGGTAACTGTAACTGAATCCTATTTCCTTTACCATTAATCTTTTATAAACTGTGAAATTAACAAGCCTCCCCATGACCAGCCTGAGAAACCCTCCATCTCTCACAACCGTTTACTGAAAGTCTTTGCTTGGACATGCTCTGTTGATAGCACTTGAGCAATTTTGATGAATGTTTCTCCCTTGCTCATTACAAGAATGCAGATCTTCTGATATCTCTCTCTGTGTACATTCATTAAAGGACTCCGAGCTCTCCATGCCGTGGTGGAGGTGAAATTCAGCCCTGTGTTTGCCGATGTTATGCTGGTCTTCTCGCATGGCATTATCTGATGATGTGGTATTAAAGAATTAGGTCAAATAATCTGGATAAACCTTTGGGATTAAAGGATCTGTGGTTGTCTCGCTGACCAATATTTTGAAAATCTAGTTATAAATCAGGTACCCACAGTGTACTCATTGTTCATTCATTCCACAAATTGTAACGTGCATTTGCTAAGTGCTCGGGAACTCTTCTAGACACTGAAGGAACAGAGACCTGGCTTTCCAAGAGCTGGTAGGGGAGGGGGAGATAAGGAGCAAAACACACTAATCTCATGACAGTATCATGGGCTAAGTGATGTGGAAGCCGGAGGAGGGAGTGACAAGCTGTGCCCCCAGCCAGAATGGATTTCACAAACAAGAGAACATTTGAGCTCACCTTGAAGGATGAGAAAGGAGTTCACTGGGTGCAGCATGGTATGGATCTAAGAAGTCCTTCCAGGTAAAGGAAAGAGCATGAACAAAAGGGAAGAGCATGGTGTGCTTAGAGAAGATGTATGCACCTGAAACAGAGTGTGCACAGCCAAAGCTATGCTGGAGAGGCCCCCAGGGGACAGATTCTGCTTGACGTGACTACCAGGATGAAGACTTGGTCTTGACATGTAGACCAGTAGCTTCAAACCGTGTTTCATGAAGCCAAAGCCCCTTTAGCCACTTTAGGGAGTAAGGACTTGCCAAGAGAGCAGTAAGTAGAGTGGGAGTTCTTCACCCCGACTTCAGCCAAAGCAGTTTGTCTCCAGTGAGGACGGTGGATGTGGTTATGGGGATCGGAAACAAAGCAGATTGAAGAAGCATTTGCAAAGTAGATGCATTAGTCAAATTTCCCAGAGAAACAGAACCACCAGGATCTATACATAAAGAATTTTATGATAAGGAATTAAAGGGATTGGTTTCTATAATTATGGAAGCTGAGAGGTTTCAAGATCTGCAGTTGGCTAGTTGGAGACCCAAGAAAGTTGATGTCATAGTGCCGGTCTGAAAGCTGGCCAACTCAAGATCCAAGAGTTCCCAGTCCCAAGGCAGGAAGAGATCAATGTCTCAGTTCAAGCAGTCAAGCAAGAGAAGTTTCCTCTGACTTGAAAGAGGGTTCTTTGTAGGCCTTGAATAGATTGGCCGAAGTCCACCCACATCAGGGAAAACAACCTGCTTTCTTCAGTTTATCCATGAAATGTTCATCGCATCCAAAAACCTCCTCACAGATGCACCCAGAATAATGTCTGACTAACTATCTAGAAATCCCATGACCCAGTCAAGTTGACACATAAAATTAACCCTCACAGTAGAATTAACAAGACTTGGAATCAAAAGTAAATTTTGGCGATCAGAGATCATGAGTTGACACAGCCTGTAATAATACAAAAAATCAGAAAGCTGGAGGGAGCAGCCATCCCCTCTCACTCTCTTTAGGTCAGGGCTGGTTCCCATAGGTCTTACCAATACCCTCTACAACCCACTTTTGAAGGAAGTTCAGTAAATGCCCTTTTTTTTTCCCTTCTTTCAAGCAAAAGAACCTGGCCAGAAACCAGCCTGGCTCCACCCACCAAGAGAACCAGAAACCTCTTAATAAGGTTCCCGCCTCATCTGTTGACTGACACAAACACCTAGACACCTGTGAGCCCACTCTGGGACTGGAGCCACTGTGTGTGCCCATCAGAGAATCAAAGAGCCTCGTGAAGCCCACTGACTGCCCTGGACTGGGTACCTGAGCCCCCTCTCTTCCTGCCGAAGGTGCCTGTGGGTGGGACACCATCTGCCCAGATCCCCGCACGTCAAGCACACCGGCTTGTCTCTTGGCTAAGGTTGTGGTGCCTTTTACTGCAGGACAGTGCTCAGTAGGTACGGACAACAGCAAGCATGTTGAATTGACAAGCTTTTTCAAGTGTGTAGAGGGCTTCCAGTCACTCCCCCTGGTTCACAGTCTCCCCTTTCTGGAATGTCCCCAGAATCTCCAGGGCTCTCAGTGCTCCTGTCTCAAAGTGGATCTCAGCAAGCTTCCCAGCCCCTCAGACCACTGCCATTCTCTGGACACCCTGAGGGTCCATCCTCCAACCCCAAGATGTCTTATTCAGGCCCGGGGCAGAGAGGCAGGCATGTGTGAACTCGCGGCCATGGCGGGGGGACCCTTTCCAAGTAGAGCATTTGCTCTTCATTCTGAGCTTCTGCCCTGCACAAGAATGTGCAGAGGAAGATAGGCTCTTCATGCCCATGCCTGAATGTTTCTGGGGTTTGCATGACCGGAATCAAAACGCTGCCCTCCCCGTTGGTAACTGACACTTCCTTATCTCCCAGTTCTGCACAATTTACTTAGGACGAAATCTGGTGCTCCGAATCCACACTGCCTTGTTTTCTTTCTTTTGTCTCACAATGAATTTGTTCAGCAAGAAATCACTCTTTAAGATGTGTTGATATCTCTCCCCTGCCCTCTGATTCTGGAGTGGGAGTCTACAGAAGTCCTGGAGGTTGGAGCTTTCCTCTCGGGTCCAAAGGCGGCCATAGCAACAGAGCATCTGCCAGGAACGCTTGAAGGCTTGTCGACCTCCTCCTTCGGGCACCATACGGTACAAAGAGAATTGCCCCAGGAGTCAGCAAACCCTCAGCCATCGACTCATGTGACAAATATTTATGAAGTGTTAACCGTGTGTCTTGGCACGGTCCACAGGGTTAGACATTCATTCCTGAACAAGATAAGCATCCTTCCGGCCATTACGGAACATACATTAAAGTTCCTTTAGGGTCTTCTAGCTGTGTGACCTTGACCAACATACTTGATTTCTCTGAGCCTGATTTCCTCTTCTGGTGCAGAAGGATAATGATGCCAGCTTTCTGGAGTGCTCAGTAATCCATGGGACGATTCAAGAGACAGTGTCTGGGACAGTCTAGGCATTCAAAAGCCATTCACTGACAAGGAGAGAGTTTCCATTTTGACCTAAAATTTCCGGGAACACCCTTGGGTTGATGGGAACTGGCTTCTGACACAATTGAGTTCAAACTA
This sequence comes from Lutra lutra, assembly GCF_902655055.1. Lineage (NCBI taxonomy): Eukaryota > Metazoa > Chordata > Mammalia > Carnivora > Mustelidae > Lutra > Lutra lutra. Next base: position 29,416,500 of record NC_062295.1, read on the forward strand.
GAGGTTTGTGATCCAGTCTGAAAACATTCAGAGTATAAAAATTCACAAACTATGTCAGAAAAGCAAATATAAACCTCTTTATGTGGTTCCCTGCTTAATTTATTTCCAACTTTGTCTTAAGTGATATTTCTCGCCCATGTATATGAAATGGAAAATATCTAGCTAGAGTTAAAATTCCCGGTGAACACTCCAGATTCATACATCAGTGCCCCAGGGAGCTCTGGAGAAGGTTTGTGGTATGCTACTGCCCCCGTGTGTAACAAGCTTGGCTAGCAAGGACCTGGGAACTGAGCAGACGTTAGGATGGAGGTTTTTTGGTTGTTTCTTCTATTAATATACATATTTTTTTTTTTAGCAAGAACACTTAAGAAGGACAAAATGGACTCTCAAAAAATCCTCTTTATTCAAGATCAAATAGAATAAAACCCAATTAAGTCAGTGCACCTGTCAGCTGTTTAAGCAACTTCAATGATATATCCTTCTTCTCCATTCCCCCGCCTAAGCTCTTTCCCCCTCCCCCACCTCTGGACATGCATTGGACACCAGGCTCCATTTACAGGGAAGGGATCCACGGACTCCAGAGATAGAGAAAAATCCTCTGGTAACATGCAGGGCTCACGCATGCCCCGCGTGGCAAACTGGTATGGTGAGTCCTCCAGGATTTGTAGTCTGCCCAGCAGAATCTCTGGGCACAGCTGTTTAGATGGTCTATGTTCTTTTCTCTGCACACAAGGCACCTCTCACATCCACCTGCCACAAGCCAGCCCAATGGATCTCTGTGCTGTTTATTTCAAGAGACATTTACTGAACAATGGTTTCTAACCCTGCTAGAAGCCCACGATCTTAGAAGCATATCACCTAAACAGAGAAACTGAGGGGCAAACACATAGTGCGTGGGAACTGGATAGAAGGCGTCACAGCTGCCACAGGGACCACCCCCAGTGCAAGTGGGAATTGCCTCCAGGAAGATGGCGAAGCTGTACCTTCTGAGAGAAAATCAATTGGCCAGGGACGAAGTAGGAAAATGGGCTTGCAGGCAGAACGTGCATTTTACACGCAGTGTCCTGGTGTGGAAGAGCGTAGCGTGCCGGGGAGACTGAATGTGGTTCAGCCTGATTGGAACGTGGGCGGCACTGGGGCAAATGGGAATGTTACAGGGGTGATCACAGAGCACTGCATGCCAGACTAAAGACATGGACAAGAAGGATGGACCACGAAGGGTTAACAGAGGAGAGCAGGGAAGTCGGACTCTCCCCAGGGCTACCAGGGACAGGTCAATGGAAGAAGGAGGTCAGGAAGTAGAAGCAGCCCTCCAGAAGGCTGTGACAATTGTCTAGACAAAAACAAACAGACAAACAAAAACCCCAAATTTAAATTAAAGACCAGAAGACGTGATCAGAGAATTATCACCGAGAAAATCTGTAGGTCTTAGGGATTGCATAGCCAGCCCCCACTGTCTTTCCTAATAGTTTTGATTGGCGCAGATGAGGGACCAACCCCTTGTTTCACTCTGGCCTTGTCTGGTTCCCAGTCACCAACAAGAACTGTCCCTGGGCTGCCTCGTTCCATTTCTCACGTCCCAGTCCAGGTCACCAAGGCCACCGTTGCCTGTCCCTTTGGTCACTTGCACGCCTGCCAGGAAGATGCTGTGGGGAAGACTTCACCAGCTTGGGATCTGCTGAATAGCTCAAAAGAGGGAATTATGATTCTGAGGATTGTGAAGACTCCAGCATGTCAGCAGCTAGCTTAACCTGGGCTGGGGTCCAGACGCCTGCCTCTTCTCTGGGTTTTACCAGCTGATCAGTCTATTGAACACTGAAGCCTCCTACTTGGAGGGTGTTTACCAGCTTTTACATGGGTTTTTATCAGTTCTGGGTTATCAGATGGGGTGACAGATGAGTTCAACACTCCAGGAAGCTGGCATCATTATCCTTCTGCACTAGAAGAGGAAATCAGGCTCAGAGAGATCAAGTATGTTGGTAAGGTCACACAGCTAAAAGACCTTAAAGGAACTTTAACATATGTTCCATAATGGCCGGAAGGATGCTTGTCTTGTTCAGGAATGAATGCTTAACACTCTGGACAGTGCCAAGACACACGGTTAATAATAAATATTTGTCACACAAGTTGATGGCTGAGGTATCAGCTCTGGGGTATCAGATGGGGTGCTCAAAGGCATCATCTACAGAGAGACAAAATGAGGAGGTAGGAAGAGTTAAGGCCTAGTGCTCTGGGCAATCTGGACGAGCCACTTAATCTCTTAGAGCCTGAATCATAGCCATCTGTTCAATGGGATGAAAACCAATCTGTTTTCCCATGGGACAACTGTGGGGAAAGAATGAGGTCATATAAGCAGGAGTGCAAAGCACTGAACAGGTAGTTAGGAAGGTTTCCGTCCAAGTAGAATTATGTGGCAACCAAGACATAGAGTTTGTACAAGCAAGACAATAGTAGCCTTCAGATATTCAAGTGCATGTAGGCACTAAAGAGTATTATCCACTGGGTGCCTGGGTGGCTCAGTGGGCTAAAGCCTCTGCCTTCGGCTCAGGTCATGATCCCAGGGTCCTGGGATCGAGCCCCGCATCGGGCTCTCTGCTCAGCAGGGAGCCTGCTTTCTCCTCTCTCTCTTCCTGCCTCTCTGCCTACTTGTGATGTCTCTTTCTGTCAAATAAATAAATAAAATCTTTTTCTTAAAAAAAGAATATTATCCACTGAGTATCATAGAGCAATAAAAATCAAGTGATTTTGTTCTCAAAGTTTTGAAAATTTCACTGTCCAAGGGACGAAAAAATTGAGTCATTTACAATTAGTCTCAATAACGTGGATGGATACCATGTGCAGGAGTCTGGCTGAAAGAAGGTGGATATCAGATACATATCTATGGTTCTAATACAGTATGTGTGGTTCTAGTAAGATAAAGCACTAACACAGACCAAAGTAATCTATGCTCTTAGGCATCAGGAGAGTGGTGACCCTGGGAATAGGGTAAAAACTGAAAGGGCAGGGGCGCCTGGGTGGCTCAGTGGGTTAAGCCTCTGCCTTCAGTTCAGGTCATGATCTCAGGGTCCTGGGATCAAGTCCCGCATCGGGCTCTCTGCTCAGCAGGGAGCCTGCTTCCCTCTCTCTCTCTCTCTGCCTCTCTGCCTACTTGTGCTCTCTCTCTCTCTCTCTTTGTCAAATTAAAAAAAAAACTGAAAGGGCAGATGAAAGGGGTTTATGGAGGATGGGGGTATTGGGACTGTTCCTTCTCTGGACCTGGGTACGAATGAGGTGGGTATGTTCACTTGTGAAAATATATAAAGCTATACACTTACATATACTGTGTACATGTATTTACTTCATGCATATTATACTTCAATAGGGAGGTTTGGGGGTTTCTATGAACATTCCTACCTATGGTAGGGGAAAAAAAGGTCTTTGCCTACTATTGCCATCCTAAGTCAACAGCAAGGGTCTCCAAATGATAGTGCTGATGTTTTATCACTTTTTCTCTACTAGTATCCCTTTGCCTGACCTCTGACATAGCAGAATTCTGTGACTTCCTGTTCACTAACGAGTAAATCAAAGGTAGCAGAAAGGGTACCTGGGTGGCTCAGTTGTTAAGCATCTGCCTTTGGCTCAGGTCGAGATCCCAGGATCCTGGGATGGAGTCCCGCATCAGGTTCCCAGCTCGGCAGAGAGCCTGCTTCTCCCTCTCCTTCTGCTGCTCCCCTTGATTGCACTCGTGTTCTCTCTCTCTCTCTCTCTCTCTCTCTCTCTGCCAAATAAATAAAATCTTCTAAAAAAAAAAAAAGAGCAGAAAAAGTCCATATAAGTAGCAGCCCTCCCAAAAAAGCCATGCTTCATTGGAGAGGCCCCAAGTGCTGCTTAGGACGGATCCAACAGATACCCTCCCTTGGGACTGGTGTTTGATTCCAAGGGTCTTAGTGGGAGTTGTTGCAGGCCTCTCTTCTCCATCAAATCTCCTTTGACCTGTACTCAGAGGGATTGTCACAAGGGATGTTTTTAAAATGTGTTCTTAATGTAAGGGTCATGCCCTAAGGACTCTGGTAGCCCAGTGAGAGGGTCAGCCACATGGCAGGTCTGGGAAGGAAGACAGGATCAGAGATGCAGGAACTGGAGTGGGCTTGGAGAAGGGTCAACCTTTAGCAGGCCCAAGCATCCCAGCTGGAGGGAAGAGAGGAACCATGGTATACCGAGAGGTCAAGGCCATAGCCATAAAGTCAGGGCTAAACCTAGAGGCTCAGGGAAAGGGCAAAGCCAAAACCAGGGGAGGAATAGTCAAAATCAAAAGTCAGGAGGATAGAGGATACTGGGCAGAAGTATCGATGCCAGCAATGGAGGTGTGGGCAGTTCAGAATCAAGTCTGAATAGGAGAGCAGGAGACTTGCTTCTTAAGTGATGTCTGGTGCAGCAGTGGGTTAATTTAAAAATTTAAAAAAAAAAAAGGAATAGGACATCGATAGAACGGGTCACCTAGACTTATAATTCTGAAAATAAGTATCCCAAGCAAATGTTTCCACCAAGTGTTTTTTTTTTCCCTCTGTTCCTCTGAACCAAATCAACCCCCAAGTAACTTGGGGGCCACCAATGACGAACTGGGCTTTGTGGGATATGGAGGAGTGGGACCCGTACCTGTCCTCACTGAGAGAAGAACATTCTGAGAAACACTACAAGCATCACGGGACAAAAGAAAAGGGTGCCCATTTAGGGGATGTTTCCAGTAGTCTGGGGAACTTGAACTTGTCCATGAACTGGGGACTCCAGTGGTCCTACTCAGATGGGCACAACGCCAGCCCAAGTATATGAACCTTAGCTGTACCTGGGACCGTATACTGCCATTAGCTCTGTAACGTAAGTGTTTCAAGAAGCACTTGGATGGCTTCTCAAATACAAGTCACGTATCTCCTGGAAGATGTATCTCTTGAGTGATTTATTCAAGGGCAATACCTGAATGCAATTAACCATAAAGGCCGGAGACTGGGGACGTATTCAGAAGATCACTCACCCAACAGAGCAAACGTTGGCCCAGTCAGAATGGATGTCCATGGGGCACCTGGGTGGCTCAGTGGGTTAAAGCCTCTGCCTTCGGCTCAGGTCATGATCCCAGAGTCCTGGGATCGAGCCCCGCATCGGGCTCTCTGCTCTGCAGGGAGCCTGCTTCCTCCCCTCTCTTCCTCTGCCTGCCTCTCTGCCTACTTGTGATCTCTCTCTCTCTCTGTCAAATAAATAAAATCTTTAAAAAAAAAAAAAAAAGAATGGATGTCCGTATCCATGTACGTGACATAAATATGTATACATACACAATACATATACATACATGTATGTATATGTTAAGAAGAGAGCACTGATAGAATTCTAGAACATCAGAGCTGGAAACTATCATAGAGACCTTCTTACCTTTTCACCCAAATCTCCCCGGTCAGGGGCTCTCATTTTCCCAGTTTGCTCTGTCACAAGCATTGGGTTTGCCCAGACACTCAGCTCACCGGGTTTCCTTCAGTACAACTGGGGGATTTTTGTGTTTTGCCTACAGGCGGTGAATAATATAATTAGGAAACATAATTATACAGAAGCATCTTGGTTTAAATTCTATTTATTGAAAGCCAGCTGATCTGCTTCTCCTTCCAAGGAGAAATCATGGTGCCAGACATGGACACTTATATTCCGGTGGGATGGGAAGGCTGGCCTAGAGTTGTGTGCCTGGGACCCAAGGTTCTGCAGAGGACCATCTCCAGAGAGTCACCAAGTTCCCTCTGCTGGAGCTGGGGGTTGAAATTCCACATTTCCATGAAAACATTTCATCTAACAAGATCATCTAATATTAAGCTGGCTGGAAAATCAAAGCGGGAAAAATCACAAGAGGAATAGGGAATGGATTCTGAACTTGGAAAGCTGTCACTACCCCAGCCTGCCATGAAGACTAGCACCATGAGGGGAGAAGCCACAACGGACAGCACAGCCCAAATCCCAGCCACAGATGAAGCATGAATCCCGCTCTGGCTTCAGATACTGAAAGCGAAAGACACATGGAACGGGATCCTAGGCCTCAAGCCCGGGAACCTGCATATCTCAGGGTAAGGTTCTGCAGCAGTCCCCAGAGAGCAGGCTTGGGGTCATGGTTCCTTTGCTGTGGAAGGTGAAGACTCTGTCCTTGTCTGCCTGGCAGTGGCCAAGTCTCCAAGCTGGTCTGACCACACACCAAAGATGTTCATGCAAAGCCTCCTGCTGCCCATTCAAAGATGAAGTGGGTTCTGATGCCCTGTTGCCCCTGGACCCACCACTTTGTGTGGGACACTGAAAGCCATCAAGATGGCCCACAGTGCTGTCAGGGTAAGAGAACGTGCAACAGTGTCATGGGACAAGGCCAGGCTGGGAAGAAGCTGTAGTGTGCAGGCAGGTTGAGGGAGACCTATAGATCTGACTGGCAGCATCATTACCCCAATGTTTTGGTATTGATCGATAACATTTGGGGGGGTCCTATAGCTCGGCAGGGAGGAAACACAGTAACAGAAGAATCAAAAGCATAAAGGTTTGAGAGTAGAAAGTCCTGAATCTGATCATGGCCCTCTGACCTCCTAACTTTATGACTGTGGGCAAATCACTTCCCATCTCCGACCTTCCACCCCATCAGGTACATTAGACAAAATACCCCCCATCTCCTGGATCCACCCCCATGATGATTAAATGAGATCACGGACCCAAAGAACCTAGCACCATTCCTCGAAAATACACTCAGCCATTCCTGGAAAAATATACCCAACCAATACTCACCCTTGACAATCTGATTTGTCAACAGAGAAAGGCCACCTGAGCAAACAACCACTTTTCAGAATTAAAGCACTAAACAGAGTGGCGAAAGGAACAAATGGGACGAACCCCAGATTGAGCCTGGATAAGCTGATTTACCTAGTGATTTGATACTGATTCACACCAAAAAGCTGAAATAGTACCCCTTGCCCCAGTCAGACACTAAATGAATACCAATGTGCTACCCATTACACCTGAGCCAAAGCCAGACTATGCGCACTAACACCAGATTAACGTTTGCTCTGGTGGCGTTCCTGGAATTCAGGTCAGTGGAGACGCGAACATCATGGCAGCATGGTGAAGCCCCGGGCAGAACTCGTTGATCCTGAAGCTGCTTCAAGTGCAGGAACCTGATTTTCTCCCATGTGGGAGAAGTGTAAGGATCTCGCTCCCTGTCTCGCACCAGCAGGGAACTTCCTAAATAGTTCCTTTCTGAATGCAGCACGCTCTTTCAAAGGACCTTCTCTGAAGCCCAGATTTTGAATGGATTGGGAGGGTTCCAGGCTTCGCTTTCAGAGACCGTATTAGCTCTCGATAATGGCAGGGTTTTTAATGAATAGTCGAGGGCTTTTCTTTGAAGAAGAGGTGGCTGGTTAGTATTTTGTCTCTCTGTATTGCCTTAAACGACACCCACATTTGGGGTGACCCATATATTTTACTGTAGAAACTGGGAGAGGTGAGCGTAAGAGGGGCCCTGTTGGTAATTCAGGTAGGGGCACCCCCAACACTCACATGATCACCCTATAATTTGGTCATAGTGTATCTTCTGTGGTTATCCGTTCATTTATCTGAGACATGACAGAGAAGCGTCTACACCGCTCCCCAAACTTTCTGAGTGACTACACCCAGCCTTGTTTGAGAGCCATATTTTTAACATCTTGTCTACGAGGACACTCTCTCAAATATTCAATTCCCTTCTCATAGACACACTTTCTTTCTTTCTTACGTTCATAGTGCATCCGTTTATGTCATAACCAAATTGTGTGATCACAACAGCAAGCGCAAGTGGCATACACACACCAGACTTTTTTTTTTTTTAAGATTTTACTCATTTATTTGAGTGCAGGGAGAACAGAAGCAAGGGGAGAAACAGAGGGAGAAGCAGGCTCCACACTGAGCAGAGAGCCAGGCACAGGACTCGATCCCAGGACCCTGGGATCACGAGCTGAGCCAGAGGCAGACGCTCAACCGACTGAACCACCCAGGCACCCCGAAACGACTCTAGATGGACATTCAACTGTGGAGGGCAACTTGCAGCTGAGTAGCTACAAGAGGTCATGTTGTGTTTCCCATGGTGAGAGGCAGTAAGCCGGTGACTGAGTCCAAGTCTCAGCTTTGCCACTTATTAGCTGTACAAACTTGGGCAAGATCTTAAAAAAAAAAAATCCCTGTGCCTCAGTTTCCCCATCTACTAGACGGGGTTATAATAGCATCAACCTCATATCGTTGTTGTGAGGACCAAATGATGAGGAGAAGTAAAGTATTTAGAATATGTCTGCAATGTAGCAAGTACTGTCTCTGCTATTATCATTTCATTGGTCAAGTCATTGAAGGAGTTTCGCTCTATGTGGCAAAAAATAAATAAAAATTCTAAAAAGTCTATACTGTCCGGGAATATATAGAGAGAGAATACAGGATACAGCCTTGAATTCAGAGGTAAGTCGTTCTGTCAACAGAGACATCCAAGCTCATCACCACTGGGAAGAGGTTAGAACATCTAGAAATGGCGCTTGGGTGGGGGACTCCATGAAGAATGTAGGGACTATCTAAAGAAGGGGACTCTAGCTCCAGGGCTCAGCTCACACACTAAGGCAGAGTGACTCCAGAGATCATGCCATCTTCCAAAATGGTTGCATTTGTGGGAGAAAGCTTCCGGAGCAGCTCTGATTACGGGCAGAGAATTCGGCAGAGGTGGGGTAGGGGGAATGTTCTATTTAGCAAGGTGGGCAGGTCCCGGCCATACAAGCATTCAGCATAGAAGTCAACAAAACTACCCCAATCCAAAACCCAAGTAACACATTTGAATCCAAGTACACAAGAACAACTAGGTCTCTGTGCAAGCTGTCCATCACATCTGGCTGTTAGCATTTTTACAGCGGGATGTAAACTGATGTTCAATTACCCACGGAACTTTATCATTAAAACAGAACTTTAAAATATGCATGTAGAATTTTTTTAAAAAAATAGCTTGCACTAACGAAACCAATTCTTAAAAGTCTGAAACAGGGCTTTGCCAGGTTTTCAAAGCCATCTGTTTTCAAAGCCTACCTTCCACCTTGTTTACCACAGTCTGTCTGCTGTTTTAACAACCTCCAGTGGGATTTTACATGCCTCATTATGCAAAATCACTGCTTATGCATTCATTCTGCCACTTGCCTAACTAATCTCAACTCATAACACCTTTCTGAGGAAGATTCCCCAGTCTGGAGTTCTCCTACAGGGCTGGAGATCAAGAACAGTGATGAAGCAAGACAAAATGTATCCTCCTGTGTATTACTGTTAGGAGACAGGCTTGATCTGAGACCCTATTTGAGGTGAAAGGCAAAAAAAAACCCACTAATGATTATAACATAAATTTGAATCTCTCTATTCAGAAAAAAAAAAACCCAACAACAACAAGGTGAGGGGTATCTTACAGCGGGTACCAGTTAAAAAGGCAAGTATGATTCACTTCTCATCTACTGCTCCCCACCTATAAATTACCTACTCACCTAATTTTCCATTCTTCCTCTGCATAGGCTTTGGGGCTACCATCTCTTGGTTGGAAACAGCCAGGAGCCTAGGTTCAAAGCTAGCTCTTCGGTTTCCCAGCTGGATGACCGTAGGCGAGACACTCAGAATGACCGAGAACCATTCGGCCATTGTCTAAATGGTGAACCAGAAAGATGAGTGCCTGTGGTAGAACCAGTCATGTTAAATGGCCACCAGAGCAAAGCCTGCATTTCCCAGGGATGGGTCGGAGGGTCGACGCACCTTCAGAGGTCTAACCCGGGCTAGGCTCCCACACCAGAGCCACACGGTGTGATGACTACATGAAGGATGTCGGTTCTTGGTCTAGAGTAGAGATTCTCGACACTGGCTGCACGTAAGCATCACCTGGACAGTCCTCCATTCTCATTCGGTGCAAGGGCCAACATTGGTTTCCGTAAAAACTTCCAGACCAAAGAATAGCAAGATACAATAAATGGCACAAATCTTCAATGCAGACCACAGTCAAATTTTTCAGAAAGGGGACTTACCCGTGGAACCACGGCGTAATAGAAGATCTGGAACACCACCAGCCTTCCTAAAGCTTGCGTCCTGTACTTCACCGACCCTTGATCCCCACCCCACTGGGGACCACTAAGCAGACTTCCAACTCCACAGTATTGGCTGCTGTCAAACTGCGTAGAGATGGAATCGCACAGTCTATTTTCTTCATTATGAATCGTGTTGCAATGAACCTTACCATACGGGTCGCACCATGCCCTTGCAGATGCGGATTTCTTGGAGGGATGGAACCAGGACTGGAATTGCTGGATCATAGCATGTATGTAGGTTCATTTCCAGTAGAAAACGCCAGTTTTCCAAAGGAATTAAACCAAGTCCCTTCCAACAAGCAGCGCATGACAATCTAGCCACTCTACCTCCTCACGGTCTTCTAACGTTGGTGTCGAGTGGTACCGTATTTTGAGTTTAACTTGCATTTCCCCGATGACATAATGTGGAACATACGGCAAATGCTTACTGGTGTTTGGATACATTCTCTTGTGAAGTGCCTCTTTGCCCAACTTTTAAGTTGGGGTGGCTCAGTCTATTAAGCGTCTGCCTTCAGTTCAGGTCATGATCTCAAGGTTCTGGGATCGAGCCCCGCATCAGGCTCCTTGCTCATTGGGGAGTCTGCTTCTCCCTCTCCCTCTGCCCCCCACCCCCACTCCTGTGCATGCACTTTCTCAAATAAATAAATAAAATCTTTTTAAAAATTGGGGTACAAGAGGGTGCCTGGGTGGCTCAGTGGGTTAAGCCGCTGCCTTCAGCTCAGGTCATGATCTCGGGGTCCTGGGATCGAGTCCCGCATCGGGCTCTCTGCTCAGCGGGGAGCCTGCTTCCCTCTCTCTCTCTCTCTGCCTGCCTCTCTGTCTACTTGTGATCTCTCTCTGTCAAATAAACAAATAAAATCTTTCAAAAAAAAAAAATTGGGGTACAAGTGTCTTTGAATAGATCTATCATTCAATAAATATTTGCTATATGAGTCTTTGGGGATATATTTATAACATATGTCTCCCCTCACTCTCTGGTTTGCCTTTTTGCTTCCTTCATTCATGTCTCTTGATGACCAGAACCTCTTAATTTTAGTCAACCCTAATTCATACATCCTTTTCTTTGTGGCAAGTGTTATTTGGGACTTACCTAGTTTTTGCCTACCCCAAAGCCACGAAGATGCTCCTGTATTACCCTCCATAAGTGATGTGTTTCTCCTCTTATATATTTAACTCTATGATCCAGCTAGAATGGATTTGGAGATGTTGTTCGAGGCAAGGGTCAAGGTTCATTTTTCTGACTCACCTCACCGACCCACTTTTTGACCCACTTTTTGACCCACTTTCTGAAAAGGACCACCTTGTCCAGTCCCTTACGTGGCAATCCATATTTCAACATTCATGGTAGGAAAGCTGATCTTAGTGTTCTTTCAAGGGAGAGATTTACTGCTCTAGATCATGGAAAAGTCAGAAGTCCTCAAGTGTAAAGCAAAACCGCCCCTAGATGTAGGAAAAACTGCCAATATCTTTGAATGTAGGTTTAGGGAATATTGACACTTCACGGCTGAGTTGAGAAATCAGATTATCCACAAAACGAAGCAGCAGCAACACCCAGAAATGACTGGGCTCAGAGCCCGGCCCTGACTCTTTCTGGATTCCTCTCCAAGGGTGCATAAGAAAATGATGACCACAGGGGCGCCTGGGTGTCTCAGTGGGTTAAAGCCTCTGCCTTCAACTCAGGTCATGATCCCAGGGTTCTGGGATCGAGCCCTACATCGGGCTCTCTGCTCAGCGGGGATCCTGCTTCCCTTCCTCTCTCCCTGCCTGCCTCTCTGCCGACTTGTGATCTCTGTCCGTCAAATAAATAAATAAAATCTTAAAAAAAAAAATGATGACCACAGCACCCGTTCCAGCCCCTAGAGGATGCTCAATGGTGAAGCATGAGAATGCTTTTTTTGACTGCCCCCAGGAACAGTGAGGCAGCCCAGCAAAAAGAGAAGGGCGTGTGTCCCAACCCATGAGTCTTGTTTCTCCTGATCATTGGTTATTAGAAACTCAATGAGACAGGAACTGCTCCCCTTGCCCAGTAAAGAAAACCAAGAGCTGGGCAGGTTGAAGAATTTGCCCAAAGTCACCAGCAATCTGGACATGAGCCAGAGCCAGAGTGGGTCACAGGGAAAACAAGGTCCCAAAGGTGGCCGTGTCTCCAAGTCTTCAGAACAAAGCTCCATTCTTGGAGGAACAACTTTCCCTCCCAAGGCTCACTGGAGAGACTTTAGTAATTAATTACTAGTTGTAAAGTGGTAAATTGGAGTTAATTATCTGGACAGATCTAATTGCAGCTCCAACTTTGTTGAAATTAAATAAAATCACCACTTTAAAGTACACAAAGCCTTTTAAAGGCTCTACTTGAGGGGCATCTGAGCAGAGACTGGGAGTTCGCTGGGACACTGAGGTCAAAGAATTGGTCTATACCTTGGTACCCACCCCTGACTCACCCACCTGCCGAGAAGGAAGGAGCCACTCCTCCTTTCAGCCTCAGTCTGACTCAAGTCCAAGGGGCTGTTACAGTCTGGTGGGTTCTTTCCTGCTTCTCCCATTTCCATCCCTACCGCCAATCTTGTGCTGGGCCATTGGCTTTCACTCCAACAGAGGCTCTTCAGGAGGGCACTTACCTCAACAGCCTCAACAACTGAGGGACACAGAGCTTCTGGAGGGCACAATGGGTCTGGCTGAGGGCTGGGGGAAGAACAGAAGTGAGCCGGATGAAGGGTATAGGATATAAAGGCACGCTACACAGAGGAAAGGAGAGGTACAAAGCAGAAGGCAAAGTCTGGAGCACAGGAGAATTATGGCTCATTCAGTGTGGCTACAGTGAACCAGCTGTGCCTGCCATGAGGCTGGAGGGTTTGCTTGGGAAGAGGGAGAAACATGTAGACCGTCATGAAGTGTTGAGACCCCAAAGAACGTTCTGACTCTAAGAATGTATTGAAACGGAGCAACATTGGAGGACCTCTCACTGGAAGAGAAAGGTGTGTAGTTGCAGATGCTCTTGATTGGGAATCAGAACATTTAGTTCTTGTCCCCTGTTGGCCAAAGGCCAGCTGTATGATTTCTCTACTTCCTCATCCCCTCATCTGTAAAATGGGAATGAAGGCTCGTCTGACTTCCCTCCCAGGAGAGCACTGGGGAACACTGATACTCTTCCTGGCTGAGTTGAGAGAGCCAGACATCTCAGTTGAATGACAGTACCAAACCCCAAGAACAGCGACTGAGCCTGGAGCCTGGCCCTGATGGTCCCCAGATTCCTCTTTAAGGGCCCATAAGAGAATGGCAGCCATAGAGGCAGCTCCAGGCCTTGGAGATGTTCAGTGGCAAAGCAGGTGAATGTTTTCAACAGCATCCAGAAATAGGGTCTCAGATGAGGTCAGACACATATGCCTGGAATGCCCCCCAACACTACAACCCAGACATCTAAGGCTTGGAAATAGCTTGTATTTGAAGCCATAGACCACCCCATCAGGTCCCACCTTCCCTACCACAATTGGGAATTGCCATGGCCATAACCCACAAGCCCCCCCCCAGCCCAAAGTCCATCCTAGCAAAGTGTGGAGGATATCACTGGCCTCACCTTCTGTCAAGTGTGGAGTCTCCATGCTGATGGATCTATCCAGATAATGGACAGGATCCAGGCCTACCCATCTTTCTCCCTGCTGCCAGGTTGGCCTGTGGGTTGGCCCACACCGGGAAACTGGCCCCTGGGTTCCATTTCTGTTTAAAACTCTGACTTATCACTGAGGCTGTGGCCCGCTGAAACTTGGCCCACTTGTCTGGCATCATCTCTAGCTGTGCCTGTCCCAACTCTTGAGAAGGAACTCAAACCCACCACCAAAGGCCAAGCCAATGACATTGTCGATGGAGCCAGATCTGACTTCTGCCCAGGGACCAGAGCCCTGCAAGGGTCAATCCAGCCTAGGGGCATGTGCCAGACTCAGATGGGCAGTGAAGTAGAGAGGTGGGGAGGGGGGGAAGGGAGACCCTAGTATGAGGAACAGGATTCCTTATCCAATTGCTGTGTGACTTTGAGCAAGACACTTAACATGACTGAGCTCCTATTTTCTGACCTTATAAGACATCCTGGTTCACTTAAAATTCCCTGAACACAATTAATCATCTGGTACCATTCACGCAGAGAGCACAAAGATGTGGAACAGAGCAGAGAGAATCCCTAGGGTCCAGACTCCCCTCTTACGGCTCGGCAGTAGGGGTGTCTTGGGTGGACAGAAAGCAGCAGTGACCAGGCAGCTTCGGGTCTGACAAAGTCAGGGAGACACCCTGCTGACACCTACCTCCCAATGGCAGTGAGGTCCCCACCATCTGAACACCTCATGTCCAGAATGCCAGGAGTGGGTGGGAAAAACAACCACCACTCTGGCCTGGACCCCAGCACACGTGGGTTCTGCTCCCTCCCTCTGCCTTTGTGATCTTGTACAACTCTTCCCTTCCGCGAATGTCGATTTCCTTCACTGCAGACGTAGGGATCTGAACTAGATCCAGCTCTCAAATGCTATGAACCGATGCCACAATGAAAAGCAAAGAACCACATTCATAATTATAACAGCAAACTTGAAGGGTTTACCCTGTTTCACACGCTGAATATGTTACACACATACCTTATTCAGTCCTACGTGACCCGTAGAGGCAGACACTGTGTTTACAGCGTTCTAGAGATAAGGAAATGGGCCCCTGCCAAGTCCCCACAGCAATGGGTACAGATATCTCTGCCTGAGCCTCAACCACCACCCCACACTGCCCTAGGTCTTGGTTCCAAAAGCTCCTTTCCCTTGAGGCTGTCCCAGTGTGTGGTTTCCCGAGTCCTGGCATCAGCGGAGGGTCTACCCTATTCAAACAACCCCAGCTGGAAGTACACTGTGGTCTTGAAATGTGATAGGTTTCAGAGAGACCCTGTAGACCAGGAAAAAAACACCCCCGTAAGAACCCTGCTTGTGGTTAGCAAGAAGTCAGAACACTGCATTTCCAAGTCCCAAGCAGCCCTTCGGGACTGGGGAAGGAATTGGAGAGAAACAAACCCAGCACTGGAACATAGTAAGACCCAGAAGGGGATGCTCAGCCAAGAGCAAAATCTGCCCCCATTTGTCTGTGAGCCACTGGGGAGGGCCTGGAGGAGGCCCTGCCTGGCCAGTGGGTCCCTTCCATCCTGACACCGGCCAGGCGCCATCTAGCCATTGTCCCACACCAGGCACCATGGAAGCATCAGGCAGGGTCTCTGCTCCCGGGGAGCCAAGAGTCTGCCAGGCGAAGGTTGGACCAGGTAGTTCCGCCCAAAGCACGGGGAGAAAAGTCAATGCTGATCAGTGCCGGACACTGGCAACGCCCCCAGAAGGACAAACTATTCCGCCCTCCAAGGTCAGAAAAGCAACAGAGAGGAAGTGATTTTTGAGCCAAGAATAGGATTTCAGGAGGCAAGAAGGGACATTTCAAGCGGAAGAGAAAAGAAAGTTGCAGAGATGTGAAGTAGTGGGTGTTGGAGAAGGGGGTGGCCCCGCTGGCCATGCACGGGAGGGTACAGGACAGGGAGGCTCGGAATACCAGAAAAGGAGGCAGCAAGCCACATGCAGGAGTATGGACGTTCCGTCCACCTTGAAAGGTCAGAAGCAGGAGAGGCATTGAGAACAGCCAACCAGACGGCCCAGAGCAGAGCGGAGGGTGGACTGGGGCAGCAGTGTCTCCAGGAACAGAGACCCCCGACCAGGACAGGCATGGAGAAGAAGCCACAGATTCGAAAGGCAGCTCAGAGCTGAGCTGTCTGGTCTGGTTGGTGGAATCAGGTGGGGGACAGAAGAGCTGAACTCAGAGTATTTTATGCCCCAATCCTGCACCCAGAGATCCCCTGCGGGGGACCACACACAGCCAGCCTGGGGCCGACTCAGGGGTGGGGCAGCTGCTCACTTAGCTTCTCCGCAGGCTCACTGTTTGCAGCTCAAGGCAGCTCAAACTGGCCCTAGGAGATCTGGCAACTCTCTGCCCAGCAACCTGGCTCCCTGACCCCGAACCCACCACACACGTGTACACAGTCAGCCCCACACGCTGCACACGTGTACAGCCACACACTCATCCATCCACACATATACGTGTGCACACTCGCACCGTGCACTGGCACATGTGTCCACACTGTTGCACGCTCGCAAGTGCACACACACGCGTGCGCACACACCATCCGCAGACTTGCACGCATACATGCATACATGTACACGTGCACGGTCACGCACATAACCCATGGCGTGCGTGCACATGCACACACACACACACACAGGCCACTCTCCCATTAGAGGCAAGCTCCTCTCCACCTTTTGCTCACCCAGGGTGCTTCCCTCATGCTTCCTGCAAAGCCCCCACACTGCTTGGTTCTGCCCCAAGTTCCCTTCTCCAGGAAGCCCTTCCTGACTACGCCATGCAAAGCCCCATAGCTCTTGGGGCCTCATGACGTCTTTGTCCCAGAACCTCTTGCAATGTCATCTTTGACAGCTGTAATATGAGTAATGAAGGTGAGTAAGCGGTGAGGGGTCCCACAGGGGAAACTAAATGCTAATGGGGGCTGGGGGCATCTCTGGAGGAGGAGGTTCTAGTCTATCCCATTCGCTGGGCTTTGGACACAAAGCTGATGACCAGGCATGTACAGTAGCCCAAGCCCCAGGCCCTGGGCTCAGGGCTGCACAGCCTGGCAGGAAGAACAGAGACACAGACAGGGATGAGGATCTGAAGTAGGGCAGGGGGCCCTGGGAGATGGGAGCAGGGGAGAGGTAGGAGGAAGTCCTCCAAAAGCAGAGGAAAAGGATGAAATCCTTGGCCCAGCACTTTGGGGGCCCTGCCTAGATTCCCAGAACCACCTGAGAAGCACACTCCAGCCAATGGTCTAGGCTCAGCAGGAAGCCGGGCAGCCCCAGGCAGCATGTCCCTGGGGACCGGAGTGAGACCACATACCCGGCTCGAGTTTGGGATATGGGGACGGCATCGGGCACCTGAACAGAGAGAAGTATAGGTGCCCTGATGCCCAGGGCTCAGGGGAGAATCCGGTGGCCACCACAGAGGGGGCCGAGTGGGCAGGGTGACCACCTGGGGACTCCACCGGTCGTAGAAGGAGCTTGTGGAGGGGACACAGGCTCTGGGATGAAGCTGGTAGGCCTGGAGGCAAGAGGTCTTGCATGCCTTCTACATGACCCAACCCCTGGAATGCATCCATTCTTCCCTCTTCTGCCGCTGAGCCCCTGGTGCGCCTGCTCCCCCGCCCCCCAGGCCCAGCCTCTGCCCGGACCACTGACAAGTACCACAAAACCGAGACTATCGCAGGCTGTTGTAGAGCCAAGAGCAATTTTGCAGGCTCATTTAATGTGTCCTCGGGGCTTGCATTCTGAGGCCTCCTGGATTAAAGACGGGGGGATCTTGTCACATCCATTCTCCCCAGTGCTGGGGTAACTGGAATCAGCCCAGGTGGACCCAGAGCCCCCTGTGACGGCAGCCGATTCCCACATTCCTGAGCCCCTGCCATTTCCCGGGGACTATTACACTGCTCCGGGAGCTCTTCCCTGAGAGACCAATCAGCCCACATTCTAACAGGTCAGGGGTTCCTAGGAAGACAGCCTCCTCTTCTCTTTGTTGCTCAAAGGTGGCTTGTGGTTTACTGGTGATGAGGAATCAGACAGATTCCTTCATCTCAGCTCTGTCCCTTCCTGCCTGTGCAACCTTGGGCAGGCTGCATAACCTCTCTGTACCCGTGTGTCTTCGTCGGCAAAATAGCGCTAAACGTAAAAGGCCGTGAGTACAAAAAGTGATACCGATGTGTGCTCAGGCCTGTACCCGACACGTGGCAGGCATACCCAAAAATTACTCCTCCTCCTTCTTTATTGTGTTCCCACGGCCACTGGCCCAGGCGTGGGGAGGTGTGAAGGAACAAGCCCAGGCTTTCAAGCTGCATTTCTTCCTGAGTTCAACCGCAGCTCTACCATGTGTAAATCACTGTGACTTCCAGAGCCTCAGTTTTGGAAATGGGAAAATGGGAGCAATAATACAGAAACCACCAGGTCAAGGGAAGAAGTCCATGTAAGGCACCTAACCCTGGGCCTGGAGTATAGCAATGTTCAGCCAGACATGCTGGCTTGTTGGCTTCCCCTTGTTGGATGGAGATGACAATGGCTGTCAGAGTGGGCTCTTCCCACTCTGGTCAGGAACAACAGGATTTCTTTGTTGCAAGACCCCAAACAGGTCTTCCCAGGAGCTCTCTCCATCCTGCACTCAGAGTAACCTAGAAACCTGTCCGGCTTCTGCCATGAGTGTCTTGATCCAAATTCCCCTGCTCCTTTACAGATATTCCAGCAAAAATGTATAGCCACAGGCAATGGCCAGCATTAACAATACAATGATTAAGATACGAGGTTCCTAATGGACAGCTTTGAAATGCTTCCACTAAAAGGCTGCAGACAAGATTAATCCTTGCAATTTGCCATCTGTGAAATATCTCTACTAGCCACCGTTTTGGGGCTCCTTCCACCAGATACCATGTGAGGCACATTGGTTGCACACACTGCTGCTCTTTGCAATGTGATTTTGCACGTCTCCTACCAAGAGGTGGGATCTATTCCTCCACCTCTTGAAGGACTTGCTTTGGCCAACAGAATGTGGTAGAAGTGACACGACGCCAGTTGCCAAAGCCAGGCATGCCTCTCCTGCTTTTTTTGGGCACCTGCTATGTAAACAAGCCCAAGCTAGCTTGCTGGTGGCATCCAATAATTGCAGCTGCCCACCAGCCACCCGCCAGACATGTCAATGAGGCGATCTGAGACGGCCAACCCTCAGCCCATTCACCAGTTCAACACAGACACATGAGCCAAGCCAGGCAAGATCATCCATGCTTGGTGCAAAGAGCAGAATTCTCATGCATTGACTTGTGAGCAACAATAAATGTCTTTCTTTTTAAAAAGCGCCTGAGTTTGGGGTACTTTGTTACAGAGCAATAACTTGCTGATACGCCATGCTAAGTCATTTCATGATCTCACTTCTTCTTTATTATCATAACTCTGTGAGCTAGGCATTGCTATCCCGATGGTGCAGTAGAGGAAAGTGGGCTTTACGAGGCTTTAGCCAACTTGTAAGAATTGGTGTAGAAATTGGTAGAGCCATGAATAAACCTCTCCTTTGCTTGACTTAATAGGCTATGTTCTTTTAACTAGGGCAACTTCTCTCTTTCCCCCTATGAAGAGTAACAGATGGTTACTTACAAGGAGAACTAGAGAGATCCAAGCGAGGGGGATTGCTCTCATGATGGGGCAACTCATACAGCATAGTTAATGTTCCTGGCCCTCGTTAAAAGCCCTCAGGGAACTTGGGGCAGGTGTTTTTTTATCTCTAAGTGTGACTTTCCATCAAGAATCTCAGTCCTTTCCAGCATGTCTAAGAGCTAGCTTTGACCCTCTCTTGCTTGTTAATTAGGGTATTGGAGGGAAAACAAAGAAACCACGTGTCAGGGCAGAAGGAGAGCTTTCAGAAATAAGCGCTCCTTAGGACCACTCGACTGAAAAATTTCATTAATTCATTAATTAAGATATACAGCATGAGGATTCCAGGGAAAACAACAAATACCATCTGTACTGTGTAGGGGCCAAATTTCTCTTATAGCCTCTAAGACCCAGTAATGAGCACATGCTCTGAATTATTCTCCAAATTAACTGCTTTGTGGGAGAAGCGTGGTATTGGCAATCTAATTATGTGTCAAACAGTGTTCAGAAAGCTGCATGTGTGAAGCTTAGGAGTGATCGTCTTGGACCAAAGTCGTAGGGAGGCGGGTATTATACAGCGGAACATAAGAAGCCTCCCTCCAAAAGTCAGAAGTGTCTTGGGATGGGACGAGCTGTCTCATGAGGTGGTGAGCCCACCGGCACCAGGGGTATGCAAGCCGAGCCCGAGTATGGCTGTGGGAATCGTGATTTTCTGCAGGAAAGGAGAAGCTGGGCATTAGATGAAATGCTGACTCTGGCCACTTCCAAGTGTGAGGCTCCATTTCATGATTTCTGAAAGGTGAGTCCTTTACCTACAGAGGATTGTTTGCTTATCTAGGTCATTAGAATGCTAGTGGGAACACAGTGTCCAAACTTCCTCAGTGGTCAGAGCAGCACACTGGTAGCAGACACCGGAGATGACTTTCTAGCAGGATAGCCTGGTTTAATGAATCATTAAAATTCGAGGCATTTTCCCACTTGGTTTAAAATTTCCAGCTTGGATAGCTCAAATTGGGGGCCTCGCAAGGAGGCATTTCAAAAGCAAATTGTGACTGATGATGATGTTATTTTGGCCTCCGTTGGACTGGCACTTTGGGTGCCCGTGAGGCATCGGGCGAGAAACCTCTTTTGACACCTTACAAAATGTTTAGATTAATCAAATTTTAAGGCTGGCTCCTGGGTGGGGAGGATGGAGCTTGCAGGAGTGGCTGGAATGTTTGAGCCTATCTGGGCAGATGACAAAGTGGGATGCATCTGCTTTTCTAGCAATTACAAACATTGAGTCAGACAAGGGCTGCCTCGGTATGTTTAATTGGTAAAAAGACTCTAATTAGATTTTTAATAGATGACTTCTGACAGCAGAAACAACAAAGATGATTGATTCTCCTTGTGAAATCTTTGGAGGGAAAAAATCCCCTACTTTCAAATTTGTTTAGAAGCCATTGCTCTGAAGCCCCTTCGGTTAACATTTGGGCTCTCGCAAGGCTCTCAAGTGAAGAGTGTGTTTCAAATATTAATGGGGGTCTAAATCTGTGTTCTTTCTCCGCTCAACCTTTTGCGCTCAAAATTCATGAGTGTATATTGATTTAGGCAGGCTTCCCAGGACCCTTGTACCACTGAGCTCTTTTGTTCAATGTTAATACGCCCCAACTTATCAATTATTCACTTGCTAAGTGAAAGCAATATAAATCTAGCATTCTGAGCAAAAAGGAACTGTTCTTTCCATTCCCTAAAAATACGATGGCAGCAGAAAAGCTGGCGACCTCGCCAAACTAACTGATTTAGAGGGAAACAACGCCTGTGGGTCCTACTGTGTTTTCCTCTCTTCCATAGGAGGTGAAAGAGAGGTAGAACGAAATTAGCAAACACATCCCCCCCCCCACCCGAACAAGTTTTTCATGTTATACTTTGAGAAGGAAAAGGAAAGAACGGGAAAAGAAGATTAGCATCAGGGATTTCACTAAAGGGAAAATTGGGGGAAATCACCCTAAAATGGAGGTCTCTTTGCTGTATCTTTAACATCGTCCACCTCTGCTCCTTTAACATGACCGTGACCCTGGGTCAGGCTGATGATGGTCACTGCAGCGGTGGTTCATGCAGGAACCACCTCTGTGCCCACCCCTCCCCACCCACGCAACTCTACAAGGCAGGTAGTGACGGTTTGTGGATGAAGAAGTTGAGACGCGAAGAAGAAAACTGGTCACAGAACCCAGTTAAAAGGAGTAGGAACTTAAATCCAGTTTGATTTACTCAGACTGAGTGCATGTAATTACCTTGATCTCCTACTCCTCAGCTCCATTCAGTCAAGGTCGGGTCAGTCAGGATCACACAGCTAGCTGGGATAAGGACCAGGGTTTACATGCGAGGCTCATGGATTCCAAAATCTCCACTTGACCTGCTTCTCCCCTTGATATCCCATTGATATTCTCAGACCCCTCTGAGACTCATCCATGATCTCAATCAGGAGAGCAACATTTAGCAACAATGAATCAATTCAGTGATGTATCAATAGGGTTAGTCATGTTGGTTCCATTCCATAGTTACAAGGATTAAAGCAGGTAACAGTCTGCATATAAGTGACCCACCACGTAATGGACCTTCCATAAAAAATAGTTCCATTCCCCTTCTCTGTTGACTCCTTCCTTTCCCAACCCTGGTAGGACAGAGAACTTAGAGAGGCTGGAATGTGTGCAGCATGACTTAGAACTACAAAGAGTTTCTGGTTAATTAACTCTCAGTTAATCAGATAATTCAATTAACCACAGCACTGCCATTCCCCTGAGCAATTGGTTAATTGAAGTTTTGTTGTATACAAAGCATTACAGAGTGTCATCCAGTAACACTACTTCTAGAAAAAACAGAGGCAAATGAGGATATGACCTTTGAGTCAGCCTCCAACTCAGCCATCTCTTCGCCCTCCAACCCCTACCTGTCCTGGGACCCTCGTTCAATTCATCTGCTGGACACTATGGCCAACAGCACCAGAGTTCCTGCCCCATTAAAGATGAATGGCACCAGGGTGTTCATCCCACGAGCGCCCCACCCCCACCATCCTGTGCACATGCTGTAGGGCAATGCGGTGGGTGGAGAGGGGAGTCTGATCTTTATTTACTGCATGAATCAGGGTTCTTTACAGACACAGAACCAATAGGATATAGTTATATTGAAAGAGAAGTAGCATAAGCAATTGGCTAATGCGGTCTTAGAGGCTGAGACATCCCATCTGCTGTCCAAAAGCTGGAGGCCCAGGAAGGCTGGTGGTGCGGTTCTGGTCCAAACCCAAAGGCTTGAGAACCAGGGGAGCCAATGGTATAAGTCCCAGTCCAGTTCAAAGGCATGAGAACCAGGAGCACTACTGTCCAAGGGCAGAAGATAGATGAGCAGCCAAAGCAGACACCAAATTCACCCTTCCTCTGCCTTTTCTCTTCTATTAGGCCCTCAGTGAACTAGATGATGGCCCCCCACATTGAGTGAGGGTGACTTCTCACCCAGGATACCATACAAATGCTAATCCTCTTGAAACACCCTCACAGACACACCGAGAAACATTTTACTAGCTACCTGGGCACCCCTTAACCCAGCCAAGGGATACATAGAATTGACCATCACCCTTCCCTTCTCCTTCTTCTTCACTCACTATCCAACATGGCTCTTCCACATTTCTTCTCTCCTAAAACTTCCTCTCTTATAAGGGACCTCTTGGAAAAGGAGGATGTGTCCAACAGAAGGAACTCTACCATTGACTTGCCATTCACCCAGTCCATCCAGAATAGTCTTGACGTACACCTGTGATCCCGGCAGAATTAATATTATGGCTCCCCCACTCTCACTGTCCAAGGGTTCAGAGAATTTTCTCCGTTCCTTAAAGTTGCCTTCTCTACCTGTTCTCAAAACCCTATCCGTCCTATCTTACTTTTTTCTGTTCTTCCTCAACTATTTCCTTTTTCAACATCTTGAAAAGGACACATTTTCTGAGAACATTTGAGGCTTAGATAAGTCAACAAGAACCCTTCCTTTCAAGGACCTCTTTCCGCTTTCAAATATGATCAATTCTGCCACTTTCAAGGCATTAATTAAGACCTACATGTGCCAGGCATGGTAAAAGAGGCTCACATATACATGATTTCATGAGGACTTCTGAAAAATCACCTTTCTCTTGACTCCTCCTGTTTGAGGTTCTTAGCCAATCACCTTCCTTATTCATCAAAAAATACTTCAGATGTGCTGTCTATTTCTTTGCTTTTGGCTTCTTTCTACTTCCTAATTTCCAATAACAGCAAGCCTTCCACCCAAACACTGTTGAAATGCTCTTTTCAAGGCAACTGAGGACCCCCTTGCAAAATCTAGTCAACCTTACTAGTTCTGAACCTATCAGGCCTCCACAACATTTGACCCTTTGAACATTTGCTCATAGCTGCTTAATCACTAGGAATGTTACTTGAGTTTTCTAATGCTCACAAGTCCCCAGAAAATGTGTCCTTTCCTAAGAGGAAGGACAATGAGGAAGGATCCAGTAAAGAGGTACATGGGAAAGACTTCAGCCAGTGTGAATGAAGTACATGGCAGATGCCCCACACCTGTTACCTACTGACATTGCTAATGGCAGCCATCAAAGGTGAGGCCTCAGATGCCTGCAGAAGGGTATGTGCACTCCTCATTTCAGAAAGCAGACCGATCACACTCTAAAAAAGAAAAGTCGAGCTTAAAATGGATCCCTGAAATATTCTTTAAAAACCAAACAAACAAACAAACAAAAAAACAGCTCTGTGGGAACTTAGAAAGCAAGGAAAAACTGATGAACACAGGGGAAGGGAAGGAAAATTAAAATAAGAGGAAAACAGAGAAGGAAGCAAACCGTAAGAGACACTTAGCTATAGGAAACAAACTGACGGTTGCTGGAGGGGAGATGGGTGGGTGAGTGGGATAAATGGGTGATGGCCATTGAGGGGGGCATGTGATATATGAGCCCTTTGTGTTGTATGCAACTGACAAACCACTGAATTCTACCTCTGAAACTAATAATACAGGATATGTTAATTAAGCTGAATTGAACTCTAGAAAAAGCAAGCAACAATCCTTAGGAAAAAGAGGAGACTCTTCCCCAAACGGATCATGTTGAATTCTCTGCATTTTCCTTGTAACTACATTACCAAACCAGCCAATGAGGGAAGTGCTGTAGCAAAGAGCCTTGACTGGAGGAAGTTTTGGACAATGGCTCTCATAATTGTGTTGTTAATGATTTGGGCAAGAGGAAGCTGTCCTGTGACTTTGCCATAAAGCTTTAAAGCACTTAGCGTTTGAATTAGTGAACTGTGGCACAGGTAAAACATGCATCTATGTTTGCCGATGCCATGAAGAGATCCAGAATGACGTCAGCGGACTGGAACTAGGAAGGTCTGAAGAGGCTGGAAATAGAAATAAATCATATGGGGCGTCTGGGTGGTTCACTGGTTTAAAGCCTCTACCTTCGGCTTAGGTAGTGATGTCAGGGTCCTGGAATCGAGCCCTGCATCGGGCTCTCTGCTCAGTGGGGAGCCTGCTTCCCTTCCTCTCTCTCTGCCTGCCTTTCTGCCTACTTGTGATCTCTGTCTGTCAAATAAATAAATAAAACTTAAAAAAAAAAAGAAAGAAATCATAATGTGATGAAATTGAGAGGGAATAAATGTTAAATTCTGCACCAGAGTCCAAAACCCAACATTGCAAATATAAATCACACGTGCCATGGCACAGAAGCGATGTGTGTGGAAAAGTCCTGGATTGTAGCTTAAAGACGCTAGCCACCCAGAACTGCCAGGACATCTTTACCACCAAGCAAGGAGACCTCACCTGGAATTCACGCTCACCTGGAGGAAGCAACAAGGTGATGATGAGGGAGAGGTCCGATGCAGCGGGAGAGGGAATCAGCTGTGCCTGAAGCAGACACAGTCCCCAGTCCTTTAAAGAAGCCAATACGTTTCTTTATTTTTTTTCTCAAACTATTATGAGTGGGGTCTCTGAAAAACTTGCCACTGGAAGAGCCCTGATTAAAATAATAGTGAACATTCATTGGCTGTTTATCTGTGCTTCCTCACCTTCTAGCTTTGTTAGCACGGGCAATAAGATCTTTCCAGCCTCAGTTCTGCATCTATAAAATGGGAATATACTTGTTCTCTGTCCCATGAAACAAATTAATGCACACTGAGCAGGTTCAGACAGGACTTGTAATCAGCTTATGGTCCTAGAGGTCGGAAGTCCAGGCACAGCGGGGTCAGACTCTCTGCTCAGTGTTCAACAGAGTCAAAATCAAGGGGTCGGGGGCTGCATTCTCATCCAGAGCTCAAGGTTCAGTGCCAGGCTCATCGCGCATGTGGTCGGCAAATCCAGTTCCTTACAACCCTGAGACGGAGGATCCCACGTTCCTCCCAGCGCCCAGCCAAGGGTCGCTCTCAGCCACCAAAGAACCTGCTCAGATTCTTTACCACAAGGTTCCTCCATCTTCAAACTAGCAAAAGTCCTTTCCTTACACTTCCTCCCCTCCTGCTCTGTATCTCTAAATTTCTCTGCCTCTGACCTCTAGAGCCAGATTTTTTTAAATGTTTAAGATGCTCATGCAATTAAATCCGTCCCACCCTGATCATCTCTTTTTCTTAAAGCCTACTGTGCCAGATAACGTGTCTCATCATGGGAATGAAATCATCACATTCACAGTCCTGGGGATTGTGCAGGGTGTCTACACTGGGGATATGCATCTTGGGGGACCCTCTTAGAGCTCTGCCTACCACCAGGAATCATAATAACACTTAGTCTGCAAGATTATCATGAGAACTGAGATAAGGCATGCTGAGCTCTAAGCACAGTGCCAGTCATGTAGCAGTCATTCAATGTCCTCAGTGTCACTTTTCTTACCAGACGTATGAATCCAAGATGTCCTGATCCCTGGAATTTCTTTCCAGAGACAATCTTTGTTGGCTCCTCCAGCTCAAATCTACCCTCTCTCCATATCAGAGCTTTCCACCCACCACCCTCCAGCCCCATTCCGCCGTGTTCCAGTCACGGATGCCCAGGGAGCTCCACCTCATCAAACCGCCACTCTGGAAGCCCATGATGATGTTTCCACTGGAATGCCAAGACACCAATTCCTGCTGGTCTCCCCCGAACTCAGCACAAGGCTCGCCACGGGGATTACCGAAAGCCTTCAGAAACATAATGTGGAAACTAGATCTGCCTCTGTCAACAACACACTACAATCCTGTCCCTTTAAAAAAAGGAGGGGGAGGTCTTCTGAAAGCAGATAAAGACAATCTAATGGAAAACGTCATATGCAATCCTAAGTAGGAGCTATGGCATCATATTTAGTAACAAATTTTGTTTTGTTTTATATTCCTCCCCTAAATTATTTATAGGAAAAACATCAACGTGCCTGCTGCTTCCAGCCTGATGAGGTTTTCTTGATAAACCCTGGGACTGGGGAATCGGGGAGCCTGGATGATATTTCCAGCTTTGCAGCCAACTCTCAGAGTGACCTCAAGCAGCAATCTTTCTCTCCGGACTTCAAGTTCTTCCTCTGTGGGGGAAGGACACAGATCAGTGATCCCAGAGCCTCCTTAAACCCTAGACTCACATAATCCTGGAATACTGTCTCCACCCTTCCCTCTCTGGGTAACTTTAGTGCCCACAGCTCACAGTGTAGCGTACCATTGTCCTACGACCATGTCTCCCCGAACGTGTGATGCATCCCCAGGTGTGGGAGGTGTCTCTCGATGCATGACGTCTCTCCAGGCCACTGGCTGTTGTACACTTAGTTCATTTCCCTCCTGGATATTCACTATGTGCCAACCCTGGGTCATAGTCTGTGCTGGACCCAGAGGATACCGTGATGGATGAGACCCGGTCTCCTCCCACAAGGATGTCACAATCCAATAAAAATCTGGCTGTCACCATGTGATCGCAGTCTAGTTCTGGACACAAGTTTTAGAGGACAATGCCAGGCACAGGGCTCCGGAACAAGGTGTGGAGGACAGTACAAGGGAGGAGGAGCTGACACAGCATATTGAGGGACAGAGAGAAGATGGCAAGCGTACAGGGCAGGGGAGAACATTCCGGGCTGTTGGTGTCTGGAATGTGCAAAGCACTGGGGACCATTGAGGGACGGAGCTTGGAGAAGCGGGCAGGGTAGCAGATGACAGAGAGGCAGGCGGGAGCCAGGTCTGGAGGGCTTCGTATAACAAGCCAAAACTCTCAGGTTGGGTCTTACAGACACCTGGGAGCCCTTTGTAAAGACCTCAGATGGAGGACTCACAAGGGAAGACTGACATTTTTTAGAGAAATTGGTCTGGCAGACAATACCCACTGCATTGCATGACCCCAGACAGCACCTTTCCCATCATATCCTGGGTCAGTGGGGAGTCAAGGACCCCCTGGACCCCTGGGTCCAGGGGAGTCAAGGAGCTTTGCAGCTCTGCAGACAGCAGGGACAGGGGTGGCCTGAAGGGGACATGACTGAAGCAGAGAGAAGTCAGGGGACGGCAGCCATAGCCTAAGAGAGATAGAGAAGAAATTCAGAACCGAAGCAGCAATATCACGCTACTCCCTCCACAACCCAAAGCACCTGACTCGGTAATCAATGCTCGATTGGAGTAACCAAGTGGCTTAAAAACAAAGCATTAATACCCCCCAAGTTATGCACTCAGCAGTAAAGGCACCAGCTCGATGGTTAGACGTGTAGCTGGTCTCCTCTGCGCTGCAGACCCTGTGCCCAGACAAAGGGCTTCCGGGCTGCAGCCTTCACGGGGCCTGCAGCCCGGAGCGCCCAGGACTGAAGTCAGACCTCCCTCATCCTGGAATACTCCCTCCTTCGGCTGAGCTCCCAGCCGCGGGAGCCACACGCAGGACGCTGGGAGGAAGGAAGTGAACCTGCAGATCCAGCCCACCGGAGGGAGCCCCAGCAGGCTGCACGTTGGGTTCTGGCCCTGCCCAAGCACCCTCGCCCGGGTTTGCTGAGCTCCACAAGCCCCTCTCACCCTCAAAGCCCTGGGTTTGGATGGAGGAGGAGTCAGAGTCAAAGGCCTGGCCCAACCATAAATCAGAACCAGGTTTCCTTTGAAGTTCATTTGCTCCCCAAGGAGGTAAATCAAAAGGAATGGGAGTGCCTGGAAGGATAGTTGACAACATTGCACACACACACACACACACACACACACACACACACACACACACATTCAATCAGGAAACCAGCCCAGAAAGTCTCATCTTTAAAGATCGCTCCAACAAATGGCATCATGCCCGTTTTCCATTATGACCCGGCACTACAAGGTAATTGAAAAGATGCCCATGACAAGGATGATGGTAAAGCACTGACACTTCTCCGGGTAATTATATGATCAAATTATGAAGGCCTCTGGGCCAACATCTCAGCTTTGGAAGACCCATCGTTCCCTACTGGAGGGAGGAAGAAAGGGACCCTGGCAAGTACCTCTCCCTACCATTGGGAAGGGACTCCCTTCTCCCTTCTCTACATTCCCTTTGAATTATCAGAGGCCGACGATTCCCTCCTGCATGTCGGGTGCTGGCATTTTCCGGGTCTGCACGGCTAGTTGTTTTGCCACAGCCTTGCAGAGATGAGCCCTTGCAGGGGAAAAACAACATGGGGAGGATCTTGAGGTTCGGATTGTTACCCTCATGTAATCAACATGTGTCATATAGAAGCTGTCCAGTCCTGGGGTGATTTCTTCTGCACCCACGGATATGTTCGGATCTCCAAAATCTGTGAATGCAAATTGAGGCCAGGTTTCCATTAATGTCCAAAAAAGAACGATGTGGAGTTCTACCTACCTATGCAGGCTTTCAGAGTCCCTCATGTGTGTACACCCTGAGTGTTTGGGGGAGACCCGGGGTGTGACCCTGGAGAAGCAGAGAACCCGGGTTTCCACTGAGATGAACCCAGTAAGGAGAAGGAGCACAGCCTCTTGAGTGTCCATCTACACCCCCCTTGGGGACAATCAGACAATCAAGTACTGTCCAATAAGGAGGTAAGAAATAGCGTTTGATTTAAAAAACAAATATGGGGGCACCTGGGTGGCTCAGTCATTAAGCATCTGCCTTCTGCTCAGGTCACAATCCCAGGGTTCTGGGATCAAGCACTGCATTGGGTTCCCTGCTCAGCGGGAAGCCTGATTCTCCCTCTCCCGCTCCCCCTGCTTGTGTTCCCTCTCTCACTGTCTCTCTCTCTCTCTCTCTCTGTGTCAAATAGATAAATAAAATCTTGAATGAATAAATAAATACCAAATATGAGAGGCTGCTCTCTGGGTACGTCCCTTCCTCCAAAGAGAATGTATGCAAGCAGGCCTCTACGTCATGAAGGTCAGGTGGCCCACCAGAGGCAATCAAGCTCTTTTGTTTAATAAAGAACCCGAGATGAGTCTCTTCATGTTCAGGAGAGTCTGAGGAAGGAAAGTGGTTCTCAGGGAGAGAAGATAGCGGACAGGGCCGGTTAAGGTGCCGGGTCCTGCCTGGCATTGTCTGTCAGTGGCCCAGGAAAACCTGGAGCCTAAATCTGTAAGAGAAATTAGTATGGTAAGCAGCATCATGTTCACGCCCAGAAGAGAATTCAGAACCCAAGAGCCAACCCAATACCATGCTCACAGACATGGCTCGTGTGGGAGGGCACGCACGCGTCCATCAGGGTTAGAAGGAGGCGGCCCGGTTAACTCTGTGGCCACCACGTGAGTCAACATTTCAGCCAGTTGTGCAACTGGAGTGCAGTTGGACCCGATGTGTCTCCGAAGGGCACATTTCCCTGGTTGATCCTTGAGTCGGGTGCTGAGCCTTAAAGCTGTGTGCCCTTAGAATGTTCTAGAATACGCTGGTAAACCCAGCCATAAGACAGATGCATGAACGTGATCTAACAAGCCTTTTCACTCCATATCCCATCGCTGCTTTCCAGCCAGATCTACTGCCTCCCACTCGTTGGGCTCCAGCCACACTCCCAGGCAACCCACACGTACCCACGCTGTGCTTCCCTCTGCTCCCAAGGTCCTTTCCCCTCTCCACTGAGGGATATTTGATTCCTCCTCCAAGACCCCGCTTAGATGCCGCCTCCTCTGTGGCATCTCCCAGACAGACTGGATGAAGCCAGGGGACACTGGCCAGACGTGCTCATTTACAGGAAAGAAGGTGTCGGAAGATGCAGGGGGCAGGACAGTGACGGAGAGGTGTGCCGGCTTGGGCAGGAGAGAAGGAACCAGCTCGGAGGTACAGTCATAGGCTCCTTGGAAGAATCCTTTTTTTTTTTTTTTTAAGATTTTTATTTTTTTGACAGACAGAGATCACAAGTAAGCAGAGAGGCAGTCAGAGAGAGAGAAGGAAGCAGGCTCCCCGCTGAGCAGTGAGCCCAATGTGGGGCTCAATCCCAGGACCCTGGGATCATGACCTGAGCTGAAGGCAGCGGCTTTAACCCACTGAGCCACCCAGGCACCCCTGGAAGAATCCTTTTAAGGATTTTTCTAGAGAGATTGCCCCAAGCACAACACTTTGCAAACTCCCTATTCCTGGAAGATTCAGCATGATGTCAAGTGGTACCCTCAAATCACAGCACCCAATGCAGTCAGTGCTTTCTGAGCCTCCCCTCTCCCTACCTAGACGGAACAATAGGTTGCCCTTGACCTTTCCACTAAAGGAACGCATCCACTTCCAGCCCAGCGTGACCCTCCATGGGCCGACCTCTGTCATCCTGTCATCGTTGGGCGACAGTCCATCTCACCTTGACCTTTAAGACTGTGTGTATTCTTTCTTTGCACCGTGACTTGCCTTCCAGCTACAGTCTTGTTGTTTGGGGTTGGTTTGGTTCTTTCCTCTCTTCCTTGGCTCAAAATGTGTGTACATAGCTTTTTTTTTTTTTCCTTTTTTCATTGTGGAAGAATGCACAAAGCATAAACTCGCCGTTTTAATCATCTCAACGTGTACGAGACGGCAGCGCCGAGGACATCGGCGGGATTGTGTAACCGTCACTGCTTCTGGTTCCAGAACTTTCTCATCACCTCAGAAGGAAACCTCGGACGCATCAAGCAATTACTCCCCTCCGCCCGCCGAACCGAACGTAACTTGCTGTCTCTGTGGATTAGCATTTCGTATTAATGGAATAACAAAACAGGTGAGGCTTTGCGACTGGCTTCTTTCATTTCCCATAACATTTCCAAGGTTCACCCGGGCTGGGGCATGGCTGAGTTCTTTGTTCCTTTTCATGGCTGGGCTGTCTTCCATCGTGTGACCAGATCACATTTTGTTTATCCGTTCATTCATGGTTGGATACTTGGGCTGTCTCCCTCCTTCTGGCGAGTGTCGACACTCAGAGGGTCACTCTGAACATTTACTCGCATTTGTTTGAATGTCTATTTTCCACTCTTTTAGGCATATATGTGGCTGGGTCACACGGCAACTTTGTGTTTAATTCATCGAGGAGCCGCCAAACTGTTTTTTATGGATAATTGACGAGGCACGTCTCCCCCACTCCGTCTACTCCCAAGGATGCTCCTTCCGTGGGTTGGCTCAAGGGCAGCAGCTAGAATTTGGAGAACAAACCAAGATTTGCCCTGACTTATTGGAGAATGCCTTGGGCTTCCCCCAGTCTTTCCACCTTTGGGCGGGAGGGGCCGGGTCCTGCCGAATCGGCATGTGGTTCTGGGTTCTCCACGGCAGAGGCACAGAGAGGGCTGGAGGGCTGCCAGTCACTGGCTGTCACGAGTCAAGCCCAGTGGAACATTCTTCACCTCTTCTGGAATCCTATGTGGCCAGAACTCAATCACGTTCTCTCGATCTACCCCCAGAGAAGAAGAGAAAGTGTTCTCTTCCTGCCTATTGGGGATGAGGAAAAGGAATCAGGGTTTGATGAAGATGTCAGGTTCTTCCAGAAAGGCTGGAGGGCGTTCACGGTAGGAGCCATGGCGAGCTGTGGAGAAGCAGCCAGAGGCCTGGTAGGAGGGTCAGCAGAACGGGTGCGGGTGGGTAAGAGGGTTAGACAATGAATGGGAATAACAGTCACCCCTGGCGACCAGGAGGCAGGAGAGGGGCTCACACCAAGCCCTGGAGCACCCCTTCCAAGACATGTCCAAGCCCAGAGGGGTTTCACGGGGTTGCAGAGCGGGGAAGAGCCAGAAACCTCCTCTTAATCCAGTCCTGCCATTTTACAGAAGAGGAAATCGAGGCACCAAATGAGGAAGAGACTTGACCCCATGAAGGCGCAGGCAATGTTGGTCTTTGGTCAGTCATCTTGTGGAGCAGAATTGCATTTCCCCCAGGAGCAAGCTAATAATGTTCCGAGAAAGAGAGAGAGAGTGTGTCACGTTCAGAGCGGGAGCTCATCTGAGCCACCTCTGGGGAAACAGAGACATACTCCTGACACCTCAGGGACATGCAAGGCGAGCAGTCACGCTCGTGGTCCCCGGAAGCCTGAGCAGCATTTGAAACTCTGGGCCAGTCTGTCCTGGGAGACCACGCCCCCATGTACCCTGCTTCGACTCCTGACTGTTCCCGTTCACTCCAATCCTGGTGACAACCTGCCTCTGATGCCCGCCCCCCATTCTGGGGCAAAAGGCATCAAGTTCAAGAAAAATGGACCTGACAGGTTAAAGCAAAACAAAAGGAATGGAACAACTACCAAAGCCCCGTGAGTATTTTAAAAGGGTTCAATAACGCAAAATGCTCTTCTTAATAACAAGAGGCCGTAGCGTATGACTACTCCAGCACGACAAAACCAACTGTCAGGGTCGTGTCGGGGGCTGCCAACACCGACAGAGGCGAGAAGCCCTGGATCCCCGAGTGGGCCTGACTCGCCGATGGCAACTGCCTCCCCTTTCTCATGAGGTGTGAGTTGTAGCTGCTCTGCCTTTCGGCTCCAACAGGAACCGTAATGGGGTGAATTAATGGAACGTTTTCCAAGTCCCCCTGTAATTTTTTTTGATTGCCGTTATAAAACACACCGTATAACCTCTCTTGCTCTTGTAATTACCGGTACGTGAGATTCCAGTCATTCCCTCTTTATGAACGATCATCACCTCTAAAGGAAGTTTCCCTGGTCATTGTTAGGTGGCTTTCGGTTTGATAACAGAAATTATAAACCGCCACAGCCCACTATTACAGGCCATAAAATCCATGTCACGTAACGTTGCGTGTAATTACATCCTGTCTTACATCGCTCATCTCTCCATTGTCAGCCTGCACTGTGATTATCTGTGTATACGTCTGTTTCCTCCACTAGATTCTGGAACGTTCGAGGGCAGGCACCTGCTGTATGAAATTCATCTCTGAGCCCCTAAGCATCGAGCATAGGTCAGCCCCCAGCCCCGAGACGCTTATTTCTTGAGTAGATGTGTGGTTGGACGGGAATCAGACGCGGCATCCAGAATGATTCACTTCTTTCAATCAGAAAACACTTCCTCCCGCAAACCATTTTTCTATGCATAATACTGGTTTGTTTGATTCCTTTATCTTCCAACCCAATCTGAAGGAAATGATCCTAAATGTTAAAAATCCTGATCTCTGAAGAGCAAGACAAACAGTGGGTCGTATTTCCTTCTTCATATGATCTCATGTTTTCCAAATTCTCTCCGATGAATATAGAGTTCGTTCCTATCTGAACCTACTTAGTGAAGGTAGCCTCTAAGTGCTAATTCCATAAAAGTGACAGGCGCAGTGAGTGGAGCCTAGGGCAGACTGCCCTCCACGTGGGAGGGGCTGCTCACATAACCAAAGTCACTCTCATTGCTAACTGCCTGGACCACCTTGAAACAGACATGTCAGGGCTCCGACCCTGTTTCCTCATCTCCAGAATTAGAGTGGTCATTCCCAGAAAATCTGAAGTTCTCTCCAGATCCCCAGTTTTATGCCATAACTAATTTTCTGTAAGAAGTGATCCACATTGGGGCGCCTGGGTGGCTCAGTGGGTTAAGCCTCTGCCTTTGGCTCAGGTCATGATCTCAGGGTCCTGGGATCAAGCCCTGCATCGGGCTCTCTGCTCGGCGGGGAGCCTGCTTTCCCCCTCTCTCTCTGGGCCTGTCTCTCTGCCTACTTGTGCTCTCTGTCTGTCAAATAAATAAATAAAATCTTTTTTTTTTTTAAAGTGATTCACGTCGTTTGTGAAACGCAGATAAAATCATCTGAGAACGTCAAGGATGGTGACGTTACCTCTAGCCGGGAGCTCAGGATGAGTATCATGGGGGAAAGCGAGCCTGGGCTGGATTTGGAAGCGAGGGTGGGACGTCACGGTGCAGTGAAGACAGCAGAAGGGCTTCAAGGACAAGCTGCAGAAGCAGAGAGAGGGGAGGCATCCTCTGCAAGGGGCAGAAGAGAAAAGCGAATGGAGAGAAGTTTGGGGCATGAGGTTGACCAGAGAGTAACCCTCAAGACGGTAGAGCTCAGAGTAGTGTTGACCCTTGAACACCAAACATGGGTATGAACCACATGGGCCCACCTGCACCAAGGTTGTTTACCGCACAACGAAGGTCGTCTCCCTTCTTTGTGCTGTTCTTGACAACACGTTCTCTCAAGCTTACTTTATTGTAAGGATGCAAGATAAAATACATACAAGGTACAAAATATGTGTCCATCAACTGTTTCTATGATGGCTAAGACTTCCAGTCAATGCTGGGCAACTGGTCCTTAAGTTCTAGGGTGTGAGAACTTACAAACGGATTTTCTGCTGCGCAAGAGGTCCGCGTTCCTAACCGTCCACGTTGTCAAGGGTCAATGGTCTATGACTGAATCTTTGCCTGAAATAAAGCCGTAGCGTGGCTGTAATGACTGGGTGCCTTGGGTCACAGTGGAAGCCACTTAACTCCCCAAGATGCGGACTGATGTCCCAGCATCACCGCAAAGGGGGTGAAGTATATTCCCAACAGAAGATAGAAGCACACCTGTATTATCATATTTTAACTTAAAAACATACAAACAGGCATCCCTTCCTTGGAACCTGAGTTCCAAATCACCACCTTATTTACTAAAAGCACAACAAGAACTTTAGAGACACTTTCAAGGAACAGGAACCCAGAACCCTTCCCAATTTATACACTCTTCCCCCAAAATTTTACAGTTGCTTTGCCTGCACTCAATTTGATAGCAGTTGTTTTTTTTTTTAAGCAATTTGCCGTTATTAAGTCTTTCCCAGACATTCGACTTAATTTCCATGGCAATGACAACTCTATTACTTTCATACTCACATTTCATCAGTACTGCAATATTTACCTAATTCTGTAATTGCTATAACAAATATATTTTGCATGAACAGGTTCGGGACAAGCGTAATTGATTCCCGGGAAGCACGCAATTTCCCCGGTTGGAAGAGCTGTGAGCCCCGGGGACGCAAGGGTGCTGGGCGGTGGGTGTTACAGAGGGGAGGAAGAGTGCTGGTTAGCGCAGCAAGACAGGTCAGTTGGGAACATGGTGAGCTGATAAATGTGTAGCACCCAGCTCTGGGCGGGGAGCTGAACTGGGGTGTTTGCAGGTTTCTGTGCTGTCAGTCCTTTCAGGGTAACGTCCCTGAATGTGGAGTTGAGAAGAGATATGTACAATCAGCCCTCATGACCTGGAAACACCAGCTCCAGGACACACTGGTGAAGAGCGTCCCTTTGGCCATGGCAATGCCACATCTCTTGAAGTGGACCACGAAGCAAGCACACATGCTCAAGAATTTCCAGGGGAATGCTTTTCCCATAGGTTACATTCTTCCCTAGCTCTTGGTGGGTGCTGAGTTAGGGTGGCTTACTCTGTAGGATGGAGCCCCAGGCTGCTGACCTCCAATACAGTATAATGTCTTTGACAAATCCTAGAGAGGAAATGTCAGCTATCTCCAAGGGGCTGTCCACATGAGGCTTGGGGGCCACCAGGACTGGCATGAGGTGGGGGACCCGAGCACCCAGCTCCTGGGCTTGGATGGCAGATGCTTCATGGTTCCTCTCTTCCTAGGCATCAGACTCCTTCAAGCTCCTATAGCAAGAGGATCATAATCTGGGTGGCTTAAACAGCAGAATTTTCATGAAATATTTTCACAAAATAACCTTTCAGCAAAGATTGCGCTGGGTTTCTCCTCTGTTGTGTCTGTGTCTTTCTCTGCTTGCAGTCGCTGTGCTGACACCGGCAACACACCTTCAGGCTGGAAAGCTTCCCGAGTCACCTGCATCAGTCATGTGACCCCAGACTCAGAACAGATCCCCAAGAGGCGGAGGACAGGAGATGCTGGGATGGACCTGCACAGGCACAGGCGGGACCTCATCCTGATGTGCAATGGTGGACAGCTGGAGAAGAAGACTTATCTGGGAAGGAAGGGAATGAGGTCTCATAGAGACTAATGGTGGCATTTCCTGCCAATGCATATGTAAAAACTTACCACCCCCATCCCCCAGAATGGAATAGTTCCTAATAGGAATTAGGCCATGAGGGGGGAACCCTTATAAATGAGATTAGTGGCCTTATAAGTAAGGGCTAAGAACTCCCTCATCCCTCCCACCACATGAGGACACAGAGAGAAGATGGCCGTGCCTGAACCAGGAAGCAGGCTCTCACCAGACACCAAATCCGTGAGCATCTTGATTGTGAACTTCCCAGAGTCCAGAACTAGGAGGGGAAAATTCTGCTGTTTAAACGACTCAGGTTATGATCCTCTTGTTATAGAGGCTTGAAGTAGTCTGATGCCTAGGAAGAGAAGAACCATGAAGCGTCTGCCACCCAAGCCCAGGAGCTGGGTGCTCGGGTCTCCCACCCCATGCCAGTCCTGGTGGCCCCCAAGCCTCATGTGGACAGCCCCTCAGAAATAACTGACCTTTCCTCTCTAGGATTTGTCAAAGACATTATCCTGTACTAGAGGTCAGCAGCCTGGGGCTCCATCCTACAGAGTAAGCCACCCTAACTGAGCACCCGCCAAGAGCTAGGCATTCACAGGACAAAGACTTGCCCAGCTCTGCCACCCGCTGCCCGCTCAGGTGGCAAGTAAGCAGATTACAATTCTTCAGTGATACTCAACGTCTCCCATGTTATACGCAACCTACTACTCCATCAAAGAGCCCGGGTCTCCAATCAAGTGAAACCCCAAACCCACATTTTTCTGAGGAGGAAATTAATGTGTTTACAGATATTCTATGGTGGCTGTCATTCACAGAGCTAAGGACTCCAACGGCACGGGACTTTCTGTTGGTGTTTTACAGCACGAGTGAACAAAGCAGCAATTCCTTTAGTAATCAGTGATTGTTGCAAATCTGGTGAGCATAAATATTATTATGGCAATTATTGTAAAATGCATGCGTTGAAAAGAAATGGTCATAGATGTGGAGGTAGAGACTGTTGAGGGTATGAGAATTCTTAGAAATCCTCGGGAAGATCCTAGGGTCTGCTGTCCACCTGCTACTTCTGTGAACACACACCAGGTTGATAACCACCAAGGACTGGATGCTCTCAAGGAACCTTCTCGTGCCTCTTGGCCGTTTCTGCAGACTGATTCTCTAGAACTTGACCCTCTCTAGTATGTCGCCAGCTTCCTTCAGCAGTTAAGTTCCCGCACCCCATTCCCTTCTCAGGAGATCTCTCTCCACAGGAGGGTGGCTGAGCAGGTCTTCGGCCATAAACATGGGGTGGCACTTGTCCTACCACAGACGTCTCCCTGGGGAAGCTGGCACTGGCATGACCACAGCCCTGTCTAGTCCTAGGCTCCAAAGAAGATCCTCTTCCCATTCTCAGAGCCCACTGCGACCCAGACAGCTGACACTGGAGCCCCTTTCCAGCCCTGAGCCCCTTCCTTTTGGTCTCAGGTTGTCTCATGCTCTTTCATTTCCCTAAAGAAGTCCCAGGAAATTAGACTCATTCAGTCCCTCTGACTCAGATCTCCCTCCTGCACAAAGCATGGGGGCCACCACCTCCAGATGCCATGGGAGAGCAGAAAGGAGAAGGACCAAGGGCCTCGAGGAACTATGACACTGGGGGGAACAGCAGGTACCACTTCCAAAATGTGATGCCACCACACTTCGAGATGTCACTGGGGAGGGAGTGGGTGATAAGACCCCCAAAACATGCTCAAATGGGCCATAAGACACCTATGAAGGAGAGGGGTCTGGGCGGCCCTCCCCTCCCCCTCTCTCCCTCTCAATAGGGAGAGAGCATCAGCAGCAGGACACAAACCTCAAAGAAACCTCTCACAGGACTCTCCTCCTCAGGCCCCAGACTTCAGAAACCAGCCCAGACAACTTTCTGTTTTGAGAACAATACCAATTAATCTTCTCAGCAGGGAAAGTGCCGTCTAGTTCCAGCCTGAGAAGAAAGGGATTCTACGCCCCTATAGGAAGAACTAGAGGAAGAAAGCAGGAGCTCTCATCACAGATCCATGAGGTTCCAAGATGGGGAAGACAGTGGGGTAGATGGGGGCACCTGGCCTAGTGCCTTGGCTGCCTGAGGGCCTGGCCTGGCTCCCTGAAATCCCTGTGATCTCCTACATTCTGCCTCCCTCCCTCCCTTCATGCTGCCGTAATGAAATACCACCCTGGGAGGCTAATGAAAATCATACACTTATTTCTCACAGGTCTGGAGACTGTTAGTCTGAGATCAGAGTGACAGCACAGCCAGGCTCCTCTTCCAAGTGATAGACTTCTCGCTGCATCCTCACATGGTGAAAGGGTGAGGGAGGGAGTTCTGTAGGGTCTCTTTTATAAGGGCACTAATCCCATTCATGGGGCTTCCACCCTCATGACCTCATCCCCTCCCAAAGGCCCTGACTCTGAATGCCATCCCATATGGGGGTTAGGATTTCAACATGAATTTGGAGGCAAACATTCAGACCATAACCTCCCACCCCTTGCCCCCCCCAAACTCATGTCCTTCTCACATGCAAGATGCATTCCTTTTATTCCAACAGCCTCAAAAGTCTTAACTTGTCCAGCATCAACTTCAAAGTCCAGAGCCCAAAGTCTCATTAAATATCATCAAGTCGGGTGTCAATGAGACTGGGTTATGATTTCATTCTGAGGCAAATTGCCCTCCTGCTGGGAACCTGTGAAATCAAATACATTTTATGTTTCCAAAGTACAGTCAGTGGAGCAGGAGTAAGACAGACCTTGTCGTTCCAAAAGAAATAGGAGAGAAGGAAGGGGTGATAGGTCCCAAGCGAGTCCAGAATCCAAAGTGATCAATGACATTAAATCTTAAAAAGCTTCATCATAAAAAAAAAAAGCTTCATCATTACTTATTTATTTATTTGAGAAAGAGAGAGAGAGAGTGTGTGTGTGTGTGTGTGTGTGTGTGTGCGTGTGTGTGTGTATGTGAGCAGAAGGAACAGAAGGAAAGAAATCCCCAAGCAGACTCCCAGCGGAGCATGGAACCCTACGCAGGGCTCCATCTCACAACACTGAGCTCATGACCTGAGTCAAAATCAAGAGTCAGAGGCCCAGCTGACTGAGCCACCCAAGTACCCCATGGACCTCCTTCTTTTCCTGCAAATAGTCTCCTCCCACGTGGGGGGGAAGATGGCTCCTAACCACCAAAGAGTCACATCCTTCTAACACCGTGGTCCTAAGGGCCAAAGGCAGGCCTTCCAGCTACACCTCACAGAAAAATCCAGGGAAGAAACTCTGATTGGACCAACTAGAATCACATGCTCATGCCTGAACCCAACCCCACGGCCAGGGGGATGGAGGCTTCCAAGTAGCCAGACCCAGTCAGGTGCCCCGTCCTCAAGCAAGGAATGAGATCTCAGCTGGTTCTGCAGTTGACAACCCCTCCAGAGCCATTTGGGATTTCGGCATGGGAGGCAGTTTCTGGAAGGAAAGGGAATGCCCTATAACCCTAACCACCACCTATCTCTGATAAATCCTAACTGCTCTCCCTACCTGTGACCACCTCCCCTGTCACCACGTCAGCCCCCTATTTTGATACAGGAATCATGTCCGTCTTCTGCACATTCCATCTTTCCCGAGTTTCCATCACAGGCCTGTTAATTAGGCCTGTTCCTGCTTCGGTGCCTCTGGTTCTGTGACACAGGGCTGTAGGGAAAAGCAGCTAAAGAGGGCTAATTAAGACTCAGAGTGCTTTCAATAACGTACATGGAAATGAACAAATTAACAGACGATGCCAAAAAGGCAATATTGTCCCAGTGGGAATTCCGCATATGGAGATAACATTAAGAAGTGCGGTAGTCATTGAGAGGAAACTATGAATTATGAGTGGTGTTCAGTCCCATTACCTCTGAGGTGTCAGATTATAGCAGGAAAATGTCATAAGATGTTAGGAGACAAAACAAACTGAGGTTCAGAAAGCCCTAGTGGGGGACGCCGAGTGAAGGAAACAATGAGAGGCTGAGTTGGAATGGCTTTGCTTACAGTCAGGGGACAGGTCCCAGTGAAAATGGCCTCTTCTTGCTGACTAGTCTTTGAGAGTATGTGACACCCTGCTTGGTGGATGAGGACTCCTTTTCTGTCTGCCTGGCTTGGATAAGACTGAGGAACACAGCTCTACATGCTCACGGGGGATCCAGTGGGGTCCAGTAGAGGTTTGTTTAAGACCGTGGATTTCAAAATGGTGTCCCAGGACCATCGGTGTTCATAACATTTGGAAATTTCTTAGGAAGGCAAATTCTCAAGGCCCGCTCCAAACCTGCTCTGGGGTAGGGACCCTGCTAGGTGATTCTGATTCAGGCTCAAGTTCAAGAAACTCTGATCTCAGAATTAGGAGCCAGGAGAGGGGTGGGGGGGTTGGGGGGTAGTTCTGATCCAAGCTGTGCCTGTTACAGATCGATTTGATCCCTTTTGATGTTTCCATTGGCAAATCCTTCCCTAGGTTTCTATGAGAATCCTGTGAGATCACTGAAGCATTGAAAACAGGAAGAGTGACACAAATACAACCCATTAGAATGACTATTTCAGATACAAATAGTTCAACTAAGCCTGAGAATCCTGATTTGGAGGTGCCAGGGAGAGACGGTGCAAAAGTAAATAAAGGGTGTGACATGGAACTTGGGTTTCTGGAAAACATTGCAATTTTTATTTCCCAAGCAAAGGGTCTTAAAAAAAGGTTTTCTAGCTCTCAAACCCCTTTCCCTAGACAGCTCTCTGATGAGTTAAGTGTAAAGGTATCAGAAGCAGCTGGTTCTCATTTCCCTTTAAATTCACAGGAGCATAAAGATGGAAAGCACTGGGGTTAGAGACCAGTGACTTGCCAAAGCCCCTCCACAACCAAAATGGCTTCAGGTGCTCAGCTCCAGGAACATGTGGTTGGATTGTGCATCCAGGTGAAGGCCACGTGCCAAGGGAGTCGACCACAACAGAAGATGGGGCCATCCTGCGCCTGCCAAGATGGCGGCCTTGGGACTCTTGGAGAAGGGAGAGGCAGGGTCTGGGTGGATGTAAACTATGTGCTCTTCCGCACCTCAGGAGGAATGATTAGTGAGAGGGGGAAGTGAATATTTTAAAAAATACATAAAAGGGGAGGAAAAAAGCCCAAGAGTAGATGTGCAGGTTGGTGGCAGAAGGCGAGAAGGCATGGGCTGGACCTCATGTTCCTTGGATATTGATGTGTAACTTTCGAGAAGTCCTAATTGAAACTCTCCTCACAGGATGTTAGAACCTAAGAGGATTCTGAGACCTTCAAACCCACCATCTCCCTTCCTTTCAGATGAGAGTCTGACTCTACAAAGAAAGGTTTGGCTCAGATGCTAGTCCTGGTAGCTCTAGGTAGAATTCGGGTTTTGAAGCCCCTGGCAGAACGATCTGGACAAGTACCCCAAAAGCAAGGATCTAAGGCATTTTCTGCTTCCTCTTTCTCTAGGGGTCAGCGCTGATGGGGGAAGAGCGCAAAGCAATACTTGTGGGCAAATGCCAAGCATCTTGTGAGTAATATGGCTAAGAGCAAAGGATCCTGATTTCACTGTAGTGTCATATTCCAGATCAACATCTCTGAGATTCATGGAGGGCATGTCCAGCATAGAAGCATAACAGAGGGTCCTGGGGGGGAACTTGCACAAACCTTATGGCTCCCTCACTTCATACTCAGTCATTCTGGTTATTAATAAAAGTAGCTTTCAGATGTCTTTGGGTGGGGAAACCTGGGAAACCAGAAGAGCCAATGTATTGAGAGGTTTCATGCAACACTAAATCTTAGTTGCCCCGCATTGGTATGTCATCAGTTCAGGAAATAAATATTTAGATAAAATTTCAAAGCAAGAAATGCTTTTCCCTTCCCGTTTAAGACATGACCAGATCTCAGTCTCTCCACACCCCACCTCCTGCCAAACCTCTGCTCACCTTACATTTCCAATATGCTGCTCCTGCTGAGGGGCGGACAGCTTTCAACAGTCCTGCCCTGGAGCAAGACCAAGAGCAGGTAAGGAGAGGGGCTGGCATTTCCAAGTCCAAGGGCTGTGCTTGAGGTATGGTGACAAGCTACCCAGACCTGCGTGGGATCGCTAGCATGCAAAAAAGATGACCCCAGAGGCCACCTTGGATGAGTAGAGAGATTTGTTTGAACACCCTGCCCCAGAAAGCCCTGTGATTGTCAAGTGATTTACCAAGGCTGAATGTGTGTAAACGAATTTCTGGCTGCCTTTGTTTGAAGGAGGTGATTAGTTTTCCAGACTAATTGCCAGTCTCTGCTCTGACACACAAACATATACTCACATACCGAGTGGTGTCTTAACAAAAGCTTGGCCCATCCATCAGAGCCGAGCCTGTTCTTGGAGGGCTAATTGACCATGCATAAATTTCCTATTGAAAATTACAGCAAAATTTTTTTTAAAAAATGTATAAGGGGAAAAGATAGTGTTTGAAATGAATAATGAAACCAAAGGATGTTTCTTCAAGGGAAGGTAGAGGATGAAGGGCTAACAGTCATACTTCCAGTCTTTGTGAGAGATAAATACAGAGATATGGATTCAGAAATGTTCCAGACTGGCATTCAAAGCCCTCCTAAATAATGCCCCATTATGGCTTCCCAACATGAGGAGAAGCCTATGATCCAGCCAAACCAGGTGTGTTCTAGTCCTAGAACATACTTCCATCCTCTCTGCCTTCAAGTACGCTGCACCTTGGATTTCCCTGTCGACATTACTTCTGTTTGCTGAAACACAACCAACTTTTCAATGCATGAGACTTTCCATCAGCCATCTCCTTCTGAATACATCCCTTTCCTTCTTTATGCTCCTGTAACACTTTGTTTAAATGTCTCTTGGGAGCTTGAATTTTATCTTTCATTGTGATCAAAGTCTATATCCCCCTCCACATTTGACTCTAAACCACCAGAAGATGGAAACAGTAAATGGTGTCTTATTCTGCATCTTCATGTCTGGTCTTCTCCATGAGGACTCCACAAAAGGTCATCTACTTTCTCTAAATGTCTATAGCATTTTCCTATACTTGATTAAATTCAGTTGCGTAAACTGGATCGATGAATCCTGGCTCTTCTAAGTTGCCAGTTCACTCTTTCACTTACTCAAAAATTTTTCATCAGATGCTGAGTCTCTTCCTGGCTCCATGCTCAGCACTGGGAAGTGAATACAATATGTGTATTAGTCTCCTAGTGTTGCCGTAACAAAGCAACACAGACTAGGTGGCTTAAGCCACAGAAATGTATAGACACACAGTTCTGGAGACTGGGAGTCCAAAATCAGTGTGTCTCAGGGTTGGTTCCTTTTGAGAGCCATGAGGGAAGGATCTGTCCCACGCTTCTCTTATTGGCTTGTAGATGGCCATTCTCTTCTTGAACCTTCACATCTTCCCCGGTATGTCTGTGTCTAATTTTCCTCTTATAATGAGGATACCAGCCATATTGAAATAGAACCCACTGAAACAACCTCATTTTAATTCAATTACCTTTTTAAAGACCCTGATACCAAAAATGGTTACATTCTGGGGTCCTGGGGATTATGACTTGAACATATGAGTCTTTGAAGGAGACACAATTTGGCCTGTAATAGTATGACTATTACCTTGACAGAACTTAGAGTCTGTAGGAGGATAGAGATGAGGAAAGAGCCAGTTAAAATGTAGTGTATTCCATGCACAGCAACAGAAGACATAAAGGAGAGTATAAATGGGTAGATGTCTAATCCAGACATGGGGTGGGATGGGGAAATCTACCCAGAGGAAGCAATGTCTGAGCTGAGACCACTGTCCTCTGAAGAAGTTATAGAAAGTAGTTTCAGTTGCTGAAGTGGATGTCATGGAAGTTCCCCCAAGTTCAAATCTAGGTGGTGTCCACCCCACCTCTTCACCCCTAAAACAGGAGCAAGAAACACTGGAGGAGGCCAATACCTGCTCCAAGGACTCTAGCCTTCATGCTCAGAACAGTGAGTGGCACTAACGTTGTAGCAAAGACTTGCCCACAGTGGAGAATGTTAAGCAGGAAGTGATACAAGCAGATAAAGCCTGCTGCAGTCTTATAGGGAAAAAAAGATGGTGCCATGCATGAGAAACAATGGAGATGAAGGAAAACAAGCAGATTTGAGCGATAATTAGGAGCTCAAGGAGACAGCAACTTGGCAATTGATTGGATGTGGAACAAAGTGGGAAAGAACAGTGAGGAAGACACCTTGTTTCTGGCATCCAAATGGGAAGCACATGGTTGGTTTTTCCATTTCTTGTGAATGT
This sequence comes from Lutra lutra, assembly GCF_902655055.1. Lineage (NCBI taxonomy): Eukaryota > Metazoa > Chordata > Mammalia > Carnivora > Mustelidae > Lutra > Lutra lutra. Next base: position 29,461,422 of record NC_062295.1, read on the forward strand.
TTTGGAAAAGAATATGGTGAGGTAAGCTTTGAATAGAATGGATATAAGTACATTTACAATAGATCTGTGCTGCTGGCACTTAGGTATGTAGATTCGAAGCTGAGGTGAGAGATCTGGGGCAAGACATGGGAATGATCAATGTACAGATGGTTTGATGGGGTAAGCAAGAGGAACAGCATGCAGTACTGGATATTAGGACCTGACCCAATTATTTAAGGACACAGCAGCAAAAGAGAAGAACACAAAGAAAGTAATAAGAGAAAATAACTATTTAGCGTGTACTTTGTGCCAGGTACTGTTCCAAGTGTTCTATGTGTTTTAACTAATTAAATTCTCATGACAGCCCTCCAAACTAGAGGCACAGAGAGTCTGTGGAACTTGTACAAAAGGACTCTGCTAGTAAAGGCTAAATCCAGGACTAGAACACAAGCAGTCCTGCTATAAAGCCTGTGCTCTTCACTATGACATTACTGTGGCCATCAACCTAAAACATGCAAAATGGTTATTTCAGGTAAGACGGAATAGTCAGAACAGTGCCAAGTGCTCCTGAAAACTCTAGAAGGAAAAGACTGAGGAGGGCTCCTTGGATTTAGCAGGAAGCCAGCCATCAGTGATGTTCCCTACTACAGTTTCCCAAGGTGAATTTATTCAAGAAGAAAGGAATAACGATGCGTGAGTACAAACAATTCTTTCAAGAATTTTGGCAATGAAAAGAAAGAAGTATGGCGGGGCGCCTGGGTGGCTCAGTGGGTTAAGCCGCTGCCTTCGCTCAGGTCATGATCTCGGGGTCCTGGGATCGAGTCCCACGTCGGGCTCTCTGCTCAGCAGGAAGCCTGCTTCCCTCTCTCTCTCTCTCTCTCTCTCTCTCTGCCTGCCTCTCTATTTGTGATTTCTCTCTGTCAAATAAATAAACAAACTCTTAAAAAAAAAGAAAAAAAAGAAAGAAGTATGGGAAATAGAGCAGGAAACTGAAATGGGATCAAAGAAATTGCTTTATGTTTGTTATGGGAGAGACTTGGGCCTGTTTCATTGATGTTGGGAAGCAGAGAAGGAGAGAAGAAGAGAGAAGGTTCTGCATCATCAAGGTAGGTGGAAGAGATGGCATCCAGGGTACAGGTAGAGATATTAATCTTGGCCTGGAAGAGGGACAACATTTCTAATGAGCAAGAAGGGAGAAGAAGAAAAGTTCAGATGGAGATGAGATATAAGCTTGCAGGGTGGGAATTTGAAAACATTTGTGTTTGATTATTTGTATTTCCTCTCTGAAATACCAAGTGAGAACACCTGCTGTGCAGATGGGTGGAGGTGTTGGGTACTAGTGTTTGAAGAATGGCTAGGTGTTTCTTCTTCCTGAAGGAAGAAAACACGGATGATCGGTATTCCTAAAGCCTAGCATGATCATGAGATGGAGTAAATGCTCAGTAAGTGTTTGTGAATTGCTTATTACCCTCATTGGGTTGGGATTCCTGAGAATCTCAAGATAAGATCGTGATAGGAGGAGTTGGATAAGTCTACAATGGTCCATCCTTGTCACAGCCAAGTTTTCCCTAGGGGTAAAATTGATCCTGGACAGCTGAAAAGCATAAACCCTACAAGGTGCCCAAAGCATCTCCTTCCAGCAGGTATCCAAGGGCAAGATGAGGGAGATGAATCCCTCTCACAGTAACTGGGTAGGGGGTAGCTAGATAAGGGCCACCCAACATAAGGCAGAAGAGCTGGAGTAGTAATTCTTTCAAGGGTGAACAAGAGCTGCTAGCATGCCCAGGATGCATGTCCTCCTACCAAACTGGGGACTTCATTGTGGAAAGTTGTGCAATGCTCCGCCAATCCTCTGCAACATTCTTGCTCAAGCATCTAGTTAATTGTTAAAGTACAGTCCCTTAGCATAACCCAATGGAAATGTATACAGTCTTCAAAAATGAGATGCACAACCTCCACAAAATTAATGATACGTGGTCTTATAGGGTCCCTCCTCTAAAATATCCACCCAACAAATCACGAGACAGACCCTCAGCCCAACTCTTTCATCAGGAGCAAATCCTAGGTGAAACAGTGTATTACTGATCTTTGCTGCATGCTATTTCCTCTTGTTCACAAGTTGGCTAAGAAAATTATAAGATTTGAGCACAATTCTCACAAGCAAAATAAATCCATCATGTCATGCAACCAGCATTTTGTTTCATGAACCAGAGTATGCAGACACTACAGAGATCTAGTATTATCACTGTCTTGCTAGGCGTCAACCACAGCATCACCACTAGAATCCAGCCGGGTGGAATGGAGCCTTGATAAGAAATGAAGAGCAGTCCTGGGCTCTCTTTTGGAGTCAGATACAAATACGTGATTTAGCTTCAGTGACTGTGATACGCGCTCTCCCGGCAGAGCAGTAAGGATACACTTCCTGGCCTATGTAAGTGCATTGCTTTATCCCTGCAGACACACGGGCCATCCAGAAACAACTAAAATCAGAAAATTGGCATCTGCAGCACAATTAATGGGAACTCTACAAAGCAAAATTGATTGGCCTAAAATAACTCTGTCCAACAAGCCAATTCACTTGGTTATCAGAGAATACGATACAATGTGCAACTCAACCCTTCTCGGGTCCCAACCAGAAGACCAGCTTGCACAAAACTGCACAGTTGGCAGAAACCAGTGTTCTTTTGTGGCACAGGAGACTGACACCTGCTCTGAAATGTGCCAGGCTAAGACCATTCTGCAGAACTCTCAGATGTCAGCGATATACTTGTCCAGGCCCGACAACTTACACAAACTTCTTTGAGAGGAAAAATAAATATATCCACCACCATTCCCAAGCATTGAGATGGCAGTCCTCAGGATGAGAGCAGACTCAGGCTGCTCCCATAAATATGCAGCCATTATGCGGTCTTCATGTCCAATATTACTGTAGCATGGTTGGATCTAATTTGGTCCATCTAAAAATTCAGGGAAAAAAGTCTGTGAACCAAATCTCCCCATTCCTCCAAATGCACATAAGTACACAGACTTAATATTTTCTCTCCAAGAGATTTACGAGCTCCCTGAAGCTCTTCTATGAACCCCCAGGAGAGCTTCACCAGGGGAGAAGCTATATATGCTTTCTTGCCAAGAAAGCATATAAATTTTGCTTTGATGAACAGATCATATCCACACAGCTCACATTTAGCAGAAAATGCAATCCATGAGAAAAGCAGTCCTAGGTATTAGTCAGCTTTTGCTAGGTTGCTGTAGTAACAAGCAACCCCGCAGTGGCTCTTGTATATGAAACAGATATTCCTCCTTGCTCTTCTCCTTGTGCTTTGTGAGTCAGCTCTGCCCTGCTCCTGCCTTTTTCCATTCCAGACCCCAGGCTGAGAGCGCAGTCCTGCTCTGGACACACTGATCTTACTATAGAGGTAAAAGAATGGTGGTTGGACCTTGTAATGCTCTTTAAAGCCTCTGCTTGAATGCAGATACACCCCTTCTGTTCATATTCCATTACCCTTAGGAGGTAACGTGGTCAGGCCTGCTGTTGATGGGGGGTGGGAGACAGTCTCCTCCCATAGAGCATGGAGACAGGGGGTGCCATGGAATGTAATCCAATGGGACTGGGCCCAGTAGAGCGGGACAACAGATATGGTGATGCAGTCATCTAGTCTACCATATATGGAGACATGCCGATCTGTCTCACAAGCTCCAGCTTTGATTCAAGGCAAGAAACAGGAAGAAAGCAAATCCTACTTCCTTAATTGACACCCATCCAAACCCTTTCCCTGAATGGGAAGCTAATGTCATGGCCTTTGGGTCTGAGAGTCAACGTCAAGGACAGGAAGAAATTTGACTATTGAAGACACTGTTAGCTAGTCGGTGTCCCAGAGTAAGTGACCTCTTGGCCTGAAAATTTCCTCTTATACTTTATAGTTTGTGGCCGAGATAAAACCAGGTGCATCCTAGAAAACTGATTTGCTCCTTTCTATTAGGCGACAAGATCACAGAAGTGGTTCAAATTTTCATCCAGCCTCACTCACCAAAAGGCTTAAGACTTAAATTTGTAGCTTCATGGTTCTGGCTGGATTATGTCCCCTCGTTTTCTATATGGATTCTTTCTGCTCTCTACAACTTCAGTAAAAGTTTTATTTTAAACATTATTTATTCCAAATAAATTAAAATAAAAACTATTTATTAGTTATTTATCTAAATTATTTCCTTAACTATCAGTATTCTTGAAGTTTTCTTCTAGTTGGAAAGTGAGCATACTTAATACAGAAATTCAGGAAAACAACGGAAAGCAAGAAAAAGAATTATTTATAACATCCCCTCTCCCCTTGCACAAAAAATGACCCCCATAATACTTCAATATATTCCTTCCAATATTATATTTGTATCTATTTACATATAAGCATATATAAGATACATTTTATTTATTATTTATTATTTTTACATTTAAATATACATTTAACAAAGAGACTAAAATCACCTCCATTTCTCTTCCCCCCTCAATTCTCCAAAAGAGATTGGAGGCCATTATAGCCCTCCAGGATCCAGATATAATTGAATCTTTTCCAAACAGCAGTTTTAAAGCCCACACTGGCTGTTTGTGTAGTTGAGAAATAGCCACTCAGAGCTGAAGTGAAGCTGCTTTTTATGTGCTTTTGTATTATTCATCTTGACATAGTGTTTTTTAATATTAAAGTCTTACTTTATGCAGAACACTATAAATAATACCAGGGCACCAAACTGGAAAAACAAACAAACAAAACATGTCATGTAGAATTGCCCAAGTTCAAAGCTCGTGGGCCAGGAAGAGTGTGACTGTGTGCACCTGTTGCTTGGAGGTCATGGGCTGGAAAACAGTGACACGCCCCACCCCCACTCCCACCAGTTCACAGGGCTGGGTACCCTGCCACTCTATGTGTGCATGGGAACTTCTGGTAGTCTGATGGCTCTCATACTATTATCCCAACATTTACTAGTGTTGTGATTTAAAATGCCTTTTATGTCCTGTCACAACATCACTCAAGCATTCATAAGTCAGCATACAAGTGCCACGGCAAAAATACACATCCCAGAATCAATAACTCAGCAGGGGAAGTTAAAGGTAATAAAGCAGCATGGGGCATTGAGCTGTTGATTTAGGAGACACTCAGCAGACATGCAGACACATGCGAACCACGAGACGGGGACAGCAGTGCGCCCTCCCCCATGCTGTTTGTAAAAACCAAACATTGTACAGCACCCAGATGTCCATCAACAGTGGGTTGGTAACTAAATAATGGAGTGTTCCCACAAGGGAGCGCTATGCAGCGACAGGGCAGAAGGACCTCAGCTGCATGCACCTGCATAAGCGAAGAAACAAAAATACACAGTGGAAAAAAGACAGTCTCTTCAATAAATGGTGCTGGGGAAATTGGACAACTATGTGTAGAAGAATGAAACTCAACTGTTCTCTTACACCATAGACAAAGATAAACTTGAAATGGATAAAAGACCTCAACGTGAGGCAGGAATCCATCAGAATTCTCTTCAACATTGGCAACTTCTTTCAAGTCATGTCTCCAAAGGCAAAGGAAACAAAAGCGAAAAAGAACTTTTGGGACTTCATCAAGATCAAAAGCTTCTGCACAGCAAAGGAAACAGTCAACAAAACAAAAAGGCAACCCACAGAATGGGAGAAGATATTCGCCAATGACACTACAGACAAAAGGCTGGTATCCAGGATCTATAAAAAAAAAAAAAACTCCTCAAACTCAACACACACAAAACAGATAATCACGTCAAAAAATGGCAGAAGACATGAACAGACACTTCTCCAAAGAAGACCTACAAATGGCTAACAGACACATGAAAAAATGTTCATCATCACTAGCCATCAGAGAGATTCAAATCAAAACCACATTGAGATACCACCTTACACCAGCTAGAATGGCCAAAATTAGCAAGAGAGGAAACAACAAGTGTTGGAGAGGATGTGGAGAAAGGGGAACCCTCTTACACTGTTAGTGGGAATGCAAGTTGGTGCAGCCACTTTGGAGAACAGTGTGGCGATTCCTCAAGAAATTAAAAATAGAGCTTCCCTATGACCCTGCAATTGCACTACTGGGTATTTACCCCAAAGATACAGATGTAGTGAAAAGAAGGGCCATCTGTACCCCAATGTTCATAGCAGCAATGGTCACAATTGCCAAACTGTGGAAAGACCAAGATGCCCTTCAGAGGACAAATGGATAAAGAAGATGTGGTCCATATATACAATGGTGTATTACGCCTCCATCAGAAAGGATGAACACCCAACTTTTGTATCAGCATGGACGGGACTGGAGGAGATTATGCTGAGTGAAATGAGTCAAGCAGAGAGTCAATTATCATATGGTTTCACTTACTTGTGGAGCATAAGGAATAACATGGAGGACATGGGGAGATGGAGAGGAGAAGGGAGTTGGGGAAAGTGGAGGGGGAGATGAACCATGGGAGACTGTGGACTCTGAGAAACAATCTGAGGGTTTTGGAGGGGAGGGGAGTGGGGGTTTGGGTGAGCCTGGTGGTGGGTATTATGGAGGGCACGTATTGCATGGAGCACTGGGTGTGGTGCATAAACAATGAATTCTGGAGCACTGAAAAGAAATTTAAAAATAAAAATTTTAAAACATCTGTTGTAAAATTAAAAAAAAATACTCTACAACTTCCCTTATGTAAAGAAAAGGGACAAGATCAAAACAGAGTGCTTGGGGACACATGTTTTGGTGGTGAAAATATCCAGAAAAGCAAGCAATTCCTAATTAAAAAAAAAAATCAGGGTGGTGTTTCTGTGAGGGTAGAGGATATGGTGGTTCCAGGGTGTGTACAAAAGTTCTGGTTACCCTGGTGTCTACCTTGGGAGAAACATTAAGTTGTATAACTTTGCGCATCGTGTTGTGCCTGTGTTATAGCCTACCATGTAGAAGGTTCTGGAAACCAGCATGGCAGGGTTATATCCCAAATTGCCAATGTGCTTCCTCCCTGTGAATATCCTTCTCTCACTTTGACCCTGGGGGGCGTCTTCCACAGCCCACTGTAAAGCAAAAACATAGAGTCAAGTTGCAGAGGAAGAAGGTGGATTTTAAGACTGGTTTCTCCCCTGCCAGAGACTAGATAAACTTGAAGCTGGGGGTGAAGGTGGGGAAGAAGTATCTGGGAATAGGGTCAAGCTATATATATATATATATATATATATATATATATATATATATATATATATATATATGGTCAACCTCCTTAGCAGAGGTCTGAGAGGCAGAATAGAAGGATCCAGACTGCCCTGAAGAGTGGTCTTCACTACACACACAACTCACACACAAACCCAGCACCCACAGAAGACATCCTACTGACAACAGTCCAGGTTTTTGTAGGAAGACCTAGCACACCCCCCTCAACAGAGGGGCAGATACCTGTAAACCCCATATGGAGATAGGCACAAAAGGGAGACTGGCCGAGGTGGACTCAAATGGAAACAGTGGGAAAGTCCCCATCAAAAGGAGCCGTGGAGAACCACCTACCTCACTGTTACACTTAGCTCCATGAGCTCCATGAGCGTCAAAAATGGTACCACTCTATACCGGTGGTATTAGCCCAGCATCTCCACCTCATTGTTTTTATGGACATAGTTTGAAACTTTTGACCTAGCTTATTTGTAACAATGTCTCCTTCCCAGGGCACCTGGGTGGCTCCGACGGTTAAGCTGGTTAAGCTGCCAACTCTTGGCTCTTGATTTCAGCTCAGGTCATGATCTCAAGGTCGTGAGATCAAGTCTTGGGTTGGGCTCTGGGCTCAGGGTAAAGTCTGCTCATCTCCCTCTTCCCTGCTCCTCCCCCTGCTTGTGCCCACGCTCTCCCTCTCTGAAATAAATAAATAGATCTTGGAAAAACAAAACAAAACAAAAAAACATTGTCTCTTCCCAAAACTAATGATGGTATTTGCATTCTGCTTTCAAAATATATTTACAACAGTTATTGACACTTCGCTCTGTGTTTAAATGACTTTTGGGCTGGCTGTCATTTTCCTGGTGCCCACTTCGGTAATTTGTGGATTCTTGATCATCATACATGCTCTGTATGGCTGGCACACATCTTTGGTAGCTTTCTGACCATATGCTGGTGGGTGGTGGTATCCTTGAGTCATTGCCCATCTGGGGATGCCTCCCTCGTGACTTCACACATGAGCATAATTGCAACCACGACTCCTCTTTCCATCAGAACTATGTCGTGATTTGCCCCTGTTGTCTCCTATTTAATGCTGCAAACGTCAGCTTAACTTTTTATTCTTTTGTGGTTAGCTCACTCTTTCCTGAGAATGCACGGGTGATTATTTGCCCTCGGAGTTCAAGAATCTCACCAGATTGTTTCTAGGTGTTAGGATGCTTTCATTCTTTCTGCCTGGGGCTTCGTGGTGTTTTGATCTGCCGATAAGGTGTTTCTCCAGCTCAGAACTGTTTTATCCTGTTCCTTCTTTGGATGCCACTTCTATTCCTGTGCTCTGATCTCTCTCATGGTGACATGGGTTTTCAGAACGCTGAGACCCCACTGTCTGTCCCCCGAGCCGTCCTCACCTCGACGAGTGTATATTTTCCTCTGCATATTTTTGTCAGAGGGAAATTCCAGCTGCCCAACACAACAGAAGGGGAGAGGTGTTTTGGGCATGACACAAGGGGAGAGGTGCTACTTTCTTCCCCAAGTACAGACTGTTAGAATATGAACAATTCATGAATTGGCATGGTTAGGCAGATGGTTAGAGACCCCTGAGCAGCCCCTCTTCTAGAATTCTTACACAGGCATTCTACTTCTGGCATCTGACCTCCAAAGCACAGTCCAGAAAAAAATCAGAAGGTTGTTCTCTGCTGGAAAATATCATCCAGATGCCCCATTTCTGATGCTGGCAATTACCGCTAGCTCCTTGGTAGGGGGCATCAAGATCAGGAAGGCCCTGACTACGTACCCATTGCCCATCCAAGCGAGTGATGCCTACAACGGCTCCCCCCAAATCCCACAAACAAGAAATGAGTGGAAAAGTCAGTTTGAGCTGGATTTTAGGATTGACCTCCAAATCATGCGGATTAGAATCATTCCAGGGAATTGAAATCATGTCTATCACTCCAAAAACTGGAGAGGTTTAGGGGCAAATACCTTCTTAATTTTTATCATTTTCCAAGATACCCTACAATTAATTGTCTCTTATCTATCTCTTTACGTGTCCCCTGGTTGCGGAGTTCCAATCATTAGGAAGCTCTGTCACCCAAAACCTTCAGCATAGCAAATGCCGGGCTTCAGATGTGGCAGCATTGGTTGTAAGTTTCTGAAATATCAGTGATTTTTTAACTGTCCTCTTTATCTATAGAAGCATCTCATATCCTCTCTGGGAAGGGATATGGTACAAATTATACAGATCTCTGCAACATAAATGCCTTCATTTCATAAGCTTGTCAATACACGTGTGTTCACATTAATGTCAGCACTTAAACCTTAGTACTTAAATCTTGATAGAGTTAAGTTCTCACCGACTTATGTGGAAAAGCTAGTCTCTGGATGAATCAGGCAGGAGTTTTAGCCTGTGCTCTCCCTAAAGGCAGAGCCTGAGGCAAGGGTTTACATGTAGGTATTTTTTTTTATTTTATTTTTTATAAACATATATTTTTATCCCCAGGGGTACAGGTCTGCGAATCGCCAGGTTTACACACTTCACAGCACTCACCATAGCACATACCCTCCCCAATATCCATAACCCCACCCCCCCCAACCATCCTCCCCCCATCAACCCTCAGTTTGTTTTGTGAGATTAAGAGTCACTTATGGTTTATCTGCCTCCCAATCCCATCTTGTTTCATTTATTCTTCTCCTACCCCCTTAACCCCCCATGTTGCTTCTCCTCTCCCTCATATCAGGGAGATCATATGATAGTTGTCTTTCTCCGATTGACTTATTTCACTAAGTACATGCAGGCATTTTATCTTAGGAAGTAATTCCAAGAAATAGGAGTATAATCCAGAGGGAGTGAAATTGAGGGAATGACTGGGATTTTAAACTGGCTAATAGCTGCAAGAGACTGGAACTTTGACCTCCAGAGCTCAGTCACATAGAACGCATCTCAGAACAATTGTTCCGGGACGTAAAAGGGTAGCATATTTTTTTAAGATTTATTTATTTGTTTTAGAGAGACAGAGACAGAGAGAGAGCACAAATGGGAAGGGCAGAGTGACAGGGAGGGAGAGTCTCAAGCAGACTCTATGCTGAGCACAGAGCCTGATGCGGGGCTCGATCCCATGACCCAGAGATCATGACTTGAGCCAAAATCAAAAAGTCAGCCACTAGATCAATGGAACAGAATAGAGAGCCTAGAAATGGACCCTCAACTCTATGGTCAACTCATCTTCGACAAAGCAGGAAAGAATGTCCAATGGAAAAAAGACAGCCTCTTCAATAAATGGTGTTGGGAAAATTGGACAGCCACATGCAGAAAAATGAAATTGGATCATTTCCTTACACCACACACGAAAACAGACTCAAAATGGATGAAGGATCTCAATGTGAGAAAGGAATCCATCAAAATCCTCGAGGAGAACACAGGCAGCAACCTCTTCGACGTCAGCCGCAGCAACATCTTCCTAGGAACATCACCAAAGGCAAGGGAAGCAAGGGCAAAAATGAACTTTTGGGATTTTATCAAGATCAAAAGCTTTTGCACAGCAAAGGAAACAGTGAACAAAACCAAAAGACAACTGACAGAATGGGAGAAGATATTTGCAAATGACATATCAGATAAAGGGCTAGTGTCCAAAATCTATAAAGAACTTAGCAAACTCAACACCCAAAGAACAAATAATCCAATCAAGAAATGGGCAGAGGACATGAACAGACATTTCTGCAAAGAAGACATCCAGATGGCCAACAGACACATGAAAAAGTGCTCCATATCACTCGGCATCAGGGAAATACAAATCAAAACCACCATGAGATATCACCTCACACCAGTCAGAATGGCTAAAATTAACAAGTCAGGAAATGACAGATGCTGGCGAGGATGCGGAGAAAGGGGAACCCTCTTACATTGTTGGTGGGAATGCAAGCTGGTGCAACCACTCTGGAAAACAGCATGGAGGTTCCTCAAAATGTTGAAAATAGAACTACCCTATGACCCTGCAATTGCACTGCTGGGTATTTACCCTAAAGATACAAACATAGTGATCCGAAGGGGCACGTGCACCCGAATGTTTATAGCAGCAATGTCTACAATAGCCAAACTATGGAAAGAACCTAGATGTCCATCTACAGACGAATGGATAAAGAAGATGTGGTATATATACACAATGGAATACTATGCAGCCATCAAAAGAAATGAAATCTTGCCATTTGCGACGACGTGGATGGAACTAGAGGGTATCATGCTTAGCGAAATAAGTCAATCGGAGAAAGACAACTATCATATGATCTCCCTGATATGAGGGAGAGGAGATGCAACATGGGGGGTTGAGGGGGTAGGAGAAGAGTAAATGAAACAAGATGGGATTGGGAGGGAGACAAACCATAAGTGACTCTTAATCTCACAAAACAAACTGAGGGTTGATGGGGGGAGGGGGTTGGGAGAGGGGGTGGGGTTATGGATATCGGGGAGGGTATGTGCTATGGTGAGTGTTGTGAAGTGTGTAAACCTGGTGATTCGCAGACCTGTACCCCTGGGGATAAAAATATATGTTTATAAAGCTGTAAAAAAAAAAAAAAAGAAAGAAAGAAAGAAAGGATGAATCCCCAAGTTTTGTAGCAACATGGACAGGACTGGAAGAGATTATGCTGAGTGAAATAAGTCAAGCAGAGAGAGTCAATTATCATATGGTTTCACTTATTTGTGGATCATAACAAATAGCATGGAGGACAAGGGGAGATGGAGAGGAGAAGGGAGTTGAGGGAAATTGGAAGGGGAGGTGAACCATGAGAGACTATGGACTCTGAAAAACGATCTGAGAATTTTGAAGGGGTGGGGGGTGGGAGGTTGGGGGCACCAGGTGGTGGGTATTGTAGAGGGCACGGATTGCATGGAGCACTGGGTGTGGTGCAAAAATAATGAATACTGTTATGCTGAAAAAAATAAAAAAATTAAAAAAAAAAAAAAGTCAGCCACTTAAACAAACTGCGCCACCCAGGCGCCTCAAGGGTAGCATTTATATGCCAGCTCCTATGCACCACTCAAGTGTAGTCCCATGGGTGTTGGTTCCCTCACACTTCGAGGATTGCCCAGGTGCACATGTTAGGATGGCTATGTGACTCCTCTGGGCTTCCCGAGAGAGGAACTTTGGGGAAGAAGGCAAGAGATGCCTGGTACAGCCAAGGAGAGGTGCCGCAAAGTTACACCTGTAGGCAGATAATTCCCATGGCAACAGCCAGACGAAAATGCAGGCAGAGAGGGTGTGAATTAAAGCACAAGACAGGTCCTCCACCCTGGGCATCTGCAAGGCGTGGGAACTCCTTGGGGTCCTTTCAGGGTTTATTCTTACCTAGCAGAGACCGTGATATGTAGCCACTGGCCACAGAGAGGACCCACCATGCTGTATGTTAGAAAAGAGGTAGAGATAAAAGAGATAGAAAGAGGGACAGAGGGCAACCTGGGTGGCTCATTCGGTTGGGCGTTGGGCTCTTGGTTTCAGCTGGGGTCGCAATCTCAGGGTTATGGGGTCTCACCCCGTGTCAAGCTGTGACCTTAGCACTGAGTCCCCTTGGTATTCTCTCCCTCTTCCTCTCCCTCCCCTTCTGTTCCTCCCCCTACACATGGGTGTATGTGCTCTCTCTCTCTCTCTTTCTAAAGAATTAACTAATCAAAAGATAGAGATGGGGAGAGGTAATCTAGTTAATAAAATGAGATGAATGGAACATTTTCAAAATAAATGTAAATTTAGTATAAATCTGAAAGTACTCTTCTGGGCACTTTTACACTTACAAGTTCTTCTAATGCTTCCTAAAAACATGGGAAGTAGGTATCATCCCCATTCCACAGATTAGGAAGGCAAATTTCAGAGAAATGATGGCCTCAGGATGAACCACTAGTGAACAGCCAAGCTGACGCTCAGATTCAAGAACATCCAGCACTAAACCAGCTGCATCATATACTGCTCCAAAGGTTCAGTATTTTGGATTTTAACGTTCATCCAATCTATCAACTTCATTATTTTAACCAACAAATGGGCTTGAGTATTTGTGTGTGTGTGTGTGTGTTTGTGTGTGTTTGGCTGGTTGGTTGTATTTTAGCTTTTGTGAAGGCTTCAGGCTTTCCTTCCAATGAGTTGGTGATGGATGCTACCTTGCCAAGATGCAAATGAATATTTACGCATGGGAGGGGTGGCTAAGCTGGTACAAGCTAACCCCGTTCTTGCAAAAAAAAAACAGGAATTTGCATACAATGTGAGTATAAAAATGTAATGCCAAGGTGGGTTCAAAACTAAGAAGGTGAACCTTCAACTGCCAAACAGAATGGGAAAAAATTATAAATAGGAAGGAATGCCAAGCTGACTCCACGGAGAACCACTTGGTTTCCTCCCCAGATGATAGGTCCCAGTGGCTTGGGTTCTATTTCCTACATGGGGGCAGGGAACACGTGTTCAGGCTTGAGAGAAGTGGGGAATGAAAACCAAACCCTGTGCATAAAGTCCAGAGGTTCAAAAAACTGCCTCTTCCTTAAATGGGAAATAGATGAATTCCATCTACCTTCCTAGGAAGGCTATAGGGAGTCAACTGTCTATCGAAGATTTTGGCAAGACTTTGGGAAGATTGTGGAAAGAAAATATCCAAATCTCAGACAAGTTCCTCATAACACTGTGAAATTAAATTACATTATTTGAAAAATAGAGGAACGACAAGCCGAATGTTTAATGGACAAACTCTTGCCAGTCAGGGGACCCCCTGAATGGCACCAACAGAAAAAATATATATATATGGGACACCTGGGTGGCTCAGTCGGTTAAGCCGCTGCCTTCAGCTCAGGTCATGATCCCAGGATCCTGAGATCAAGTCCCCCATCAGGCTCCTTGCTCAGTGGGGAGCCTGCTTCTCTCTCTGCCTCTGCCTGCCACTTTGCCTGCTTGTGCTCTCTCTCTCTCTGACAAATAAATAAAATCTTAAAAAAAAAAATATATATATATATATATATATATATAATCGCTCCAGGAGGAAAATTTGCAGCCCACGGCACAAAGACTTCCCTGATTGATATAAACTAACAATACAGAATTGCCAAAATGGGGGAAAAACGAACCACCCTGAGGATGTCAGGAGATCTGTCTTTAGGGAGATCTGGCTCCCCGGAATGGCGTAGAACGGCAGAAGAAAGAGGATGTGGAATCGGTAGACTTAAAATGACAAAAGAGTTAATAGTTTCAAAACAAAGTACAATGAAGAACAGATTAGTATGAAAAACAAAAAGAGGCAGATTTGGAAAGGAGCAAATAGAACTTCTAGAAAACTCACAAATATTTAAAGCTTGGTGGATATAGTTCAATAGAATTGGGGGTGGGGGGAATTGTAGTGATAGTTGGTGAGCTGGAAATTAGATTTGAAGAAATCACCAGAAATGCACTAAAAATTAGAGGGATGGAAAACCTGAAAGGTAGATTAGGAAACACAGAGGATAACATACAGGAATTAACAATGAACAAATATGTCTTCGGAGTTCCACAAGACAAGAATGAGGGGTTGGGGAGAGACAATACTCCAAGAATTGGCTATTGAAAATTTTCTAGAACTAATGTGAGTTTTTAGTTTGAAGTCCAACATCCAGATAGACTTTTCAAAAGAGAAAAACCTGTAAAAAAATCAGAAAAAAAGGAAAACTATCTAAGTCCGGTTAAGAAACAGTCCAGTCTTCTCATTGACAATAGCAGATATCAGAAGACCATGGAGTCATTGTTTAAAAGGCTGATGGAAAACAATGGTTAGCATAGGATTCTATGTCTAGATGAACTATTTTTAAGAATGAAAGGAACAAAACTTTAAAAGTGTGAAAACTGGGGCGCCTGGGTGGTTTAGTGGGTTAGGCCTCTGCCTTTGGCTCAGGTCATGATCTCAGGGTCCTAGGATCGAGCCCCGCATGGGGCTCTCTGCTCAGCAGGGAGCCTGCTTCCCCCCCGCCTTTCTCTGCTTCCCCCTCTCTCTCTGCCTGCCCCTCTGCCTACTTGTGATCTCTCTCTAAAAAAAAAAAAAAAAAAAAAAAAAGTGTGAAAACTAAGAAGGAAGGGTGTAGAAAAACATTTGCAGACAAGGTCAGAGAAATACATTCATTCATATACCTTCTTCAAAAGAACTCTTGAAAATGTACATTAATAAAAATGAATTTGACCCCAGAAGGAAGATACAGTGTCCAAGAATCAATAATAAACAACCCCTCCAAAAAAGGTAGACATGTCAATATCTAATAAACATTTATACTATAAAATAATAGTACAATTTTAATTGGGGAATGAGTTAAAGCAACATGGACCTAAAACACTTAATAATAATTCAACAGAAATTAGGAGGAGGGGGATTGGAGTTAAAACATTCTAAAACCTGTGTGCTTTTCAGAAGAAAATGAAAATAATTACTAACTTGAAACTTCATCAAACATGCATGTTGACTTATTTCACTCAGCATAATCTCTTCCAGTCCCGTCCGTGTTACTACAAAAGTTGGGTATTCATCCTTTCTGATGGAGGCATCATACTCCATAGTGTATATGGACCACATCTTCCTTATCCATTCGTCCATTGAAGGGCATCTTGGTTCTTTCCACAGTTTGGCGACCGTGGCCATTGCTGCTATAAACATTGGGGTACAGATGGCCTTTCTTTTCACTACATCTGTATCTTTGGGGTAAATACCCAGTAGTGCAGTTGCAGGGTCATAGGGAAGCTCTATTTTTAATTTCTTGAGGAATCTCCACAATGTTCTCCAAAGAGATTATGCTGAGTGAAGTAAGTCAAGCAGAGAGAGTCAATTATCATATGGTTTCACTTATTTGTGGAGCATAACAAATAACATGGAGGACATAGGGAGATGGAGAGGAGAAGGGAGTTGAGGGAAATTAAAGGAGAGGTGAACCATGAGAGACTATGGACTCTGAAAAACAACCTGAGGGTTTTGAAGGGGCGGGGGATGGGAGGTTGGGGGAACCAGGTGGTGGGTATTAGAGAGGGCACGGATTGCATGGAGCACTGGGTGTGGTGCAGAAACAATGAATGCTGTTACGCTGAAAAGAAATTAAAAAAAAATACATGTTGAAAAGTTTTGGAGTAAATCCTTACAGATAAGGAAAAAAGTACAATTTCCAAAGCAGGAGCAGGGGAAGAGGTGCCTCATGGACATTAATAGACATAATAATATTGAACTGAGGTGAGAGACAAGAAGATAAATTCCTCAGCCAGTAGCTAGGATGTGATCAGGCAGGTTGCAAGTATGTGTGGAGAGAAGAGGAAAGAGATGCCAAGAGGGACTCTTGGGCTCTGGGGCTCTGAAGCAGGAAGCAGTTGGGCAAAGGAATGGTGTCCTGCCCTGCTCTGGAAACCGAGGAGGAGGAATCAGTGAGGTAGGAAACTAGAAGAGTTGCTTCTCCCTGGAATCAAGAGAGGCAGTGACCCAGTGTGGAACATACTCCCAACAGATCCTGATGAGCACAATGAGAACTGACCACTAGATCTAGTAACACAGATCCAACGTTCATCCAAAATACTGAAATATGTTTTAAGACGTATTATATGGGTATTAAGGAGAGCACGTGCTCTAATGAACACTGGGTGTTACACACAACTCATGAATTGTTGAACACTACATCAAAAGCTAAGTGAACATAATACAAAAAAAAAGAAGGATTTACTCGAACACATATAAAACATCAATGTGTGAATGGGCAACTAGAGAGCTCACGAGCACAGCCCTGCATGGAAGGGACCTGGGTATAGGACACAGTCTGCCTTATGAAATAAGGGAGGAAACCAGAAGTAGTGGCAGGAATTGTAAGCAGATCCCAAAATTTTGAGTCCTCCCTGTGGCTTATATTGAAAAACAGCTTTCAATTTCATAGATGTTCATTTTTATGTAAATATGAAGCCTACTTTCTCGATTCTACTCTTTGAAGAGAGTTTCTATAATAGACACAAGTAAGTGGTCAACCAAAATCATGGATGTTTTCCAGGGATTCTAAGTAAGTCCATATGCTATTAGAAAATTTGTTTGCCATCCAAACCAAGTCTGTGCTGCAAAGCTTCTAATATGCATGTGTTCCAAATTACTCTAAGATGTAGAGGCCTAAAGCAGTAACACTTATTTGGCTCCTAACTCTGTAACCAAGCAGGACTAATGGAATAGCTTGTCTCTGCCCCACTGAGTGTCAGCCAGTGGCTGGAAGACGAGGGGTTGGAGTCAACTGAAGGTTCATTCATTCATGTCAAGTGGATGAGATAGCCATTGACTGAGACTTCAGCAGAGGCTTTGGGCTGAAACATTTACATACGGCCTCCCCTTGTTGCATAGGCTTCCTCATAACATGGTGGCTGGGTCCAATGACCAGAATCTCAGGAGATCCAGGTCCACATTTCCTTTTATGGCCTAGTTTTTGAAGTCCTATAACTTCCTTTCCCCACATTGTATTGGTCAAGGCAATCACAAAGTTCAAAGGACCAGAAATATTGCAATGTCCATTTTTAGAAAATACAGCATGAACAGAAATACAGAGTGCAGTCATACAATCCTCCCCAACTCAACAGTTTTATGAAAAGTTATCTGTGAATGTGTGTGTGTATGTGTGTCCTCAGTGCTGTCCTGAGTTAACCATGGTTTTCCATTGCTGTGATGTTTTCTGTTTAACTTTAAATTAAAATTCTACAGCTAGTCCATAATTATCAATTTAGTTCCTATAGGTTATTTGCCCCACCTACATTAATCATGCCTTTTTATATCAATGTTTTGGTATGTGGTTTTATAATAATTAGAAATTAAGATGTGTACATGGTATTTCCAGGATGAAGCATCAGTAACTGTAGGGATAATCACCCCAAATATACTCCATAATGAATTATGTGCATACCCACGAATTCATGAATTACGCGCATTATATTCTCAACCGTAATTCAGGGACTTTAAAGTTCCTTAACATTAAAAAGCATTTTATAAAGTAAATGTATAAGCTCATCCTGAAACTTATTTATTTAGCTCTTTGCGCAATTATCAGAGTGAATTATTTTCTTATTTGAAAGTGGGAACGGGAAGGAGTTAGGACAACAGTATCCCTCCTGCCCAAGGAGTTCAACAAGGTCCCCTTAACTACTGTGAAGTTGTATAGCTCATTCATTCATTCACTCATTTATTCATTCAAGACAGCCACGTGTTGAAGTAGGTGAAAGAGACAGGGGAACAAAGATGACCTCAAGGTTTCAGGCTTGGGCAGCTGAGTGAACAGTGGTGTTTTTCCTAAGATGGGAAGACAGCAGGAGAAGCAGGTATTAATGTCTCCAGGACTCTGACCTCACATGTATAATGGGAATTACCTATGGGCCCCACCGATCCTCTTTGCAGGGTCTTACTTAAATCTCAGAAACTCTTTGCACTGAAGAAGTGCCAACGCTTATAATTTAGATGAATCTCTCTCTCTACACTGGCCTTACGTTATCAACAGCTAAGGGACTCCCTTCGCCAATCAGCGGTACGACCAGGGTATCATAAAGACAGCACGGAGAACACCACTGATTCTCCACTGAATCCAACAAGAATAAAACATTAAAAAACACATATACATGACAGCGTGTACTACTGCTAGATTCCGTGAATAGGACTTGCAATCTGACTTCATTTTGCAATAGTAAGAATGGGCTACACTAATTCAACCCCTTGTCCACCAATTCAACAGAAGGATCAAATATTATAAAACAGAGAAAGAAAGGGAAGGGTTGATGGTACCTTGTCAGCTCTGGACCTGGGTCCCTAGGCTAAAGTCTATTGACTTTACTTAAACCTGTAAAAGAAACCATGAAGAAAAGAGTTCAAATTCCTATATGAACATGTGCGTTCCTGACCACCACCTTCCTGCCGGCTTATCTTAGGACCCCACTCCAACAATTCCATTAATTCCATAAAATTCATTGATTCTCCCATTTTTGTTGTTGTTGTTGTTGTTATCTATCACCTTTCTTAAGGCCGTGTTTTGCTTTTTACACAGTTTAGGTTCTGGATGTCCCTTGTTCTAACGGCCCCTTTACATATACCCCCTCACTGCGAGATACTCAACTGGCCGACCCCATCCCTCATTGAAGGCAACCACTCACCACCCCTGTGCCCCCACTCAGGAAGCTGAACTCCACTGGAAGAGAAACCCCACAATCATGCTGACTGGTCTCCCTTTAAATCTGTGCCCACAGCTCTCAAACCAGTACTCACCAATGGCCAAGAACCATGCCCTATACCCTAATAATTTCACTTTCTCACTTTCTCAGATGCT
Source organism: Lutra lutra (assembly GCF_902655055.1). NCBI lineage: Eukaryota > Metazoa > Chordata > Mammalia > Carnivora > Mustelidae > Lutra > Lutra lutra. The sequence goes on from NC_062295.1 coordinate 29,480,874, forward strand.
ATCCCAACTTCTCTGTTGTCAAACCTCCAAGACGTCTCCCCTCCAGCTGGGCTGACAGCATCATATGGTGCTTCTTTGAGAGAATAGGAATGATTGGAGGAGAATGATTTCCCTCTCCTGTTATCGAATTCAGCTATCTCCTGGCATTCATGCCCAAATACTCTGTCTTTTATCCAGTTACAGGGTATGAGTTGTCCCTGTGCCTGTCAAAGCCACTTGAGCTCTACATTCTCTCCACTTTCACCTGTCCAGGGTCTTTATTACTACAATTATCCCCTATCTTTCCATAAATTCAATGGATTCCTCCATTCCTAATCAAAGAAATGTGTCCTATTATCTTCCATTTTAAAGGGACCCTATCCAGATGCCACCTTGCCCTCTAATTCTTAGAGGGCTCATTCCCAGCTCCCCTTCATGGTTAAATTGATCAAAAATATTTTCTAAACTTACAGGATCTTCTTCTTCATCTCTCATTCTCCCTTAAGTCCATGAAAAGAATCTTCATGTAACTTAGTCCCATCCCAATTTTTAGGTGAAGAAACTGAGACCCATTCATACTTACCTCTGTAGGATTCCCACACCTCCTCCACAGTAAGTCAAGACCAGAACTCTTACCTCTGAACTTTCGTTCCTTCCATAATGTACCCCCCCACACACACACACACCTTCCATCTCACAACTTAGCCTATTGACTTTACTTCATTCAAACTGACCTCAGAATAGCTGTCCAGCTCACATTTCCCTGAAACAGACCCAGGAAAGTGAGTCACTCATGGCTTCTGCTCTCCCTGTTTCCATGCCCAAATGGGGTCTTCCCATCACCTCCGCAAGGACTGAACAGGGATCTGCGCACTTGAGAGAGGCAGAAGTGTGAGTCTGCCAATCACATTATCTTCAATATCCCTTGTTTCCCCAAACTCAAATTGAGTAAATCATATCAGCAATTTAACTCTTAATCAAGAGGCCCTTGAGCCTGACTTCGGAGACTTACTTTTATGGCTCCTCATGTGTCAGGTATGAAAATGAAGAATGTCTTACTTGCTCCACAGTGATGCTCACGTGCAGTAAATCACAGAGGCTTGGCAGGGAAGTGAGACTATATTTCAGGAAGCCAAATGTGAAGGGAGGGATGTGGCGTAGCCAAGGCAGGGAGGGAGGAGGGAGCAGGAGGCAAAGCCCAGAAGCTCGAGTGTTGGGGACTCACGTATTCTGGAATCCAGGCTGACACTAAACACGGAGGAGGAGCTCCACTCTAGTTCTTGCATAGTCCCAGCCCTCAAGAAATAGAAACAGCGTCCACAAACCTACTGAAGAAGAGAGGCTTCAATTTCACAAACCAGAGGATGGAATCCACCCAATTCCTCCCAGTTCCATCTGCTAGGTCTCTATTTACCCTGCTGCTCTTCATTCATTTGGGATTACCTTGCCCAGTGAAGCACCTGTTCCAGGTGTCCCTGAAGATGATGTCCTCTGACACTTCCATGCTTTGCCCTCTTCGTCCCTCTGCTTTCAGCCTCCACTCCTAGTTTGCATCAACAACCCCTGGCCTCATTTTATTTTCATTACCAGGATAAGTAACCTTCTTTCTGGTAATTGGCTTCACGCCCAACCCTGAAAGCCCTTCTGATTTGCTTGGTGAACCCAAAAAAATCCTCTGTCTTTTCTAGTTCCTCTGGCTCTCCGTGACTTTTGTCAGAATTGGTGGGGAGTGGGAGGGAGAGACGAGTCCTTACAGAAGAGGGGATCCAGGCAGCTTCGTCTTACAAAACAGCAAACTTTTTCTGTGAAGGGTCAGGTAGTCATTATTTCAGGCTTTGTGAGCCACGTTGTCTCTGTCTCAGCTGCTCGACTCTGTCACTGTAGCACCAAGGCAGCCATAGACAATCTGTAAATGAACAGGCATGGCTATGTTCCAATAAAACTTTATTTATCAAATTAGATTTGTTCCACAGACCTGAGTTCACTCACCCCTGATGTAAATGCTTACTTAATACATTACCCAGCCCAGAGCAGAAAATTATGATCGGTCTGTTTCTTTCTCTCTCTGTAGCCCCGTCTTTATCCAAATGACAGTATCAGCATGTAATCCTGAGACCTGTGTCCTGAAGGCTCAAGTGACTATTGACTTCCATCCTCCCTGGATCACATGCTCACTAGAAACTCCCATGTAAAGTGACCACATGGAAACCACACACAGCTGATCCATGTGAAATTCAATAAAAATCATTTAAAAAAATACAGCTGAGTATTTCATACATATAGACCAAAAGCACCAAAAATTTAGAAATCGGGAAAATTTAACTTTAATTCAGGAAGAGTTTATAATACAAAGGTAAAAAGGTAGAACAATTATAATACAAGAGACATGGTGGACAGGAGGATATTAATCATCTCATGGTGACAGAGACAGGGAAGAAAGGAAGGAGAGCCCTTCTCTAACAGGGCGCTCAGAAAAGGCCAGCAGGTACCAGATCGGCCCCTGAGCCCTCTGTCCAAGCAGATCTTGTGGAACAATGCCGAAAAGAGGTGGAGCCCAGAGGAAGATACAGCCACAACTGTGTGAATTTTCCAGTGTGGTTCAGGTGAGTCCCCAGGACACTTGAGTGACCTGCAAGACAAAAGACCCAGGAAGGTGTGGCCACTCTCTGCTCTGTTTTGTCAGAAGCCCTTGTGCCTTCTCCATCATGGGACTCAGCTCACTGAACTACAGTTGTCCTCTACACACCCAGTCTCAGTACACATGTCTCTGATCCTTGAATCCTCAAGGGTCTTCTGGCCTTAGGACCCTGCTATACCTAAAAATGTCCAACGAGGTTCAACAGCTACCTCTTTCTTCTGTTTTCAGACTCTCACAAAGATACCACCTCCAAAAAACCTTCACTGTCTGTCTACCCCTGGTAGCCTCCAACCTGTTCCGGATTTATTTTCATCAAATTACTAACTTCCAGCTAATATTTTCCTGTCATTTGGTCAGTTACTTGACTGATTTGCTTCTCTAATTAGAAATAGAATTCTTAGAAGAGCAGAGATGACCTAAGCTGCATTTACTGGCACCTAGCACAGTGTGTGGCACTTTGCAGACTCTCAATAAATATTTGTTGAATGAAAGGGCAGTGAAGTGTTTCAAGTCAAAGACCATATTTCAACCACTTCAAGAAAGGAAGAAGGAGAAAGAACAAAAGGAAAGATGGAAACTACTAGAACATTTCCGTTTATGTCTCATTAGTCAGACTGTATCATATCTCCACACTTAACTGCTAAGGTGGCTGACCTGGAACAATGCCATTCTGAACAGTTGGGGTTCATTATCAGAAAGGTAGTCAACATCTAAAAAATTCATGACTGGCCATTAGTCTGACTGTCAGTAGCAGTGGAAAGAAAAGAATGTAGGGCTATGGAGGCTTAAGAAGGAAAAGAGAACAGAGAGAAAGACTGTCTCTCCTAGACTCTACACTCATTCTCAGCATCTCAAAAGCTCCCAGTCCTTTCGTCATGGCCCTTTACTCCAGTACCCAACCCCAGTCCTGACCAGCCTCCTACTACCCACTGTAACCACACAATCCCTTGCTGTCTGTGCAGCAGACAACCCCTCTAAGATTTCTGGACACAGTTGCCTTCCCAATACTGCTGCTGTTATCATCCCTGGGACCTCAGGAGTGGGAATGTTGCCTCTTCCACTTTGCCACCTCCTCCGGCCCCAGGGAGAGGCTCTTGCCATATTTTCTATAGTACACTTTCTCCCTCAAATCTCAGGTCTGTGACTGAAGGTGGGACCATCCAGTCCCTTCAAAGGAAGCACAACCCCCATCCACAGGAGAATGGTCAGACCCTAAGACTCTGCAGAGACAAATACACCACACTGCTGGGTCAATTGAGTTCCCAAAGTCTGGGTCATTCATTCCAAATGTGGGGAGCAACAGGAAGTGCCATCTTCTTCCTTTTCAAGTTATTTTCAAAGGTTATTTCAAGTGATTTCAAAGGGCTCAGAAAGTCTAGGGGCTTCTCTGGTCTTGCCCAGTTTATCCCCTTATCCCACACTCCCTGATCTCAGTTTTCAGACCCCCATCCACTTGCCCAATATATTTTAGTCCAGATCCTCATGACTTCAATGGTTTCGAACCTCTGACCCTACCAAAAGTTTTCACTCTGCCCTGTGACAGCCAGGACACAGATATGCTTGTGATCTGTAAATGTCTAGTGTGCAGCTTCTGTGAACAAGATGATTCGAAATGAGGGTTAAGAATCAACCAAAGTATCGTATATGAGGGAAAATGTGAGTCACCAAAGATGATCCAGAGGAAGAGAGGGAAGGGACAGTTAGCAAATGTAGCATCTCCTGGGTTCCAGGCAGCAGCTGCCTGGAGTCTAAAGTTCCCAACTTACCAAGAGACAACAGGGAGGCGAGAGTAGACATGGCACTCTGTCTTCCAGCAACCACACTGCTGACTGCAGGGCTCACCCTAAAAGACCATCAGAATTCTCTGTTGCTGAAGCAAAACTAAGTTTATTAACCTATTGCAATCAGAGATGACATCGCCTTGACAGAGCCTCAGAAGCAGGCAAAAGGAAGAAATTAGAGGCAGATATTTATAAGGTTTGCGGGGGCTAGTTCAAGTGACTCGAGGTGGGTATTTCAACACAGGGATCTGACTGGCACTGTGCAAAATTCATGCTGTAACCAAGTGATGGACACAGCAAAGTGAGGGTCTTGAAGCAAGTCTGGATAAGTATACAGTTATTTGATCATTGAGCTGTTACTCAGATGAGCAAACTATTGCCCAAAGAAATTGATTCTGAGAAACTTCCTGCAGTGAAGTTATTTATGGGTTTACGTCTTATCTTTCTGGGTAGGAGTTTCCTGGAACCATTTAATAAAGTCCTATGGACACACTGGTGGTCTCAGTTCTCAGTCCTGGTAGTTCAGCTCTGTATATACAGGTAATCTCCATCCTCAACAAAGAACCAGAGCACAGCCCTGCCCCCATGATGGCTAGGAATCCACATGTGTCCTAGGAACATAGGTCTGGTTGTTATCATCTTTATGTTCACCAGGCTTTACAGACAACACAGTGAAGTTCTCTCAGGAAAAACCATCTTCTATTTGGCTAAGATGTGGACCCCGCATCCTGAAGACAAGTGAATGTCCTTGAGCGCCCTGCAACACCCCCAGCCTGATCCAAGACATGCAGAATATTTCCATAACACGTGAAAGGCAGCCTGTGTTAAGTTCTTTAAAGATACATACCTTCAGACACCATTGTGAAGAGAAGGCTGGTAATCCTGTGCAACAGAACTCTTGTAGGCACTAACACTTGATGTTAAAGTAGGTGGAGCCTTGGGATTTCCATTCACTGTTTCCTTTCAGTGGCCTCTGGCCCCAGCTACTAAATGGAAATGCCTGAATATAAAATCTTAACCATGAATGTGTTTGGAAAACCTCCAGATGAGTATGCATAGTTTCTTAAGAGTCAATAAGATAATAAATCATAACTCTGCCACTTATCTTTACATTGGCTCTCATTGGTCTCTTTACATTGGTCTTGTTATAACTTCTTCATGCCTTATTCTCCCTCTGAAAGGTCAACAGATGGAAGCAGGATGAGTGGAGAAGGAAGACCAGACCTATCTAAGCCTGCATTGAGGGCAAGCTAAGGTGCTCTTGGCACCTCAAACTCTGAATGCATTTATCTTCCAAAAATATGACTGATGATAGTGTCATGACTAATAATAATTGTTGGAATAATTGGGGAAATTCAAGTCTAGAATATGAATTAATACTTATTTTCTTTGGTGTGATAATGGTACTGTGGTTATGCAAGACGACATAATTATTCCTAGGAAATATGTGCTGATACTGACTGATTAAGTTGCATGATGTCTACAACTTCGTATCTCACTTTCAGCAAAGCAAATGAGAAGAAACGTTTTATACCTAAATATGAAGCAAATGCAATAAAATAATATGAATTATTGAGTCTAGGTAAAGAATATAGCCTATAAGTGGTTACTGAGCTATTTTTCTAATGCTTGTAAATTTAAGATGTTTCAAATACAAAGTGGGAAAGAAATAATGATCATAGGCATTGCCACTGGAAGAAGGGGTTGTGCCATGAGTGGGTCTTACTTCCTCCTACCAAGAAGTTGGACATAATAAGATGAAACACTAAGAGTTAAGCTATGAAGTTATCCAGAGTAAATCAGAGAAGAGCCTTGCAAAATCACATTATTTTTTAAAGATTTTATTTTTAAGTCATCTCCACACCCAAAATGGGCTTGAACTCACAATTCTGAGATCAAGCATCTCATGCTCCACTGACTGAGCCAACCCAGTGCCCTACAAAATCATATTAGAAAAAATTGGCTCCCAGCCCCAAGTAAGACTGGACTGAAGATCTTAACAAATCTAAATACAGAATAGGGTCATTTATGGCAGTGTAGAAGAGGAAAAAACAAAACAAAACAGAAAAACAAATGCTGGCAGTGACCACCCAAGCTCTGTCCAGAGGATAGGACACCTTGTCAAATGGGCTTTGAATGTGACAGTCCCACTGGCAAGGAAGTCCCCTATTACAGACATGGATTCAGCAAGCTGACAGGCCCTGAGGCCATAAACTTTCAAAATCACATAATTAAAAACCCCTTTGCTTATACTCCATGCTCAATAGGAAGCCTCCTGATTATTATGTGGCTTCCCATGGAGCTTGCCTCCAGGGAAAGAATGCTGCAGGAGGTCTTAAGCATCCATCCCTCAACGGTTACATTTCTCATGATAAATTTTAAAATTGGCATGCTGATTTTACACATCAGGCTGTGCTATCTGAATAAGTCCTTTCCTGAGAGATGGATCCACAAATGATGTGCAAATAAATTACATTTCTGAACCTATGAGACTGAAAATAGATTTCTTTTATTAAAGTCTAATTGACACACCATATTTAGTTTCATGGATACAACATAATGATTCAACATTTGTATACATTGCAAACTGATCACCACAATAAGTCTAGTTACCATCTGTCACCGTATCTACTGTGAGGCTGTTATTCAGAAGATGAGAGGTTTAAAGTTTGCCAGACAAGCAAAAGCTAACTGAGTTCATCACCATTAAACTGGTTTTACAAAAAATATAAAAGGACTTCTTTAAGAAAAAAACAAATGGCATTAATTAATGATAAGAAAACATGGCCATCAGGGAGATTCAAATCAAAACCACATTGAGATACCACCTTACACCAGTTAGAATGGCCAAAATCAACAAGACGGTAAACAACGTGTGTTGGAGAGGATGTGGAGAAAGGGGAACCCTCTTACACTATTGGTGGGAATGCAAGTTGGTGCAGCCACTTTGGAAAACAGTGTGGAGATTCCTTCAGAAATTGAAAATAGAGTTTCCCTATGACCCTGCAATTTCACTACTGGGTATTTATCCCAAAGATACAGATGTAGTGAAAAGAAGGGCCATCTGTACCCCAATGTTCATAGCAACAATGGCTACAGTCACCAAACTGTGGAAAGAACCAAGATGCCCTTCAATGGACAAATGGATAAGGAAGATGTGGTCCATATATACTATGGAACATTACGCCTCCATCAGAAAGGATGAATACCAAACTTTTGTATTCCAGCATGGATGGGACTGGAAGAGATTATGCTGAGTGAAATAAGTCAAGCAGAGAGAGTCAATTATCATATGGTTTCGCTTTTTTTTTTTTTTTTTTTTGTGGAGCATAAGGAATAACACAGAGAACAATGGGGAGATGGAGAGGTGAAGTGAATTGGGGGAAATTGGAGGAGGAGATGAACCATGAGAAACTGTGAACTCTGAGGAATTAACTGAGGGTTTTGGAGGGGAGGGAGGTGGGAGGTTGGGTGAGCCTGGTGGTGGGTATTGTGGAGGGCACGTATTGCATAGAGCACTTGGTGTGGTGCATAAACAAGGAATTCGGGAACACTGAAAAGAAATTCAAAACTAAATAAAAATTTTTAAAAAATTATCTAGGGGAGAAAGAAGTTGTAATTGGATGTGGATATAAATAAAACAATGTTGGGAATGAAAAAAAAACATGGAAGTAAAAATCTCACTCTAAAATTTAAATATATAGTAAAGAGAGTGGATTAATCACTTACAAAGCTAGTTTGAAGGTCTAAAGACAAAAGTAGTAAAATTAACTAAACTATAGTAATTAGTTTTACATGTAGAATAAAAAGATGTCAAATGTGACATCAAAAACAGAAAAAAGACAGTAAAAGGGTAGAGTTTTGGAATGTATTCAAATTTAAGTTGTTATGAACTTAAAACAGACAATTATATACACAAGGTGTTATATGTAAACTTCATAGTAACCACAAAGCAACAACTTACAGTAAGTAAATACATAGAAGAAAATAAGAAAAAAATCTAGATCTAGCACTAAAAAAAGTTACAAACCACAAGGGAAGAGAGCAAGAGAAGAAGGAAGGAACTGAGAAGAACTACAAAAAAGAGCCAGAGAACCACTAACAAAGTGGCCATAATTATATACCTGTCAATAATTACTTTAAATGTAAATGCACTAAATTCTCCAATCAAAAGGCATAGAGCAGCTGAATGAATTGAAAAACCAGACTCCTCTGTGTACTGCCTACAAAAGACTTTAGAAGTAAGGACACACATGGACTGAAAGTAAAGAGATGGAAAGAGATATTTCATGCAAATAGAAACAAAAAGTTGGTATAGTTATACAGATGAAACAGACTTGAAAACAAATACTATAATAAAAGACAAAAACATAATGATAAGGAGGGTCAATCCATCAAGAAAATATAACATTTGTAAACACCCAATATAGGAGCACCTAAATAGATAAAGGAAACATTAACAGTTCAAAGGGGAAAATCAACAGCAATACAATAAAAGTAGGAGACGTTAACACCCCACTTCCATCAATGGACAGATCATCCAGACAGAAAGTCAATAAGGAACCATCAGCATTAAATGGCACATTAGACCAGATGGACCAGAGATACACAGAACATTCCATCCAAAAGCAGCAGATCGAGGGCACAGGAAACCTTCTCTAGAACAGATGCCACATTAGACCACAAAAGTAGTCTCAATAAATTCAAAAAGACTGAAATCACAACTTCTCTAACCACATGGTATGAAACTAGAAATGGATTATGAGAAGAAAACTGGAAAAACTGCACAACGTGGAGATTATACAACATGATACTGAACAACCGATGGGTTATCAAAGAAATCAAAGGAGAAATTTAAAAAGAAAACAAGAGACAAATGAGAACAGAAATACTAAAATCTGTCTGATGCAGCAAAAGAGGTTATAAGAGAGAGGTTTTCTCTCTCTCTCTCTGTCTCAAATAAATTAAAAATATCTTTTTCAGAAATAATAAACTGGAAGAGATTATGCTGAGTGAAATAAGTCAAGCAGAGAGAGTCAATTATCATATGGTTTCACTTATTTGTGGAGCATAACAAATAACATGGAGGACAAGGGGAGATGGAGAAGAGAAGGGAGTTGAGGGAAATTGGAAGGGGAGGTGAACCATGAGAGACTATGGACTCTGAAAAACAATCTGAGGGGTTTGAAGCAGCGGGGGCGTGGGAGGTTGGGGGAACCAGGTGGTGGGTATTGGAGAGGGCACGGATTGTACGGAGCACTGGGTGTGGTGCATAAACAATGAATACTGTTACGCTGAAAATAAATTTTAAAAATTTAAAAAAAAATAAAGACAAAAAAAATAATAAAACATCTCCAGCATTTATGATAAAGTCTGCCTTTGTTCATTGTGGGTAGTAGTTGCATTGCTGTTAGCGGTTAAATTGTTTTCTATATTTCCTTAATCTTAAGTCTTAACAAATTTAGTTCATTTAGCAAAAATGGAGCATGTGAAAGGAAACAGAATGGGTTGCAGGGATGACAAGTTAAGACGGCCTGATGAACTGTTGTTTTATCCCAGACAGCTCCCTTAACTCTTGTTTTGTGTTAGAAAGAGGGTTCCAATAAATTATTCAGGATAAAGCAACTCTGCTTTCCAAAAAGGGCTGCACACTGGATCCAGTCTCCTACATAATCATACATAGCCTCCCTCCTGCAGATGGCATTGCATCCAGCATGTTGGTGCATGGACCAGACCTGAGGCAAAAACCCATTTAAATACAATCAATATTCACAAGGTAAGAAGACAGGGATGCACAAGGCAGAAACAGCTAGGTACAGATTTTCACGTACAAGTCGACACAGAGCCAAGGATTCACCCCAAATCAACAAGTGAGGGGTAAAATGTGCCTTTCAATAACCTGGACTTCTCATCAAGCCCAAATCCCCTGTTCACCCACATCATCCCCCCTTCCCCCTACCCCAACACCTGCACCCTCTCTCCCATGCTCCCCAAGAGGCAATAGGCCAGGAAAAAACATTTACTGGGGACAAGAAGATGTGGTCCATTCACATAGGTCCAGAGGGGAAAGAGCCTATCAGTGTTGAAACCAAACAAAAAAAATCTTTTTTTTTTTTTAAAAGTCAATGCTCAGAATGATTTCTCTTTCTCTCTGTCTCTCCCTGCAAAGAGCCAGCAGTCAAAGTCTCTGTGGCATTTCCAAATCCCCAGAATCTTAGGTAAGATTGACATGATGTGGAGTAAACCCTGTGACATCTCTGGCAGTGGCTTAGGATTTAAGAATTCTAACCCCGGCTTTGCCACTGACCACGGAGACCCCTAATCTGGGGCACCTCTCTGGGACTCTGTCTTTCTATCCATAAAATTGGATGATAATGCCCACCTTACCTTCTCTAGTGTGGTTTGAGGATCTTTCAGTCAATGTGTATGTTGGAAAGACTTTAAAAAGATAAGGCAAATATAGTGCAATAAGATTTTTTAAATAAGAAAGAAATGTCAACTAAATGCAGTCTTCTTGCTTCAAAAGTCTGGAGAGTTGAAGCAAAAACAAAGACACAAAATATTTCCTCAAAAAGAAAGCACTATTTTTAAAATATAAGCCATCTGACTCACCATGCCCTAGATCTGTGACCAAATGCTTTGATCATGGAAGAGATTAGGGTGACTTGGGATGTTTAAGGCTTACCCAAAAACCAGTAGGACCATCTTGAGCCTGGTTTTTGACAGGTTGCAACCTTTCTTGGATAACTAAAAAAAAATCCGAGCTGCCACAACTAAGGACAAAATTGAAACACAATGCCCATTTTTAAATAAAATTAATAAATATAACTGATCAATAGAATTAAATTAATAAATAGAATTGCCAAAACATGTAGCTGGTTCCCCACCTCCAGCCTTTACATTTTTCTTCTGTCAACAAGATCAGAGACTTCCCCTCCATAGCGGGCTGAATGGTGGCCCCAAAAAGATACATCCATGTACTAATCCCCAGAACCTCTGAATAATATCACCCGATAAGGAAAAAAAACAGTGAATATTATTTTAAGTGCCAAGAATTGTAATTACGTTACATATCTAAAGAGGAAGCATTTACCCTGGATTATCTGGGTGGGTCTTTAAAGCAATCACACATACCCTTAAAAATGAAAGAGGATTCAAAGGGACACATGCACCCCAATGTTTATGACAACAAAATTCACAATAGCCAAAATATAGAGAGCACAGATGTCCATTAACAGATGAATGGATAAAGAAGATATGGTATATATATACCATGGAATATTATTCAGCCATCAAAAAGAATGAAATCTTGCCATTTGCAACAACATGGATGAAACTCGAGGATATCATGCTAAGCAAAATAAGTCAGTCAGAGAAAGACAAATACCATATGATCTCACTCATATGTTGAGTTTAAGAAACAAAATACATGAACATAGGGGAAGGGAGGAAAACTAAAATAAGATAAAAACAGAGAGAGAGATCAACCATAAGAGACTCTTAACTCCAGGAAACAACCTGAGGGTTGCTGGAGAGGAAGTGGGTGGAGGGATGGGGTAACTGGGTGATGGGCATTAAGGAGGGCACGGGATGGAAGGAGCACTGCGTGTTCTATGCAACTGTGAATCAGTGACCTCTACCTCTGAAACTAAATAATACAGTATTTATAGGTTTACTAAATTGAATTTAAATGACATTTGTTTAAAATGCAAGAGGTAAGATGAGTTTCAAGACAGACACACAACAAAAGGAAGCCATGTGACTATGGGCGAGGAGACTGGAGGGATATGGGTACAAGTCAGGGAACACCCAGAGCCACCAGAAGCTGGAAGACGCCAAGAAGGATTCTGCCCCAGAGCCTGAGAAGGGAGTATGGCACTGCTGGTGACTTGACTTGAGACTTCTCGCCTCCAGAACTGTGACAGAAGAAACTCTGGTTATGGAACCTCATTAATTGATCTTTGTTGTAGCAGCTACTAGAAACTAATACACTCTCCTTTCACTCACCAGCCTTTACGCCTTCTCTGCGCTCATGAGAAAGGCCCATCCACGTAGTTGTCCAGCTGCAGAGATCTCTTGGCCTGGCCCACAGGTCATAGACAGCTGTCTGGACGCTCACGGCCCATGGACCCAGCTCTGTCCCTGCACCTGTGGCTGCCTCCAGACAGGTCACACCTGGGAGACGAGTAAAGCAAACACCTGGAGTGGGTGAAGCCTGCATGTCAGATCTCTGCAGGTGCTGTGGGGACTCCAGCTTCCCGTCCTCCTGCAGTTTGGAACTCTGTGGAAGGGAGTGTTGGCTCTGGATGGCTGGTCTCAGGCAGATGGGGCTGAAGGCCCTGGCCACTGCCCTAAGTGAGAGAACCATTCTCTCCGTACGCGCTGACCATGCGTGGGCACCACCCATCTCACCTGGAGCAAACCCAGAGTCTTACTAATTCCACACATACGGAAACTGAGGTAAGAAATATTACCTCTAGGGGTTTGTTTATTTGCTTATCATTCATACCCACCCTTCTTCTTGATAGTCTATAAGTGTCTTAAAAGAATGGAAAAGGGGCACCTGGGTGGCTCAGTGTGTTAAGCCTCTGCCTTTGGCTCAGGTCATGATCTCAGGGTCCTGGGATCGAGCCCCACATCTGGCTCTCTGCTCAGCAGGGAGCCTGCTTTCCCTCCCCCCTCTGCCTGCCTCTCTGCCTTCTTGGGCTCTCTGTCTGTCAAATAAATAAATTTTTTAAAAAAGAATGGAAAAAATAAGGGTGCTGAGCTGGCTCAGTCAGTAGAGCATGCAACTTTTGATCTCGGGGTCATGAGTTCAAGACCCGCCTTGGGCATAGAGCTTACTTTAAAAAATAATAATATTAAAAGAATAGAAAAATAATGCCAAGGAGTGGGGGAGTGGAGGAAAGTAACAGAAGAGGCGGACAGTAGGTATGAGATTGAAAATATCAAAACAGCTCCCACACTCACAGTGATAATGCCAGTGAGTGTCATAAATGATGTAAACAGGGAAGCCTAAGCAGTTAGTAGTGTCAGGGAGACGAAAAAGACAAATACTCAGGAAAAGGGTAATTTTCTTTACATTCACGTGGAGGGGACCCAGTCTTGTGTAATGGAGACATCCTCAGGAACATCTCCACAGTGGCCACCACAAGGAGTGCCATGAGTACTTTCCTCTCCTGATGGTCCACACAGGCCCTCGGGATCTCCTCCCTCCCAGAAGAACAGACAGAGAAGATAGTCCTGTGGCCTTGGCTCAATTTCCTCCAAGGAAATTGCCAGATCAAGGTTTCATTGGTTAGAGTGACAGCCCTGCCTGCCACCCCAGAAACTATCTGATGACTCCACACACAAGACAGCTATGCCCAATGTCACTGCCTAACAGGTGCAGATGTGAACCGCAGAGATCCCTGGTCTTCTAGCCAGCCATTCTCTCTAAGCCTCCCTACCTTTGGTCCATCCTCTGCGGCCTCCTTTTACAACCATTGGATGGCTTCCTGTCCAAGCTCAAAGTTCTTTTGTAGTCTGACTTCAGCCTCTTATCTCCATTACCCTCTGCATCTCATCGCTTACACCAGCCACACAGAACTGATCTCCACCAGACATGCCTTGCTCTTAGGTCTCATGGCCTTTGCACATGCCGTTGCTTCTGCTTCCAAGTCCCTTCTCTTTAGCCAACCTCAACCAACTCCACACAGCGTCTTCTGTGCTTCCTCCCCTCTGGGTCCCCACTGTTCATCATTCATGCTTTGACACCACACTCACCACAATATGTTATAAATTCATTGTTTGTCAAGGATGAGAGTAGGTCTCATGTTTCCAGTTTCTGTAGGGAAACCTAGCACCAGGCTCAGCACACATCCAGTCAACACGTACTTTTGGATGAACTAGAATTTGAGGAGCGCATTGCCACGTACAAACGCCTTCCCTGCTCAGCTTCTAATGGGGCTGCAGATGGCATTTAGCCTACTGTCCTAGTCCTGAGACAGTCACTTTCAGATCGCGGTGATGTTTGGAGGATCCAAACGATTCCACTGATCAATAAACGCTGGGTCTACTTTATCTTGCTCTGTGTTTGTGACTAAGCTAATCAATGTAGGGGATTCAAAAATAACTTCTCGCTTCAAAAGATTTGCATTCTAGGACTCACTTATGCAAAACGGTGACAGAAAGGTACTTGGCAAATCACTTGAGTTAAAAAAAGGTAGGAGCAGTGCTTTGAAAATTTCAAGTTCGGATACATCAGTGGTTGTGAAATCAGTGTGCACCATTCGTGAGTCATGACTAAAATTTAGAAGTAAAATGGAATGGGGTGTGAGTGGACAAAACAGATCAGGTAATACAGCATTGCATATACCCTAGATTACACAATACCCGACCAAGAGCACCAGAGGTGGTACGAGTTAAGTGTTACATGAGTGTTTTGAGTCACAGTATAGTAAGTGTTTCAACTAAGGGTCATGGTCAAAACATTGGAAGGCCACCGTCTTAGAACCTGGAGGTCAACAGGAAATCAGGCAATGACAAAGCTGGCCAAATGGCTTGATATCAGAAACTTGCTCCCACACGGAAAGGAGAAGAAAGGAAAAAAGGGCAAAATAGGGAGTGATGTACAATCAGAGGTTAGAAAAAGTTCCCTGGTGATGAGTTGTCAAAAGACGTTTTAGGAATGAAATGCCTAATGTTCAATTAGAGGCTGTCTTGCAGAGGAGTGCCTGGGTGGCTCAGTCGGTTAAGTGCCTGCCTTTGGTTCAGGTCATGATCCCAGTGTCCTGGGATCGAGATCCGGGTTGGGCTCCCTGCTCAATGGGGACCTGTTCTCCCTCTCCCTCTGCCCCTCCCTCTGCTTGTGCTCTCTCCATCACTTGTGTTCTCTCTATTTCTCTCTCACACACACAAATAAATAACATCTTTAAAAAAGAAAAACAAGAAAGACTTCTGAAGTCTACTAACACATATTCAGCCCTTCCTTCATCAAAATACACCCATAAACCCATTCTGCAAATAGCAGGTGATCTTTGTTTAAACCTTAACATTGATTCAGGCTAATTAGATGTAGAATAGAGAGAGCAAGACAGCCGACAAGATGGCCCAATCCTTACATCAAGGAAGAGGAGCTCACAGCCAAAGGAGAGCATAACAATGTAAGCCCTCTGGAAATTTGCACGGATGTTAGCAAGGACATCATAGACCCACGGGCAACAAATGGGGATCTGGGTTTCTTCTCTATGCCTCAAGGGCCTGGAGACCCCAGTCAACAACCAAGTAAGTCTTCTGTGAACGTTCACACCGTCTGGTGGTGAAGAGTGCCATCAGATTACCAGGAGGGAGAGATAAAGGACGTGTTGCTCAATCCAGCCAGATGTCCCTCTGAAGCCATCCAGAAGCTGCCATGTACATCTGCAGAAATGGAGGAGACCCTCTTCCTGCAGCTTCCGTCTCCCCATCAGAGCTCTGAGGCCACTCAGAACAGGTCCGGTATTATATCTCTTCCAAATCCCAGTGCACTCTCTCCATGCCCTGCCTTTGGTTTCTCTTCTGACCTAACAGCCACAAATTCCCCAAGCTTTCCTTGGAGGACAGGGCTGTTGTTCCCCCTTTCCAGATGGTCACCTCAACCAAACACACATTACCTCACCCGTGCCTCCTCTGCATTGCTCTAGTCGTGGGTGATGGTGCCAGCATCCAGAAAGCTCCGCCATGGTTTTAGATGCTAAATTTGTATTAAGGCAGCCTGAGTTCCCAGGAATAACTGTGGTTGTTGGCAATCGCCAAGTTTGTCTAATTAAGCTTGGAGGAAGTAAGAAATGTATGCATATCTTGTCCAGCTGCCCCATGGATTGCAAAGCACGAGTTCTTCTTGCTAATCCAATATAAAGAGTCTGTGTTTCCTCGACAGATCCTGACAACAGAAAAATGTGATTTCCTGCAGCTTATTCATATAACAAAGTTCCACCGCAACAAACAATTCAATGTTCCTGCGGTTATAATAGTGTTGTTGCTATTTTCACCCAATAACCAGTCTCATGGAACTTTCTCCTTGGTCTGCATTTTCGAAATCGTGATATTGATTGCTGTTCAGCTTTGTGCAACAGGAAAGGGAATGGGGTGTGAGTGTGGCTGCCTGGGCTCAGTGCCTGGCTCCATCATTAACCAGCTCTGTGAACTTTGCCAGTGATTTCCCCTTGACCTTTTTCTCTCAGTGCTTCAGTTTCATCCACTCTGAGGGGAGGACAGTAAAAGAAATCATTAGTGGTTGTGAGGGTCACAGAGCCGTGTTGTTCAGGACAGTATGAGCGTCCCATAAGCAGAGTGGCCAGTGAAACTACTGCCTAAATTGGGATGATATGGAAACTGAAGGAGAACACCATTAAAAGTTATGTGGAGACAAAGTATCAACAGAGACCTGCAGTCTACCCATCAACATGCATCCGCCATGATGACCTTCATTTCTCGGTCTACTAAAGATTGATAATGATATCTGTGTTTTAGGATTATCAAGAGGATTAAAGGAAAATCTACATTAAGTGCCTGGCACAGAGCAGTCAATCAATAAACAGCAACTAAATATTATTTTTCTGGCTACCAGCCCGAAAATTCATTTCCTTCCTCATGTGCCCCTGCTGACATCCTGAGCCCCAGTGGCTTGATATCCAAGTATAAACAGTTAATAACCAAGGAGAAGGGAACAGCCGTGCAGCGAGAGTCAATCTGACTCCTTTCTTGGCTCCAGCTGATGAATATAAACGATTTGAAAATTAAAAAGCCATTAGGCTATTAAAAATAGCTTCTAAGAACAATCCCTCAATAAATTATTTTCATGCTTAAAAACTCAACTGGAAAGAATATAAATGGTAATACAGGCCATCTGAAAAGTCAATAACCAGATATAATGGTCAATTTCTCTAATATTATTGTCTAATTAAGCAATTTTGCTTTAGTCAAGATTGCATTTCACTGAGTCACTGTAGTCTAAAAGTGATGTAGAACCGATTTCTCTCAAGCCAAGGAGAAAGGAAATAAAACTTGAGGACAAGAAGGCACAGATTCTGATTTACATTCTGTGCCCAACCGGCCAACTTTCCAAAATACAATGCAAGAGCGAAAAGGGAGTCTGCCAAATGGGCCAGGTGCTCAGCCGGAGACTTGGACACCTGGGCTCCAGCAGGTAGCAGCTCACTGTTGGTGATGGAAGATGCTGTCTTCATGGCCTCTCGCCTACAGAATCAAGGGGTTCTGAGTGGTCTCTCTCTTCAGTTAGACCAAGGAGACCAAGAAGTGCAGCTTCAACTTTGCTATCTCTTGGATTGGTCACTCTAGAGGAAGCCAGCTGCCGTGTCGCGAGGACAGGCAAGCAGCACCACCAGAGATGCATGTGGCTCGAAACCAAGGCCTCTGTGCAACAGACAGCAAGGAGGTGAGTGAGGTCTCCTGTTAAGAGCCAGTTAAGCCTTTGGATGACCTGGGCAGATGGAACTGGCCCCACCCCCACTCTCCAAGCTCACCTCCCACAGCAGCAGATGCTGTCATCTGTCTCCTCACAAGGGGTCTTGAGTTCATCCCCATTCAATCCCTGGTTCTGTTTCGGGTCTACTTCCAACTCATCTCCCTGCCTCCACTTTTATGCCCCTCCCAGCTGTTTTCCACGCAGCCAGAAGGAATTTTTTAGAACAGCGGTTATATCAGAGTTCTGTCCAAAGATTTCTCAGTCCGTGACAGTCTCATTGACTCATTAAGTTTTTTGACAGCATCCCTAGTCCAAAAGGAATACCTAAGAGTTCTGCTTGGTTAAGGCCAAACAAAATATTTATGTCCTGAGAAGGTAGGAGTTATCTGAGAGATAATTTGATTCAAAACATAATCTGAATATTTGAAACATAATTTGAAAGAAAAAATTTATATTTTTATATCATTGTTAAATAACCACAGTCACTGCCTATGTATGTATGTATGTATGCCCCTGCTGGGCACTGCACAACTCCTCAGACCTTAGGATCAAATTAGACCTTGCCATCTTCATTTCCTGTTTCATGTTGATTTGGGCTTTTCATCACAGCAACTACCAACCCTGATGATAGGGTTCCATGGGGTCCCCTGGGTTTAATCATGCTACCCAATTCTATAGTGAATAGCATTTACATAATCATACTATTGTAAATGCTGCCTGTGGATTCTCAAGGTTTGGTTTTGTTTTGTTTTAATCAGTCTTTGGTCAAAGCCTAAAAGATTTTTGTATGATTTCAGAAGAGAATGTAAGTGTTCTACACCCCCAAATGCTGAAGTGATGTTGGGGGGAACACAGGACAAGGCAGCAGAACCATCCCTATACTGATGGATCAAAAATTCTCACATAGTATTGCATTCAGGCTGATGGTGGAAACCAACAGAAGAATTAAAAGCTGAAAGTCAGCTCAGTCTGCATTTTGAGCCTAAAAATGGAGGTGGGTAAGTAAAGTTTTCAAAACTCAAAATTTTCAAAAATTTTCAAAACCTTACTTCAAAAAAAGTGAGATTTTCACTTTTGGTTTCCGCACACTCTTCCTTTTCATATCTGTCAAAAACCCCTTTTAACCACATGAACGTTACTTTTATAAGGAAAACAAAATACTGTCTTTCCATTCAGTTAGGGTTTTAATACGTCCCTTTCTGCAAGTCTGCCTTCTGTCCATCCTCCCTTCTGACAAACCAACTTAGTGTGACTTTTTTTTTTTAAGATTTTATTTATTTATTTGAGAGAGAGAAAGAGAGTACAAGCAGGGGGAATGGCAGAGGGAGAAGCAGACTCCCTGTCAAGCAGAGAGCCCAAGGCAGGGCTCCATCCCAGGACCCCAGGATCATGACCCAAACCAAAGGCAGATGCTTAACCCACTGAGCCACCCAGGCGCCCCTAGTGTGACTTTTTACTTCTGTGTCAGGCACGGTGTTCTACTGCAAGATTTCACTAAGGACAAGCACATTACTTGTCCTTTCCAAGTGCATTTCTCCTATAGTTCCTGCATACTGCTCTCTGCAAATATGGTGTCCCACCAACACCCCCCCTTCCAACCCTGTAGCTCCTAGAAAACAGACTATGTCCTAAGTCTTATTTTTATGTACATCCTGTCTCTGTGCACAGGTTAGGGCCACCAACAGAAGACACTCTATAAATAGTGGTTTCCTGATCCCCAAGTCCATTTAGCTACAAAAATGAGAGGCTGAGTATTAGCCTCTAGAGAATGGGGCATTAACTTTTCTTCACTGGACTGGATTCTCCTTGAGAGTAGCGCTTGACTTTTATACATTCCCAAGTTATTAGAGACTGAGAGATGCCGACAGACAAAACTACCCAGTACCTGAGTGGAATGGACAAATGGGTGAGGTCAGCAGGCTGGAGGGAAAGTCGTCTAGAATCAAAAGTCTAGCTCCTGCAGAAATGATGGTAATAGGCTTCCTCTGAATTCTATTTTTCATTAACCTTTGAAATTAAACACTTAACTATTTTGTCTGTACCTACAGACCAATGTGTTCAAAACCTACAGTATTTGAAAGAGATGTTTGCCAGAGACCTTCATACCTTTATCAAAAGCCCTCATACGGATCTGCGTTGGTCTCGAGAAGAAGAAAGTTCTAGATTTCCTTTCTTTTTTTGTTTTGTTTTGACTTGCCTCAGTAATAACATCCATAATTTCAGGAGCAGCCAGGATCTCTCTCCTACTCTCTCTGTCTCTCTCTCTCCCTCTCTCTCTCATGCATACACAAGAACACGTACATGAGCACAGACACACACACACACACACGACATCTATCTTTCAGCCTCTTGAATACCATTGAAAACCCTGAGGATCTTTGAGGCTGTATGAAAGATTCCCTTTATGTGACACATCTTTAAGATCTTCTCCGAGATGGCCCCAAACCCTTGAAATGCTTCAGGATGAAAGCTATGACACGTGCCAAGAGGAGCCCTGTCTACCTCTCAAAGGCTTTTGACTCCCCGAGGAGTATTCACGTTGAATTGGGAGCCAAGAAAACCTCCAATTACTGGTAAATGCTATTAGAAAATGACAATGAAAATATACCAGTAGCTATTACTATATTATCCCAAATAGATCCCCACAGCGTTCTGATCTAGAGACACCACAAGAGGAAGCTGTGTGAGATGGGCAGGGGCAGAACGAAAGTGACACAGGGGCTCTTTAAAGGAATTCAAGATCAGGTAGAATGCCACACAGGTTCAAGCTCAGTTAGGATACCACAGAGGTGCAAGGTCAGGTAGGATGCCACACAGGTTCAAGCTCAGTTAGGATACCACAGAGGTGCAAGGTCAGGTAGGATGCCACACAGGTTCAAGGTCAGGTAGGATACCACAGAGGTGCAAGGTCAGGTAGGATGCCACACAGGTTCAAGGTCAGGTAGGATACCACAGAGGTTCAAGGTCAGGTAGGATGCCACACAGGTTCAAGGTCAGGTAGGATACCACAGAGGTTCAAGGTCAGGTAGGATGCCACACAGGTTCAAGGTCAGGTAGGATGCCACACAGGTTCAAGCTCAGTTAGGATACCACAGAGGTGCAAGGTCAGGTAGGATGCCACACAGGTTCAAGGTCAGGTAGGATGCCACACAGGTGCAAGGTCAGGTAGGATGCCACACAGGTGCAAGGTCAGGTAGGATGCCACACAGGTGCAAGGTCAGGTAGGATACCACACAGGTTCAAGGTCAGGTAGGATGCCACACAGGTTCAAGGTCAGGTAGGATGCCACACAGGTTCAAGGTCAGGTAGGATGCCACACAGGTTCAAGGTCAGGTAGGATACCACAGAGGTTCAAGGTCAGGTAGGATGCCACACAGGTTCAAGGTCAGGTAGGATGCCACACAGGTTCAAGGTCAGGTAGGATACCACAGAGGTTCAAGGTCAGGTAGGATGCCACACAGGTTCAAGGTCAGGTAGGATACCACAGAGGTTCAAGGTCAGGTAGGATGCCACACAGGTTCAAGGTCAGGTAGGATGCCACACAGGTTCAAGCTCAGTTAGGATACCACAGAGGTGCAAGGTCAGGTAGGATGCCACACAGGTTCAAGGTCAGGTAGGATGCCACACAGGTGCAAGGTCAGGTAGGATGCCACACAGGTGCAAGGTCAGGTAGGATGCCACACAGGTGCAAGGTCAGGTAGGATGCCACACAGGTTCAAGGTCAGGTAGGATGCCACACAGGTTCAAGGTCAGGTAGGATGCCACACAGGTTCAAGGTCAGGTAGGATGCCACACAGGTGCAAGGTCAGGTAGGATGCCACACAGGTGCAAGGTCAGGTAGGATGCCACACAGGTTCAAGGTCAGGTAGGATACCACACAGGTGCAAGGTCAGGTAGGATGCCACACAGGTGCAAGGTCAGGTAGGATGCCACACAGGTTCAAGGTCAGGTAGGATACCACACAGGTGCAAGGTCAGGTAGGATGCCACACAGGTTCAAGGTCAGGTAGGATACCACACAGGTGCAAGGTCAGGTAGGATGCCACACAGGTTCAAGGTCAGGTAGGATGCCACACAGGTTCAAGGTCAGGTAGGATACCACACAGGTGCAAGGTCAGGTAGGATGCCACACAAAAACACTTATTCTTTCTCTCCTCCATTCCAGGCCCAGTTCTTCTGCCCAGGGGCTGACCCTGCAGACCAACCGTGGCCCTGCCCCCCACCAGATGTTTGGCTGCAGACCCACAAAGGTAGAAGTTTCCTGTAAGCCTCTGTAGGAGCTCCCCTTTGTTGGGAGCTGGATTTGCCTGGCCTCTTCATCACCAGGGCTTCAGAAAGCCAGTTAGTGACTTCTCAGATCTGGTAACTCCCCTCCTAGATCTAAAGTCTAATTCCCATACTATATCCCTTATTCCAAATATATTTTGTTCTGCTTCCCAGACTGAATGCTGGCCAGTAAAGAGAGATGAGATAACATTCAAAGTCCGCTAACCTAGGAAGTAGTAGAGTGAGAAACCAGGCAGGTGTGAAGTCAGTGGTTAGCACTGAAGGTGGAACTCATCTAGCCCAAGGGGCTGGTCCCAAGGGAGCTCTTGGGGCTTCAGGCATGGTGACCAATCAATGACAAGCTTCAGATCCTGGAGTGTCCCATCCAGTGCTGGCCTCTATTGTCCAGAGCCGGTCAATAGAGGTGACCCACTGTCACCTCAGACAGTGGGTGAGACCCTCAGTCTTAGATAATCATTCTGTCCACCAGGAGACCCCCATCCTGTCCAGGTAATAAGATACATCCTTCCTCTCACTTCTTTTCCAGGAAAAAAACAGATCAGCTACCAGAATCCAGCAGGCAGCCATCAGAAGCCACCACCTCCATTTGGAAGTAGAGAAAGGGGCACAGGAGCTGGACTTTAGGAAAAGGAAGCATGCGAACGCCAGGTCTGCTTTCCGAGCCCCAGGCTGAAGTCAGCTGTGGCCACTCGTGAGGTGACTGCCTCAATGAAGCTTGAGTCAGGAACCCTTGGAAGGAAGCCTCAGTGACAGCTTCTAGAAGGACGTGCCTGGAGAAAGGTGGTGGGGGAGGTACAGACACCCTATGATTCCCCAAAAGGAGCCTCCTGAGCGAGATGGCACCACAGCTGAGAGCTTGGAACCCAGAGACAGAACAGGGGGAACCAAGATACTCTTTGCTCATGGTATCAAAACCCTCACGCACAAGCAGGGAAGAGCTCTAAGTTTGCTGCAGACACCATCCTGTGTTCAATGTCAGACCATAACGTCTCCAGTAGGAGAGCCTAAGCTAGCTGCCTGGTTTTGCAGATGAAACCCTTAAACCCTCATTTGCTTCCTCCCTAACCATACCCACCTGCCTCCTGCCTCCACTCCACACCCAGGATCAACCCACCTAGTTGATGATAAGAGCACAGACCATGATGGCTGGCTTAAAATCCCAGGGAGACCATTTCCTCTTGACCATGTTTTCCTCCTCCATAAGATCCATCCCCGAGCTGACCTGAAGAGTTCAGTGACTTCATAGTATGACTGGCGGAGAATACACAGAACCCACTGTAAGGGCTCCATTAATGCCACCTCTTATTAAGAACTTACTGTTTTCCAGGCAAATCTGCAACAAATCCTTGAGCCCATCGAGGGCTGGTGGGAACATAACAGGCATCGTGTCTTCCCAGCCACTGGGTTGGACTCCATTATGGGTGGAAATGTGTCCCCCCTACCAAAAACAAGATATGTTGAAATCATAACGACCAGGACCTCAGAAGGTGACCATTTTTAGAAAGAAGGTCTTTACAAAGGCAACCTGAGGATTTCTGGCAAACACCAGGAGGCAGGAGAACCAAGGAAGGATTCTCCCCCCAAGACTTCAGAGAGAGCAGGGCCCTGACAACACCCCGATTTGGGGCTTTCAGCCTCCAGAACTGTAAAACAATACATTGCTGTTGTTTTAAGCCATCCAATTTTTGGTCCTCTGTTGGGCAGCCCTAGGGAACGAATACAGACTCGGGTCCTAACCCTTGGCCAGAGCTGCGGGGGCTCCAGAGCCGTGAGAGGCCCATGTCCCACTTGTCATGGAGATGAGGAAGCAAAAGAAATCAATCAGCAAAGAGAACAAGAAGAAGGACAGAGACACTTCCCAAAAAGCAAGACATAGAGAAAGCCAATTCTGATCATTATTTCATTCTCCATTTGGTCTTTCCTTGAGGGCTGACTAAGCTCCTTCTCTGAACTCTGAGAGCACCTTTGTCCCTATAGTAGATTTTCGCTTAGGTCTTCATCTAGCTCAGGTGGGTGCTTCGTAGCTGCAACCAACCAAAGGGACCTTAAAAACACAACAGCCACAGCCCGGCATCGTGATTGGCCACTTTCAAGACATGGTGGACAGAGTGCAATTACCAAGAATGTGCAGTGGACACATGACACATGACAGCAGAGGGAGGCTTTCCAGAGAGGTGACCATTCCCTTGGACTTCATGGGATATCAAAGAGGTAACACACACAGAGGAAGCGTTTCGGGCCGCGTGACCACATCTTAGATTCTTGTGTTTCCGCAGGATTAACACTGAGCTGGTTGATACGGGGAAGGTGCTCATCATTCTTGAGTTGAAAAACAATCAGAGTAGAAATAAAACCATTGCCCAGTTGCCATGTTAAACTGAGCCAGGCAATGAGGAGCTGTCCCGCGTCCTCCGCTTTTCAGAAGGCAGCCCCCAAGTTCTCCGCCAACGGAGACGGCGTCTATCGATCCCAGAGCAAATTGACTCTCCTGCCTGTGTATCGCCATTCACAGGCAGACACCGAACGATGTTACCTTCCAATCCCAAGACCAGCATTCAAGCTGCACAAATATTTGCTTTGTTCCTCGGCACTCCACCAATTAAGCCAAAGCGGAGAGGAAAATCACATTTTGGCAGGCGGAATGAACAAGACGCTGCAGTCAGTGGGCAGGCACCCCACGGGATGGGAGGGATCCAGGAGACAGGTCTCTGGGTCGAACAATAGATTCTTCCTTCTACCCCCAGGATAGCACAATGCAGGGTGTTTTTTTAAAGTCAACATGTCTTGTGATCCATTGGATGCTTATGCAAGTTCCCCTCTCCCATAAAGAAGCAACCTGTTCTTTTCCTGGCCCAGAATCTCCATAACCCCTTGTGCCCTGCTCTCAATGTCTCCCTCTGTCTAGTATCCTCGGCTTCACATTCCTCCTTCCCTACTTCTCTGTTCTGTTTCTCTCTCGGTCCATCTTAGATGGGGGTCTGGTGGGAACACAGCCTCCTGTCAAAAGAGAGGAAAAGGAAACAAGGCAGGCATTGTCCATCTGCTGGTGCCATCCGGGGAAGGAAAAATGAAACCAAGATGCACGCGATTTAATTCTATCCTGGGCTCAGTCTTGCTGCTGACGGTCCTGTTGGCCCCCAGCCAGTGTCCTGTGTCCTTGCCGGGCTGAGCCGGGTATAATGGGGTGATTAAGAGTGCACCCCAGAGCAGGGCTCCTCAGGCAGTCTGGCAGCCATCATTAACGTCAAACTGCAGGAAAATGATCCAGTCCCCTCCGTGCACACAGCCATGCTGGAGGGAAGGGAGGGAGGAGCCATTTGGGAAATCACAGCTCCAGGCAGTCGAGAGAACCATCAAAGATTTCTGCCTCCGCAGAGTCGCTGACATCTGCTCCGTGCTAGGCCCAAGAGCCGTGGAGATGAGCCAGATGCTGGCCAGGCCTCGGGGAAGCTCTGAGCCTGGAAATAGCCTCGCAGACAGGGCCCTCCCCCTTGGGGACGCATCAGGGGGGCAGAACACGTCATGCCGCCACGGAGATGGGCCGGAAGGTGCATGGGAGCGAAGCAGGTGACGGAGGAGAGCAGGATTCCAGCAGGGGAAAAAGAGCAGGAGAAGTAAGGAAGCCCGGATGCACGGATGGAGTGCTGGGACAAAGCAAGAGACGTGGAGCTCGTCCCCTGGCCCGGGAGCCTGAACCAGACTAGCCTGGGAGAGAAAGAAACCAGACCTGCGTCGTACACCTTGTCCCTGGGTGTTACATTGTCTCTGACCATGAATGTTTATGTGGCAAAGAAAATATAATGTAACCATTATATCTTAGAAATGTAACCGTTTCTAATCACACGGGTCAGTGGCACTGAGTACATTCACACTGTTGTGCATCCCGTCCCCACCATCTGTTTCTAGAACTTTCTCTCTTCCCCCAGCTGAAACTCATATCCACTGAACACTGACTCCCCTTCTCCCCCTACCACGCCCCTCCCCCGCCCCACCAGGCCTTGGCGGTCAGCCTTGTGCTCTCCGTGTCCGTGAACATGACTCTTCTGGGCACCTCACAGAGGTAGAATCACTCAGAATTTGTCTTTCCGTGAGTGCCTTATTCCCACTTAACATAAATGTCCTCACGGTTCATCCACATTGTCACAGCATATGGAATTTCCTTCTTTTTCAAGATGGACTAACATCTGTAAATATGTTTGTACCATGAGCGTGGGACCTCTGCAATTCCAGTAAGTGGAAGTTAATAAAATGGGCATGGTGGGTATTGAGGAGGGCACTACTGCATGGGACACTGGGGATGGTGCATTAACAATCCATCTTGGAACACTGAAAAAATAAAATAAAATACGAAAAAAATAGGCATGAACACTGCAAAAAATGAAAATTGTTTTAAGAAGAACCTTTTGTTCCCCATACTGGAAAATCCAGCCCAAACGGACTGAGGCAGAGGGGGCTGTTTCGTGGGTTCATTGACGGAGGCCTCCAGGCCAGTGCCAGCCTCAGGCATGGCCGACACTAGCGCTCAGCCCTGTTATCGAAATCTGGCCTGGCAGCGGCCAAGCACTGTGCCTGGTCCTGGGAATAACAGAGGGATTACCAAGCATTATTCCAGACCTAATAGGACTCGTCACCTCTCCCAACAGCTGTGCCCAGGGCTGACCTCTCCGATCAACCTTTGCACTATAGATTCTGACCTTGGCTGGACCTTTGGGTCTGTCTTCATACGGGGCTCCAGAAAAGTACCGCTTACAAACTAGAATTGGTTCATGAGATAACGCTACCCACCATTATTCCCCTAGAGCCATTATTATACTAGAGTGAGGATAATTATGGCCAACCCTTATTCTTGGCTCATTGCATCTACTGGGGTTGAGTGCACTAACTCACTTAATCCCCAGAATAGCCCCGTGAAGTAGGGACTTGGTCACTACCCCCATTTTACAGGTGGGGAAACAGAGGCACAGAGAGATTAAGTGAGCTATCCAAGGATCCGAGCAGATTGCTGAATCCAGATCCCAACCCAGGCTGTTTGGTGGCCTTATGGCGGTGTCCCCTGGGGATCCAGCTAGCCCCCACCCTCCCCACTGAATCCTCATCCCGCCTTCAAACCACCACAGAAACACAGAACACAAGGACAGGATTTTGGAGGGAATGACAGTGTTTTCTAAAGTGCTTCAGCTTTTTATCCAAACTCAAAAAGAGGAACTAAAATGAATTAAATTATGATTGGACAATATGGAGTTTTGAGCTGTAATT
Organism: Lutra lutra; assembly: GCF_902655055.1. Lineage (NCBI taxonomy): Eukaryota > Metazoa > Chordata > Mammalia > Carnivora > Mustelidae > Lutra > Lutra lutra. Next base: position 29,508,261 of record NC_062295.1, read on the forward strand.
GTTGTAATTAATTTACCATCAATATAATGCAAGGAGTTAAAAATAATGGATTGAAAATGGTTGAAAACTCATCAAAAATGTAATATGTACAAGTGAAATGCTCGTCGTACATATAAAGTACTTAACCAAATATGACCTACTCTAATAAATCTCTCTCTTATTCATTACGGCTACATACGCTACAGTTCACAGTCAGGCTTATCAGGGGAGCATAAGAGCTGGTACAATGCCTCTTTAATCCCCCTCAAGACCCCCTTTTGGCATCAGAATAAATTTCACAACAGCACATTCTTTGAAAACCTCTGTTTCTCACACTCAGTTGCTAGTCCTCGTGGGAGGGCTCAGTTTGGGGCCCACTGCAATGGAATCAGAGCACAGCAGGTTCTAGAAACATCCTAGAAACGGGGTAGCTATGTGGGGAGCTGATGCACTTACAAGCATGTTTCTGGCATCGGGCAGAGCTGGGTTCAAATCTCCACAGGGCCACCCATAGCTGGAGTCTTTTAGCTTCTCTGAACCTTGGTTTGTTGATTTTTTTTCTTTTTTAGTGGCTAAGCAAATTACCTTCTCGAAGGATTGTGGTAAAAATTTAGAGAGAATTCCAAGCAAAGCATGAGCCCAGTTCTCAGCACCTGGGGAAGCACTAGGATCTGTTTGGAAAAGTCTGAGTATTGTCATCTACAGGGACGCATATACTGAAATAACAGCAACAACAAAAAAAAATGGGTTTTGAACAAGTCCGTGTCCTCTCCCGTCCCCTCCCCAACAGTCACTATGTAAGTGCTAGCATACAGACGGGGACAGTCACGTGGACCCCAGAGGATTGGCACCGGACCACCATTACCACACAGTATTTGCTGGTATCCTTCTGGGTGCCAGGAACTATCCTGGGACCCACACAAACTATGAATAAGATAGTTGCTTGTCTGCAGAGATCTCAAGGTGCAGCTTGGTTGGGTAACTACCACGTGAAGGGCGTCTAGGTGGCTGTTGTCTTCTTGGAAACCCGGAGCCTCTTCAATCCCTCAGAGGTCCCTGCCTCACACCTCCTCAGTGATGTCCCAGGTCCAACATTCCAGCCCCGTCAGACCAGGGAGACAGCTGGAGGGATGCAGCCAAGGTCAGAGAGCAAAGCAGGTCTTCCGGGAAGGCACGGAGCAGGCTGGGAAGTAGAGAACATGCCGGAACTCTCGGGGCTGGATGCATGACACCCTGTGCAAACTAAAGTCGGCATCTGATGGGAAGAGGCAAGTAAGTCAGAGCTGGAAGAGAAAGCCCTGCCTGATTCCCAGGAGCTCCCAACACAAGGCTGATGGCAGCCAAACTAGCTGCAGGCCCCACCTGCTGGTATGTAGGATAGAGTTCAATACCAACTGCTAAATCCCCGAAATGGAGGACACAGGAGGAGACACTCTCGGCTGCCAATGACCCAAAATAATCCTACCTTCCCCAGATCAGAACTGCAGATGGAGAAGCCCAGATCTGGACCCTTTCATTTAAAAGGTAGGGGGAGAGAGAGAGAGAGAGAAGGAAGGAGGGAACATTCGGGGCCATTTCCGGAGCCCATGAGGACCACACGTCCAGGGAGCTGCGTGAAGGACAGCGTTGGAGAGTGACGGCCACTGCTTTTTTCTTTTCCGTGTTACCACCAGTCAGGGAAAGTCTGTTTCACTCTGAATAAATCCGCATTAAGATGAGAGAGATGTCTAGACACATTTAATCCAGAAAATCCCTCTTTCTGAAAGGAAATCACTCTCTACAGGCGGGGGATATAAAAGGCAGTTGTAAGGTGACATTAAAAAGCATGGATTTGGGTATCAGGCAGATCTATACTCAAAACCCAAGCGTGGGTCTTACAAACTACCTTGGTTCTGAGCAAGTCGGAATGTCCCTGACTCAGTTTTTCTTATGGCGAATGGGGATAATCACATGGACCTCACAGGATTGTTGTTCAGAATACAATTTCATTCAGTATTCGCTGAGACCCTTCCAGGTGCCAGGAACTGTGCTGGGACCCACAACAAAGCGACAATAAGATGAGGCTCTTGCCTTGGGAGAGCCGTGTTCCAGCGTTGGATGGATGACGTCCAAGAGCCATTATTGGGCATGGCTGTCATATGCCCTGGAGGCTATGCAGTGGAGTCCATGAACACAGGGCAAAACCAACAGGGGTGGAGGGCAGAGGATGTAGGGGAAGAGTCCATGAAGGAAAGCAATGAGCTAGTCTCAACAGATGAGTCTGAGCCTTCTGGTAGACCAGATGCCACTGGCATTCCAGAAAAAAGCATCTGGAAGGACAGAGCCAAGTGGCAAGACTTGAAATGGCAAGGGCAGTGGGAGGAGGGCAGCAGAAGGGGAAGGGTGGGCGCAGACCCAGCTGCGGAGAGCCACATATGCTCAACTAAGGAGTCTGCTGTCCTTCCCCATTACGATGCTTGGAGCTCTATCTTGCCTTACTCAAAAAGCCTTTGAAGGAGCCAAGTGTAAACCTTATACCAAAGTCATCAAAGAGTGATATTGAAGCAACACAATTCTTCATGAAATCTGTGAGAGTGTCTGCAATTAATAAGTGTTCAGTACACCCTGGTTTCCATCTGTGCCCTGAGATAAGAATCCTTCCATTTTCTGAGTATATATCTCATGCTGTAATACCTCGACGTCATCTGCAGAGGTCAAGGGCAGAGCAAGGGGTCACGTCAAAGATGATCGTGGGCTTTGAGCTTGAATGGAGCCATCTTCAAAGGCAGAGGAAGGGAGAACCAAACAGACCAAAGAACCTCCTGCACAAGGAGGCCCTGAAATGCTATAGTTTCTGGAAGACAGAAGGGCATCTCTCTCCTATGTGACTGTCCAGGAAGAGCAGGCAGGATCAGCTCCTTGGCGTCAGAAGGGACCCAGGTCTTTATCTTCCTTCTTAGCTTCATGAAGTTGCTGCATTTTCACACCTGCATTTAGCCACCAGACAGGAAATTGGGGCCGTCCAGGGCAAATTGTGTCAGGGTGGGAGTTCTCCCGCTCACATCTGATTGGCCAGGACTTAGGTTCGTGATGTATACCGAGTTTGAGGTGTTATCCAGCTGTCCGAGCACCAGCCAGAAATGCAGGACTCGAGTTCAGGAAGGTCTTCCTGCAAAATACCATGTTGGTTCATAAAAGCAGGGTCGCCAAATAATAGGAAGACAGCCCCAGTTTAGAATCACTGTTCGGCTGCTTGTGACTGCAAGACCTTCGGTAAGGCACATACTTAGCCTCCCTGAAACTATCTTCTCCTCCGTGAAAATAGCTTATAATGATGATGGAAATCAAATATGCAAAACACCTGACGTGATAAGTGTAATGGGCACGGTCTTCCCTGCCTTGTGAACAGAGGTGGTTGAGCTGAAGTTTCCGCAGGAGTTCACTGACCTGTGCTCACTGAAAGGGTTTGGGGGTTCACTAGAGTCTTTCCATTGGGAGAGACTTCCCTGAATCTGGAGGTTGCTGTAGGAGGTCGAGATCACAAGAAGACAGACGTCACAGAAAGCCAAGTAAGACACTCCATGTTTCAACCAGCATCGCTGGGCACCAGCACGGTCCTGGACCCACACTCGGCTCAGGAAATAGCATGGCGGGAGGGCAAAGAGCCAGCTTTGGAGGTGGAAAGTGTGGGTTTGCTTCCAATTCTGCCCCCCTGTGGTTGAGTGGCCTCCAGAGAGACCCTGGATCTCTCTGAACTTCAGTTTCTTTACTAACAAATGACAGTAATGACACCACTGTGGAGGGTAGGATTAGTGCCCTCCTATGAAGAGACCACAGCCTGCTTGCCCACTCTCCCCCACTCCCCATGTGAGGACACAGCAAGAAGGTGGCCATCTGCTAGCCAGGAAAAGAGCCCTCACCAAGGACCAAGTCTGCCGGCCCCTTGCCCTTGGACTCACAGCCTCCAGAACTATCAGAAATAAATGTCTGTGTCAAAGCCCCCCCAGGCTATGGTACCTTGCCTTAGCAGCCCAGTCTAAGTCACATACCTGCTTGGGCTACCAGACAGGTTCCAGAGAAAGTAAGGTGCCTAAGCCAGAGCCGGCACACAGCACAATCATATCTCAATTATTTCCATCATCATTTTTATCACACAACCCCTGCCCTCAAGGAGCTTATGACCGGTCAACTAGAGGGAACGGATCCATAACACAGCGTTTGGGGTGTAACACGAGCATGCCCAAGTACTTTGGCTGCCCTGGGGCTCTTAGAAATAAGGAGCTCTTCCCCTGGGAAGAAAGCTGAACTCACACCTAGAGATACATACATCGTACATTCTTCTGCTGCACCAAGAGCTCCCCAAGACTGATCCTGGAGACAGTGGGGAGGTTGGGGTGGATGGGGCGGGGGGGAGAGTGGGGGGTAGGGAGGCGGTGGAGCTGGGAAATGCATCTTGAACCACATCTCTGGCAACTAGCTGAGTACAGCTCCTGGCAAACACAGCAGGCATGGAAACGCATGCTGCCTCCTGAGTTGTGGTACACATTGGCATCCTTCTGGGTACACAAGCTGTCCCCACTGCTGATGCCAGGAAACACTACGGCGGCAATGTCATACGGAGATGTGTTTGGCCCCCACCCCCACGCCTGGCAGAAAGTTAACTGTGCTTTATTTCACTTCGGGTCCATATGCCGCCTCAATTTCTGATCAGAGGTATTACAAATTACAGTATGTCTTCACAGAACATTAAAGGAGGCTCCTTTCTCTCTCTGTGTCAACACATTAGTTTCAATTGTTGGAGAGAATGTGCTAGATGGCGTTCTCTGTGTTCACAGGTAATTTCTTTTCTGCGTTCCCCGGTGACAGGACCCCTGCTTAAGATGCTCACCTCCCCTCCCCTACCTCACATCCCTACATCATTGAATCTGTCCTCGGGGCAGGCAGATTGTTTTGCAATCAAAGTGAGTGATTTAACAATTGGAAGAGAGATTAATTAAGGAAGAAAGGCTTTTCTCCCTTTCTTTCTTGTGAGTTCAAAAGCTCCTTTAATAAGAGGAATCCACAGACATCAAAATAAAGGAGTGGAAAGTGGGCCCCACAGGGACCCCCGTCCCCCCACCTCACGCCCCCTGGGTCTCTGCACTCCACCCAGAGTCCCTGGGATGTCCCCACGCACTGCCTCCACCAGATGCCTTCGGAAAAATCAGTCAGGCTCCCCTGCAGGACCCGAGATGGACAGAAAGAAATTTAAAGGGGATTTTTATAAATTTCATCAATACCAGCACAAAACAGAAGCAGGACAGCTTTATTGATTTAAACATTAGAATAACATGTGCTTTCTTTGCATTTTCCCAGAAGTGATAATGTTGCTTATTTTTAATCTAGATTGAAATCTCTGAGAGTTTCCACAAGCCCCTTGTGGTGATTACCAAAGATTAGTAATAACATGTCTAATTAGTGTAGAAAGACATAAAAATCAATGACAGTGTGAAACGTTATCCTGACTGACGGCGCTCGGAGGAGAGCCCGCGCGTGTCCCCCAGGACCCGCAGCGCTTGGCGGACCCCCTGTTCAGCCCCAGGCCTGGGGGGTGGGCTTCCACCCATCCCCAAGGGGGTGGGGTGGGGGGCGCTTTGCAGAGGCTTTCCAGTTCCCAGATATCCTTTCTTTGAGCTTTGATGTCTTTGTTGGAGGAAAAAACAAGAAAGAGAAGGTGATCCTGGCATGTGAGCCAGATTCTCAGCTCTGCCTTTTAGGGCAATTCAACTCTCTATACCCAGCACTCCTGGGGAGCAAAGGGAGGGAATACCCAGACCCTGGTGGCCAAGAAGCCCTGACTCACGGGGGAGGGGGGGTGCTATGGGTGCTGTAGGTAGCTGCACGTGATCTCCTCTCAAACCTGGCACTCAGGAGGCCATTCTCATAATGTTTGTTTGGTTTCATCCCGGCAGGAGGTAAGGGTTCCCTGTCCATCCCACACAAGACAGCCATGCCTCCGCCCACTGTCTAGCTCATCCTTTGAGACCGTCTCTCCCCTACCCTGATGGGTCTGGAAGGATGCAGAGGCAGGAAATGGAGGAAGGGCTCTGACAAGCCCAGCACAGAGGTAGAGTCATCAAAGTAAAGGGACAAGACAGTGAGGGATCCATGACCCCTCCGACCTCACCCCACCATCTCTCTTCAACCCACCTCTCCCCCAGGATCACCAAAGGCCAACCCAATGGGCGGTGTCCAGTCTTTTTTGGGTTGCCTTGTGTTTTTGCATTTGACCCCGTGGGCCACGCTCTTCTAGAAACATCTTCATCCTCGATTTCTGTGGGTCCATGAGCCCCTGGATTCCAATTACTTCTCTGTCTCCTAGTCTGGGTCTTTCTCTATTAATAAAGCCTACGGCTCCATTCAGAGTGCCCAGCATTCTCCACGGTCTCACTTTAGATGGTGACCTGCAGATGCCCTGACTTTCCCTCCATCTTTATCCTGATAAGCTCCCAGTCTCCCTCACCAGCCCATGTTTCCCCCACTCGTGTCCTGACCCACATGTCCAATGCTCTGCCTCACATTTCGTCCGGGATGTCCCACCAACAGGCACCACCCACTCCAAGGGTCCAGAACCAAACTCATTTCTCCCACCAAATAAACCCCTGGCTAAGGCTTCCCGCAGGGACCAACAGTGCCATCAAGTTGCTGTCCAGCCAGATCCCACCAGAGCCCTGTGTCACCCCAGCTCTGTTCCCTCCAGCTGCCTCCACAGTGTCTGCCAAATGCTCGTCTCTCCAGCCCCATAGGACCTTGGTCCAGGACCTCTTTGTTATTGGCCAAAACAGCAAAAGCCTCCTGCAGGTCTCACTGTCCTCCCACTGTCCCCTCCCAGGAAGCCCCCACACTGCTGAGGAGATGGCCCCAAAACATGAATGCAACAGCGTTATCCTTCCTCCCATGGTGTTTTGAGGCTCCCCGTTCTCTTTGAGATAAGGTAAAATCTCCTCCGCTTAGTACAGAAGGTTCTAGACCAGCGAGCTTTTGCAACTGTCTCCCTCCCAAACATCACCATTCCAGCCGGATGGAACCAACCACCTCTTGTGTTGCCACTAATACGTGAAGCTGAGACATTAATCCATCATTTTTGAAAATGGAGAGCCGACCATGTCCCAGCCACTGGGAAAACTTATGGCCACAGCAGACGAGTCCTTGCCCTCCCAGAGCTCACAGGCCAGCACAGAGATGCAGATGAAGGAAAGGTAACAGCACATCGTGAGGCAAACCACGAAGGAGGTGCGGAGAGCCCAGGGTGGACACACAGGGGGCTCAGAGTCAGCCTTGGGGTGGGGTCCGCTGAGCCACGTGTCCTTCCTCCCCCCCTACCCACACCAGCCAGTACCTTTTGTCTTCGAGGCCTCAAGGGCTCCCTTCCGTGGCTGACTCGGTCCAAGACCTCTTTCTCCCATGTGCCCATGGCACCCTATCCTTATAAGCCCTCGTTCCCCCTCGATTGGCTTTACCGCTTCTGTGTCTAGCTTTGCAATCAAAACTGTGTCTTTCTGTCTTAGAAACCCCAAGAACCCCGCACGGAGTCCAGCACAGAGCAGGTACTTGATATCTCCTTGTCAAGGAAAGTGATTAAATCGAGTGTCCCAGAGTTCCGTTTTTTCTCTTGTCAAAAGAGAGAGGGGGCAGAAAATCACACCGTGTTTGCTAGCTCCTCCCGAGAAGGATTAGGGGCAGACGCCTCGGAAGTACCCAGCAAGGATCCTTTAGAGACTTCTGCCCTAATAGTCTCCCCCTGGAGTAGAAAAGAGGACGGGGAGCCCCCCTGCCTGCAGCGCTTTGAAAGTGAAGGTCCACAGAGAGGAGGTAGAGGGTGTCCGAGCTGTGGGGTGCTGGCACCAATCCCAAACCCCAAACCAGCCTTCCCGGGATGAGATGGGCTCCAGGAGGGGGTACATGGATGCCTGCTGAAAGGGCTGAGCTTTCGTGGACAGCCTCGGAGGACCAAGCCCAGAGTGCCTTCAGCTAAACTGGGGTAGGGGAGGGGAGAGGGGAGTGAGGCTCATTCTCAGAAATTCCCAGAAGTCCCTGCCAAGATTTGGACAGACAGACCCAGCCTGGCAGATTATGCAGGACAGAGTGCCAACAGCGACACCATGTGTCCACAAGCAGCAACAGCAGGCTCCGGATGGCTCCTGACGCAGCTGTGCACGGAAACCAACCCCGCTTTGGAAAGTGACACTCGGTGGCAAGATGGGGACAAGCTTCCAGAGAAAGCTACTAACTGCCTGGAAATAGGGTGTGCTGGCTTTTATGCAATCGTTTGGGAAAATAAGACCTAAGTTTTCATTTGCACTTAACAACAGGGGAACCATTCGGGCTGGTTAGCAAAGGGTAGGGGTATGAAGCCAGGAAGGTAGCCGAGGCCAGCGGGCGAGGGGCAGTGCACGTCCTTGGGCATTGTTTACTTATTTTTGAACCTTGAACTCTGACGACCCTAAATGTTAACATCCTACGCAAGCACAGTGCAATGATCTAAATTACACAAGTGCAGGACAATACTATGAATTAATCCACAGACCTCATTCAAACTTCTCCGAGTGTTTGGCTAATATCCTCACCCCGATCCAGGATCCTCTCCAGGACCCCACAGTGCATTTAGTTGTTATGTCTCCTCGCGCCTTCTCCGGGCTCAGGTTTGTCCTGGCTTCGTCTTTCACGACTTTGACGTTTGTGGAGAGTTCTGGCCACTTATTTTGTAAGGTGTTACCGAACTGGGGTTTTTTCTGAGGTTTCTTCCCGTCTACACTCAGCAGGAAAAGCACAGAAGCTAAACTGTGCCCTTCTCAGTACCTCAGATCAGCCCCTGACGTCACGTTGTGTCTCAGTTGCTAATGATCTTAACTCTGGTCCCTGGACAAAGTGGGACCAGCTCTTGTATCTACCATAGAGTTACTCTTTGTCCCTCTGTAATTAGTTAAGTGTCTTGGAGGGAACTACTTCGAGACCGTGTGAATATCCAGTCTCTCAGCCTACTTCTGCCTGCTCGTTGGACCATCCTTTCGTGACTTTTGCCTGAAAGAGTGATCACTACTGTGTCCCATCCTTCTATCTACATTCAGTAACTAGAATTCTTACTATAAGGAAACACTTTCCCTGCTCTTCGGTTAATTTAATATTTACTACCATAGGCCAGCATGGATTCCTGGAGAGTGGTTTTATTCTATGGATTACAATCCATTGCCGTCATTATTTTGTTGCTCAACCTCAGATTTGGTCACCGGGAGCTCCGTCAAGCGAGTTCCTACGTCCTTCGGACACGGTCCTATCGTTTTTTCAAAGCAATGTCTTGCCTGTTGGCACCAAGACGTTCCAGGCTCGTCGTGCACTTTCTCCACCACAGCCCCAGAGCCAGCCACACACTAACGCCTTCACATCCACGAAGGCTGCCATTGAATGACACAGTATCTGATGATTTGTTTGCTCAATATTATGGGCTGTTGTGTAAAAGAGAATTTGTGGCATCTATCCATTGGTTTGACAAAAATGCACCAAGCACTTAAACCACACGCTGAGCCCCATGCTGGTGGTTGAAGACCGAGATTAACCAAGCCTCGGTCTCCCCTGCAAGAGCTCAGAGGCAAATGGGAAGCCAGCAGAGTCAGGGAAGAGCGCGCTGCAGACCAGGAGGCACAGAAGACGATGGACATCACATCCCGGGGGAGATCCAAGACATCTATCTGCAAGCAGACTCGGAGCAGAGCGCAGAGCCCGACCTGGGGCTCCATCCCACAACCCCGAGATCACAATCTGAGCGGAAACCAAGAATCGGACACAGCCGACTGAGCCACCCAGGCGCCCCAGAATTTGATTAGTTAACAACTCCAACCTCCCCGTACCGAGGGTTATGGGGTGCAGCTTAGGGCAGATTCTTGAAGACTGCTACTTTGTAGAAAGCTGTGATTCATCCCAACCCTCACCCGGCCTCCACGGGGATGGGACAGTCTCCTAAACCAAGCCCGGTGTCACTGATGTCAAGAATGGGAAATTAAGAAAGGGTTTAGAGGCAGCTGTTGTACTGAGAAGCCCATGCCCTGAAAGCTCAGAGTGGGAGGGGGCCATGTGATGTCAACAGAAGCCCCCCAAAGTACTTGATACGTATTCCCTAAATTAGAAGACATAAAGGGTCAGTGGCTTTGTCCTCCATGAGAAATACAAAGCATGAGAGAGGAACAAGCTGGGCGCTAAGAGACAGACCCTAGCAGAGGTGGTGGCATTTGGGTCCTTCCTCTCCTGGGGTGTCAGGACAGAGCATACATGTGTCTCCCACAGATGACGGTGTAGACCCTGTCCGATGGGGCCATGGAGAGGCACAATGGACCTCAGCAGAGAGAAGCTAGGGATGCCACCAGAAGGATAGGAGCCAGCAAGAGAACAAGCAACAGGTCCCGGGAGAATAAATCACGTACATCAAGGGAACCACCGGTGAGAGGTCCCCAGAACAAGGTGAGGGTCTCTGAAGAAGCAAAACTCAATGAATGTAACCCCAAGAGAAAGAGCCCCTTGCGTCCCCTCAGGGGAAGAGATGGGACGTCATGGTCTCCAGGGTGTCCCATTCCCCTGACCTCCTCTCCTTCCCTGGACCCCAAGCCTGCCAGGGTCAGAGCAGGCAGTAGAACCATCAGGAGACGTAGAAGATGCAGCAAGAAGACAGGAAACAGAGGGGCTCCACGCAGCCCCACTCCTGCATCTCCCGCCTGCATGGGCTGGACATGGGCTTGTGGGACTTGATACCATCAGTCGGGGGGTGACTGTTAACTATCACATGGGGCTGGGATGGCTTTCTAACTCCTGCTGACCTTGAGAGCCTCTCTTCCCTACCACGGCTTGGCCCAGCAGTCACCAGTGGTATGCAAAGGGATAGCCCCACGGAGCAGACAACAGGGCTCAGGTCATGATCTCAGGGTGGTGGGATCGAGCCCCACTTCAGGCTCTACACTCAGTGGGGAGTCTGCTTGTCCTTCTCTCTCTGTCTCTCAGATAAATAAATAAAATCCTTGAGAAAAGGAGAAGAGGAAGCTGAGGAGGAGGAAGGGATAGGCACTCGGGCTGTGGACTAGTGCTCCAGGCAAGACCTCTCACCTGTCTGGTCTTCTGTAATCTGTGCCTCGACACTGAGAAATGTGGCCAGATGCCAGACAGAGTGGGAAGAAAGAAAGAAAACCGTTCATCTCACTGGATGCTTGCACACCAGAAATTGTTTGTTGCTTGGCTGATGGGGAGAGAAGAACAAAAGCCCCAGAACCCCTGGATTCAATCAGCTTTTCTTTTCTTTATTTTTTTTTTCCGTTGGGAGCACTTTTCACCACCTGGCAATATTTCTCTTTTTAAGCCAGGATTTCTGCTTTTAAAAGCTTTATAAAAGGCTCAGCTCAGGCTCCGTGCTCCTGGCAGGCGGACTATACCCAGGGCCCATGGTGCCCAGCAGCCTTTCCCTGGCTGACGTCACCCCACGGGAAGGAGGTACTGTCGCCTGCCCCCCGCCCCGGAAGGCATTCTTCCCTGTGATCCAAGCCAGCAAAAGGCTCCTGGAGAGCAGATGTTTCTGCTTAAGGCTGATAGGAACGGCAGGGACCATTTTTCTCCCCGTCGGTTCTCAAGTTAAGAAGCAGCTGTTTGCCAGGAACACAGACCCGGATCCTAATGAGGTTCGTGGCTGAGCCGGGCCTTGGAGAGGGAGGCCTGACGGATACCAGGATGGAGTTATTAACGAACCTGGGGGAAAGCTGGCCACGGGCCCGTTTGAGATCCTCTGAAGGAGAAACGTCTCGTTGTCTAGGACACAGTTTGAGACTTTAAAAAGCATCCTCAATGGGAATTGCTGATTTAGTCTGATTTCCACCAGGGATTCTTATTCAGCTTAAAGAAAGTGTTGCCAAGAGGAGAAGCAAGATGGCAGGAGTAGCGGACGGGAATGACATGAGGTCCCAGGAGTTTGGCTAGTTATGAAACCATCCTGAACACCTGCTCAACAGATCAAAGTGAAGAAGAGCAGAATTTTTGTTTTCCAGAAACAGAAACAGAAACACTTTCCAGAAGGTCGGACGAGCCATATACAGGAAGACAGATCATGGGGCGGGGGGAGGGGCCAGCCCCCGGGCAGGGGTGGAGCCACGGAGCACAAAATTGGAACTTGTAGAAGTCTACTCTGTGGAGGGACGTCGCTCCAGAGGCTAAGCAGGGGTGGAGCCCTCACGGGGACAGTGTGGTCTCAGGTCCCACTGGGTCACAAAAGGATCGGGGGTGTCTGAGTGTGGCAGAGTCCCCAGGTAATCAGAGCGGGGAAGCTGGCATCAGAGACGGAGCCGAGGAGGGGCTCTCAGCTCAGGGTTACCTTAAACCATGATCTGAACCACAGTCGGGCCACTGCTGTCTGAGCAGGGACCCCACAAGTGACAGATCCGGGGAAACTCACCTTCCTTCTCCGGGAGGAGTGGCATGGAAGGGAAGGGCAGAAATCTACTGGATTTGGAAGCTCCAAATGGGGCCACAGGCCAGAGACAGAGACGCTCAGTCACAGGCCAGTGAGTTTGGAGCGTGGCAGAGACCAGGGAGACGGGAGGGACTGATGACTCTTCTCCAAGGGCGCACTGAGGAGGGGAACCCCGAGCTCTCAGCTCCTCCAGGCCAGATATAAGTAGGCGCCATCTTCATTCTCAGCCTCCAAATATCTACAGAAAACATTCAGGAAACAAAAGCTCCCGAAAGCGAACCAGACCAGATGACTCAGCCCAGCCCCTGGCAAGGATAGTGCAATTCTGCCTCCAGCAAAGACACTTGAGAATCACGGCAACGGGCCTCACAGAAGATCAGCAAGAACATCTGGCCAAGACAAGCTCACTGATCAGTGAGAACTGCAGAAGTCCAGAGATGGGAATGCAAAGCATGGAATTCATGGCTTTCTCCGCATGATCCTTTAGTCTTGCAAAGTAAATTTTCTTTATTTTATTTTTTTTCTTATTCTATTTTTTTAACTTTTCCTCTTTCCTCTTTTAATGTTGTTTAACTAGTTTATCTTTTTTTTTTATTTTACAGAGAAGGAGAGAGAGAGATCACAAGTAGGCAGAGAGGCAGGCAGAGAGAGAGGGGGAAGCAGGCTCCTTGCTGAGCAAAGAGCCTGATGTGGGGCTCAATCCCAGTACCCTGAGATCCTGACCTGAGCTGAAGGCAGAGGCTTAACCCACTGAGCCACCCAGGTGCCCTGTTCAACTAGTTTATCTTAACAATAACTTTCTTTAAAAAACTTTTTAAACCTTCATTGTTATAATCATATTTTATCCCTTCATTGTATTTAACCTTATTTTTTGTATACATATAGGTTTTATTTTCTAAGAAATTTGGGCATACAATTTCTTCTAATAGATCAAAATATACCCTAATCTAGCATATGGCTTTGTTCTAGTCTCCAACCTGAGCAAATTCTCTCTTTTTTTTTTCTTTTTCCAGTCAACTTATCAGTTCCTTTTTTAGAATTTTTTTTAATTTTCATCTTTACAGTCATATTCCATCCCTTCATTGTGTTTACCCTGTGTGTGTGTGTGTTTTTCTTTCTTTAAAATTTTGGGAGTTACTTTCTTCTAAGAGACCAAAATACACCCAAAATCAAGTGGGTGGCTCTGTTCTATTCACCAGTTTAATATATATTTTTTTTTTATTTCTTTTTTTGTCCTTTCTACTCCCCCTGGTTTTGGATCTCTTCTGATTTGCTTAGCATACATTTTCCTGGGGTCTTTGCCACCCTTTAAGTATTTTATTCTCTCATTTATATATTATTATCTGGATAAAATGACACGGCAGAAAAACTCACCACAAAAGACGAACAAGAGGCAGTACTGATGGTGAGGGAGCTAATCAATACAGACATTGGTAATATGTCAGAACTGGAGTTCAAAACGATGATTCTCAAGATGCTAGCTGGGTTCAAAAAAAGCATGGAAGATATTAGAGAATCCCTTTCTGGAGAATAAGAGCTCTTTCTGGAGAAATAAAAGAACTAAAATCTAACCAAGTTGAAATTTTTTAAAAAGCTATTAATGAGGTGCAATAAAAAATGGAGGCTCTTACTGCTAGGATAAATAAGGCAGAAGAGAGAATTAGTGATGTAGAAGACCAAATGATGGAGAATAAAGAAGCTGAGCAAAAGAGAGACAAACAACTACTGGACCACGAGGGGAGAATTCGAGAGATAAGTGTTACCATAAGACAAAACGGTATTAGAATAATTGGGGCCCCAGAAGAAGAAGAAAGGGAGAGGAGAAGGTATATTGGAGCAAATTATAGCAGAGAAATTCCCTAATATGGCAAAGGGAACAAGCATCAAAATCCAGGAGGCACAGAGAAGTCCACTCAAAATCAATAAAAATTGGTCCACACCCCATCATCTAATAGTAAAACTTACAAGTCTTGGTGACAGAGAAAATCCTGAAAGCAGGCCAGGACAATAAGTCTGTAACATACAATGGTAGAAATATTAGATTAGCAGCAGACTTATCCACAGAGACCTTGAGGCCAGAAAGGAATGGCATGATATATTCAAAGCACTAAATGAAAAAAAATATGCACCCGAGAATACTATATCCAGCTAGTGTCATTGAAAACAGAAGGAGAGATAAAAAGTTTCCAGGACAAACAAAAACTAAAAGAATTTGCAAACACCAAACCAGCCCTACAGGAAATATTGAAAGGGGTCCTCAAAGCAAAGAGAGAGCCTAAAAGTAACAGAGAAGAAAGGAAGAGAGACAATATACAATAACAGTCACCTTACAGGCAATACAATGGCACTATCTTTCAATAGTTACCCTGAATGTAAATGGGCTAAATGCCCCAATCAAAAGGCACAGGGTATCAGAAAGAATTAAAAAAAAAAAAAATCAATATGTTGTCTGCAAGAAACTCATTTTGGACCCAAAGATACCTCCAGAGTTAAAGTGAGGGGGTGGAAAACAATTTACCATGTTAATGGACATCAAAAGAAAGCTGGGGTGGCAATCCTTATAATCAGATAAATTAGATTTTAAGCCAAAGACTATCATAAGAGATGAGGAATGACACTATATCATACTCAAAGGGTCTGTCCAACAAGAAGTTCTAACAATTTTAAATATCTATGCCCCTAACATGGGAGCAGGCGACAATATATAAACCAATTAATAACAAAATCAAAGAAACCCACCAACAATAATAGTAGGGGACTTTAACACTTCCTCACTGAAATAGACAGATCATCCGAGCAAAAGATCAACAAGAAATAAAGGCCTTAAATGACACACTGGACCAGATGGACACCACAGATGACCATATCACAGATATATTCAGAACATTCCATCCCAAAGCAACAGAATACACATTCTTTTCTAGTGTACGTAGAACACTCTCCAGAATAGCTCACATCCTGGGTCAAAAATCAGGTCTCAACCGGTACCAAAAGATCGGGATCATTCCCTGCATATTTTCAGACCACAATGCTCTGAAGCTAGAACTCAATCACAAATTTGGGAAGGACATTTGGGAAGAACACAAATACATGGAGGCTAAAGAGCATCTTACTAAAGAATGAATGAGCCAACCAGGAAATTAAAGAAGAATAGAAAAAATTCATTTCAAATTCAAATGAAAATGAAAACACAACTGTTCAAAATCTGTGGGACACAGCAAAGGCAGTCCTGAGGGGAAAGTATATAGCGATACAAGCCTTTCTCAAGAAACAAGAAAGGTCTCAAGTACACAACCTAACCCTACACCTAAAGGAGCTGGAGAAAGAACAGCAAAGAAAGCCTAAACCCAGAAGGAGAAGAGAAATAATAAAGATCAGAGCAGAAAGCAATGAAATAGAAACCAAAAAAAAAAAAAAAAAAAAAAACAGTAGAACAAATCAACAAAACTGAGACCTGGTTCCTTGAAAGAATTGATAAACCCCTGGCCAGACTAATCAAAAAGAAAAGAGAAAGGACCAAATAAATAAAATCATGAATGAAAGAGGAGAGATCCCAACCAACACCAAAGAAATACAAACAAATATAAGAACACATTATGAGCTACTATATGCCAGCAAATTTGACAATCTGGAAAAAATGGTTGCATTCCTAAAGATGTATAAACTACTAAAACTGAACCAGGAAGAAATAGAAAACCTGAACAGACACATAACCAGTAAGGAGATTAAAGCTGTCATCAAAAATCTCCCAACAAACAAGAGCCCAGGGCCAGACGGCTTCCCAGGGGAATTCTACCAAACATTTAAAGAAGAATTAATACCTATTCTCCTGAAAATGTTCCAAAAAATAGAATTGGAAGGAAAACTTCCAAACTCATTTTATGAGGCCAACATTACCTTGATCCCAAAACCAGACAAAGACCCCACCAAAAAGGAGAATTACAGGCCAATATCCTTGATGAACACAGATGCAAAAATTCTCACCAAAATACTAGCTAATAGGATCCAACAGTACATTAAAAGGATTATTCACCATGACCAAGTGGGATTTATTCCTGGGTTGCAAGGTTGGTTCAACATCTAAAAATCAATCAGTGTGATAAAATACACTAATAAAAGAAAGAATAAGAACGATATGATACTCTCAATAGATGCTGAAAAAGCATTTGACAAAGCACAGCATCCTTTCTTGATCAAAGCTTTTCAAAGTTTAGGGATAGAGGGTACACACCTCAATATTATCAAAGCCATCTATGAAAAATCCAGGCATATATCATTCTCACTGGGGGAAAACAGAGAGCTTTTCCCCTAAGGTCAGGAACACAACAGGGATGTCCACTATCACTAGAAGTCCTAGCCTCAGCAATCAGACAACGAAAAGAAATAAAAGGCATCCAAATTGGCAAAGAAGAAGTCAAATTCTCACTCTTTGCAGATGACATATACTTTATGTGGAAAACCCAAAAGATTCCACTCCAAAACTGCTAGAACTCATACAGGAATTCAGTAAAGTGTCAGGATATAAAGTCAATGCACATAAATCAGTTGCATTTCTACACACCAAAAACAAGATAGAAGAAAGAGAAATTAAGGAGTTGATCCCATTTACAATTGCACTGAAAACAATAAAATACCTAGAAATAAACCTATCCAAAAAGGCAAAGAATCTGTACTCAGAAAACTATAAAATACTCATGAAAGGAATTGAGGAAGACACAAAGAAATGGAAAAACGTTCCATGCTCATGGGCTGAAAGAACAAACATTGTGAAAAATGTCTGTGCATCCTAAAGCAATCTACACATTTAATGCAATCCCTATCAAAATACCATCAATTTTTTCAAATAAATGGAACAAATAATCCTAAAATTTATATGGAGCTAGAAAAGACCTTGAATAGCCAGAGGAATGTTGAAAAAGAAAGCCAAAGTTGGTGGTGTCACAATTCCAGACTTCAAGCTCCATTACAAAGCTGAAATCATCAAGACAGCATGGTACTGGCACAAAAACAGACACATAGATCAATGGAACAGAATAGAGAGCCCAGAAAAAGACACTCAACTCTATGGCCATCTAATCTTCGACAAAGCAGGAAAAAATGTCCAATGGAAAAAAGTCTCTTCAACAAACGGTTTTGGGAAAATTGGACAGCCACATGTAGAAGAATGAAACTGGACCATTTCCTTTCAAAATGTATGAAAGACCTCAATGTGAGACAGGAATCCATCAAAATCCTTGAGGAGAACACAGGCAGCAACCTCTTCTACCTCAGCCGCAGCAACTTCTTCCTAGAAACATCACCAAAGGCAAGGGAAGCAAGGGCAAAAATGAACTATTGGGACTTCATGAAGATCAAAAGCTTTTGCACAGCAAAGGAAACAGTCAACAAAATCAAAAGACAACTGACAGAATGGGAGAAGATATTTGCAAATGACATATCAGATAAAGGGCTAGTGTCCAAAATCTATAAAGAACTTATCAAACTCAACACCCAAAGAACAAATAATATAATCAATAAATGGGCAGAGGACATAAACAGATATTTTTGCAAAGAAGACATCCAGATGGCCAACAGACACATGAAGAAGTGCTCCACATCACTCAGCATCAGGGAAATACAAGTCAAAACCACAATGAGATATCACCTCATACCAGTCAGAATGGCTAAAATGAACCAGTCAGGAAACGACAGATGTTGGCGAGGATGCGGAGAAAGGGGAACCCTCCTACACTGTTGGTGGTAATGCAAGCTGGTGCAACCACTCTGGAAAACAGCATGGAGGTTCCTCAAAAAATTGAAAAGTAAGACCCAGCAATCGCACTACTGGGTATTTACCCTAAAGATACAATGTAGTGATCCGAAGGGGCACGTGCACCCGAATGTTTATAGCAGCAATGTCTACAATAGCCAAACTATGGGAAGAACCTCGATGTCCATCAACAGATGAATGGATAAAGAAGATGTGGTATATATACACAATGGAATACTATGCAGCCATCAAAAAAATGAAACCTTGCCATTTGCAATGACATGGACGGAACTAGAGGGTATTATGCTGAGCGAAATAAGTCATTCAGAAAAAGACAATTATGATCTCCCTGATATGAGGAATCTGAGAGGCAGAGTGGGGGGTTTGGGGGGTAGGGAAGGAAAAAATGAAACAAGATGGGATTGGGAGGGAGACAAACCATAAGAGACTCTTAATCTCACAAAACAAACTGAGGGTTGCTGGGGGAAGGGGGCTGTGGACAGGGTGGTTGGGTTATAGACATTGGGGAAGGTATGTGATACGGTGAGTGCTGTGAAGTGTGTAAGCCTGACGATTCACAGACCTGTACCCTTGGGGCAAATAATACATGAAATGTTAATAAACATAATTAATAAAAAGAAGAAATTTTTTCAGCCTCTCATTTTTAGCCCAGAGCCTATGACCCAGAGCCCATGGAGCACAAGACACGGTGCAAACTGCACTTTGCATTCCCAGAGTGCTAACCAAAGGTCCGTTGTGAAGCTGGGCAGACAGGCGTGCGTGCCCACAGGACAGCGTGACTGTCACCCCAGCTCATGACCCCACCCACGGGTTGCCACATGCCGATTGTTATAACTTTGGGGAGACCAGCCATCTTACACGTCCATCTACAAGAACGCCTTTTCTGACGAAGTGTTTCCCATACTTGGTCTACGCACAGAATCAGCCCCTGACTTTACAGGAACCCAGGGATATGCAGATAACCAAAGGCAACTTGGCTAATTCGGATTCAAGTCCTTGCAAGTTTCTGCTGTGATCTCAGCGGCAGGAGACAAACGTTTAAGAATAAGTTTCTGATGCGGCTTTGGAGTGGAAGAATTAAAATTGAGAAAATTCAAGGCATTGACTTCAATTTTTCTACAAATTGGAAAATGGCTGCAATTATTCTTTAAATAGACAGTGATAGAAACAAACCTTTCATTTTGCCACAAAAACCCCACAGACTTAGAATAAAATCCATCTGGGGGGAAAAAAAGACGTTAATTTAAAATTCACTGTAAAATAGAACAGCTTAATAGTAGAACCTCTCTTAAGTGCACGTTTTGATAAGGGAGAGAGAATGTAACCATAGAAAATAAAGGACACTGCATTTATTGAATGATTAATATGGATCAGGAACTCTCATACATAGCCCATTTCATCTACACCACCATTGAAAGAGGACAATATTTTATGCAAGGTTTGCTGCTGTAACGCTGAGGTTCAGACAGGTTAACTCATTTGCTGAAGAAGATACATAGCAAAGAGTTAAGTTCAGGGTATTTTTTTTTTAATTACATTTTTGTTTCTACATATGATTATATGAGTGGTAGTTAGATATAAAAACACTGATGTTCACAGAGAGGTTATCCCAATATATACTACCTGCATTCCTCTGCATATGTGTCGGAGCACACACACCCATATCCACATTTAAAACGGGGTCATATCGTACACACGATTGTAGGTCTGTTTTCTCGTTGTACGGGTTCTAATCCTGACTCCCTGACTTCTGTGCTGTTTTTCCTTGTCCCATGATGCTCTGCTGCATTGCTCTACAAAATTAGTAAGCCATTCCTCCACTGGATAATCAGATTGTTTCCAATTTCTTTCTATTATAAACAATGTTGCAATAAATGCCCTTGCAAAGAAATCTTTGCCTGTACCCAGGGCAGTTCTTCAGGGTAAATTCCTGTAAACGGAATTTTTCGAGGTCAAAAAATAAGCACAGTTTTAAGGTTTTTATATTTATTATTCAATCACACTCCAAAAAGTATGCCCCAGGTTAAATCAAGTGTATGCAATGCCCCTCTTCCTCGACTTCAAGACTATCACTTTTTCCAAAATGCTGATTTTTTTAGCAGAAAATGACGTCCTGTTTAAATTTCTTTAATTAGGAATGCTACAGAGCTCTTTTCATGTTTCTCAGCCATTTGCGTTTCTTCTTTTGTGAATTGCTACTTATGACTTTTGCTCATTTTTTAACGAGGGCTATCATCCTTTATTTTATTGATTTGTAAACACTCTCAATATATTAAGATTATCACACTTTTTTCTGTCATATATATTGCAAATAAATGCTCTAGTTCATGTTATGTTATTTTTTCTAGTTTATGGTAATAATTTGCCAAGCCAAAATTTTTAATTTTTAGGTGGTCAAGTGTACCAGTCATTCACTAAAATTCTCTCCTGGACTGGAACATAAAAATCAACATACATCTTATTCTAGTGCTCTCGTGACTTTTTTTTTAATATATTTTTCTATTTTTTTTACACATAATGTATATGTTATACATTTTTGTATAAATGTTTTATGTTTTTATATTTTATGTTTGTATACATTTTATATATAATGTTTTGTATATAATGTTTTTTAACATATAATGTATTATTTGCCCCAGGGGTACAGGTCTGTGAATCATCAGGCTTACACACTTCACAGCACTCACCATAGTAGATACCATCCCAAGTGTCCATAACCTGGTCACCCTAACCCCCCAACCCCCCTGCAACCCTCAGTTTGTTTCCTGAGATTAAGAGTCTTATGGTTTGTCTCCCTCCCCATCCCATCTTGGGTTTTGTGGGTTTTTTTTTATAAAATCTTCACACATCCTGAAATTTAATTTCCAAACTGTTAGCAACTCATTGACCAAAATCACTCCCCTCGCTTTTAACAGTACACGAAACTGTTATGCACACTTGGGCTTGTTTGTGCCTTTACACTCTGGTCCTTTGATTCACTTGTTTTCGAGTCAGAACGCTTGCTTAAATGGCTGTGGGTTTTCACATCCAGTCGCTGGAAGCTGCTTCTTTATCGACCACAGAACCTGAGTTTTTCCGAGAATACCCTACCATGTTGGCATTGGGAAGAAAATCTCTTATGGGAACATATCCCATATCACCCCTCTGTGCCCCTATGTGCCCTACACATGCCAGATGAAGGCTATACTCGTAGAGTCAGAAGACTCATCTCATCTTGAAAGCATGAATGGAGTTAACTGGGGCTACCGCGTGCTCAGAATTACGTTAGGCTCTGGGGGTGTGGAGATGAAAAAGACGCAATACTTGCTCACACAGTCGGGACTGTAGAGGAAATCGGACGTGCTGAACCTCACCTCGTGGCTATGGCTCGCCCCAGCCTCCTCCAGCTGGGACCACAGCCTGACACTCAAGACCAGTTCTTCCTTAGCTTCGGATGAGACAGGAATTACCTAAGGAGTGCACCTGCCTTCCCTCTGGTGTTTTGCAGCTAAACAGGCTCCCTGCTTTCTACTAAGTGCTAAAGGAGTTTAGTTTTACATTCTGATAGTTAACATGGGTCAAGCACCCCAGGTTAAAAAAAAAATTGCAATAGAAAAAAAAATTTTAATTAAAATTAAAAGAATAAATAGATCAGGGGCACCTGGGTGGCTCAGTGGGTTAAAGCCTCTGCCTTCATCTCAGGGTCCTGGGATCAAGCCCCGCATCAGGCTCTCTGTTCCGCAGGGAGCCTGCTTCCTCCTCTCTCTCCGCCTGCCTCTCTGCCTACTTGTGATCTCTCTCTGTCAAATAAATAAAGAAAATCTTTAAAAAAAAAAGAATAAATAGATCAAGTTCCCTATGAGCCCTCCCCAGGGAAAAACAGTACCCTTTTCCTGAAGGCTGCAGTTTTGATGTCTGCAGTCCTGGGCTCCAAATTCACCGCTGCTGACCCAGCCATGTTGAGATCCAGGCTCCTGCCCTGAGGACCTCCAGGTTATTCCATGTAGTTCATTCTCCAGGTTTCTTCTCCCATCCTCATATAGGTACCTTTTCCCAAATACCCTCTTTGATGAAGATGGGACATCATATGAACCAATTCTGGTGTTGACAAGGGAGGCCTCAGGAAAGCTTATTTGCCCCTTTGACTCTTTGCTACTTCTCCTTGTTCCTGCCTGGAACATGGATGTAGTTGCTGGTCCTGCAGCAGCCCTCTTGTGATTATGAGGCAGTAAGATTCAGTGCAAGGGCACCTGGGTGGCTCAGTGGGTTAAGCCTCCGACTCTTGATTTCAGCTCAAGTCATGATCTCAGGATTGTGAGATCTCTGAGTCAGACTCTGCTCTAGACATGGATAGAGACTGCTTAAGAATCTCTCTTTCCCTCTCCCTCTGCCATTCCCCCATCCCACCCCTCCCCCACTTGAGTGCAAAAGCTTACAAAGAATAATGGAGCAGAGGAATGAGACCTTGGGTCCCTAACATCATCGCTGAGCCAACCATAGCATCCCTGGGCCACCCACCCCAGACTTCTGGGTGAGAAATATCCATCCGTATTTATCTAATCTATCGATAATACCATTTCTGTTATGTATGTCCCCAAACCCATTCCTAATGTGATCTTCATGCTGGATTTTCGCTCTAGGAACATGACTGGTTTCTGGGTGGGTCTGCCCACCTCTCAGAGCAGACTAGGGTCTGGCCTAACTTTTACTTATTAAGATCAAATGTCCATGAAATAAGATTAACCATTAACTATTTTATAACGGGTATAATCCAGCATCATTGAATACATTCACAATGTTGTAAGATCGCCATTTTTTGGTCTGGTTTTAAGGCATTCTCATCACCCCAAAAAGAAACTCCACACCATCATCAGTCACTCCTCATCCCTTCCCCCACCCCTGGCCCCATCCTGCACCGGCCATGCCGTCCTGGCCTCTCCTCGTCTGCTTTCTTCCTCTATAGATGTGCCTCCTCTGGACAATTTCATATAAATAAAATCACAGAATATGTGTCCCTTTGTATCTGGCTCCTTTTGCTTAACATCATCACATTTTCAAGGTTCATCCGTGTTTTAATGTATGTTGGTCCCCGATTCTCTTTAATGGGTGGATAATACTCCGTTGCATCGTGAACCACACTGCCTCCCCGTTCACCAGCTGCTGGACATTTAGGCTGTTTTCACCCTTTGGCTATGGTGAGAAATGCTGCTATTCACATATTTTGGTCTGAACGTCTGTTTTCAGTTATTTTAGGATGCAGGTAGGAGTGGCATTGTCGAGTCACGTGGTAATTCTACGTCTAACTCCGTGAGGAAAGCTCACCTGACTTGGAGGCTCTTTTTCTTATAAAATCCCGGAGGATACCCCCGAATGCCAAACCGGGGACTCGCGCACCACTGTCTGGGGACTGGTCTGCCCAAGGACTGAGTACATTGTCTGGTCAGAGATGTTCCCTCTGCTACACTCCCCGCACAGGTAGCCTAGCAGGACTGCAGCCTCAAGCCTGGGGTGACCACAGGCCACTGTCGTGACTGGTGGTCCTGCTCCTCTAGAACACAGTGTCCTCTAGACTAGACTGTCGACGCCGTCCTGGGCGCGGGAGAGAGAGCATTCAGGCATGAGAGGGAAAAACCAGAGGAGGATGAGCGAGCGCGTTAGCTCTGCCAGGGAAGCGAGCTCTGATGGAGGTGTTAGGGGTGAGAGTGAGAGCCAAGGGAGGGGCCAAGAGAGATGAAAGATGAGGTTCTGGGGGAAAGCCAAGATGAACAGCTTGAGTCCCACGCACTCTGAGCTGGACCCAGAGGTGGGAGGCAAGGGCGGGGCAGAGGTGAGAGCTGTGTGTCAGGTGCTGGACAGATTCCCCAAATGCAAGGACACTTTCGAGGGTCTGCGACTCCTGAGAGTGGGGTGGGCTGCTCGAGGCACTGTCTCCTTCAGGACACCTGCCTTTGTCATGTCCCCAAGGGGGTCTGGACCTAAAACAACACTTCAGTCCTCCGCCAGCACCCAGCCCTTCCTAAATTGTGCAGAAGACTCTAAAAAAGGTCCAAATCCCAGTCAATCTTTGCCATGAAAGGTGCACAAAAAAGCAGTCATACATCTGTGCTCTGAGCGGATACACCGTCGTATTCTCATATTATAGGTATAAGAGTTGCGGGCATAGATCTTTGCTTTATGTAATTTATAACCGCTAGGAAAGTGTGGGAATTTAGAAAAGGTTACACATATTTCTGTATTAACTCAAAGTGGTGGAAAATGAAAAACCCCAAGTTTCATCTTCTCTTTGTTTCCAAGGAGACTAGCGGCTTTGTATCACCGTGTTCTGTTACTCTTTAAGTAAGAGAAACAGACGCACGCTTCCCCTGCCCCCCATAGAGAAACAAAGCTCATTATTCATCCAGAAGAGAACGTGGTCTCCAATTCACGGACTAACAGAATCACGGAACAAGAAAGGCCCTGGGAAGCCACCTGATCCAATCAGCCCATTTTGTGAGGAGGGAATCTGGCCCCCACACGAAGTCGGGTGATGGCCCAAGGTCATGGGCACTAGGTTGGCATTGAGTGAGGACAAGAGTTTGGGTCTTTCTCCATCCTGCCACCTCCCTTTTCGCAGCTCAAGATGGGAGTCCAAACGAAGACAGGGCATGATTCTTACCCACCAGTAAACCAGAGACGGCCTCCTGCTGGTTTGTGCTCATGACTAATCCACCAAAATGGAAATGGAAAGCCCCATACACAGAGTTCACGTTCCAAATCATGTGTCTTCCCATTAGAACCCTGATTTTCCTCATCCCAGGGTTGTCACCTGTCTTATTCAGCGGTGTCTGGCCATGCGTGCTCATGAGAATGGGGGTCTGGCCACTCTGAGGAGTCTGAGACTCAAGGCGGATGGGTTAAGGCTTCCATAAAAATGGTACAAATGAAAGTTACTCTGATGTTGTGCCTGGCACATGACACACTGCCCATCTGGGGCAACTGAGGCACAGGGAGAGAGAAACACTTGTCCTCAGCTATGTAGTTAATAATCGTGAGGTAGGGGGTGCCTGGGTGGCTCAGTGGCTTAAGCATCTGCCTTCAGCTCAGGTTGTGATCCCTGGATCCTGGGATCGAGTCCCGAATTGGGCTCTAGTCCCATCTAATGCACGGCCCTTCCTCTGCATGTGTCTACAGAGACAAGTGTCATGTTCACACGCCATGTAGATTTCACAGTGAAGGAGCAGTGATTGGGTAGAGCATCTCAAATGAACGGTTTGGGACATAGCCCCTCCATATGCTGATGGTAATTGGCCAGATACCTTGCCTGGGGCTTTGTAAATACTGGGAGAGGTTGCCCACGCAATCCCTGGCAATTCCTGGTTCCATTCACAGAGCTCTGAAGTGCGAAGGAGGGGCGCTCTTACAATTTCCTTTCCTTCCTTCTCCCTCTGGAAGGACAGGTGTTCACCGTCCTTGCCTTTTCGACCGCATCACTCCCTTCTTCCTCTCCACTGTATTCCTGGCATGGTAACATGCTCCCATCTCCCTGAAAACATAAATAACCTTGTCCTCGTTTTAAGTAGTATGTCCCACCAGGGTAGCTCGAGCTCTTCTGTCCAGAGATGCTGTCTGAGGTCCGAACTGACTCCGTGCAGACCTTTAACGAGGGCTGACATCTGTGGGTACCCGGAGTCTTGGAAAGGCCCCAGAAGTTTCCAAGGCGTTACAAGGCTGGTAAGGAGCCTGACCCCAGCGTCTGTGCTCTTCAACTACTTGGCCTCCTGGGGTGGGTTCCCTGTGCCCCCTCGACCTCAGACAACTAGTTGCACTTATAAATGGTTTTGTGCCTTTCATTCCCTCCATTGGAGGTCAAGAACCTCTTAACCACCGTTGAACTTTCAGTATTTGCTATGGGTATGGGTATAGGTGAGTGACTATTCTCTAGGAGAAATGGAAGAGAAGTTGGCCATGCCGAAGACATCCAGAGCTGAAGGTGGATAATCCCAGCCAAAGGGACTTACAACCTGGATTCAAGTGGACACAAGACCCCAGGAGGAGGAGGAGGAGGAGGTGGAGATGAAGAAGAAATTCAGAAGACTGAAACAGGGAGACCCCTGTCTTTCTGATGACGTCATTCAGCCCATTAGCTCTGGGAGCTAAGGTTTACGGCCACGGGACCCAACCCTGCTGTCTCACTGGGAACCTGTGAGTTTCCTGGGAGGTTAAGATGGAACCATAGGTCCAGGACATGAAGACAGAGGCAGCCAAGAGCCTTTGGAAGCATAGGACATGACGGGGCTCATGAGAAATGGGGCTCTGTCCTCTTTATTCTTCACGCTTCTTTCCCAGAAAGGTCGCGTCTTGCAGAGCCTCAGAATATGCCTTTCAGATGCTAAAGTCTGTCTCATCACATGCTACTTTCTGCAGAACATGTCATCACTAAAGGCAGGAACATCATTGCAATACGGTTTTGATGAAACAAGGTTGGAAACGAGAACGTCGATGCCAAATCAATCCTTCCGTGAACCCAAAGCCGTTGCCGAGTTTTTTGCAAATGAGCAAAGCGGCAGGAGAGTTCAGACCACCTCCACAGAGACCCACCGCCCTCGCTTCACCACTGGGGCGGCCGTGGATCTGAGATGACACCGTCCGCAGGGAGTACCGGGCGCTTCCCCTTCCAGGCAGCAACAGGCTTTCAGGACTGAGGGAGGAGGAAAATCATCGCAGCCCAGGGCCTCATGGCAGCAAATGTCTCTTTCTCCTTTCCCCTCTGTGTCACCCCTGGTTCTTCTAACGTGTGTTAAATCACATGTCCTATTTTGTCAGGACTCCTAAGAAATGAAGACCCAGAGAAGATGAGGCACTCCGTTCTTCCCTCGGCTCTGCTGGGTCCTGAGGTCACAAAAGACAACCAAGTTGTCCCCTAGAGTTTGGAGACAGATAGGATCCCAGAAGTTGCAGTGCCATTGAATAAGCGTTGTTACAACCGTTTTTACACCGGGTTGCTGGAGCACAAGAGAGTAAGCGACTGACTCTGCCTTGGGGAAAGCAGGGAAGGCTCCCCGGAGGAGGTGGCATCTGAGCAGCATCCTGCTGTGGACAAAGGCAGGAAAGGATGTCCTAAGAAGAGCAAACAATAAGGCAAAGGCACAGAGACATAACAGCATGAGCTCTACCCAAGGAGATACGCATGATTCCCATGTGGCTGGATCGTAGAGAGAAGAAAAAGGATAGATGGAGGTGTTTTTTAAGATTGATTGATTGATTGATTTTAGAGACAGAGAGGGTGAGCATGAACAGGGGGAGGGGTAGAGGGAGAGAATCTCTAGCAGACTTCCTGCTGAGCACAGGGCTCCATCTCATGACCCTAAGATCTTGACCTTAGCCAAAATCAGGAGTCAGATGCTTAACCAATGGAGATACCCAGGTGCCCCTGGATATAGATTTTTAAGGGGTGAACATGTCATGTGGTCCAGTGACCTGGCTGGTCATACAGGGAGTGACCAATTTTGCCTACGTGTCAAACTAACCATGAACGTGATTCTTTTTTTTTTATTTTTTTATTTTTTATTAACATATAATGTGTTATAGCCCCAGGGGTACAGGTCTGTGAATCATCAGACTTAAACACATTTCACAGCACTCACCATAGCACATATCCTTCCCAGTGTATATAACCCAACCCCTCTCCCCCAGCAACCATCAGTTTGTTTCCTGAGATTGAGTCTCTTATGGGGGGCGCCTGGGTGGCTCAGTGGGTTAAGCCGCTGCCTTCGGCTCAGGTCATGATCTCAGGGTCCTGGGATTGAGTCCCACATCGGGCTCTCTACTCAGCAAGAAGCCTGCTTCTCTCTCTCTCTCTCTCTCTCTCTCTCTGCCTGACTCTCTGTCTACTTGTGATCTCTCTCTGTCAAATAAATAAATAAATAAATAAATAAAAGAGTCTCTTATGGTTTGTCTCCCTCCCGATCCCATCTTGTTTCATTTATTCTTCTCCTACCCCCTTAACCCCCCGTGTTGCATCTCCTCTCCCTCATATCAGGGGGATCATATGATAGTTGTCTTTCTCCGATTGACTTATTTCGCTAAGCATGATACCCTCTAGTTCCATCCAGGTCGTCTCAAATGGCAAGATTTCATTTCTTTTGATGGCTGCATAGTATTCCCTTGTGTATATATACCACATCTTCTTTATCCATTCGTCTGTTGATGGACATCTAGGTTCTTTCCATAGTGGCTATTGTGGACATTGCTGCTATAAACATTCGGGTGCGCGTGCCCCTTCGAATCACTACGTTTGTGTCTTTAAGGTAAATACCCAGTAGTGTGGTTGCTGGGTCATTTAAGGTAGCTCTATTTTCAACTTTTTGTCCTCAAAAAGTCGAGGACAAAAAAAACTTCCTCAGAAAAACCTCCATGCTGTTTTCCAGAGTGGCTGCACCAGCTTGCATTCCCCACAGGGTAGGAGGGTTCCCCTTTCTCCGCATCCTCGCCAGCATCTGTCATTTCCTGACTTGTTAATTTTAGCCATTCTGACTGCTGTGAGGTGGGATCTCATTGTGGTTTTGATTTGTATTTCCCTGATGCTGAGTGATGTGGAGCACTTTTTCATGTGTCTGTTGGCCATCTGGATGTCTTCTTCGCTGAAATGTCTGTTCATGTCCTCTGCCCGTTTCATGAACCTGATTCTTATCAGAATCACACTGTTAGAGATTCTTAGCATCTTGAGGGCTGAGTCTTTTGAGAAAATCAGAACAACCCATGCATTTTAGGTCAGACCCAATGACCTTGAGTTGTTGGCTATTAACTTGGGGTTCATATGGCAGGAACACAGGTAGGCTATACAGGTGACATCACTAATGACAAGTCTATTGTTGGACATGAACGTCATCCTCCCAGATATAAGCCACAGTATGATTATGAGTGGTTTCCAGTACATTCTTATACTTGTCTCTATTTGCCAAGAAGTTCTGCAATGAACATACGTTCTTTCTGTAAACAAAAAAAGGACATATTTGTAAGGAGGGGGAAAGTCTTCTCAGTACTTTAGTCACTCAAAGGCTTTGGTTGTGGCTCATGGCAGACCTGCCCTACTATGGATTTAACATAACAGGGATGAGCCTTGGGAACTGGTCCCCACTAGGAGGGAAGAAGAGCCAAAGTCAAGCTTTGTGTATTACCTTCACTTGGACCATCGAGACCTTACCGTTGAAGACACATTCTCCAGCTGCTAGTTCACGGCCTTCTGAACTAAGATGCCCCTGCCAGCTCCTCAAATAAAAAGAATGTATGGTTCTTTAAGGGAGTAAAAGTCCATGGGCTGTGACGTCAGTGTACTTGCCAGAGGGGTAGTAGCTCTCGGAAAACATACAAATTCCAGCCTGGGTATTTATGCTCTGCAAATACTCAGCGATATCCACAGGGGTTCATCATACGTCATCCCAACATGGTGCCTGGTAACCCATTTCTGTTGACTGGAATAAAGAAGGAAGGAAAGGAGCCAGGAAAGGAAAAGACTGGAAATTGCCTAACATAGCTAAATGCCTACTGATAAAAAATCAGTTAAACAATTATACATAGATATCCTTAAATTTATATATGTAGTATAGTTATATTCTATTCAAGTCTATACATATACACATAAGTATATATTATGTAATAATATATATAATTATATATACTATGTAATGTAATAATATATAATAATACATACATATGTATATTTTATATAATAATGTAATAACATATTGTATATAATAATGGAATAATACATTGTATATAATAATGGAATAATATATTGCATATAGTAACATAATAATATATATAATGTACATACATACCTATGATGTAATAAAAGCAAGTTGCACAAAGACATTTGGGGAAATTTATAGCCAAGAAGCAGAGTGAGGGGGTCAGTGGATGGAAAATTACCAAGAGGGCACAACAAAACAGGGGATTCTTACTAAACTTAAGATATAGGATTCTTATAGAGGACAGAGAGGGGGATTAGATATAAAGGGTGGGTATGTGGAATCTGATCAGCTACCAAGTGTTCTCTGTCAAGTAAACATCCATAAAGGTTGGGGATTCTTGATAAATTGACTTATCAGAATTCTTGCTAAATTAGAGCTTATCAGAGATGAGCACAGAGACCTAGCTGAGAAAAGGGTTCAAAGGAGCTTAACTCAAGTCTGGTCAAAGAGAGTCTTTGTCAATAATAGTTACACCAATCATAGTAATAACATTATCTTTTAAACAAGTGATGAAATTGAGGCTTCTGGAGGATTAACTTCCCAAGGTCACTCACCTAGTGAGCTGGGATTCAAATTCAGAATGCAAGAACCCTAGAGCTCCAACAGTCAACCTGTATCCTAGAAGAATCTGCTTTATAAGATGAAGAGCTTCTTCTCAGTGTTAGTCTTCAGCTATAGATTACTGAACAAATGGTACTAAAGAAGAATTCCTGAACTGGACAGGAGAAGTCATTGCTGACGTCTGTTCTAACTTTAAGAGCTCATAGTTTTATGATTGGGATGATTGATTGCTTTCATTTTTAATCTGGACTAGAAGGAATCTCAAATTAGTCTAACATTTCTCCATATCCTTGCCAACACTTGTTATTTGTCGTCTTAAAAAAAACAGCCATTCTATTAAATGTGAGGTAATATCTTGCTGGGGAGAACACAGTGACTATAGTTAATAATTATTGTAACTATAGTTAACAATGTATTGCACATTTGAATGTTGCTAAGTGGATAGACTTTAAGAGTTCTCATCACAAGAAAAAATGTGTAACTATATGTGGTAACGTATGTTAACTTGTTTTATTTTGATGATCACTTCACAGTATGTTGTACATATGAAACTAGTCAAATGTAATATGTCGGTCATTTCTATCTCAATAAAATAATAAATGCGTATTAAAAAAAAAAGCAAGTTGCAAACACTGTGAATTTGTTTTCAAGAATGCCTGTGTGTGTACGTGCTCGTGTGCTCAGACACAGGAATCACTGTGCCGTCTTCATTTCCGGGTGCTGGAATTACAAGGGACCTGCAGGTCCTTCCTCATTTTTCTGCAGTCCCAAAATTTCTGCCATAGATGCATGCTTCTATCATCAGAAAAATCACAAAATGTGCTCGAAAGAGCCCTGTTCAGGCTACTTCAAAAAATGTCAACAGATATTAAATTAACCCTTTCTGTGCACCCACCGTGGGCTAGGCACTGTGCTGTGTGCAGGGGACACAGAGGAGAGTTGAATGTGTCTGAAGACTTTGAGCCCAGAGACCAGAGCGGAGACAAACCTAGATAAATACAATGTAATACGATGAAGAATTTGCTTAGGACAGTAAATAACAGGCTTGCCGAAATGCAGGGGGAGAAGCATTCACTCCCCCCACTGGAGGTGAGCAAAAGCATCATGAAGGGGATATTTGCACTGGGCTCTGACGAGAGAAGAGGAGTTCGTGAGGAAGCCAGGGTCAAAGCATCGAGGGCAAGAGGAGAAGAGCAGGGCAGGATCTGTATTAGGGAACGCGGAGGGATGCAACAAGGGGAAATCTTGGATGGCCCCTAACAATTCTGGATTCCATCCCGTAACAAACAAGGAGCCCCTAGCAGATCTGCAGAAAGATTATTTCAGGGATCATACTGAGGACAGACGAAAGCAAACGCAGGGGAGAAAAGCTTACTAAGTTAGTCAAATCGTTGTTTAACAGTTAGCTGTCTTTGGTAATTTTTTTCCCTTTTAGGATGGCGACATTGGGTCATTTCCTTTTCTTCCACTTCCCCCTTTTTATATGCACCCCTTGTTGCTAAGTTCATTTCATAATTTAAAATCATGGGGGGAAATGATTTTGTAGCGAAACAAATTTTTTGTTTCAGACGTTGTCTCTTCTTGGGACTGAGAGTATCGATCAGGTTGGAGGGCACCTGGGTGACTCAGTTAGCTAAGCGTCTGCCTCTGGTCCAGGTCATAGTCTCGGGGTCCTGGGATCGAGCCCCGCATCAGGCTCTCTGCTCATCAGGGATTCTGCTTCATTTTCTCTCTCTCTATCCCTCAAAAAACTAAATAAAATTTATAAAGAAAAATCAGGTTGGAAATACCCCAGCGAGACGTCCCCATCCACCAGAACATTAAAAACATATTCCCCGGAGGAAATGCCGGCTTCCTCTCGGTCTGTTTCCAGGTGTCCTGCCACGCGTCTTGACAGAGGTGCGGACACCCTTGGCGTCCAGATCTGGAGCCTCCTTTTTTCCACCTCCTATGAGCGTTACCCCGTGTTGTCATCTGTTCTCTGATGCTCTCTTTCGAATGGCTCCTTAATGGTCCAGGACCAGATGCTCTGGAGAGACGTAACCATCCCCCCACGGTCAGACTTGCAGCTTTCCTTGGCTCTGCTGAAATAAAGCTTCCGTGAACCTCTTTCTGTGTCCACTTACTGCCTTAGAATCCATTACTAGAAATGAGAATCTGTGCTAAGGGTGAAGAGAATCAATCCCCAAGGAGGGAGAGAACAGGAACATTTTTCAGACTCTTGGTACATATTGCCAAATTGCTTTTGTGCGTGGGGTGATTGAATTCACACTCCAAGAGGAATACGGTTTTTAGCTGTTGCTCTTTTTCACGGCAACTGGCCTGGATTTGGGTTCTGTAGCTGTCAGCCGGGGGCCAGGCCCCCATCATGTCTGACCCCCCTCGGGTTTTTTTTGACAGATGGAGAGGTTTCATAGCTACCCTGTTGTTTTCTGCTCACAATGACTGATAAATTTGGAATTAAGAGTCTGTGCTATTATGGTGAGCTCTGGCTCTTGAAAACAGCATTTAGGGCACCTGGGTGGCTCAGTGGGTTAAGCGACTGCCTTCGGCTCAGGTCATGATCCTGGAGTCCTGGGATCGAGTCCCGCATAGGGCTCCCTGCTGCACAGGGAGTCTGCTTCTCCCTCTGACCCTCTCCACCTCATGCTCTCTCTTTCTCTCTCAAATAAATAAAATAAAATCTTTAAGGAAAAAAAAAGAAAGAAAGAAAGAAAAGAGCATTTATACGCGGCAACCCCTTGTTGGCTCCATTTTCTTTTTCAAGGTGAAGTCACGTGTGACACACACCCAAGCAACATTTCCCCCACGCACAAATCTCATTTTCTGCCAGATTTCAAATGCAATCCTTACAGAGTGGTCCCTGCCGTTTAAGCCAACACGACGCCCTCACCCAGAAGTCTGGTCACTGTTATCTATAATTTATGAATCCAACCCAGAACCCGGGCAGAGAGAAAATGAACACAGGCTCTAAGTGTCTGTGGTAATGAAATCGCTTCTTGGGCTCGTGGAATGACGAGGATATGTTCATTTTCATCTCTCGATCTCTTCCCAAATCTGTTACCCCAGTGACTGACGCCCCAATTACAATTTCCATCCCTCGTGCGCTCTCACGTTATCCAATAAATGCCACAGCCTTTTGCTGTGCTATGTGCTTAATTTCCAATTCCGAGGTAAACGGGGATGAACAGGCCATTGCATGGAGGCGTTTAAATCATTTGATTTGGTCCTGAGAGAGGAAAAAAAAAAAATGTTTCGGAGATGGAGACATACACATCAAGGCCAGGGTCTCTGGAAATCACAGGTGTTGGGAGAAGCCACCGGAACCGGCCCTCCCTCTCTCCGATGCAGAGCGGTTTCCGCTGGGACCTCTCTGTGTCCCAGAGTGACTTCGCCATCCAACAAAGACATGTTTCCAAGTGTCAGAGGGACGTCCTCATTTATTTCAATTGTGCGCTGGTACCCATCAGCCTCTTTCAATCTCCATTAGCAGGTTGGAAATTTATTTAGAAAACCGACAGGCACTATTTGGGGGAATTAATGACCACTGATTTACGAATATTGAGCAGCATTTCAATAATCAGAGGCAGAGTACTCGCTGGTGGCCATAGCCAGCACTCCTCACCATTACGGTCTACAGCAATCACTCAAAGCCAGTTAAATGATGCTGATTTATGACCTTAACCTTCAGGGTCCACTCCATTTGCTCTCTCGGTGTGTAAATTCTAAAAATGCAATTCCCTCCACCTCCGGAGAGCCAATTTAAGTCAACATTATGCATGAACCGAGAATGCGGGAATTCTCGGATCTCTTATTCCACTCATTAAATTTGCACCGAACATCTTGCAATTAAAATTTCATATACATTTCTCCTTATGATTGACAATTGGCCTTGATGAAATGAGTTCAAGTTTGGTCTCTCCAAAGACTCAGAGGGAGAGGGATGGGTCTGGACATTGTTTCGAGAGAGGTGATGACGGGGCCCTCGGACTTTGATTAGCATTTTGAACAGACTCGTCCGTGAATGGCTGCCTGTCCACACAGCAAAGCCAGGCCTAGGATGAGAAGCAAACCCAATCTGCTTGGAAAACACAAGCGAAAACGAAACAAGAGACTCTCGGGCCTTTAGAGAAAGGAGAAGCCTTCCAGGGCTTGTAGGTCAAAGCTTCCACATTTCACACACAGAACCTGATCTCCAGAGGGGTAAGATTCCCCAGCAAGGCAGCGACCTGGGTACTCCTCGTCCAAGGACCTCCCTTGCCATGGGACCATGGGACCAAATTCTGGCCAATGGAAAATTAAAGAAAGTGGCGACCGCCGCCTCCAGGCTGGTCCATAAAATCCGACCACCCTACTGAATGGACAGTAAGGAAGAAGTGTATTGAGTTAAGCCACCAAAGTTCAGGAGTTGCTTTGGCAATAATACTTCTTTAACACATCCAAGGGGAATGTGGGATCCGTAAGCCTAGCCCTGACAAAGACACCCAAGGGCACATAGTCAGTCAGTGAAGGAACAAAACCAGGGGCCCAGGCCTCCAGGTAGAGGGTACGATGCCCTTCCGTTCCATTCAAAGTGCCTTGGGTTTCATCTGAGAATTAGAATTTAGAATATACACATCTTAGGAGGTGTTAGGATGGGTTCGGAGCTAGGATTTGGGAAAGTGCCTCCCCTCCCCCCTTGCATCTATTTTTTTGTTGTTGTTGTTGTTGGGGAATGTGCGCCTGCTTTCCTGCAGGCAAGGGCATTTCCACAGTACGAGGGGGACAATCCTATCCAGTGCTCCCGGGCACCATACAAGGGCATTAGGGGGCCTGGCATTATTGTTCCCATTTTACGGAAGAGGAGGCTGAGGCTAAGTAAGGCAGCTCACTCAAGACTCACAGCTGGCCAGTGGGAGAGCTGAGCTTGACCCGGTTTGGTCCAACACCGTCTTCTGATAAATAGGCAATTAAGTGATCATCGCTAACTGTGTCATTCCTGACCCTGAGACAGAAGAAAGGCACCGCAGCACCCCCGAGGCTGTCGGCAAGAGCTCCGTATCTGTCTTTCCCTGGGATGAGAGAACCCGGAAGGGAACACGCCACCCCTGTGAGCGGCTTCAGGCAGAGGTAGGTGTAAGCTGTCCAGGCTTCTAAGGAGATTATTCAACAACCTTTGTCCGAGTGCCATAATCTTTCCCATCTGAAGTTCTTTGTGGTCTCCAAGGAGCAGAGAGGGTGTGTGTGTCGTGCGTGCGTGCATGTGCACGTGTGCGTGTGTAAGCAGCAGAAAGAGACAGAGAGAGCCCTGGACTGATCAGCAGAGACAGAAGGCACCTCCATTTTCAAGGTATCCTTTGGGAGCAATCCTTAAAACTGCAACACGGGGGACGCCTGGGTGGCTCAGTTGGTTGTGCGGTTGCCTTCGGCTCGGGTCAGGATCCCAGCGTCCTGGGACCGAGTCCCACATCAGGCTCCTTGCTCAGTGGGGAGCCTGTTTCTCCCTCTGCCTCAGCCTGTGCTCACTCTCTCTGACAGATAAATAAATAAAATCTTTAAAAAAAAAAAAAACCGCAACACGCCTTCTTCAGCGGGGGTGCGTGTACGGACCTCTGAGCTCCCAATATCGGGGCATCTTGGGAACAACTACGAGTGGCCTCCCCAGCGTGGGGTTCCCCCTCCAATCCCCACAGCGTCCCTTATGCTGGTTCCCACCCTGCTCAGCTCTAGCGCAGCGTACCATGTCCCTCTGCATATGCGGATCAGGAAGGGAGCCCAGTTCAAAGCGTGTCCCCGATGGGCAGGATTTAATTCTGCTTTGCAGATGCGCAACCAGTATCTGTTGGCTGAAAAGTTCCCATTCCGGAAGGGAAATCCAGCATGCCGACTGGTAGGTTGGGATGGGCACCGTCCTCACTCCTCCCCCGCCCCGTGGAGGAAGCAGCGACGGTACACACGGGTAGACCAGACAGACCCCGGTACAGCCGTGTTCACAGCAGCCTTATTCACAAGAGCCATTGTGTGCCGTCAGCAAACGGATGGACGAAATGGGCGCTGTCCGTACGATGGCCTATGACTCAGCCGTTAAGAGGAAGGACAGTCTGACCCCGGCTACAACACGGATGACTCTTGAGGACATCGTGCTTAGTGAAAGAAACCAGACCCAAGAGGACGAATATTGTAGGATTCCCTTTACACGAACGCTCTAGAAGAGGCCGATTCAGAGAGATAGAAGGTAGATTCGACCTGACCAAGGGCTCAGGGAAGGGAGGAATGGGGAGTTACTGCTTTAATGCCGCGGAGTTCCTGTTGGGAGTGATAAAAAATGTTGTACCTGGATAGTGGTGATGTCCGTGTGACCCTGTGGCTGTATTTACTGCCACTGAATCGTACAGTCGATACTGGTTAAGAGGGCAAATTTTATGTTTTGTATATTTTGCCACAGTAAGAAAAAAAAAAACTCAAAAAGAGATTCAGGGATTGAGGAATACACTGGCAATCGTAGAGTCTGAGAATTTTTTAAAAAAAAAAAAGTAAAGCACAGTGAAACAGAGTCAAGTCAAGAGCGCCAGAGAGGGCTTCTAGGAGGAGGTGATAATCGAATGTGCTGTCAAAGGCAGGGGTGTATGCAAATAAGAGAAGGAAGGTCATTCCAGGAACAGGAATAACACGAGAAGAGTTTGCTTCCTCCAATGCTTGGTAATGAGGTAGAAGCAACCTTATGAACCCTGCACTGCACTTACACCCGCCCCAAGGGCTCCCAAGCTCCAGGAGGAGGACCGACTACATCCCCCAGGAACTCCGTCTTCATTCCTGCCTCCACTCAGAATCTGAAGACTCCTTTCCCTCTCTCCCTTCTGCCTCCTCCTCCTCCATGAAGCCACCCCCCTCCTGGCCCAGCCAGGACCAGCTCCCCTGTCCTGAGCACTGTTGTACTCCCGAGCCATTCCACACATTCTAAGAACTTTATTACACACCGCTTTGTATTATTTCCTAATTCCGGGTCCCCAAAGCCACTCTGTAGTTTCCTGATCCCAGGAAACCGTCCATGAACAAGTTTCCATGGTCAGATAATGCAGGGCAATGCTGCAAACGATCTCTCCCTCACAATGCATGTGAGCTTTTCAAAGACAGAGAAACCCAGCAACGTTTAACTTTACTTGGTCCGCATGCTCTGCGAAGTTATTTGTCCGCACGATTTTCTCATCTCTGAACGCTAGTTAATATCTCGCTGTACCTGTGCTCCTCGGGACCTCGTTAGGGAAATTCTGCCCTGAGAGATTCACAAACCAAAACTTTGTCTTTCCCAAGAAGAATGGAGGCTTGTGGAGGGTAGGATCTACATTTGTAATTTCTGTCCCCCCACCCCCTCCCAGTGCCCAGCTCAGCACCTCCTGGTGCATCCTGAAGGATGCTGTTGCCTTGACAACCAGCGCTGAGTTGCTATTTCCGGACTTCCTCCCCATCTTGGGAGCCCCAGGAAAGCAGCAAATGCCATAAGGCATTAGTCTGAGTGTACAGCGTTTTCGGCAAAGTGGCGTTAATAATGCTCAGCACATCTCATCAGCTGGGGCTCCCCAAGACAGGCAGGACGAGACGCTCCCGGTGACATATCACCCAAGCCGCCAACTCCAGGCCCTCTGCTCACGGCAGCATTCGGCTCTCTTTTATTTTCCCAGCTAATTTGAAAGGTGGGAAGCGGTGCTGCATTGTTTATGCCTCATTCCTGGAGGTCATATGACCCCCTCTGGTGAGAACCTCCAATCTCTGCTGTACCATCTGTTTTGTCTTCGCCAAGAGCTCCCCTGGGCTCATGGAGCACTTTATGGGGATGGGGGACCCCAGGGTGTTCTTTGTGCCTCTAATTATGAGGAGAGCGTGACTGCCACCTGGTTCCAGGGAAGGAGACGCAGACAAGGTTTCCTCCCTCCTCAGCTAAGTGCCCGGGGGCAGCTCTCCCTGTCCAGACCCTCTGCTGTTTCCCTCCATCCCACAGTGAGCCCAGGGCTCTGCCTGGCATGGACAGCAGCCTGAAGCTCTTTCCTGGTGACCTCAGTCTGCGACCAAACCTCGAAAAAACAGATTTGTCCTGAGTGAGGGAGGTATCCACGGCCAGGCGGCTGGAAACGGGCAGAGCGGCTCGCTGCACTGTGACAGATAAGCCGTGTTTACGATGGACTTTTGTCATGGGTTATGATTCTTTCTCCCATGACCTTCACGGTGTCCCCACACCCCAGGTGCCACTTACCTGCGGCTTTGTAACAAATTGTCCCAAGACTTAGCGGCTTCAATCATCGTCACTCAGTTGGCTCAAAAATTTTCAACTTGGGCAGGGCTCAGAGGGGCGGCTCATCTCTGCTCCCTGTGACATCAATCGGGGCAGCTCACTGGGACCAGAGGCCCCAAGTCCAAGATGGCGCACTCACAGGCAGACATGCTGCTGGTGGCTCAGCTGGGGCTTTCATCAGCGATCCTTGCTTCCTTTCCTCGTGGGCTTTCTTAGCTACTTAGGATTCCTCCTAGCATGATGGCTCAGGGTGTCTCCAGGGATTCCAGAAACAAGGAGTAAAGCTGCCAGTCTCTTAAGATCTGGGCCTGGAGACGGGCACAGCATTCCTTCAGGCATATGCTATGTGGTCAGGAAATGATGGAGAGTTCCCAGATATGAAGGGAGGTGCCATAGCCCCATTTCTCAATGGGAAGAATTTCAAAGAATATGTGGTCATTTTTGTGCACCCCTTAAATGAGATGCCAGCAAAGCTTATCAAAACCTTTGCTCTTTGGAGGATGAATTGGTCAATCCTGCCTTAGCCTAAGAACCCCAAGTCACCCCACCCAGGGACCCTAATAAAGGCCTAGGTCCTGCTCCTGTCTCTCTCTCTGCCTGGTCCCTGCCTTGAACTCCCCATATTGTGGTCCCTCAAGGCACATCCTGTACCTCCTCCAGGACCTGGGGGAAAGAGAATGTTCTATTTAATTCCCCCTGATCTTTTGTTGGACCGAGCTCCACCATCCAGCACCCTGGGGCCCTCCTTAACAAGCGTGACTTTAGCAAAGGCACAATACCATCTCAGGAGGAAGGAAGGACCATCATCTATGAAGAACCTGCTATGGGCCAGTCAGCATGGCTGGGTCTTTCAAAACATCCTCTCGTTCCTGTGTCTTTCTCCCTCATGTTACGGATGAGGAATTTCTAGAATTCTTCTGAAACATCAAGAAATTTCCCAGCTATGGATGGAGTCAGGATTCGAACCCAGATCTGTGTTGTTTCCAAAGCTCTGCTCATCCCGCTTTTTCCAGGAGATGCGTACATAAGTCCTGCCTGAGCCAGGGCCTCTTTTGGTGTACCTTGGGTCCTCCCGACACACACAGAGCCCCTGAGAGCCCCTCTGAGAGGTGGTTGGTCCACACTGCAGGTGTCAGGGTCACTCCATAGACTACCCCCTACCTTCACCCTTGCCGTTGGCTATTCTGAGATGCTAGCTGCTGATCTCCCCTGGGGACGGTAGAACCACATCCTGGAATCCAGCTGGCCTGGAGCAGGAACTCCCTGCCCTCAAATTCCACCTCTCCCTAGGGCACGGGACTTGGCTCAGCTTCTGCTTCAGAGCCCCCACTTGGCACTCAAGCTCTACTCCACCAGCTAGAGCCCTGCCCTGACCTCCAGGCTTCCTGGAGACCGAGACCCTCCCAGCTCTCCCCAGTATGCTTTTCTGGGTGGGACCCCTGATGCATGCTTCCTGTACCCTCAGCACCTCACTGGGGTCCTTCCACAGATGCTCAAGATGCCCATAAACCCCATGACGGTGCCTGGAGACCTGGAATGCCAACTGCTGCTTGAAACCACCCACCACAGAGACTCACTGAGAGCCCTCAGCCATCCCCATGATCTCTGCACCTGTCCCCACCACACTTGCACTCCCTTGACCACACACTTCTGCTGCTCTTGCCTGTGTGTGAGATCTTCTGCCTCTTCTGCAGAGTCTGGCTAATGCTCCCAGTCCCCAGCCAATCAATATGACCACCCATCCTCATGTCAGGGATGCCTCGAGGGATGGAAAATGGCAGGGAAAGGGGATGGAAAATGCTGTCAGAACTGTGGAGGCATTTCTCAGCAGGACAACACACAATCCTGAGCCCCTACCCCACTGGAGAACCCATCAGATTTCCAACAGGCACCTCATCCCATTGTTCTTCCTCTCTTGGGTTTTTGCCCTCTCCTTATTTATGACTCATCCTATTTGATTGACAAGAACCCTTCGGTCTCTTACATCTTACACCCGCCCCACCCCTCTATGGCACGCCCTCCTGAACTAGCCCCTTCGGAGCCAAAACTTTTAGAGGGACTCTCTACACTCAGGGCTTCTGGTTCCCAGCCTTCTAGTTCCTCCTCAAGCCACTCAGGTTGACCTCCCTCCGCATCACTGAAACACTTGTCAAGTCACAATGGCTGCTCGCTGCTAAGTTGGGTGGATGGTCCTCCACCCATCTGGTCTTTCTAGAATTCCCAAGCAGTGATGAGCCTCCCTCTGGCTCGAAAGCCCTCCTCCTTTGGCTGCTAGGACATGACACCCCATCTTGCTTCCGCCTCTCCCCTTCCATCCCTCTTTCTTGGCCCCCCA
Source organism: Lutra lutra (assembly GCF_902655055.1). Taxonomy (NCBI): domain Eukaryota; kingdom Metazoa; phylum Chordata; class Mammalia; order Carnivora; family Mustelidae; genus Lutra; species Lutra lutra. The sequence goes on from NC_062295.1 coordinate 29,549,337, forward strand.
ATGCCTTGTTTGCAGTGCCACTGCCCAACCCCCTTCTCTTCCCACTCTTATATCCTCCCTTAACCGAACCCTGAGTGCTAACAGCTTGTCATCCACACTCCCACCCTGAGTGCCCCTCAACATTCCAAACCCAAATGCCCATACCCCAGGGACACTTAGAGTCAACACGCTTCCAGCTGAATTCAACCTCTTTCCCCAAACCCACGTCTCTGGGGTTTGTCCCACAATCCCTCCAGCTGCCCAAGCCAGACACGTCCCCCACACCCACATCCCTCCAGACAACGTGACTTCCTTTCTCAGAAATCTGACCTCCAGACTCTGTCTTCACGGTCATAGCCTTTGTTCTAAGCATTGTCATCTTTGGGGCCAGATTTCTGTAAGAAAACCCACCATGGCCAGGTGGATTCTTCTAAATTTTTTTTTAATCTGAGTATAGTTGACCTACAATGTCACATTAGTTCCAGGGACACAACCTAACAATTCAACAGCTCTGCACAATCTGGTATATTCCGGTGTGATCACACTGCACCCAGCTTAAATTCATGACTGGCTCCAGGATAGGCTTTGGGCAAAATGTCAATGACCTCCATGACCCAGATCCTGAGTTTCTCTCCAGCCTCACCTTTGTCCCCCAGGCTCACCGCACCCCTCCCGCTTGGCCCCCAGCCACCGCCCCCGACAGTCTCATTGTTTGTGCTCTGTGGGTCCACCTTCTTCCCTCCTTCTATGGCTTTTCTCAGAAAAGTCCCTCTGTCACCTTGCTCCCACTCATTTTCTCAAATTTGTGACAAAAAGACAGTCGCTTGGGCAGGAAGCCTTCCCTGGCCGGCGCCCAGGCCGGCCGTCTGCATTGCCTCTGCCCTGGCTGGGCCCTGCTGAGTTGCCACCTGTTAGGGATACAGCCCTCCAAGGAGACAGATTCCTGCGGGCAGAGACAGCCCCAGGCCCAGCAGCACACTCGGGGGCATTCAGTGAGGGTCTGGAAGAAGCGTGGGGAGAAGTGGCACATGGCACGGGGAATCACAGACACGCTCTGTAGTCCAGCAGGGGGCTTGCCATGGGCCCGGGCAGCGGGCAGATGTCACTATGTCTCTTCCCATTCCAACAACCTAGTGTCGGCTCTCCTGTGCTTTCCTTCTGTCTGTCGTTTTTCCCGGATGCCCCTGTGGCAAGGAAGGGATGAGGGGTAGGATGTAGCAGAAACTGTTGGACGTCCCTTTCCCCTGGGGACGTCAGCCGCAGAATGCTCCTGTCACTCTCAGTTTGGGTCTCTTTGCTCTAGTTCAGCAGATCTGGGGGGCAGTGGCCCCGAAGGACAGCCAGGGGCGGATCACTAATCTTCCTTCCTAGGAGATGAGCATTTCTCTCTTTCAATTAATCTCACTCTCTCTCCCCCCTCCCCTTCCCACCACGAATGGGAACCGCACATTCCTGTCCAGTCTGTCACTGGCCCTGTTGGAGGCCGGTTGCCTTATGTATGACATAATACATAATACATACGTAATATTTATGAGTGTCCTTGAACAGACACCAGGGCACTCCCGAGTCACCTGTCTTCACAGGATTCCCGAGAAGCAGGGATCCGGAGACCCGTGTACAAATGAGCTGGATTTCTGGGAGGTTATGCCCCTTGTTCAAGTCATGGGGTTAATGGGTGGGCAGGGCAGAAGCCTGACTGAGTTTGTTTCTGGAGCCCCACATGGTTCCGTTCGCCCCCTAAGGTATCCCTCGTGTCCCCAAACCAACTCAGGCTGAGTTCAGTGAAGTCACTTTGATCGTGATGACAAATGACTACCGCTCTTCATTTCCACTGGCTCACTTGCGGTCCCGCACCTAACGCTCTAACGGTCTTCCCAAAATAATCCCGAGGGTCCCCAGGGGGATAGGGTGCTAGAAGAAGATCACTACCAGTAAATATCCAAATACATCAGATGCTGCCTTGCCCAACTGTTTAAATGTGATGCAGTAACACTGTAATCCAGAGCGGACCCTGGGCAGCCTTCCAGGTCAGGGACGAGGAAGGGAAGGGGATGTTGAAGGAAATCGGATGGGCATCTGAGCTCCAACTCGGGTGTTCCCTGGTACAAATCACAGCTCACGGGGTTTGAGTTTCCTTCCCCGAGCAATGTTGGGTGTGGACACAGTAACAACACCTCCTCGTGGGGCAGGCGCAGGGACTGGAAGTCAAGTTTGCAAAAGATTAAACTGTCCCTTGAACATGATACATCCCAAGTAAATGAGAACTCTCAGTTTCTTAAATTACTATCACCTTCATTGTTTCTATCAAAGGACAGGAAAGCAGGAGGAGGGGCAAGGGTTACTTTTCCAATATATATAGTAACCAGCCCAGGTATGGTAATGAGTTGACTATAAAGCCATCACCAAAATACCCTGCGTGGACTACCCTTTGCCCCTGGACCTTTCTCGTCTTCAGGGAGGACCCCCAGATCCCAGAGCACCCCAGAGTCCCAGCCCACCTCTGCCTACGTTTTCTCTCTAGCACAACCAATAACCATCACGTGCACTGATGTTTCTTCCTTTCCTTTGCAACCTCCTGCCACTTGCCCGTCCTTGCTCATGCCACGCCCCCCCATGCCAGCAGCGCCCCCATTCTCCACGTATCTCATTCACCCAAGGAACATGAAAACTGATGACTCTCACAGGGCCCCTGATACAGACTACATCAGAGTCTCATGGCATGGACTCCAGATCTGGCCTTCACAAGTTCCCTACGGTCTCCGGAGCCTCCCCCACCTAAAGTGTGGAAGTCACTTCTCTAAACCCTGCCCGTGGTTCAAAAAAATCAGCTTAAAAGCCTCCTCCTTCAGGAAGCCCTCCCTGATTGCTACAGTGGACTCTCCCTTTTCTACATCAGAGAATAAGTCATCTTCATTTCTACTGGAACTCTGTGTCATGATTGATTATTCACATCTGTCATTAAAGGAGGACTGAGTGACTAATGTCTCTCAGCCCACACTCCTGTCATTTCTGGATTACGTGATTGCTTTGGCCCCTTGAAGCCTGGTCTAAAACTGGTTGGGGTGGGGGGTGTAAGAGAGACAGAGACAGAGACAGACAGAGACAGAGAAGGAGGCTACAAGTTTGTCTCCCCTATGGGAGTAGAGCATGACTCTTGCCACAAATGAACCTTCCATGCCGTCAACGGTCACCCTATTACTGTAGAAATTTCTCCGTGTCTTACAAATGTCTGGGCCTTTTGAACCCTCCCCTAGAATACAAAAATCCCCCACAGGCTTCGTAATCTGACCTTCTCTCCGTTGATGCCCGTAATTACCAGGTAAGGGAGGGGCTCCACTCATTAGCATATAAACATAAAATGGATTTTGTTTTTTCTCATTTGTGCTACGACCGTTGCTGTCCAGCCCCCCACCCACTTCCTCCCAGGCTGGAGGTCGCTCTTTTTGAACAGCACGGAATTCAATTTCATAATTTCCGATTCAGCTCCTTTTCATAAAAGAACCCTGTTCCCTAGTAAGGGGTTCCCATTCGTTCTACGATGTCATCTCTGTATCTGGGGTAACTTCTTCTCTTTCTCTCCCTTCCTGGGGCCAGCTGAGGCCGGACACACAGGAGGCCTGGGGTGGGAGGAGTTCTGTTCTCTCAGATGGACCGTCACCAGCCTCTTGGGTCCGGGGTTCGACTCTCAGCAGGTGGCAGCGGGGGAGAATTGGTACCCCCTCGATAGCTTAGATGCCGATGTCCACTTGAGCATGGGGGAGCTCACCACCATTGAGCCAACCTGCAAGACTGCCTCTGCCCTCCCCACCCTACCTCCAGCGCTCCCTTCTCCCCGCTTCCCCTGCCACAGTGCCCCAGGTGGCTCTACCAGCCAGCAGCCAGACGGACCGAGCCACCTTCCAGCCTCCGGCATGGTGGGAAATAGTCCAGGCATCCCGACCACATAGGAAACCATCATGGGGGCCAGAAGATTTCACCACATATGCCCTTGGGGAAGGAGTGCTTCTTCCCACAGATTCCCAATACCCTCCCAAAGACTCTGCCTGGGCGGCCCCCACTCAGCTTCCTCCGTGGTTGGAGGCTGGAGGGGGAGTGAAGCTGGTTCTGCAGAGCGGCAACTCCCAGCAACACCAGGGGCCCCGAGAGGGCTCCTTGGCCGACGGTCCCTGGACTCAGAATTTGGGATACTAACCGCACTGTTTGTTCTCATCTGTGGTCTTTATAGGAAATTTCTAGAAATAGGAATCATCCCTCCTTGCAAAACTTATTGGGGGGGATGCGATGATGGGGAGGACTGCTGGAGGTGGGGGAAGCCGAGGGACAAGGACAGCATCTCAGGAGAGGCTGCGGTGGTGGTCAAGCCAAGGTGACCACAGTCTGGGCCCAGATATCTGGGGGTCTCTAACGTGAGCTCGCGTCTGCAGCAGAGGACCGTGGGCATGTTGTCCTCCATGAGTTAGCTGCCTTGGACTTGCCTCTCGGTGACAGCTGATACAGTGGGGGTGCGGGGGGAGAAAGGCAGCCTTAAACCTGAGCCTGAGGACCTTCTGGTTGCACTCTCCCCACTGATCCTCAGTGCTCTGGGCTGTTTTGTTCCCCCCACCAAATCCCTATGTGGAAGCCCAAACCCTCAGAACCTCAGAATGTGACTGATTTGGAGGTAAAACCTTTAAAGATGTGGTTAAGTTGAGTGAGGTCAGCAAGGTGGGCCCTAATCCAGTAGGACTGGTGTCATTCAGAGAAGAGGGAATTCAGACACACAAAGGGACACCGGGGATGCCTGTGCACGGAGGGAGGCCCACGTGAGGACACAGCAGACAGAGGTCTCGGGAGACACCAGCCCTGCTCACACCTCGAACTTGAACTTCCTGAGAAATAAATGTCTGTTGCTTAAGCCCTCCTCCATGGTCCTTTGCTACGGCGGCCTGAGCTAATGAAGACATTCGGGTATGGGCAGTGTTTCCAGTTACTGGAACCTGTGAGCAGGAAAACCCTAAGCCAGCCTTGGGGAAAGTTGGGGAGGGCCAAGAGAGTGGAAAACAGCCACAAGGAAGGTTAAGGTAGCTGGTCCAGGGGTCACCTTGCCACGTGGTGGTGGGTTGGGAAGACAAAGGTTCTCCTGGGGGCCACTACCCTGCCCCACTCACCCCACCCCATCCAGGACTGACACTGGATCTAGTGGCCAGTGCAACCGTAAGTGTGTCCACTAGAAAAACTCAATTCTCTCCAACTAACACGTCACCACCTTGGAGTGACAAAGGCAGAAGGAAGACTAACCTCTGTCTTAATAATTCTGAGAAAGTCCTTAAGAGAAAACACAGACACAACTCCTCTAAAGTATATATTATACTGTGTTGTGTTTGGTAATGTTATCTTATGGTAGGGTACGATATGGTATGATAAAGGGATGGGATGGGACAGGATGGGATATTGTGACATGGTATGGTAGATATGGCATGGGAGGGAATGGGATGTAATGGGATGCAATGGGATGGGATGGGATGGGATGGGATGGGATGGGATGGGATGGGATAGTATGATGGATATGATATGATGATATGATATGATATGATATGATATGATATGATATGGGAAGAGATAGGATGATATGGGTAGGATGAGATAGGATGGGATTGTATAGTATGGGATGATATGATATGAGATGGGATGGGATGGGATGTATTGAGATGGGATGGGATGGGATGGGATAGTATGATTGATATGATATGATATGATATGATATGGGATGACATGGGATGGGATGATATGGGATAGGATGATATGGTATAGTATGGGATGATATGATATGGGATGGGATGGGATGGGATGGGATGATATGATATGGGATGGGAGGGGATGAGATGTGATGTGATGGGATGGGATGAGATGGGATGTATTGATATGGGATGGGATGGGATGGGATAGGATGATATGGTATAGTATGGGATGATATGATATGGGATGGGAGGGGATGGGAGGGGATAGGATATATGGTATAGTATAGGATGAGATGAGATGGGATGTATTGATATGGGATGGGATGGTATAGTATGGGATGATATGATATGGGATGGGATGGGATGGGATAGAATGATTGATATGATATGACATGGGATGACATGGGATGACATGGGATGGGATGGGACAGTAAAGTATAATGTTTGTCACAAGAATCCTACATCCCAGTTTCTCTGAACATCTCTCCACTCCCCCATTGTGCAGAGAGGTAGCTCTAATCAAGATAAATGAACAAAAAATCTATACATTTTCTTTATTCCCACAATGTCCCTGTTATAACCAGGTCAAAAACTACAAAATACCTTCGAATACGCTTTTGAAGAAAGGCACAAGGTACGTGAGAGGAAAACAATGCATGCTTATTACAATACATAAAACAAATTCTGAATGAATGGGAAAATATATACTCAATATTCCCAAAATTTAATATATAATTTTAATGCTATTCCGTGTGGAATTCTGATGAGTGATTTTTGTTTCTGTGAGTGTTTGGGGCTTGGGAACTGTATAAAGGTCTTAAAGAATAATCAGTCAATTTAGTTTCGATCATGGCATGGATAAATCAGTGGGAAAGGGTAGAGAAGCCCAAATCAGATGCCTTTGTGTTATAAATTCATTTATGACAAGGACGGCAGTTTAATTCAGAGGCAAGTGAATGGATTATTTATAAAATGTGCTGGGAAACTCATTATCAGTCTGGAAAAAAGTGAAAACAGTCTATATTATCTCTCGTACCCAAACAAAAACAAATGGGAATAAAAAGCACCGCGCAAGGAATGTCATCAAAGATACGGTCATCGTGACGTGTAGAGTCAAGAGAGTAGTAATCCATCGAGAAAGGTATTGTACAGATGCTGGTTGAAGGACAAAGCTCTGCGATATAAAGGGCTCTTGGTTGTAATCAAAAACCACCCCCCTATAAAAATGGAGTCGACCACAGAGTCACAGATAATTCACATGTGTGCAAACCCACAGGGTTGAAAAACGTGTGAAAAGATGTGCACATTCTCTGCTAGTCGGAGAGACGCGAATTCAAGCCGCCACGAGGCATCATTTTACAATCATCAGAGGGGAAAATGCTAGAAAGAGTGATAGCATCCATCCCTAGCAGGGAAGGCGTCTCCTCCGACGTGAGCTTGTTTCTGCCTTTGCGGAAAGCCCTCGGGGAGCATTTCTCACCAAATTAAAAATCAGATCTCTCATGGCGAAGATGCCCCACTCTGAGAAGGACCACAGAAACAAAAGCAACAATGAGTTGGCTGCAGCCTTCTTCATCGGGCAAAGCTCTGGAAACAGAATGAGTGGTCACGAATAGGAGAGTCGCTCCAGAAATGACGAGCCCCCCACACCATGCGGCAGAATGCAGCCATTAAGAGGAGAAAGTCAGAAACCAACATGACTCAGACAGGCTCCCCCCAGCTCTTTTCCAAGGTCACCCACTCCAGGAACAACACTGCTTGTGTTCTCAAAGAGAACGGACCTAGGAGGCCCCTGACCGCTGAAGAGCTAAAATTCTGTTCACCTCCCAAGAACAAGTTTCATCCCCTAGAGGTCAATATTGCTCCCATTAAAAAAAAAAAAAAAAAAAAATGCAAGTTTAGTAGGATTTCCACAAGGTCCTCTAGAGTAAAAGATGGATGCAGATGAAGACAGACATGTCAGAGAAGGCACCTCGGTCAGTAGCGTGGGGGCGTGGGAGGGGGATAGTGGTAGAGGCAGAAGTGAGGCCGGGAAGAAGCTATCAGGGAGGAAGAAGAGAAAGATAAACAAGAAAGGGCAAGGCGGAAAAAGGTTTCTAAGCCTATAAATGATCGCCTTTGTGTACTGTGCAAAATGTTGTGCCTATGGGAATACACGAATAAAGACTGTAGGTGAAAAATTATCGCTACTTTAAAAACTGTAAGGGCAGGGCTCCTGGGTGGCTCGGTTGGTTAAGCCTCCAAGTCTTGATTTCAGCTCAGGTCCTGGTCTAAAGGTCGTGAGATCCAGCCCTGTGTGGGGGCTCCAAGCTGGGCGTGGAGTCTGCCTAAGGTTCTCTCTCTCCTGGGGTGCCTGGGTGGCTAAGTGAGTTAAGTGTCTGCCTTCGGCTCAGGTCACGAACTCGGGGTCCTGGGATCAAGCCCCACGAGGGGTTCCCTGTTCAGTGCGGAGTCTGCTTGTCCCTCTCCCTCTAGCCCTCCCCTCTCTCGTGCTCTCTCTTGCTTTCTCTCAAATAGATTAAAAAAAAAGAGAGAGAGAGAGAGAGAAATTCTCTGTCTTTCCCTTCACCCCTCCCTGCAAGCTCACTTAGCGGTTCTGAACATTGCTTTGGAGAAATCCCACATGTCGCTGGCCTGAAGTGGGCTACGATCCAGCTTTATCCCTGTCTCTCTGTTCCCCCAAATAAGCTGATCCCTTCAGGACCTCATGCCTCTGTGGGTCCTGTTTCCTGTGCCACGGATGCTCCTTTTGGTTGAACTGTGTTTCCTAAAAACTCATATGTTCAAATCCTAACCCCCAAGTAATTCAGAAAGTGACTACATTTTGGGAATAAAGTCTTTACAGGAGTAATCGGGTTAAAATGAGGTCGGTAGGGAGAGCTGTAATCCCATATGACCGGTGTCCTCACAAAATGGGGAGGTTTGAACATAGAGACAGAAAGGGACTGAGGGAAGACACAGTAGAAGCACCGGGAGAGCATCATGTGGAGATGTGCATTACACTCTTAGAAGCTGGGAGAGACGCCTGGAGTTAATCCTTCTCCAGGGGTCTTCAGAGGGTAGAGGACACTGAGGAATGCCTGATCTCCAACATCTAACCTCCAAAATGACGAAAAACCAAAATTTCTGTGGTTTTGGCCAGCCTGCGTCCCTGCGTCCTGACGGTCCTAGGAAATGAATACATTTTCCTTCTCATCTGGCTTGCAAACTCCTCAGCATCCTACAAGGTCTATGGAAAATTTTGCATCCTCTGCAGAGGCTTCCCAAATTAATCACCCCTGTACTGGTCTGCGTCCCAGTAATATTTTGTGCATGCCCCTCCTATAGGGCTTACGAACCTGACTGAAATTATGTAATAATTGGAATTACATTTAAAATGCAATTCTCTGCTAGACCTTGACCCGTCCCCCTCCAAAGACACAGGCCATTTGCATTCCCTGCAGCGCAGGGCAGTACTGAGTGCGAAGCCAGCGGGTCACAGATACTTGGCACACACTGGGCAACGTCTACACCATGGCTTTCCCCTCTGTCCTGTCACCTCGAAGCAGGAAGAGACAGAGGCGAATGGGAGAGGCTCCTGGAACCATAATTCTCTCTTGGCAAGTCTCTTCCATTCTAACAAAATTGACTTAATAATGAAAATGTCCTTAATGGGGGCAATATGGCCAGAAGTCATTAGCTCCCTAATTGAAATCTAGAACTTGAAAAGTCATTAACGGGAGGGCCAAATCGTCCTTCCCCGCGAGAGCACAGGGATGACCCAGCCGGCGGAGGGACCCCAGGCAGGTGTCGTCTGAGCAGAGCGCGCCTGTGCGCACGGTGAGTTCCCCTTAATCACCGAGGAGATGCCACCAACCAGGGCTGGCAGGTGCCACTTCACTCTGTAAGAAGGAACATTTTTTTTTTTAACGAGCAAAGATGTTCATCACCATTTCGCACTCACGCGCTTGGAGGAAGGAGGGTGCTGGGATTTTGGAATCGGTGTGCATGGAGCCCCCACAAGAATCTGGGGGTCCTGGAGTCCTTCCATCAGCTCGGAGGTGCTGGAGTTCACTCGACCCCGACTGCGGGGTTTTCTTGGGCTCCTTGCTGGCTGCCTCCCCTCGGGCTCGCGGCCGCCTCCCCTCCCTGACTGCAAGGAAACGTCTGCTCAGTGGGGGACCAGTGATAACATATTGCACTACAGCAGATGGCTTCTATATTTAGAGACCCCTCAGAGGAAGGATTAATGCCATTTAGAACACACCACAGGCCAAGAAAACGAGAGTAGAGTGTTCCAAATGAATCCTTAAAAAACCTCCATTTGTCCCCTGTTACCCACTGAGTTGTAACCTCCCCCACCCCAACAGATTCATAGGATCCATATGTTGAAATCTTCACCCTCAGGACCTCAGAATGCAACCGGTTTTGGGTAGGGTCTTTAAAGAGGTGATTAAGTTAAAATGAGGTCATTGGGGTAGACCCTAATCTAACAGGACAGGGGTCCTGACACGACGAGGAAATTAGGTCTCAGACACACACAGAGGACACAGGGAGAAGACAGCTCTCTGCATGCAAAAAAAAGAGAGCGAGAGAGAGAGAACTCAGAAGAGACCAACCTGCCCACACCTCGATCAGGGACATCCAGCCTCCAGAACCAGGAGAAAATAAATGTCTGTTGTTTAAACTGCGCGGGCTGATGCTTCGTTTTGGCAGCCGAAGCTGACTAACGTCAGAGGACACGGTACCATCTCCTTAGCTTGGTAAGCTGGCTCTGCCCACCCTCTTGGGGCCCTTCCGCACATGACCCTTCACCCTGTTACCCCAAACACACCATGATCTTTCATGCCACAGGGCCTTAGCACATGACCTTCGCTGTACAGGGATCGCTCGCTTCACCCTCCTCTTGAAAAATCCAGCTCACCTTCCAGACGCAATTGAAGTGCCCCCTCCCCAGAGAGGACCGACCCAAACGTCCCACCTCCACTCACAAGATAATTGACAGCTTCCGTTTTGCATTCTTTTTATGCTCCCTTCATGCCCACAGGCTGGCCCGAGCTCCCTGGGGAGCCAGGCCATGTCTTTCTCAACTTTGAACTCCCGCTCATAATCATCGCTGGGTCAAGGGGACTCCGTGGTTAAAGCCACTATGTTTGAAGGAGTCATGGCGAGAGGAAGAGGAACCCGTAAGTGGTCAGCCAGCCTTTGCCCCCTGAAACAGCCCCATGGATGTAGCAAACCCAAATAGGACAGAGGCCACATATAAGCAGAATTAGGAACTCCTGTGTTCTGTTCCTTCTTTTCTGGCACTAACTTGCCACCACCTGCCCTCTGACACTGACCTCTCTCTCCCTCTGAAACTAGACGAGATCATTCCTCGCTCTGAAAACAATCTAAGTGTCCCTAACTCTACAGCCTTGGACAAAATAAAAGATAAAGGACCTTTTGCCCTTCCACTCCCACATGTATTCGTGCATTCATGCATTAATGTATTGAGCACGGATAACCTGCCAGGAGAGTTGGAAGTTTTCTGGAAAAGCAACATTTGGGCAGGATCTTGCAGAAGCAGACTTAGAAGTGGAGAAACACACGCGCACATTTCCATAGAAATTAAATTTTCCAACTTCAAAGAATCCTTCCAACTCTTAACAATGTTACGCTTTTCCATTCCAGGCACAGAGTGGTGCGTCCTTTAAGCCTGAGTTGGTGGGAGGAAGGGGGAATAAGGCTGTTCCCTGGGTGGGAACACAGCAGACAAAGGTCAGAGGTGGGAAAGCAAAGGGCACAACAGAAGCATGAGAGTCACGTTCTGGAAGAAGGAGGTGTCCGCGGGCAGTGGGGAAGAGGACACAATTGGGTAGTGGACGCACTTTGGAAGAGCTTGGAAATTAACCTTCTGGGCGGTCCAGGAAGGTTTCTGACCTACAGCGCAGGCTAAGCAGATCTGTGTGCTGGGAGGGGGGAAAAAAAAAAACCTGCTGGAAGATGCTTGGAAGCGGGGTGGAAAGGCTGGTTTTGGAGGCAGCAACCAGTCTGGAAGCCAAGGAAAGGGCCCAGGAGACGCGTGATGGGTCCTGCGGCAGATCCTGTGCTGGGCGGCAGGGGGCGTCCTGGGTTCACTACCAAGGTCTGTGTCTGGGGGATGCAGTGGGGCAGGCCGGCCCCAGCAGGACTGCTGATCATTTCATTAGATCCCAAATCCCCAGTAGAAATGAAAGAGCTTTAAATTCAATCATCAGGGGGAATGCGTCTCTTCCTACCAGTCGCGATCCTCTGCCCGCCCCCCACTGCGCGCACACAGATGCCTGCAGAACCTTGGTCTTTTGGTGGGAAGCCGGACTTATGTAGCCTGTTATTTAGTTTAGAGAAGATCTACGGGATTTAAATTGGAGGCTTCGGACAAATTGCATTTGAAGTTGAAAGGGGATGAAGTAGCCAGACGTGTCAATTTAGGACGATCACCGGAGCCTTTGGTGGCTACCGTGGCCTGTTTTACTCCAGTTACTTAAAAGACCACAAGCCCAGTAAGTCTAAATTTCTCAGTCTGGGCCTCTGACAGGAAGCCAAAGGATTCGTCTGCAGACTTCTTTATGTTTCATTAAGACCGAGGCCTTCTCCTTTCCGGTGAATGAAGACAAGGCGTCAGAATAGCAAACGGAGCCTCATTCCCTTCCTCCCTTGCCCACAGAATCCACTTGGAAAACAGGCTAGTTTACTGGATTTAGATGGGAGAGCGTGGGCCTAGGAGTTCTCAGATTAGCTAGTACACAAGAGTTCCAGGAGACGGCCCTGCCCTGCCTAAGAAAAGGAAAACAGAGTGTCTATGAGTCTAGGAAAGCAAAGAACAGCTCGTAATGTCCTGTAAAGTCAGCAAGAGCATCCTGTAAACTGTGAAATCATTTGCAATTATAAATACTTCCGATGCATCTATTATTATAATAATATTCATGGGGGGGGCGCCTGGGTAGCTTGGTGGGTTAGAGCATCTGTCTTCAGCTCAAGTCATGATCTCAGGGTCCTGGGATCAAGCCCCACATCGGGCTCTCTGCTCAGCAGGGAACCTGCTTCCTCCTCTCTCTCTCTGCCTGCCTCTCTGCCTACTTGTGATCTCTGTCTGTCAAATAAATAAATAAAATCTTATTTAAAAAATAATAATATTCATCAGGAAGGGACCCCTCAGAATGATGAGATCCTCATTTTACCCAGAAGCGGAGAAAAACAAATCAACATCACCATTTAAACACCCACTTCTGGCAGGATACAAATTTTAGGCCTCCCCCTGCGTTCAATGTCAGCGTCTGAGCTGTCCATTCAGACCACATGGGGTTAGAATCCTCATTCAAACAGTTAGAGACCATGCAGTATTGGGCTGGGGAAGTAACCTTTCTGAAATCTGTGTCCCTCGTTTGCAAATCAGAATAATGAAGCCACTTACATCCTCACACAGTTTTGAGATGCATGTTAAAAAAAAAAACACATTTTTGGTAAAATGTTGACTACAGCCCACAGTAAGGACCCAATAAGTGATGGCGGTTCATGTAGTCACTGTTTCCTTTTATTGGATTTGCACAAAAAAGCAACTCGTAATCTCACCCTCGTCTCTAAAAAAAGCAAGAGCTGGTCCTGCTCTCAGGTCTGAGTGTTTAAAAATATTTCAAAGGAAAGGCAGACGGGTTGGAGGGAGTGGGAGGCCCGAGGTATCTGGGGAGGGAAGACATCACAGATGGCCCATCAGGAACTTCACAGAGTGCCACATCTAGAGATATCTGCCAGCTCAACCAGGGATGACTCTTCTGTGGGGACCAGATGCTACTAATTGGCGAGGAATCCTGTGGCTGCCACCCAAAGAAGGGAACGAATTCTTTGCCACCACATGGCTCTTTTTTTCCCTTCCAAGTGCAATGTGTTAACTCTTTCAAATAGTCGTACCAGCTTCGCTCTCCAAAAGCCCATGTCCACGTGTAGGAGATTCTTAAGCAAGGTACTAGAGCATTGATTTCATTGATTCTGATTCTCTGCTCAACAAGCAACGCTCTCATGGTCTTTGGGGGAACCATTGAGGGCACCCCCTGGATGGGAATTCAGCTTAGTGTTCCAGTGTGGGACATAGAAGTTCGATGCTTCTGCCCTGCACCTATTCCTCTCCTTAAACCATCCCTCGCCATGTCTCTCTCTCCCTTCCAAATTATCACCTCTTTCAAAGATAAGGATTGGTCTTTGTGGCCTCTATGGGGCGTTCCCAGAGCCTATCAAAGGGTCTGCCACAGGCAAGAGCTTTGCTCAACAAGTAGATAAATATGACCAAGGACCCTATTACCTTTTTAGCTTTCCCACGGCCTCCATTCCCATACCTGAAATTAACACCACCTGTTCCCATCTCATCGAATTATTTTCCATCTCTTGAATCCATCATGCACTCACACACATCCATGACTTCCTACATACTTGTCTTTCTGTCCAGAATCCCCCTGCGGGATGGCCCAAGCCCCATAAAAGAAGAATATTACAGAACAGAGGTCATCAAAACTATAGCCGGTGACTCCCGTCCACTTCCAGTGTTTGTCAATGACGTTTTAGTGAAATACGTCCACGCCCGTCTGTTGACGTATTGTCTGTGGATGCTTCTGTGCTCCGACGGCAGAGCTGAGTGGTTACCCTAGAGAGCACATGGTCTGTCGAGCCTCAGAGAGTCACTTTCTGGCCCTTGTGCAGGGAAAGTTGCTGACCTTCATTCCAGAGGCAAAAGCACATAGCACATAGTAGCAGACTCTAGCGTGAACTCTCCCTCTGCCCATCCGTGGATAGCTGTGGTTATTTCCTCTCTAAAAAAGAGATAATAAATTTGACGAGATGATTAAATAGTATGTGAGAAAATGTATTCAACAAAGGGTATATGTTCAATAAATATTTCTCTCTCTCTCTCTCTCTCTCTCTCTCCTTTCTACTGTGTATCAGTAAGCTCAGGCTTCATAACAAAATACCACAGCCTTGGTGGCTTAAGCAACAGAAGCTTATTTTCTCACAGCTCTAGAGTCTGGAAAACCAAAATCAAGGTGCCTTTATCTGCCACTTGCCGATGGCCTCCTTCTCACTGTGGTCTCACATCACCTTTCCTCTGTGTACATATGGAGAGAGAGCCCTCTGGCTTCTCCTTCTCTCCTTATAAAGATGCCAGTCCTATAGGATTACTCCCACCCTCATGACCTCATTTAATCTTCATTACCTTCTTAAAGTCCTGTCTCTGCATACAGTCTTGCTGGGGGTTAGCACTTTACCCTGTGAATTGAGGGGTGAGGAGCACACAATTCAATCCATTACAATCCCACTTGATTCACTTTCCTTCTCCTCTAAACTTCTTGGAAATCCACCAGGGATAGGTTCTATTACTGGTCCCATTCTTCACCTCTCCTTCTTTGCCTTTGCCATGTGCTTTTACAAGTTCCCTCACTAAAATGGCAGAATGTATTGCCTACCCTTTGACCTTGGGCTCAATCATGTGACTCATATTGGCCAACAGAATGAGGTAGAAGTGGTAATGTCCCAGCTCTAAGCTTAGATCTTAGATGAACTCAGAGATTTCCACTTGCCTTCCCGAGCCTTTGTCATCACCATGAAAAGAACATTCCCCAGCCCAGCCTGCCAGTCCCAGTAAAACAGAGACCTCACTTAACTCCATCCAGCCTGACCAGCCAGTATCCAGCCAACCCAGGAAGTGTGACTGAGCTCAGTCAAGATCAGCAAAGCCAGTGAGCCAAGCTTAGTCTGTGCCAACCAACCCCCAGCTGACCCACTCATTTATGACCCACAGATCTCTGATCTTTAAAAAGAGACTTTGGGTTGTCTGTTCCCAACAGTTTTGTATTATTACCTAACTGATATACCACCATTCATTCTTCGAGATCCAACTACAAGACCACCTTGTCCGGGTTCAAATTCTAGCTTCCCATTTACTAGCTATATTCTCTGGGGCAGGTGGATTAGCCTCTGCTTCCTTCTCTCTACGACGAAGGAAACAGCATGACTCCATAGCTATTGTAAGATTAAGGTGCAACTTATTTAGGTAATTTGATGCATAGGTAAGACACTGCATAATTATTGGCTTTCTTCCCCCTTCCTTCCTACTACAGGAAGCTTTCCAAGAAGTGCTGGGATAGAAGCAGTCACTTCTCACCCGAAGTTTGTCACCTTCTGTACATATTACTTGTCACCTGGTCTGCTCCCCTCACTAGCTAGTGCAGAGGTTCTCCAACAACAGTAGCCACCAGAATCACCTGGAGACAATTTCTGACACACCAGGGAAGAGTCTCCACTTCTGTCCTGCTATATATTTATGTTCAGGAAAGTATACAGAAACTCCCCATCTTTATATATATTCTCCCCTGGTTAAGAAGCAATGAGCAGGAGACCTGGGGAAGCAGAAACCGTATCTTAGGATCCCTGAAATCTCTGCACTCCCCCATCTGGCCTAACACAGCAAAAATGTTCAGTATGTGTGTTTTGAGTGAATGAACGTTCTTAAATGCACACCTCTACGGAGAATCATAGCATTGAAGAGCTGCGTTAAGCCTGGTTTTCCCAGCACAGAAGCGGAGGTCCAGTCTTAAGATTAGAAAGGTACCTCCTAATTTCAAACTGAGTGCTTTTCCCAGAACAAATGGGCTGACTTCAGAGAAGACAGGAAACCTCCCATTACCAGAGTTGTCATTTCTCAAATGCATTGCCCTTGCCCAACTCAGGGTCCTCAACCCCTCAGTGGAGGTGCGGACTATGAGGATAAAGAGCCCTGCATTTGAGTCCAGGAAAAGGAGGTCACGGGCAGTCTTACCCAAAGACTGTTATGGGCCTTCATAGGGCTGGAGGGCATAAGACAGAGTGGACCCCCTTTATGAACAACAGGGTGTTTGTAACAGTGGACATTCAGGGTGATTTGAACTGGAACCTCCATTCCTCAAAAAAGTGAAAATAGAAATAGCATATGATCCCATAATTCCACTACTGCATATTTACGCAAAGAAAATGAAAAAAACACTAACTCGAGAAGTTAATTGTACTGCTATGTTTACTGCAGCATTATTTACAATAGCCAAGTTATGGAAGCAGTCCACGTGGTCCATCAACAGATGGACGGATAAAGAAGACATAGAATATTACATAGCCATCAGAAATGAGATCTTGCCATTTGCAACAACATGGATGGACCTACAGGGCATAATGCTAAGTGAAAAAAGTCAGACAAAGACAAATACCACATGATTTTAGTTATATGTGGAATCTGAAAGACAAAAAGAAATGAATAAACAAGCAAAGAGAGAATCAGACCTGTACCTACAGAGGACAACACAATGGTTGCCAGAGGGGAGGCGGGAGAGGGATGGGCAAAAAGGGATGAAAGAGAGAAGGAGATATAGGCTTCTAGATATAGAATGACTAAGTAAAAGAGATCAAAGTCACAGCATAGGGAATATAGTTGATGGTACTGTAATAGCATTGTATGGTGGCAGACGGTAGCTACACTTACGGTGAGCATAGCATAACACATGGAATTGTTGACTTACTACATTGTACACCTGAAATTAATATAACATTGTGTGTCAATTATACTCAAATGTTTTAAAAATCAAGTAAATAACTAAATAAGAACCTCCAATCTCGCTTGAACTCATTAAGTTCACGAGCCAAAAGAGAACCTAAAAATCAAGCTTCTGGTTTGCTTCCCCATATTCAACCAAGATTTATGACATCCACAAGCAAGCGGTAACTTACACTGGAATCAAACAGCATACACACGATTAAGTAATTCTTAATTATAAACTTAACAGTAGATTTGGGGACAGCAAATGCTGTATCTCTTTTTCCATCTTGGCAGAGCTTGTTGGCACTCCCCAAATATCCGTGCCTTACCATCCATTTCCTGGACCCAGAATGTGGGTGGAGCCATGTGACCATTTCTGGCCAATGAGATATGAGCAAAAGTGATGTAAGTGACATGAGCCCTGTCCAGGTTTGGAACTTGAAAACACTGCATGGTATGCTCTACCTGTCCCTGGGACCAAGGAGACCATGCATTCCAGATGGCAGGGCTTCAAGATGGAAGAAATCTAGATCCCCAAGTGGGCAGCAAGATGCCCTGGAGAACTGTGAGACCCCCATCAGGCTGTGTTAAGAGCAGAAATAAATTTATTCGGCTTGCATCACTGAGGTTTCCAGGCATACTTGTTGCTGCAGCATAACATAGCCTTTCCTGTGTAAGACATCTCTCAGTCGCAGTACAAACGGACCCAGAGGTTCATCTAAATCCCATCTGTCATCTAAGTTCTCCATCCCAGAACGTGGTATTGGCAAGTCATGGAGATGGGCGTATGGGTCACACAAAAAGTTGGCAACCCCACGAGAGAGAAAAGATAAGCAAATATCAATAATAGAAAATGAAATGCCTGTCCTGAGGGAGAGACAAAGGTACTATTGGCAGCCTTCTGGCAGTGGTATGAACTAGAAAGACTGAGAAATCCAACCACTATGAAATACCTAAAAAAAAAAAAAAAAATGATAGATTGAAAAAGAAAAATGTCTTCTTAAAGACATAGCCTAGTAGTCTAGACAGTAAAGACATCCCTCAAAGCCCATCTCCCCCTCAAAAAAAAAAAAAGAAAGAAAGAAAGAAAGAAAGAAAAAGAATCAAAAGAAAGGAAATGGGAGCAGAAAGGCAGGAATGTAGTAGAATCTTGAATCCAGGAGCTTCCCTGGGTAGCTTTGAATTCCCACCTCTCTACTCCCCAGGATTTTGCACTTCTGATCCATGCCATGCAGGGAAATGGGGATAGACAACCTGGGGTCCTCATGAGGTCAAGAATAAGATCAGACATTCTTGTACAATGACATTCTTGTACAATAAGCCAAGAACTAGAAAGAAAACTTTCCCCTGGCAAGAGGAGATGAGGAGGTAAATGTCCTGCTAAACCTTCCTTAGAAGGAAGAAAGTAGGGATTATTTCAGAATCTGTCTTGAAAAATCCCAACTACTACAAATGTGCACTCACAGGGGTTTGGGAACTGAATTTATACTATTTGATTTTTTTTAAAGCACAATTTGAGAATGCAAAGTGGTCCTGAGGTAGCAGTGCCACCAAGCAACTGGCAAGTGTCCCCAAGCAAACAGAGGTAGAGGTACATTCTCTGAACATGCCCTCCAAGAACGATCACGGGAATGAATGTCATTAATATGAGTTTACAACTGAGAATCACAAAACTTGGGAGGAAAAAAATATGACAGTCAACAACACCACCAACAACAACAATAAAAATCTAGCCACAAGGGAGTGCTTTGCTACCCAGGCAGAATGTTGGGCAGGGATACCACATACATGGCAATCCCAGAGGACCATGGGGAGACCCAGTCCAAGAACCAAGCATGAGGGTTGAAAAGGCAGTGCCGCTCAGGAATTGGCCAGAGGTCTAGAGTGGTGTCCCTGTCATGAAAGAAAATCCAAAAATGGTTAAAGGATCCTAACAGGATCTGGAGGAGTGACTCCAACGAATCAAAGGAGGCAGCTTCCTCGCAAGCACGGAGCTGGTCAGAGAGCTAGGCACCTGCTCTCAACCACTGTCATGGGTCTAGTCTACAGTGGTGTGGGCTTCTCTAACTGGCACTGGTTTGTCCCATCCTCCCTAGTGTCAACAAAAAATAGATGGGATAAAGAAATGCAGCCCACCAGCAATGTTAACACACCCAGCGTCCTTGTTCAGCCTGCCTTAACCGAGCACCATGGATTGGAGGACTCTAAACAACACCATTGTATTTCTCACAGGTCTGGAGGCTAGACGTCCTAGATCACGATGCCAGTATGGCCATGTCCTGGAGAAATCTCTCTTTCGGGTTGCAGACTGTCCACTTCTTGTTGTATCCTCACCTGGTGAAATGAGGGAGAGTGGTCTCGGGTGTCCCTTTCGTAAGGGCACTCATCCCACTCGTGAGGACTCCATGCTCATGACCTAAAACCCTCCCCCGCCCCGCAAAGTCTCCACCTTCAATTACCCTCACATTGTGATTGGGGATTTCAACATGTGAATTTGGGGCAGCTGCAGACATTCTGTCCATAATACTGTCTCATTTGACTTTGGGTAGACCATAAACTCATGGCTGTGAAAGAAGTGAAATCAGTGAATGATGGAACCAAATTAGCCAGACTCTTTCAGAATGAAAAGGCGGAGAGAGAGACAAAGACATATGAGCTCAGAAGCGGCTAAGATCCAGAGTAAATAGTGAGCTCCACAAAATTACCCCTTTCCGTTTCAATCTTTTATACTTTAATCATCTCCAGCCATGGACATGGTTCTTACCGTGAAGACAAGGACTCGGAATGAACACAAGGATAATGAAGGTGAAATACTATTATATTTAATACTATGATATCATTAATGCAACTCCAGTCAGAGATCAAGGACTTCCCAAATTAATTATTTCTTGTTCCAACACACACCATGAAATGGGCTTTCTAAATCAGAATGACACATCCCAACCTTTCCTTTATTAAGATAATTCTATTTTATTTCTTGGATCTTTGCAGCCTAGGCAAGTTTTATAAATATTTAAGAGAGAAATTAGGCGGGAAAATGCTGAATAATCCATGACTAGCAACCCGTTGACTGAGACAGAGACGCACTGGGAAATGACTGTAGACTCTTCCTACTTGGCAGTACACAAATCCCCTGCAGAATCTAGACAGTCTTGTCCCTTTAGGGGAAGATTAGCAGTACACTGTGAGCCTGTATGCCCTTCCAGATTTGCGGTTTCCATTTTACAGCCAGAGTGAGGAGGGAAAGTCATTGCTTGAAACACACCCATTAAAGCTGAATTGAGTCTTTATGGTCAGCAGTAAAAGGTAGGCAAAATATTGATAACTTGCCTATGAATGGTCTCTTCTAGGTAGGTCTTTAATTGCTTGAATGACTGGTCATCTGCAGAAACCACTTTCACCCTTTAGTCTGGTCTCCAAAGAAATCTTAAGCGCTCACAAAGACCTTGATTCTTGGAGATGTTGGAGGAGCTGGTTACTTGTCCACACAGAGCGACTTGAGTGGCGCTGCAGAGGGTCACATCCATTATGATCAGACAGCCGCCTTCGCGGCAGGCAAAGACCTTTTATGAGCACATTTGCTGATTTCCGGGAAGGCACCATCAACCTCCCCACACCAAGGTATTTCTGCTCTTGGTGCGGTTGGACAACTTCTTCAAGGGAAATGCTTTCTGCAAAATGCCTGCCCGACTGATGCTTCACAGTTGGCTAATTGCCAGGATAATCGGTTCTAACTATTTACGTTCTGAAAGCACCACTCTTGACTTGATCATTTAATTCTCAAAACGCCTTCGACTGACGGGAAAGGATGCTATTTTACTTGCAAAGCTGATTGCAAATTATTTTCTGATTGCAGATTTATTTTGTTTGTGACAAAATGTTTCCCGCTAATTGCTAAAATAATCTTGTAGGAACTTGCATCTGAACACCTAATCTATTAACCCACTGTAGTTTCTCCCTAATCCCTGTTTTCATCCTTTTATTTATTTTAAACACCTATTTACAGGATCATTAATCCTCATCAATATGGTCTGGGATCCGTGAGCAACTACCAGGGCTCTTTCTGCAAAGAAAGCCGTATAGTAAAGGAGACTCCATGTTCAACAATCTGTCCTGCTCACCAGCCTTTCCTTCCCCGGGATGAGAGAGGAAAATAAAGCCCTCTCAGCTCGATCCATGACGTGTCATGGAAAACAAGAGACATGACTCTCGTCGGTTGACAGAGAAGTATCTGTTCATTGACTTCTGGGCAGCCAGAAAATTAAAAGTTGCCAGATTCTTCTTTTGGATTATCCCAGGTAGACAGAGCAGCAAGATACTATGTCAATGACGCCCATATGTGGATAGCTTTCTTTTAAGATATTTTGACCTAATACTGAGCAGGAGGAAGGTAAATACAAAGTCATGAGGCCAAAAAAACACTAGTGACAGAAGTGACTGGGCACAGCTCACTTATTATATGAATGAGTAAACTGAGTCATGGGGCAGTTGAACAATTTGACCCAAGATCCTGCATTAATCAGGGTTGGTTACGGGGAGCCCTCGGTAGCCGAGTTCTTTGGGTATAGCTTCCATCTTCAAGATTTTTTTTTCTTGGTTATTTTGCATTTGAGATGGAAGGAACATAAATGTTCATTTTTCCAGGGGTCTGTGCACAATTATAGAGGGTAATTGATTTTTCCTAAACACCACGGGTGACAGATTTATTTCTTTCAACAGTGCTCAAGGTTAAAGCACATCACATCAGAACCCAAAGACCTATCTTGGAGACCATCCCGTATGGAGGTGCCTTGACAAATGTCTGTCCAAGCCGAGGACCAAAGATCCTTCTCAACACTGCTGCCCCCCGTCCCACCAAAGCCCAACAGAGAGAAAGAACTCGGGGTTTTGTTGAATAAATGAGCACATGACAGTTTCTCTGGGCTTTGTTAAGATGCAATAATTCTCAAGAAAGGACTTTTATCTGACTCTTAATTTTCCCCAGCTCTGCTTGGCTAAAGTTCATGTCAAGTTGACCTTAATTCATTTGCCTTCTTGGATATGCTTCAAACTCAGCTATATTAACTCTTCCTTCCTGGTGGGCTCCCATGCTCATTGCAAACCCCTTTTCTGGATCTGGCAGGGAATTGCCTATAATTATCCTTAATGTACTCCTGGAGCAAAGATATGCGTGTTAAGAGCCAAAATAGAAGGTTAACTACAAACTGCACAGTAATGCAATTACCTCCCAATTATCCCTTTCAACGCTTAGGGAATGAATAGGAGACATTAAGCTCAATTCTGCAGTAGAATCTCTGGTTATTGGAGGTAGGGGTGGGAGTGGGGAGACGCAGAAGGAGAGAGAGAAATAAGTAGGGCTGCTCTGGGTAATGGATGCCAGGGGATGCTGGTGATGCCTCCCTGGAACCATTTCTATGGGGATTGGATTTCTTTCCAATTCTTCTGCTTGCTGTACACTGCAGAAGGTGCGTTGGGTTAGCAGAACATCCCATCTTGTATGATCAAGACTCACCTCTCAACGGGGCTCATGAATGACTCAGTTGGTTAGGACTCTGCCCTCAACTCAAGTCATTAATCTCAGCGTCCTGGGGTCAAGCCCTGAGTTGGACTATCTGCTCAGCAGGAATTCTGCTTCTCCTTTTCCTTCTCCCTTTGCCCCTCTCCCATCTCATGAGCACTCATCCTCTCTCTCTCTCTCTAGCTTAGCTGAGGTAACTACCGTTAACCAGAGTACCTACATGTGGTCTTTCTATTCAGCTTGGGCTAATCACAGCCTAGGACCAAGGTTCCAAGAGCAAATGTCCCAAAGATAGTAACAGTCCAAGTGTCCCAGGCAAGAGCTCCAAGGCTCCTGATCAGCTAGCCCCAGAAACCCTAGAACATCACTTCTCCATGCTCTGTTGATCAAATGAGTCACTAAGTCTAGCCCCGATTCAAGACTCCCGCTCTTGATGTGAGAACCACCACATACTTATGGGAGAAAAAGAATTGATGGTGGCCATCTTCAGGCCATCTTCACCTACCACATTAGTGAGGATCTCAACTTTGTGTCATCTGAAAATCTGATATTCTTCCTTCTTCAGTGCTATCATTGAAAAAAAAAAAAAAAAAAAACCAGTGTCAACGCAGGACAGAGGGGAAAGTCCAAAAGGCACATTGCTAGGGTCTTCCTTCTAAGCTAAGGTTTCTCAAATTAATACTGACCCTATATTAGATGGAATTAGGTTCATCTATGAGTCAGGGGTTTGGAGTCTAAAGGATTCTAAGGGGATCCACTAGGACTCTCTGGATAAATCCTTTCCCTTCTGAGTAACCACACACTTGATGTTCCCATCAAGATGCTGGTCCCGTCCCTGGAGATGCTCCCTCTTCTTTGAGCATCTCTGTTCTTTCCGCATCCCGAAACATCCAAAATGTTTTGGTGAAACTTTATCATCTGTAATTTCTATTAAGAAAATAATGGGCATTTTGTGTTCCCAATCATGAAATTAAATTGTAATATTTAATGTGCCCTTTCAAATATTCTTTCTCAGATATGCTCATTAATCTGGCCTCTCCTCCCAATACACATACTGTCCCGATCGACATTCCCTTGGGCCAGATAGAGCCACAGACTTCATGCAGACTGCCGACTCAGATCAGAAGTGGTTTTCTGGAGAACTGTGTCGGGGCTCCTAGGGATGTCTGAGACTCGTGTGTAATGCTCAGTTCCTCCCCCTGGGGAGGATCTGTACATTGAACTCCCAGTAAGGGGTCTGGGCTGTAATATTCTACTTTCCACTGTCAGCTTCTCCCCTGGCCATGGATCAACCCAAGTTGACCAAGTACCATTGACATTGTGCATCAGACTTGTGACCACCTCCTTTGGGGGTCGGCCCCACCAGCAAGCCCATTTCCCAGCCTCCATCTTGCCTGATACCCTGCCTTCTTCCTCTCCATTTCCTCCTGAGACTCGAGGTCCTGGCACACCCTGCGACTCAATACCCCAGAGTGATAGCATGCAAGGGCTGGGTTCTATGACGATGAAGAAAATAGAAATCCTGAAATAAAGAGTTATCGGCATGGTGGAAACCTCTCCAGTCCCAACAACCCAGGGAAGGTTGACAACGGGAAGGGAGCGGGATGATCACACCAAGAGGCCAGCAACTGACAGACGGGAAGGGAAGACGGACTGGATCCACACCAGAATCCTGGAGAAATCCTATTTCGTGGTGGTGAGACGTGGCTGGCTTTGAAGAAAAGTATCAAGGACACCCAATGGGAACAAGGCTAGGTGCCCAAAATGCCATCTCACTGGATGTGGGACATGTGACTGGAGGACACTCAGCCTTGACAAAGGGTCTGGGATCGAGACGGGCACTGCAAGCAGAAGAGAAACGGACTCAGCCGGGACCTGGCTGGGGAGAAGAGGAGAGGAACTTATTCCAAGCAGGCTCAGTCTGACTTAGGAGAGCCGAGGAAGCCAGCAGCCACTTCAGATGGAAAGCTGCCCGAGCTCCCTCGAGTGCTTTTCCAAATGCAGCCCTGGAAAACCGTGGCTGTGGCTGTAACAAAGCCAGCCGTGCCCCCCAGATAAGCCTTTTGTAAGGCCGGCTGCTCCATTTTGTTTCACATAATTTATTGCTCGGTACATATCGATAATACGATTGTCGGTCCGGCAGACATTTTCCATTTTAATAGTTCACATGAGATACATTATTGATCCTACACCACTAAATAAAAAACTCGTTTGTCAGGGGAGCCCAGAATGGCTTTTAATGGACACGGCCAAACACCTGCTACTAGTTAGGGAAGAAAAATAACCATCCTGCCACAAGGACATTTGGAAGCCTCCTCGAAATGCTCTGTTTTAGGGATTAGCAGGGCTCTCGGAAAACAGGGGGTGCCTTCGCCAAATGTCCAAAGGCTGGCTTTCTCTCCAATAGTGGGGAAGGCTGCCATTAGTGACGCTTCCACTACGTGCCAAGCATTTTTACTTTCTGCACTTCATCCCATGTGGTCCTCAAGGCGATCTTCATGATACCTATTGGTTACTTTGCATCTAAGGTTCTGGCAGATGAGGCATATAATACACCAGCAAATGGAACGAGATGCCCGTTCCTCACTTAGAAAGTCTGATGGTAGATGTTTCCCCGGTTGGCATCGCTGATCCCTGATTTCAGACTCAACTTCTCCCACAGGGCCACAAGACAGCTGCCAAGCAAGAAACCGACAACGTCGTCTGCCACTTTCCGATGAGGGAGACCCTGATGGCTTCAGGGACACAGCCTATATCTGGGGACTAAGGAGGAGTGAAGAAGCCAGGATCTTTGTCTGCTTGGTTTCGAGATGAGTTCTCCTGCCATGGACACTGCCATCACTTTATCAAAGGCACCGTGGTATGCGCTGGGCTGTGTCCCCCACCGCTGACATCCGTATGCTGGCATCCTAACTCCCAGTGCCTCAAATGAGGATGCATTCGAAGATAGGGTCTCTGAAGAGGTAATTAAGTTAGAATACGGTAATTAAGATGGGTCCTGATGCAATCTGACCGATGCCCTTCTAAGAAGAGATCAGGACACAGACACGCCCAGAGGGACGACCCTGTGAGGACACAGGGAGAAGGCTGCCATCTATATGCCAAGGAGGGCAGCCTCAGAAGAAACCAACCCTGTGGACACCATGACCTTGAACTTGTAACCTCCAAAACTGTAAGAAAATGAATTTCCATTTGTCTGCTGAGTCTCTCCTTTCTCCAGGAATTTCCCCGTTCCAGTCAATGGGTGTTTTTCCCTCAGTCACTAGTCCATATTTCACAGTGTTACTGAGCTGTAAATGATACCCAAGAAGGTGCACATATTTAAACCATACGGTTGGTAGGTTGATAGGTTTCAACATACGGATTCACTCGTGAAACCATCACCCCATTCAACAAAATGAACATGTCATCACCCCTAAAAGTCTCTTTGTGCCCCTTGGGAATCCCTCTTCCCTGCTTCCACCTCTCACCGCCGGCCACCACTGACCTGCTTTCCGTCCCTGTAGAGTTGTTTGTGTCTTCAAGAGTCTTATATAAATGGAACCGTGTGGTAAGTGTTCACTTTTGTCTGACTCCTTTTATGCAACATAATTATTTTAGGATTCAGTCATGCCAAGTGTCTCAATAGTCTGTTCCTTCTTGTTCTCAGGTCGTGTTCCACTAATATGAATATACCACAATGCATTTACCCATTCACCCGTTGATGACACTTGCATTATTTCCAGGGGCCACCTCTTAAAAATACTATGCGCATGCAAGGAAAAATACTTTCTTCCCTCTTCAGGGTCCATCTAGACATGGACTGGCTCGGTCACATAGAGGATGTGTGTTTAACTTGTAAAGAAACTGGCACACTCTTTTCCGAAGTGAGTGTCCCACCAGCCAGGGATGACAACCCGTTCTGATTTATCATCAACCCAATCAATCTTTTATTATTTTAACCATTCTAATGGGTGTGCAAGGGTATCTCATTGTGTGTGGGTTGTTTTTTTTTTTTAAGATTTTATTTGCTTATTTGACAGAGAGCAAGAGACAGTGTGAGAGAGAACACAAGCAGGGGGAGTGGGAGAGGGAGAAGCAGGCTTCCCGCTGAGCAGGGAGCCCAATGCAGGGTTCAATCCCAGGACCCTGGGATCATGGCCTGTGCCAAAGTTAGATGCTTAATGACTGAGCCACCACCCCTCATTGTGATTTTAATTTGCATTTTTAATGATGAATAATGTGGACCATCCTTTTTATGTGCTTATCACCATCCACACATCTTCTTTGTTGAAATGTCCACTCTGGACACAAATCTCGTAGCAAATATATTTCCTCCAGACAATGGCTTATCTTTTAATTCTCTCTCTTTTTGTAACTGAAGTAGAGTTGACACATAATGTTACATTTGTTTCAGGTGCGTAATATAGCAATTCGAGACATCTTATTTGCTCAGCGTTTGGGAAAGACCAGATGTTTTTCATTTCAATTAAGTTCAGTTTAGCAAATTTTTTTCTCTTAAAAATGATACTTAGAGTATTATCTCTGAGAACACTCAGCTTAACCCAAGTCAAACATGATACAAATTAGCCCTCCCTCCACCGGCCTTCACTATCTTACAAGCCTCTGAGCGTCCTCCCAAAATCCGGGCATGAGGGTTCGTCTTGTAAACGGAGATGGGGTACATCATTGGGGGTCCCACATTCTAGTCTTCTGTGATGGGTGTTCTTCTTCACCCAAGGACATGGGCAGCATCAGGAGCAGACAACAAGGGGCACCTGAGTGGCTCAGTGGGTTAAAGCCTCTGCCTTCAGCTCAGGTCATGAACTCAGGGTCCTGGGATCGAGCCCTGCATCGGGCTCTCTGCTTAGTGGGGAGCCTGCTTCCTCCTCCCTCTCTGCCAACTTGTGATCTCTGTCTGTGCGTTAAATAAATTATTTTTTTTATTTTTTTTATTTTTTTTAAGATTTTATTTATTTATTTGACAGAGAGATCACAAGTAGACGGAGAGGCAGGCAGAGAGAGAGAGAGAGAGGGGGAAGCAGGCTCCCTGCCGAGCAGAGAGCCCGATGCGGGACTCGATCCCAGGACCCCGAGATCATGACCTGAGCCGAAGGCAGCGGCTTAACCCACTGAGCCACCCAGGCACCCAAATAATTTTTTTTTTTAATGAGCAGACAACCAGTAAGGCTGAGCCAGGAAAAGCTTTCAGAGAAAATACCTGTTTTTCTCCCCTACAACTGGAGAGGGTCTGGCTGAGTGGGATTCACCTTGCCTCTCATGCATCCTTTTCTAGACAGTGTCCCTTCCTTCTTACGGCTTGTTCTTTGGGGAAAAGCAGCATGAGTGTATGAAAACTAGAGTTACCAAAAGAATAGAATTCTGTGTGTCCGAGCCATCGGGCATTTGTATGCATTATTATTAATTTTAACGACAGCCGTGATAAGATCTATAGGACAATTCTAACAATATCTGTGGAACACCACACAGGGCCAGGTAAATTACATACTTCATCCCTCGTGATTTCTCCTGATGCTTTCATGCCTTTATATTTTGCTTTTAGACCTTCGATCCATTTGGAATTCATCCTGGTGTAGACATGAGGCATGGACTGAGGTTTGCTTTTCCTCCAGATGGTTACTCAACCCAATTTATGGATCAGATTATTTCCCTCTTGCTGATTTCAAATACAGCAATACATTACAAAATGTATTCATATCTTTAGATCTGCTTCTGAACTTTCTATTCATTTCCATGGGTCTGTGTGACCAAACGCCTTACTGTTTTTATTACAGAAGCTTTATGATGTGTTTTAATATTTGCCAAATGTCCCCCACGCACTTTTTTATTTCAAAAGTTTTGGGTATGATCATTATTATTTAAATTCCCATTCAAATTAATGCATCATCTTCTCTTGCTCCAAATCGGAAATCATGTAAAAATGCAATAGATTTCCATACTCTACCCCAGCCTGAACGAATTGGAGTCTTCATGGAAGGAGTCTGGGAGTCTGTGTTTTTAACAAGAGCTCCAGACACCAGTCAGCCGCCCAGCAGGTGGGAACCACGGCTTGGAAAAGCAGATGCTCAGAACGGACAAGGGGCATTGCAACTCAGCAGGTGACAGCCTGACAGGTACACGGGGCGTCTGATCACAGCAGGAACGGTAGATCTCCAGGAACTTGCCCAAGGCCTGGCAATCATGACACTCCATGCATCTGTGCTGGATAAATTAATAGACAGAAGAATGAACACAGACAGAACTGACACCTCTCATGGAAAGGGCTCCTGGAAATCCCTACCAGCCCAGACACCACGACAGAGAGACCAACCAAACAGAGAGGAGCGGAAGCAGAGATGCCTTCTAGGAGGGCACCAGCAGAGTCAGGAGAGGGGAGGCCAAGAGGGCAGAGAAGAAGGCAAGCAAATGACCCACAAGCCCAGAGATAACTCTCATACCTCTGGTCTTGCATTTGTCCAGCTGATGGAGGCAGAGCCCACAGCTTGAGGCTTGGGTGGAGAGAACGAAGGAAAGGTTAGAGGAGCTGTGCTAAGTGAGCAGTTCCTGAGAGTGAACAATTAACCATGGCCAGAACTGGCCTCGGGGGCAGAGGCTTGTCATTCCTCCAGAGACAAATGCATTTGCCCCAGAAGTACCCCCCAAGAGTCAGAGGCTGCTTGAGGCTGCTGGTTTGGGGCCAGATACTCAAAAGAAGGGAATCTATCTATCTTGTGCTCTCTTGCCCCCACCTGCCTGGGCCCATAAAGAGAATAAAATTCCTGCCCAACTTCTGAGCTGCCCCAAAGCAGGCTCTATTTGAGGGAACCTCTGCCCTCCTCCCTCCCCCTTTCTTAGCTCCTCCCCTTTGAAAGTTCTGATCATCTGAAAGCACATTTTCCTGGGGAAGGAGTCGATGTGGACACCGAGACAGGAGAGACCCAGAGCCTAGAGACACTTCGGGCAGCCGAAAAGGGACAGTTTGGACCAAAGGAGGCATGAAGGTGACCTTCGATCTGCCCGTCTTGCAGGAATGTGCTAATGTTGCTTTTACTCATTTTTACAGCTGAGCAGGTAGGCGCTTGGCCAGAGTCACCGAAACGTGTGTACATGGAAGGCGTACATGGTACAGAAACCCTTCCGAGCCTCTCCGGCAAAGGCAAGCTTCTTACGCCTCGTAAAATCTCACACCACACAGAAGAAACCAGTGGCCACCGCACATCTTCGTGGGGACTGGGGTTGGGCTGGGAAGCTCAAGCCACCATCTGGGAGCTCGCCGTATTTTCTTCTGCTTTAGGGAACTGTCTCCGAACGTTCTCATAGTCTCTCCCACGAAAGAAATCGCGCATCCTTTAACTGTGTCTGTTGGCATCTTTCCGCCGATCATGTAGGTCACACAGCATTGGGATAATGACACTGTGACAGAGGACACCAAAGTCTCGTCTTGTTCAGCTATCAATCTCAGATCTTAGATTCCTCTCAGCCAGAGGCACCATTCATTCATACAAGCCAGGCCTTGGTTCTTTGGGACAAATTCACTTGTAAAAGTAGGGACGGCTCTATGAAACTACCCAGTGGCCTGGAGGCTACTGCGGTCTTGATCAGAGGTTCTCAGAGGGTCGGCCTCCAAAGCAGCAGCATCGGTATCACCTGGGAACTTGTAAAAAATGCAGATTCTCACAACCCACCCAGATCAACTCAGTGGGAAACTTCGGGGTTGGGGCTTAGCAATCGGTATTTTAACAAGACCTCCAGGAGATGGTGATGCGCTCTCCAATTTGAGAGCTTCTGGTCTGCACAGCATAATAGAACCTTGTCCTGAAGGTCCCCTTAAGGCTTCAGAGGAAAAAATCCTTATCCTGAGTGTGAGGAAGACCCAAGACAGACAGTGCAATCAGATCCGCCATGTGTGGGCCGTGCAGGTCACCACCAGCAAGGGCCACACTGCCCTGTGCACACCCTTACCCACCACAGCCCAGTGTGGGGCTGGGAGCTAGACAGCCCTGCCACAGGAGTGTCACTACTGTGCAAGTGAGAAACGGAGGCACAGAGTTCCTGCAGCTCTTGCTGGCCCATTAGAACATCTGCGAGGCCTTTCTGGGCTTGACCTATAGACACAGATAGTTCTACTCGAGCCCTATGGTCAGATAGGCAAAATGCCAAGTCACAATGGGCCACCAACACTCACTC
The DNA here is from genome assembly GCF_902655055.1 of Lutra lutra. Taxonomy (NCBI): domain Eukaryota; kingdom Metazoa; phylum Chordata; class Mammalia; order Carnivora; family Mustelidae; genus Lutra; species Lutra lutra. The sequence goes on from NC_062295.1 coordinate 29,580,268, forward strand.
CTTGCTGGAGGCTGGCTAGACCTTCCAGCTTCCTGACCAGCCAGCAGAATCAGGATAGCTGAGCTGTGTCTCGGGAGCAGGAGACTCACCTGCCAGCCTTCATTCTGTACTTTTGGAGGTGGAGGAAATTAAAGGAAAAGGACCAGAGGCTACTGGGAAAGAGAAGAGGTGCACATTTCGTAGTTTATCCCGACACGCTACGAGCTAACACTTACGGAGTGCTCGTGTGAGCACTGAGCCTCCCACACTCTCTCCTGGTGTTTCACAACAGCTAACAACCCTGCAGGGGCTTCATTATGCCCATTGTACAGATAAAGCGACTGAGGCATAACAAGCTTGAAGGATTTGTCCAAAGTCGCACAAATAGAACACACTGAAATCAAAATTTAAGCTGCAGTGTCCTGACAGCAAAACCTGCTTACAACTCTCACGGCCCTCTTTAAAAAAAACAAAAAGAAGAAGAAGAAGAAGAATTTATGTATACAGTTGACCCTCAAACAACACAGGTTTGGACTGTGTGGCTACGTTTGCATGGGGATCTTTTTCGATAACACAGGGCAGTATTTTCTCTTCGTTATGATTTTCTTAAAGATGCTTTCTTTTCCCTAATGTACTTTATTGTAAGGATACAGTCTCTAACACATATAACATGCAAAACATGTTTATGTTATCAGGACGTCTTCTGGTCTTCAGTAGGCTGTAAGTAAAGTTTGGGGGGAGCCAACGTTAGATGTGGATTTCCAACTGTGCAGGGGGTCAGCGCCTCTAACCCCTGCATGTTCAAGAAACAATCGTGTGGATTGGAGTGAGTGTGTATGTATGTGGGGAGGGGTTTATGGATCACAGTTCTTCGCAAATAGCCTTTTTGGTTGCCTCTTGATAATCCTGGGGTAAGCACTCCTCAAGGGAGTGCAAGGAAGCAATAAGGGAGACATTGCTACCCCTAATCAGGAACGCAAATGCACGGGTTCAGACCAGGTAGACCAGATGACTACAGCGGGATCTGGGCCCATTTGGAAGAGACAGTAAGCAGCCCTTGCCTACAGAGTGTGCACAGCACTGAGATGAGCCCCGGCAAAGGAGGACACCCACCTCCTTTATTAAGTCATTTAAAGTATAATTACATTCCGCACGTAACTGGAGAAGAAAGTGCTGCCCTCCACGCAATTCTGGGCTCTTGACAGTGATGAAATGTGCAACCTGTGAACAATTATTTAAATATTCTGCACTTTGCATGCATGACTGGATCCGCACTGTAATCAGAATCATAGGAACATGGAATTTTGGAAGAGAACATAGCTTAGAGGCCATAACATTCAATCCCAGCAGAGGTCCAGAGAGGTCCTGTTATTTGCCTAAGGTCCCTGGGATAGGAATCCAACCCCTCCATCCCCGCTCCCTGGTTTTGTATCATTTTTCTTTAAAGATTTTATTTATTTATTTGACAGAGAGAGAGATCATAAGTAGGCAGAGAGGCAGGCAGAGAGAGGGGGGGAAGCAGGCTCCCTGCAGAGCAGAGAGCCCGATGTGGAGCTCCATCCCAGGACCCTGAGATCATAACCTGAGCCGAAGGCAGAGGCTTAACCCACTGAGCCACCCAGGCACCCCCGTATCATTGTAAAGAACAGGGTTAGAAGAGCCAAAACCTTGCTGTTGAATCATTGTTTGATCTGACGCAACCGTCTTACGATTGAACACAAACATGGGTGTGCCGTACAGACGTCCAAGTCACGAGTTATGCTGCTTCGATTCTGTTCACAAGGGTTAATAAAATACCCCAAGAATGGAATCCTATAAACGGAGCCCTGTGACACATACCGATGGAAACCAGAACACTTAATCTTTACAAAACCTTAGCCACCTGGAACATGTAACAAAATATAAATAGCCTTTACGCCTCTTTATTTCACAAAAACCTACGTCTTCCCATCTGAATAAATCACTCCTTCTCATTTCTGTGGATTTCTATTCTTACAACTTCATGCGTATTCGCTCGGGCGCTAGTTGACACTCGGCAGATACGACCATGGCAAAGAAGAGAAGAATGAGAGCTGACCATGACCATGTCTCAGTGTTTCTTGGCTGAAAAACACACACAATTTTCTTGGGGGTAGGGGTTTTATATATATATATATATATATATATACACACACACACACACACACTTTTTTTTTTCAAAAATAGACATGTCAACTTGTTAAGGAAGTTAATCAAGAAAAGACTGCTGATCTATTTCAGCCGATGTGTGTCCATTCTCCCTTAAAAACTGTCACAAAGACTTTTAAAAATAGCAATACATCACATTGTCGAGGCTGTGGTCACATGGACGTGCCCACGTACTGTGAACAGAAGCATAAGGTGGTCCATCCACAATGGCCGTACTGTCGTTGAAGTGCCATTAACCAAGAAGGGCTTGTTGGAAGAGATGAGTTTTCAGCCAAGTCTCAAAGAAGGTTACAGGCTTGGAGGAGAAGAGAAGAGCAAAGGGTCAAAACAGAGAGAGGCAGAAGCCAAAAAGAGATTGCTGGGTTCCCCCGACTCACCGCCCTTCTTCCATCCCCAAAGCCACTAGGGAAGCAGCTTCAAATCCCTCTCTAACTCTGCTTCTCCTCCCTTCCTCCCTCTTCCTTCTTTTAAGGACCATCATGATTGCACTGGGCCCACCTGTAAAATCCAAAATAATCTCCCCATCCCAAGATCCTCAATATGATTAATAACATCTACAAAGTCCCTCTGCCAAGTAAGGGACCATTCACAGGTCTGGGGCATTAGGACTGTGGGTGCCTTCAGGGACCATTTCTCTGCCCCCTCCCCCATCTTAACCTACCACGCCCCTATTTCCCCATCTGTGACATGGGTTTGATTATACAGTATCCACTTCATAGGGTTGTTGGGAGGATTAAATTAAACTCAGTATTTCTTAGGGTACCTGGGTGGCTCAGTGGGTTAAGCCTCTGCCTTCAGCTCAGGTCATGATCCCAGAGTCCTGGGATCGAGTCCCGCACTGGGCTCTCTGCTCAGCAGGGAGCCTGCTTCTCTCTCTCTCTCTGCCTGCCTCTCTACCTACTTGTGATCTCTGTCTGTCAAATAAATAAATAAAATCTTAAAAAAATATAAACTTAGTATTTCTCAAGTGCCCAGAACGGGGCTGGCACCCGGTTAAAAACTCAGAAGTGTGTTTTCCATTTCTATCTGTCCATCTGAACAAATAGGTAGAATTCACTCCTTCACCCCTGGGCTCTTGGGATAGTGGTTTTCAAATCTTCTTGACCATGACTCACAATAAAAATACACTTTGCATCATGACCCAGTACACCCGAAGATTTCTATATTTATACAACTAAAATCAGTATTTCACAAGCAGTATTAGCCCCACTATGTGTAATGGATTCTGATATATTCTGTTCTGTTTTCGTGCAGAGAAATAAGCCAATGGGAGACTGGTTAAGACTTGCACCATGGCATCCAAACTCAGCATCTTTTCTTTTTTCAACCTGGTGCAATGAACACTCAGCAGAAGCTGTTGCAAGATGACAGACATCTTGCTGTTTCTTTGGGAAGTCCTGCTCTTCCCAGTTACGTTGGGCAAACAGAAAGGAGAGAAGTGGAAAATCGGGGCCATCACTTCCATTGCAGATTTCTGCCCTCATCTGCCAGCATCCAGAATCTTGCGATCATTGAGTGGCTTGAAGGAAGCTGACAAGCTTTAATTTGTCAACCTTCTTGTGTTAACGCTGGAGAGCACCTAATTGCCCTGTCCTCCTTATTCACGCCATGTGACTGTGGTGAGTTGCCACTGGCTCCTCACATCAACAAGGTTTCTGTGACAGCTTCTCTTGTCCATGCATAACCAAATCTGGAGAGGCTGTCATTCGATTTGACAAAGTGACAGGACAGACTGTCAATCTCCCAGATGGGTGAGGGAACACAGTGACTGACAAAATCTAAGGGTCACTACAAATCTGATCGTGACTGTGTCCAGAGGCTGACAGCTGATGAAGCATTCTTCCGATGGTTCAAAGCCTACACATCTCTCACCTCAACTGGCCTGAGAAATATGTAAAGGTGACTGACATGTGTATGTGTTTCATTTGGGATGTGACAGGCCCTGCCAAGGCTTTTAAAGCATCTTCCGGCAGCCGCTGGCAATGTGGCCAGTGTGGTCACCCTTCTACTTTGCTTGTGGCTCCCCAGGTCACTTGACAAGATTGTGAGCTTCCCCGAGTCCCAGGTGTCTAGGATGTGATATCTGAGGGGGCCTTGAACACCCAACCCCACTCCACAAAGGCACATAACACTCAAGGACACTCAAGGGTAGACACCCGAGGGCAGATAGGACTGATACTAACCACGGGCATGGGTCTCACTTAGAGTTAGATATGTCAACATACATACAACGTAACAAGTACAGTCACCCATTCTCAACCCTGGCTGCACACTAGAAGCCTCTGGGAGCTTTTAGGAAGTATCCCATGTCTGGGCCCACCTTCCAGATTCTGATTTTGTCGATCTGGGGTAGAGTCTGGCATGCAATGCATTCCATATTTTTTTAATAGCTCCAAAGGACTGAATGGCTGGGCTGGGGTTAAGAAACCCCTTGAGCTTGACTGCCTGGGTTCAAATCCAGTTGCTACCAGTTACTAACTGTGTAACCTTGGGCAAGTTATTGAATTTTCCTGGGCCTTGGTTTCCTCATCTATTAAATAAAAAAATGGGAGTGATGATAATAATACTTAGTTCCTAGAGTTCCAAGGTTTAACTGCATTGTTAGATATAAGGCCCTTGCTACACTGCCAGAAAGAACTCTCTCTCTCTCTCGTGATAAATAAATGTTAACTACTCCTAGTATTTAAAGATTTCTTATACTTAAAAAAAGCTCAAAAGGAAGAACTGACCAAATTATACGATATTGACTTTCTCTTCATGGTCTTTTCTTTAATATGGAATGTGAGAGAGAAAAGAAAGAATAACATGGAGGTGCTTGGCCCAAGCAACAGAAAGAATGCTGTGTTCTGTTTCATTTTGCTTTTTTCAATCCTTGTAACATTCCCATTATACAGATGAAAAAACTGAGGCTCTGAGGGGTTGAATAACTGGCGCAAGATCAGAAGGCCTTGGAGAAGAGCCAACCTAAGAGTCTGACTCTGATATTTTTACCTCTAAAGTCTACATTTTCTTCCCGCTCGCTCATACTGAGTTCCCAAGTGGATATGAGTCTGGTCTTAAAAATGATGCATATGGATGAGAGGCCACGAAAGAAAGAACACTCCAGTTGGATAGGACTCATGGATATGAGAATGACTCGGGGTCCTTCATGCCCTAACTGTCTATGATTTTGAGATGAAGAGAGTACTCTAGCAGCACAACAGGAAGATTGGCCGAGCTAGAGCAAAGGGCCCTCAAGCAGAGAGGCGTGTGCACCCAGCCAGAGAACACACCAGCGAAGGGCCCCATGCTTTCAGACCTGGGAATCCATACGGTATACTGCAGGGAAATGAATGTGTAGCTCTGTTGAAAATCCTGATTAAATTCTGTTTAAATGTGTGATATTAGAGCTTGCAAACTGCGAAAAATCTCACTGTGAGAAATTTGATAGCGTGGATGGCCCATTTCCTTACACAAAGAGATTGCAAGAAAAAAAAAACACAAAAAAGGGGGACGACAGTGAAGATTAAAATGCCAAATGTGATGGTGGGTTTTGATAGAATCCTGATTCAAACAACGGTAACACACGTACACTCGTACATGTGCACACGTGCACGTACGTGCGAGACATAATCATGGAAATGGGGATGCTGACTGGATATTTGAGGAACCAATGAATCCTTCCTTTGAGTACATTACGGACTAGCGAGCACATATAATGAGGTAGGTCATATATCTGAATTTTGTAAGACAAGGATAAGGAGTGATCAAAGTTCCATAGAGAAAATCCATAAAATGGCGAGAGGGTTCTGAGGAAGGAGTGCAGCGTTAGAACAAGGAAGAGGGAAGCTTCCATTGGTTGAGCAACATCTGAACACAAATGGAGCCAGACCCTTCCCTGATGCCTTTTCTAACCAGCAGTTTTCAAACTATGCTTGGCTGAATGCAGGGTTCCCTACCCAGGGCCATGTTGGTGGCAGAGTTACAAGATGAATGTGGGACTTCTTTAACTAGAATAACTCAGCTCTTTGAGTCTCCCAGGGAGGTCTCAGTTGGAGAACAGGCAAAACCAAAAAGAACCTTGAACAACCCTGATCTGTTTGTTTCCTGGTTACGCCCACTCCCAGCAAGCAGCCCCTTAGCTCTTTCCCATAATCCTGTGGACAGCAAAGGGCTTTGCTGAGAGTGGAAGGAAGCCCCCTATTTTTGCAAGCTGAGAGCACCGGCACCAGCCAGCCACAGTTCCTCTGAAATCCCTGATTCAAGTCACACGCAGCACGTTAAGCTAGCAGTGCACGATCTACTTCACCTTATTATAAAGGACATCGGAGGGTGCCTGGGCGGCTCAGTTGGTTAAGTGACTACCTTCGGTTCAGGTCATGATCCTGGAGTCCCAGCACCGAGTCCCACATCAGGCTCCCTGCTGGGGAAGGAATCTGCTTCTCCCTCTAACCCTCCCCCTCTTGCATGCTGTCTCTCTCTCAAATAATAATAAATATTTTTTAAAAAAAAGAAAAGAAAAGAAAAACACCAGAGCACACAGATTTTATTGCAATAAACCTCATCATTAACAAATAGCAGTTGTGGATCTGCATGGTAAAGCTGGTGATTATCTACTGTTTCTGCTATTTATTGGGCCAATGAGAAGGACATAGATCAAAGCCAAGAGCTGAATCCAGATGTGTGGGTCCCGGAATGAAGGTCCTGGAATCAGCTCCGGGCAGAATGCACCTTGTAAGGAAATTGGGATTTGGGGAAACACGGGAAGGTCCTTCCGGGTTCGACCTCTGTAGCAAGGATCTGGTAAGGCAAGTGGGGGGTGCAGAGGGCTCTACCCGGACACCGCCACCGTGGGGGGGTCTACCCACCTGCTCTACCCCGACGACACCGACTCGGGGGTCCACCCACGTGCTCTACCCCAACACCACTGCCGTGAACCCCTACTTCGGAGACCCAGAGCCTAAGCCACCCGCCAGAAACCAAGACGGCGAGCCCCCTCCCCAGGGTAAAGCTCCTTCCTGAGCCGGCCAGAGCTCCTCTGCTTCCCCCTCCCCACCCCTCGGTCTTTCCCCTTCTCTTCCTGTGTCCTCTAGAACACAACCTCCTCGCAACACTCATTCCCAGAGGCTCCTCCAAAATCGAATGAACTGTGGTCCGATGTATCTGCGGAAAAGCTAAGTATAATGTGTCTCCTTGTAGAGATCCGCATCCTCTCTGCTCCATGCACGGGACACCCTGCTTTGTCGCCCCAGTCCCCCTGGCTCTTCTGGAAAGTGCCCTTCCCCCATCTTTGCCTTTCTTGTAGCTCCTCAGGGAGCAGCCATTTTGCTCAATGGCGGGGGTCGAGGGAGCACTCTTAGTTGCAGCTGATTGGTCCAAGAGTAATCATCTGACCTAAGCTTGGCCAATCACGAGTCCTTTCCCAGGCTCCACCTGCTAGCCACGTCTGATTGGTCAGCATGGGTAATTGATTCAAATTAAGCCAGTATGATTACCTGGGAGTTTGGGAAGGAAATTGAGATGTCAGAGCTTTGCTGGTGCTTGAAACTGTGAGCTGTCAAGCTCTGAAGTCTGCCAAAGCTCCCTTTCCCACCAGGACGGCTCCAGAGTGGGAGGCCAGAAGGCTCAGATGTGAGGAGTGGGGATTTGGATCCTCAATCGGATGCTCAGGAAAGAGCAGAGATGGGAGACAGAGTCTGGGGAGGCTTCAGGTGTGCATCTCTCTTAAATAAATAAATAGATAAATAGATAAATAAATAAATAAAATCTTTAAAAAAAGAAAAAAGAAGATACACAGAAACACACACACAAGGGGCAGAAAGTGGGTCTATAAAAAATCGCATAATATGCCCATGAGAACTTTGCCCTAAGTGTGCAAAAGGAGAAGTTTCCCTGGGCAATCAGTTGATTGCAGGAAACAGAAGAAATGTTCAGAATGTGTCCATTTTGTGTTCTTAATTTTAAATAATTAAGAAGCTTCGTAAATTGGTTTTATTTTCTTTTTTGGTTAAATATCTTGTTTGAATTCCAGTATCGTTAGCATATGGTGTTCTGTTAGTTTCAGGTGTACAATAGAGTGACAACGATTCCATACATTACTCCACGCTCATTGTGACACGTGCACTCTTTCGAATGGTGAAATGTGGGCGCAGAGGAAGAAAGGGCTGGCAGAGATAGGAAGAACGCAAGGAGGCTAAAAACAGTAACAGAATTAAAGTACACACTGGAGGGGCACCTGAGTGGCTCAGTGGGTTAAAGCCTCTGCCTTTGGCTCAGGTCATGATCTCAGGGTCCTGGGATCAAGCCCCAAGTCAGGCTCTCTGCTCGGCAGGGAGCCTGCTTCCCCCTCTCTCTCTCTCTCTGCTTGCCTCTCTGCCTACTTGTGATCTCTGTCTGTCAAAAAAATAAATAAAATCTTTTAAAAAAACAAAATGCACACTGGAAGCGCTGAAAAGGCAAAATTTAACGTGGCAAAAATTGATTGGTGGTGGACAAGGTTAACCAGGTAAACTCAGTAGGATTGAGGGAGATGGGAAGCATAGAAAGATCAATTTAATAAGTGAGGAGATAATACACATATGGGCTAGAAATCCAATAGCTAATCCCTAGATTAGCGGTTTTCCTAAGGGAGGAAGCAGAGTACATGGAAGAAAAGAAAAATCAGTGATTTCAGAGGAGGCCGTTTTCTTTTGCTTGGAAAAAAAAAAAAAAATCTGGGCATGCAAACCAAAAGGACTCCTGTGTTAAGTAAAGTTATGAAAAGAGACAAAAACACATGTTCGTGGCATTTTTCAATATCGAGGTTGGAGGGACATGCCACTAAGCTAAGCAAAAAAGTAAAATACAGGTTCTTAAAAAGAACCAAAATGCAGTGGCCATCAGATTCCATCATTGCAAACAGAGAAAAAAACCAAAGCAATGTCTATGGAGTGCTAGAGGGGAATTCTGTGATCCAGGAAGTTTTTTTTTAATATTTTATTTATCTATTTGACAGACAGAGATCACAAGCAGGCAGAGAGGCAGGCAGAGAGAGAGAGGAGGAAGCAGCCTCCCCGCTGAGCAGAGAGCCCGATGCGGGGCTCGATCCCAGGACCCTGGGATCATGACCTGAGCTGAAGGCAGCGGCATTAACCCACTGAGCCGCCCAGGCGCCCCTCCAGGAATTTTTTTTTGTCTAGCCGCCCCCTCCACGCTGTTCATGTGTCAAGGCAAAGGAAAGGCAGTCTGAGGTAACACCACAGAAAGTTATGTTACTGACACACTTCTCCCAAAACCTTTAACCAAAGTTATGATCCCTAACCTGGCAGATGAATCAAAAGTAAGGACTTGGGGTGCTTGGCTAGTTCGGTCGGTACAGCGTGTGACTCTTGATCTCAGGGTCGTGAGTTCAAGCCCCAGGTCAGGCACGGAGCCTACTTATAAAAAAACAAAACAAACAAACAAACAAAAAAAAAAGGACTCAAGACCTGAAAAGTTATAAAATGAAGAATGGTGACCATTAACCAGGGTTTGTCTAAATAATTGAGAGAAATATGTAATTAAATGAATGTCCAAGTCTACAGGGATTCCTGAAAAACAAGTTATATATTATTAAAAATTGTCAATATTAATAAGCACGTGCATCCCACCATGTACCTCAGATGATACTGATATGGTCTAAAAATTGAGCAGGAACAGCTAAACCCATTGCAAATTCTTCATTTCAGAAAGAAGAGTCAAAAGGTCTTGTATTATCGTTGCATTTAAGAAGTATAGGAAATGTACAAACAAAGATGTTTTTTAAAATTGTACAATTAACCACTTATTAAGACTGAATATTGGCTGTATACTATCAACTATCCCAAAAGAAAAGAGCCAAGAAAACATGGCCCATAAGGCAAAATAATTGAATATGAATGACCAAATGCTTGAAATAATATGATAAAAGTAAAACCAAACGTATTAGTTACAATGAGTGAAAGTGGTTTCAATTCTCCAATAAAAACAAGTACAAATCCAGTTTAACTAGCATCAAGCCAAACGTTTCCCAGGGCTTAAGATATGGCATCGACAAGTTTCCTGTATACCTTTTCTTTCCAGATTATGTTACAGTCCAGAACATATATTTCTAAATTGTATCCATTTGTGTAATTTTCTATTTACAGATTCTTATATGTCAAAGGTACAGATGCATATATAAAATATTTATAGTGGGTATCTTTGAAAAGAAAAGATCATTCAAACTCCCAAATAACCACTAGCAGATGGAAAAAATATATAAGTTCCCTGTATGTATTAATATACACTTCATAAATATTTAGATGTCAAAAATGGAACAGGGCAGTTCATCTGCAATGTCCGTATGTAGAATGTATTTTAAATACCCTGTCAATTTCTAGTCAACCCATCTTTGTGGCTGCAGACCTTTTGGCTAACCTCCAACCCTCGAACTCCCTTTCCGAGGGCCACACACCTCGAAGGCAGGTGATTTCACATTACAGGTTTGCAACATCACTTAACCTACATGGGAACCATGTAGGTTACCAACATCCAGGGGGCTCTTCCGCCTGAAATCTGGAAATTGGGAGGAATATGGCAAAGCAGCGATTCTACCCATTTATGCCTTGGGGTAAAACAGTCAAGCAACTTAGTGGGAGAAGAGAGACATAGCAAGATCTCTTCTCCAAATTTTGGTTGAGCTGTCCTTTGTTGGGCTGCCAGCTGCCAGGCTCCCAGTGTGCAAACCAAACGCCTAACTCTTAAACTACGGGTTAGTCCTTCTGCACGAATCTATTACAATCAGAGCTTCCCTGAAAACAAAAACTGTATTGTTTAGCTTGAACTCCCTAAAGAAAAAACAAAGATTCATAAATATTTCAGATGGAGGCTGAAAAAAAAAAAAAGGAAGAAAGAATTAAAAGGACAAATGGTTGCTGTCCTTGGAACCCTGTGTCATCAGTGGGGCTCCCGGCATCCGCAAGTGAGAAAATGCAGACAAAACACCAGGCGGTGTGCAAACACACTTGTCAAATTCACTGAGCCAGGGGAAAAAAAAAAAAAAAAACCTGTTCCTGCAGTTTATGTGCCCCAAGTGGATTAGCAGAGATGTGGAGATTTTGTTGAGTTTACAATTTTCATTGTTAAATCTGAAAAAAAGGAGAAACATGGGGACATAAAATGAGAGAGGAAATGGGAATGTCAGAGCTGGAAAGGAGCTGAGAGGTTTAGCCCAATTCCTCCTCTGACAGAAGAGGCTAAGACCAAGTAAGTAATTGGGCTCACCTGAAGTCCTTAAAAAAAAAAAAAAGGCCACATGGATTTGATTAATAACACTAGGAAAGGAATGGGGAACTAACTCATGGTTGTCTTTCCCCAACTACATTGTGGACCCCAATGGGCAGGGATAGACATGGGCCGGAGCTTCATTCCCAAAGGCATCTCTCCCCATAATCCACCAACGACATACCCTCTTACCCTCTTCCTTTACTGTTGCTGTGTAACAACCCACCCCAAAGTGCAGGGCTTCGAACAACAGCGATCATCTATTTTGCTGGTGAGCCCACAAATTAGGCAGGACTCGGTGGAGGCGATTCATTTCTGCTCCACAATTCCTGGGGTGCAACTGGTAAACCTCAATTACTGGACCTTTACTCACCTGTCGGGGGTCCGCAGGCTGGAAAATCTGGAACCATTGGCTGGGGCACCTACACGTGGTCTCTCCTCATGGCCTGGGCTTCCTGGCTATCTGGCGGCTGGGCTCCAAGGATGGAAGTCCCAACAGGACCAGGTGGGAACCGGACTGCTTTAGGACATCGCTTCAGAAGTCACATAGTGCCCCTTTCTTCCATAGCCACTGATGACCCAGATTCCCTTAAGGGGATCCAGACTTCGCCTCTCAGTGAGAAGCTGTTATGTTGTTGAGTTGTCAAGAGAATGGGAGATGCTGTTGGTGCCAATTTGGAAAATACATTCTGCTACAACCTGACACTGGGATCTTCAACTGAGGGTTGGGTGGGGAGAGAGATCTGTACTTTTTAAGACAACTTTGGGGTTGCAGGGCAATGGGGATTAAGGAGGGTGTTGAAGAAGCATAGTCAAATGTTGTCATTCATATTTGGAAAACACAAAAATACTTTCCCAACATGGACTTCAGAAAGTGAAGCTTAATAAGATCTTCTTGATGGGTAGGAATGTAGAGACGACACCGTGGCTCCCCGGCTATATGGGGATGGGAAATGTCAAGCTTTTATGATTCAGTAGAAGGGAACACACGGGTTTAAGAAGTTTGAAATTGACCAGCTGAAGACTTTTGTCTTGTGATAAAGGTTGAGTCTTCCAAGAAGGCTGGTATGTTTAGCCTGACTCATCATATACTCTTCATTAAAAAAAATAATAATAAGTTTGTTTTAACATTTTATTTAAAAAATAAAAGGTTTCTGTAAGATTGATCAAACACACCAAGGCCCTAAAGTTGTGGATGGGGGAGATACTGCCGAAGAGAAAAGGTGGGAAAATAATAATAAATAAAAATAAACTTCCCACAATTTTCCCCAGGGCCAGCTCAGCTTATAAGGATTGTGGTCCTAGTTTGGCTTGTGCTTTCACTTCTTGGGCAGTGTTCACAGTGCTAGAGACTGCCAATCTGGAGGGGTCTTTGTGTCATCATGTCCCTTTCAGCAGCAGACATTCCTAACTGATCAACATGCTCTTCCTGCTGATTCCAGACAAACTCAGGATCCTTCTCAACCGTCCTCCTGGCCGCCAACACCCAGGACATCTGAGCTAATGTAGGGTTCTCAACCTTCGGCTTCAGGACTCCTCTGCAGTCTTAAAACAATTAAGGTGCCTGTGATGGGCAGAAAAATGGTGGAACCATTAGCCAGAGGGCTGAGCCACAAACCACAGAGAATTCTTTCCAAGCCTTGAGACCTAACAGAGTTTGCCTACCTGGGTTTCAAAATTGTTGAGATTTTGTGTGATTCCTTTTTTCCCTTCCATTTTCTCCCTGTTGAAACCAGGATGTCTGTAACAGTTATCCTACACCTGTCCCACCATTGTACGTTAAAAGCAAATAGCTTGTTTTCTCGTTCACCTAGAGAGAGGAGTTGTGTCCCAGGAGGGATCGATCACACTCAGAGTCTCGCCCATACCTGACTTAGATGGTTACAATGACAAGATTTGGAACTTTGGAGCAGATAAGATTTAGATGAAATTTTTAAGAATTTGGATTGTTGCTATAATGGGTTAAGACTTTGGAGCACCTTGGTATGAGGTGAATGTGTTTTGCATGTGGGACAGAAGAGAATCTTTGGGGTCAGATGGTGGGCAGAATAAGGACCTCTCAAAGATGTCCACACCCTCACCCCTGAACTCATAAATACGTTACTTTACTTTGCAAAGAGAATTTGCAAATGTGATTAAGGGGAAGGACCTTTAATGACCTTGAATGACCTTGAATGACCCATGTGTGTCTAATCTAATCACACGAATCACTAAAACTGGAGAACCTGGGGTGCCCAGGTGGCTCAGTCAGTTAGGTGTCTGCCTTCAACTCAGGTCACGATACCCGGGTCCTGGGATCGAGCCCCATGCTGGGCTCCACATTTTGCAGGGAGTCTATTTCTCCCTCTGCCTCTGCCCCTCCCCCTGGCTGTGCACACTCTCTCTCTCAAATAAATAAATAAAATATTCTAAAAAAAAAATAAAATAAAAGTGGAGAACTCTTCCTAACTGGGCTCAGAGAGGAAGATATAACTATATAGCTTTTACTGACAACTGTGTCTATCCTTCTGGGATACTATGCCAAAATGCAACAAGCCGTAGTTTCTAAAAGGTTGGATACAATGTGGAATCTGTACCATATAAATGAACTCCTCATTCTCTGTTACTTTCAAACTCATTGATCCATCTTGCACCTCAGCCAAATGGGACCGGAACACGAGCTCTGGAACACGAGTTTGTGACATCATGCTTGGAAAGAGGGTTTAGGTCGCTGAGTTGGGCAAGTCTTGCAAATGTTGACATGCTTCATTATATAAAGTCAAAAATCATATTAGTTAGTCTTACCACGGACCTCATCAGGAAAAGCTAACCTGTAGCATTGGAAAGCTGTCAAGTTCACTGGGGCAGGGTAAGCTTCCCCAAATTCTAATAGTCACTTAAAAGCTTGAACTATGGGGCGTCTGGGTGGCTCAGTGGGTTATAGCCTCTGCCTTCAGCTTAGGTCATGATCTCAGGGTCCTGGGGTCGAGCCCCGCATCGGGCTCTCTGCTCAGTGGAGAGCCTGCTTCCCCCTCTCTCTCTGCCTGCCTCTCTGCCTACTTGTGATCTCTGTCTGTCAAATAAATAAATAAAATCTTAAAAAAAAAAAAGCTTGAACTGTATCATTGGTAACAAATACGGTGACGCATTTTCCTTGAAGTGACAGGCTCACTTTGTTCATTTTCAGGAGAAATGTGTCATGGCTTCTTTTCCGGTTGTCCTCTGGAGTAAAAACGGTACTCCATAAAAAAAAGCAGCTAGTTCAGCTTACAACGGGAACGTGCACACGGGGCTTTCTCTCAAGGCAGCCACCCCACTTGGTATGCCTGCTTCCAGCTGGGTCACCCAGAATGGTAGAAAGAAGTGTCAAGGGTCAAGACTGAATAAAATCAATAATTATTACTGCTTCATCAAAGACATTCTTTTTTTCTTGCGTAGGGTAGGGAGGAGGGAGAGAGAGTTGTAGAGAGAGAATTTCAAGCAGATTCCCCACTGAGCATGGAGCCCAATGCAGGATTTGATCTCACAACCCTGAGATCATGACCCAAGCCAAAACCAAGAGTTGGAAGCTTGGCCAATGGAGCCACCCAGGTGCCCCCATCAAGGACATTCTTAAGTGACACTGGCTTTTTTTTTTTTTTTTTGACTGCTCATGCTTGCTGGTGAAGAATACAATGAGATTAGCATGGTTTAATGCCACTACTAAGGCACCAAGGGCTTGGTACCTTGCGTGCAAATAGCAAATAAATATTGGTAATAATGTTGTGAAAATAATCTTGTTCTCGCCGACATCTTTAAAGTGTCTTGGGTGCCGTCGGGGTTCTGGGGACCAGTCTTTGAGAACCTCTGATTCAGTGCACCATTTTCATTGTGCAAAAGAAACTGAGACCCAGAGGGGGGCCAAGAGACTTTTCTCACTGCGTGTCACCGGTTGGGTCTCTCAAGAAGGAGACTCTGACATGGAATTTAGTGTGAAGGACATTTTTAAGGGGGGGGGGGGCGCCTCTCTTCCACACCTGTGAAGGGCAAGGAGTGGCTGGGGAGAATTCTAGCTGTGACCAGACCCACCGACAGCCTCAGGCGGCCTGAAGCCGGCATGACCTTCCAGAACTTGTCTGGTTTGGACAGAGATGGCTTGACCCTTGTATTCCCATATGCAGCCATCCCTGAGCGTGCATCCCAGAGGGCGTGACTTTCGGCCGAGGAGGCTCTCCACAGCAGGGCAGTCCCTGAAGGAGCCTCGACTGCCTCATCAGTAAGTTGCTTCCCGGGGTGGTTTAAGGTGAAATGAGCGATCGCAGGAACATCCAACACGGGGTTCATTGTCTGTGCATTCTGGCTCCCCCATAGTCACACAATGGGACTGTGACCCAGCCGGACGTCAGACCCAGGTCCCCCACCTGCCCAACACTTTGCCCGTGCACGGTGTCCTGACTAATGAGACCAGGAAAAAGCTCTGTGTGCTCCAGCCAGGCTCCCTTTTCGAGACTTCTTGCCGAAAAGTTTCTTTGCTCTGAAAATATTCTGCCCTTGAAACCAACAGCCTATATCTTATGAATGGACCTGTAGATGCAGAGGCTTAAGGATTGCATTTGACTCCACTTCAAAGCCATCTCCTGCTTCCAAGGTGTCCCCAGGTTCCCTGGGACCCGGATAAATACTCCATTTGCTTACACAAAGGCCTCAGAGAATGACTCATTACTCAACACAATAGGCGATTTAATCCGCAGGTCATGGTTAAGTGACTGCACAGGCCAGCTGTGTAATCTCCCAGGACCCCTGAATCAGAAGACAGGCGGAGGGTGACTCCGCACTGCACTAGACAGGACCCTGATGCTCCAGCAAAGGCGGCCCAGTCCAGTCCTTGCTTCCCGGGGCCAGCTCTAAATCCATCTTGCAACAGCTCAGCCTTGTAAGATGCTCCCAGGGGGCTATCGCCTTCCAGCGCCTTCCTCGTCTCTCTGCAGTCCCCTACACTGAGAGCAAACTCCTACCCCTTTCTCCAGGCTGCCTGTCACCCTCTAACCTCTAATACACACATTATGTTCCAAAGAAACTGGCTTCTCTGCCCCCGCACTGGGGCCCCCACCACTGCTGACGGGGTTCCCCCACCTTGAAATCGTCCCTACTTCCCAACAATGTTTTCAGTGCAGATCCGTTCCTTGAGACCCCGTTCAGATCACCTCCTCCAACAAGCTCCTCCTGACCATCCAGCGTTGTCATCTGGACTCTCTCTGTTCAGATCATGGGCACCCTGCCGCTCGGGACTTAGTGACACACTGTCCCGGAGGGTCGTCTTGGTCTCGTGTCGTGCTCAGCCCGGAGCTATTTACTGAGGACTTCCTGTATCCCAGAGCTGAACATGAAGGCAAAGGCGAACCACCCAGCAGTTCTGTCCCGGAGGGACTGGCCTTGGAGCCCGCACCCCACAGCCAGGCTCCAAAACGGGCTGTCACTCCCTTCAGAGAGACGCCCTCACCCCTGCCCTAGGGAAGCAGCTCCAAAAGGTGGCCATCTCCAGTACATGTGGATGAACACACAGCTGAACACAGAGGTAAATAAGAAATACAGTGTGTGCCAGGCGTTCTGCTGAGCATAATAAATGAACACCCTTTATTTTCTTAACTCTCTAGAGTAGGAACACCTATTATCCCCATCTTATAGGTAAGGAAACTGAGCCTTGAGGAGGTAATGATGAGCCCGAGACACAACCAATGAACAGAAAAGCCAAAAATTGAGCTGAGATGGGTCTTATTCCAGAAACCCAGCTCTCAAAATTATATTTTTTATTATTAGTATTATTATTTATTATGACTAATTATTATTAATATCTCATTATTATTATACCTAGAATATCCGTTGCTGTTTCCCAGCGTAATATACAGAGGAACTGTCCCTCTGGGGGATTATTTCATTAATTCCCCCAAAGCCCGATGAGAAAAGGTTTTTAGGCCCATTTTACAGATGAGAAATTGAGGCTTAGAGGTGAACTCATCAAGATGTCACCACTAAGTAGACTCAGACCCCCGGCACTGCAAGGCCAGAGACAAACTCATATCGAGGACACTTTCACCTCAGGCATCCAGACATTAGATGCCCACAAAGCTGTCTTCTCTAGAAGACCCAGGGTCAGCTCATGACCGAGGGCAGAATCTGAACTGGCTACCAGCCTTGCCCACACACACACGTTCTGTGTTCACAGGAAATGACTGTCTTACTCTGATGAGAGTCTGTGTCTGTGGCTGGCAGGCCACCTGGCCACAAAGCCTCAGACGCACCCAGAGGATGGTGCCCACCAAGCCTGGGCCATGGGGTCAATGTGTCCTGCCCCCCACCCGTAATGCCCAATGTGGAGGTGGTGGGAGGCGGGGCCTTTGGGAGGTGGTTCGGTCACGAGGGTGGAGCCCTCCTGAATGGGATTAGTGCCCTTATAAAAGGGATCCCACATACTTCTGACAATCACCAACATAAGGAAGCAAACCCAAGTGTTACGAGACAGTAGCAATCTCCCAGAGAGGGAGGGGGACACAAGAGGATTACCATTTTGGTATTTAAATCTAAGGGGTTTTGTGTACCGTCACTTAATAAACTCCGCCTTGCTGCCCACCACTCTCATCTGTCTACCTCTTCATTCTTCAAAGTGGCGTGACCAAGAACCGCGGGCACTAAGGGACAAAAATCCTGGAACACTTGGGTTTGCTACCATATCTTGGGGATTCGTAACTGTTATCAGCTCTGTCCCAGGCTGCCTGGAGGATTCCTTCAGTGTCCTCTGGGATCCAGGGGACTGACAGGGACCCAGTCCCTTCCACCCAAGACAGCTCCTCCTCGATGCCCTCTCTCCGGTCACCCACTTACCTTCAGACTGAATTTCCCTCTAGAAAGAGCACTCTTGGGCTCGGCCTTCCCCTCCCACCATCTCTGGGGTAGGCTCTGAGGATCTCATCCGGACATAATCAATGTGCGAAGTGGAAGCAGAGACTAATGCTCTGTTACCATTTTCCTGCGTACCTCATTTATCCTAATGGAGAGCTAATACGATATTTAAAAAGCTAATATTGTCATATGCATCTCAATTAGTTTGCCACAGCCCCACTCGAGCAGAAGCAGTGGGCTGGGTGAGAGCAGGCTGCGGGGTCTGTGCCAAGGGACAGGGCCCTGCAGACATCCCAGGTAGGGAGCTGAGGCAAGAGGGAAGCCCAGCTCTGGCACGAGGTCCTGATGAGAGCTACCGGAGAACATTCCCACGTAAGGACCCCCAGGCTTCATTACATTCCCAGTGTGGCCTCAAGGTCCTTCCATTCCTTCTGAGAAATGCATTTTTCAGCAAATTATTCCACAGCCAGTAGTTCTCAAAATTGCACTTGTGTACCAGGAACATTCCAAGCAGGGCATAGAAGGCAACGACGCACATTCAGGGTCTGTGGTGGGTTCTCAGTGAGTTTCTGGTTTTGCATTAGGAGGGTGGGAAAGAGGCAGATTGCTCTGGGAGGAGGGGTCCTGGGGGAGTATTTCTCTCCTCTTTAAATGTACACACATATCATTGCCTTTTTCCCCCCATAATCACTAACTCCAAGCAAAGCTTCATTACTTTAAAAAAAAAATCTAGATAATCCTAACAATAGCCCATAATTACTTTGCAAATGCTTCTGTGGAGTAATTATGCCATTAGTCCGAGTGACTTCTACATCAAAGATTCCTCTCCTCCTTTGGAGTCTGTCCGTTTGAGTTAGGGGATGAGGAGAACCTCCTGGGAGCCTGAATGATAGGGACCCGGGCTATACGCAGGGAATGGAGACACGCTCTTCTTAGCACGTCTCCTGTCAAACCAGCCATGCCTGCCTATGACACCTCCCCCCCGGGAAGGCAGGACACTAAGTCAGTTTCCAAGGAAAAGAGATTAACCATCAGCCTTAGCAGAACGTGTATTTAGGCAGCTGCCTCTGAGAATTTCTGGCCACGCTAGATGGAGAAAAGGGGACTTGGAGCCATCTAGTCTTACCTCCCAGTTTGGTTTGACAGGCTGGAGCCAAGGGAAGGTCGTCCCCCACCCCCACCCCCCACACACACACAGCTAATATATCCAGTGGGAAAACCTTTTGAGTTTCCCGTAAATCCGGATGAGAGAGCAAAGAGGCACAGGCCACCTCGGCCTGAGTGCCTGCTCGGGTCAGCTCCTGTTACTGGCAGCTCCTGTCATTGTTTCTGGTCCCGCGTGCTGTAGTCATTGTTCCCCTTTTGCAGATGAGAAACTGAGGCTCCAAAAAATAAAGTCGTCATCCCATGCCACACAGCTGCGAAGCTGCAGCATCGAGATCAACACACAGATCTGTCTGACCCCAGACCCAGTGTTCTCCCTCCGTGGCACTCTGCATGTCATCGGGGCCTCAAGGACACAGCTGGTCCTGAGAGCGGGGTGTCTGTCCCTTGCTATCAGCCCAACATCAAGCGGAAAGGAACTTTGCCCCCACTGAGTTTTGGTGTTTTCATCTGTGAAATGGGACTGATGATGCTCTTGGAAGAAAGAAACGTCTCAGGGTGAGGATTAGGGTGAGTGGGATGCCCCATGGTGGGAAAGGGCAGGAAATCTTGAGGGTTAGCATTTGAGTTTGCGGATCTGAAGTCAAACCCGGGAGATCAACCCCGAGACTTTGGCTGACTACAGAACAGGCCATGTCAGCTTTGTCCTAATCACCGTCAGTCAACCATTATGATGGGCACCACAGGAAATGCTCACAGAGAGCAGGCACTGGGGAAGGTGTTCGTATCCATTTAAAATTGTTTCTGGCTGATAACGCCGGTCAAAGACACCTGAAGTAACAGTGGTGTGACAAGATTGAGATTTCCTTTTTCTCTTATAAAATAAGTCAGAAGGAAGGCAGTCCACGGCCATTGTGGAAACCCCGCCAAAAATCGTTAATGGCCAGCCTTCTCCAGTGTTTCTATGCCAGCATCCTTAGCGGCTTTTATCCTCAAGCTCATCCTCCATGGTCAGAAATAGCTGCGGGAGCTCCAGCCATCACGTCCATGTTTTAGACAGGAAGCGTGAGGACATAGGGTTTGGGGAGAGGCAATAGGCCCTTGAAAGAGCTTTTCCAAATCTTCACTCAATGATTTCTGTGTTGATCTCATTTGCCCTCCCCTCCACATTGCAAAGGAGATGGAAAAGTACAGTATTTAGCCAAGCAAGAATTGCCTCTAAAAATATAAGGTTTCGGGGCACCTGGGTGGCTCAGTGGGTTGAGTCGCTGCCTTCGGCTCGGGTCGTGATCCCAGGTCCTGGGTTCAAGCCCCACATCGGGCTTTCTGCTCAGCAGGGAGCCTGCTTCCACCTCTCTCTCTGCCTGCCTCTCTGCCTACTTGTGATTTCTCTCTGTCAAATAAATAAATAAAATCTTTAAAATATATATATATATAAGGTTTCATTTACTCTCCTATCCCTCATATCAGGGAGATCATATGATAGTTGTCTTTCTCCGATTGACTTATTTCGCTAAGCATGATACCCTCTAGTTCCATCCACGTCGTCGCAAATGGCAAGATTTCATTTCTTTTGATGGCTGCATAGTATTCCATTGTGTATATATACCACATCTTCTTTATCCATTCGTCTGTTGATGGACATCTAGGTTCTTTCCATAGTTTGGCTATTGTAGACATTGGGAGGGAGACAAACCATAAGTGACTCTTAATCTCACAAAACAAACTGAGGGTTGATGGGGGGAGGGGGTTTGGGAGGGGGGTGGGGTTATGGACACTGGCGAGGGTAAGTGCTATGGTGAGTGCTGTGAAGTGTGTAAACATGGTGATTCACAGACCTGTACCCCTGGGGATAAAAATATATTATATGGGGACACCTGGGTGGCTCAGTTGGTTGGACGACTGCCTTCGGCTCAGGTCATGATCCTGGAGTCCCGGGATCAAGTCCCGCATCAGGCTCCCGGCTCCATGGGGAGTCTGCTTCTCCCTCTGACCTTCTCCTTGCTCATGCTCTCTCTCACTGTCTCTCTCTCAAATAAATAAATAAAATCTTTAAAAAAAAAAGATTTAAAAAAATATATTATATGTTTATAAAAAATAAAATTAATTTTAAAAATATATGGAAAAAAATATATATATATAAGGTTTCGTATGTGCTATGGTGAGTGCTGTGAAGTATGTAAACCTGGCAATTCACAGACCTGTACCCCTGGGGATAAAAATACATTATATGTTTATTAAAAAATAAAAAATAAAAAAAAATAAGGTTCTCGTGGTAACGAGACTCACCAGGGGAATCACTTTGTAATGTATAAAAATATCCGATCACTAGGATATACACCTGAAACAAATAGGATACTTTATATCAATTACGCCTCCTTGTATGTATGTATATATTGGGTTCTGTAACTATGGAAGAAGAGATTGCACAGTAGATAGGCAAGTCGCAATCTCTATCCTGGCCCTTCACACACATTATTTCGTTTAAACACTCACAGTGACCCCCAATTTGTCTATGAAGCTCAGAAAGCCTCAGGTCCCTCTCCTGGCATGGTACATGGAGTCAGGGAGCCTGATCCCAAAGGCAGGGGCCTCACCACGGAGCTCTCTGGCACCCACGTGGCCGCAAGGGCAGGGCAGGGAA
Organism: Lutra lutra; assembly: GCF_902655055.1. NCBI lineage: Eukaryota > Metazoa > Chordata > Mammalia > Carnivora > Mustelidae > Lutra > Lutra lutra. Next base: position 29,602,277 of record NC_062295.1, read on the forward strand.
GGAGACTGCACAGTGATGGGGTCTGGAGGCACACGGGGGGGTGGGGGGGCAGGCATCTGACTGTGTGCACTGGTGCCAGTTCTCATGGAGGGAGGCGGGGAGAGCTGGTGGAGAAGGACAGGCACAACGTCCCGCATGCCTTCCGTGCAGAGGAAGATGCCTGAGCTCAGCAGCCTGCAGTCCCAGAGGAGTCCCCCAGGAGCTGCCCCCCAGAAGAAACCAACCACAAGGGTCTGTCTGCTTCCCTGCTCTGTCCCTGGTGCCTTGCAGGGCACTCAGTAGTATCATTAGATCGTGAATGAACAAACGAAAAATTGAATTAATAAGATGCTTTGCAGCCTGCTGCCTTCTTCTGCTGCCTTCTTCGGATTACGGGAGGGAAGGAAGGAAAGAAGGGAGGAAAGGAGGTGGAGAAAGAAAGAGGAAGGAAGGAAGGAAGGAAGGAAGGAAGGAAGGAAGGAAGGAAGGGAGGGAGGAAAGAAAGGAAAGATGCCCTGGCTGGCTCAGTTGGTGGAGCCTGTGACTCTTGGGGTCATGAGTTCAAGCCCCACTTTGGCGCTCTACTGAATTTACTTTAAAAAGGAAAGGAGGGGGCGCCTGAGTGGCTCAGAAGGTTAAGCGTCTGCCTTCCGCTCAAGTCATGATCTCCCGGTCCTAGGGTCAAGCCCCATGTTAGACGCCCAGCTCTGCAGGGAGTCTGCTTCTCCCTCTCCCTCTGCCTCTCCCCCTGCTGTGCTCTCTCTGCCTCTGTCTTTCTCTCTCTCTCTCTCTCTCAAAATGGATAAATAAAATCTTTAAAAAAAAAAAAAAAAAGGAAGGGAAGAAAGGAGTGAGAAATCTATTCAAAGATAGACCATTCCAGACTCAAATTCTGGTGGTCCCAGAGCACAGACCCCAAGATTTCTGATAAAACGTAGAGGCACACAGCAGATCTCCCGCCTCTGAATGACCAGTGACGCATTTCATACATTTCCGTTACTGTGTAAAACTGCGCGGTGCAGTCCATATTTTTTATTGATCTGCGATTGTAAATGCATCTGATCAATACAGGTAAGATAAGGAATCCGCATGCTGGCTCTTAAGGCGGGGGCTTCCTGATGACTGGGTGACTGGTTCTGGTTGGTTGCCCTCCCAGATTCAAGCAGGTGGGTAGGAGGTCCTCAACCACCAGCAGGAAAGAGCCCCCCCCAAGTCTCCCCAAACCCTTGACCCTGGTTCTAGATATTCTGAGGGGGGCAGGAGGGATGACTTTGGAGGTTTTGGGGGGAAGGGGGGACGACAGGCCACGTGTGGGACAGAGCGCCCCTGAGGGGTCTCAGCAGGAAGCAGCAAAGCTTCCAGGAGGGGCGGGGGAGGGGCCCGAACACCCCTGCTGCTCTCTGCAGCCACTGAGGAGCCCCTAGAGCATGGCACCCCTGGAGCTGCCCATGGTGCAATATTTTTGGTTTTCCTCCTCACCTGCACCTTTACCCCAACTCCGGGATTAAAGACGCCTGCGAATCAGAAGTTCCTTCCTAGTCTGGATCCAGGAATCTCCCGGGGAGATTCTGATGCCCCCGCTTGGTCTGAGGGGCCCCAGAATACGCATTTTCAACAAGGAGATGGTGATTTGGGTGCAATGAGAAAACCCACCTTACCCTCTCGGGGCAGTTCAGGATGACTTGTGGGTTTTGCTTTTCCGCCTCTGCACGAGACCTGTAAGACCCAGCTCCTGCGGGACAGGGGGGCCTGGCGCCAGCACCCAGTGAGCCCCGAGGAGGCGGCCGCCCCTTAGAGGTGTGGGTGAATCAGGACGCGCGGCAGGGTAGCCTCGCAGGAGACGGAACTTGGACTGTGCTCAGAAGGAGGGACGCCTGCAGGAGTCCTGAAGTCAAAGGTGGGTCTGATGGGTCCTGGGTGACCCCGCACCATCCGTTCCCATGTCCAGGTGCTCTTGCGTCGGGTCCCGGCTCTGTCCTGTTTTCTCCTGGCGGCTCTGCATCCCCATCCAGGCCCACCCAGACTGGCCACGCTGCTCGGCTGGAGGATGGGAGCACAGCCACAGAAGCCCTTCCAGCCCCACAGACTGTGGCTCTTGGGGTTACTGCCCCTGCCGACACTCATTTAGCTCCCTGTCCGCTCTGGAAGGTCCCCAGAGCCATCAGGCTGCAGCCCCATCCTCAACACCACAGACCGCACACAAGCCCGTCAGGCTGAGGGAGCTCAGGATGGACTCTCCAGCCTCCCGTCCCTGCACCCGCTCCCCTCTGTGAGCCCCCGTGGCTCCAGGGCTGGACTCTCTTCCAGAACCACCCATGGGGCTCAGAAGGCTTGGATTATAAGGGACACAGCAAACCAGGAGGACTTGGTGCGTTCCGATCGGGGAGGATCCTCCGTCACCCCCAACCCCTCTCACCCCACAGGCCCCACCCATGACACCAGCCTCCCTCTTACCTGATCCCATTCATCACCATTTATAGGGACAGCAGAGTCCATTCCACAAGGACGCACCCTCCCTTCTACCCCTACCTCCCCGGCGTCCCCTCATCCCCATGACATGTCCCCATGGATTCGTCTGAGCCAGCACCTGTCCTCCCCTCTAGTCTCCGAGAAAGGGGAGGGGCGGCCACCTCCCCCGTCAAAGCTCATCCTGTTCCCGGGCTCTGCGCTTCCAGCTCCTCACCCTCCTACCCAGCCTCCCTCCACACCACACCTCTCAAGGTGCACTCTGAGAGCCCCCACGTCCGAGTGGGCTGGGATGCTTGTTAAAATGCAGAGTCCCAGGACAGCCACTAGATCTGCTGAACTAGACTCTACAGGGAGAGCCCAGGAAGCTGACTTTTAACGAGCATCCTGGTGATCTTTTTATAAATCATAAACCTCACCATCATGCCCCCTATACACATGCTCTCAGCCCTACGATGGGCAGAGGGGTCAAAGCCAACGATCTCAGCCTCGTCACCACCTCTCCTCCTCCCCCATCCCTAAGGAGAGCCCTTAGCATCTGTTCAAAGACCCAGCAGCCACTAGCTTCCTAAACCCACACTGAGTGTCCTACCCCCATGCCCTTGCACCCCCTTTCTTCGATGCCAAAGTATTCTTCCCGCTCACGTACCCCAACCACATGACCGTATGCCTTGTCATGTGTGAACATCCTGTCCTGAATGAGCCGTGCGCATAGACCCCTGCACCATGGTCTACTCCTCTGCCTGGCTCCTTACGCTCTTCCTGGTGCCTGGGGCTGGCAGCCCCCAGCCTGCCCCTGACCACAGCAGCACGCAGAATTGCTCACCCGCCTTCCCAAAACTTAAACCGACTCACCCCAGGGTCCCTCCCTCCTTCCCCGGCGGTGTCCCTCCCACCTCCATTTCTGCTCCAAGCTGCCCAGAGGACGCCTGATATTCCTGGCCACGGGGGCCTCTCGTGGAGCAGCTCCGAACACGGCAGCTGGCTTCAACAGAGCCGCTGAGAGAGAACCAGAGAAGAACCAGAACCAGAGAAGAACCAGAGAGGGTAGGAACAAGGCAGAAATCACAGCCATTCTGCAACGGTCTGAGCCTGCTAGGGCTGCCATTAAAAATGCCATATCCTGGAGGTTAAAGCAGCAGAAATATATGGTCTCTGTGCGGCAGTCTCCAAGTCCATGATCGAGGTGTGGGCAGAGCTGGTCCCCCCTTAAGGCAGTGAGGGCACTGCCTCCCCATGCCTCCCCATTGGCTTCTGGCAGACTGCTAGCAAGCTTTGGTGCTCTGTAGCTCCTTAACCCATCCCATCTCTGCCTTCATGTTCACCTGGGGGTCCCCCTGCATGCATGTCTGTCTCTGTGTCCATAGTTCCCCTTTGGATGAGGACACCAGTCATACTGGATCAGGGCCCCCCAACGGCCTGACCTTAACTGGACCCCATGAGCAAGGAGCCTATTTCCATATGAGGTCATGACATTCTGTGGAACCAGGGTTTAGACTTCAGCCTAAGTTTTGGGGTGTGGGAGGGGCAGGGAGAGACAGTTTGACCCGTAACAGTAACCTAATCTGGACAGTGGCACCCCAATGTTTTGCCATGGTCTGTTTAGGAGAAGTGAGTCACGCAGTCCAGGCCACATCCAAGGAGAGGGGATCCCACGAGGGCATGGATGTCAGAAGACACGGATCACTGAAGCCGTTTTAGAAGCTGGCCTCCCCACCCATGGCCGGTAACGTCACCTGAACAGGCTGTCTACCCTGCGTCATTGTGCTGTAATCCTCTGCCAATGTCTTTCTCTCCATGCCCCAGCCTGTGGGCCTCCTGGAAGCTGGGACCACGTCAGCTCCACCACCAGAACATTCCTAACACCTCCTACCAGACAGGAGAGGTACCCGGTCAATATTTATTGACTGAATGAATAAACACGTGAATGAATGAGAAGCAGATCATGTTTCTCTTTGTCGAAGGGAGCAATTACTTCTTAACTCTGTATCGGGAGTACATCACAATGGGCCGTTGCCATTATGTCTGGGATTAAATGGATTCTCCTCCAGCTCGCCCGATCTTACGTATTGATCAGAAAACTAAATACTTGTTCGTTTAAGAGGACCAAAGCAGCATCGTCTGCGTACAAAGACTTTGTGGGACAAGTCGGAGGCCTGATGCATAAATTTCCCTGCCATTTAATGAGACTCACGAGGTACATCTGTTTCAATCACTTTGATCAGAACTAAAAACAACCTCAAACATTCCGTCTCACGCAGCATCTACCTGACAGGTAGGCAGGAAACGATTACAGTGTCTCGTGCATCCTTGGAAGCCTTAACGAGAGCCAGCGTGACTGGTAGCCTGCGATGTGGCGTCTCAGAGGGCATGGGGGAAGGAGCAAATCAGAGCAAACAGACCCCACGGAGAAGCCGTGCGGCTCTTGACCAGGAGGAGGAATGAGGGCCAAGGCCAGAGCTCCAGTGGGACCTCGTCCGACGACAAGCCAAGTTCTCAGAATGGGAATCAGGCAATTGGGTGTCCTCCTGACAAACAGGAAACCTGGCGATTAACGCAAGAGAGTCAGTTAGTCAGAATAAAAGAATTATCGACAGCACCGACGTGGGAAGCGTCTGTGTTATTCTGGGATGAATTGGACCAGGACTTGGGAGGCGGGTGCTGGGTCCAGCCCCTGTCCCTGGCTGGTTCTACGATCTGGAGAGATCTGCCTGAGCCTCAGGCTCTCTGATGGTGACACAGGGACGATGGTCCTCACAGAGTAAAGCGTTGGGGACATCAGCTCGTTGCAATGTCTGTGAAGGAGCCCAGCCCAGCGCCCAGCTCACAGGTGGTTCTCAGAACACTCTAGGTCAGTCAGTCACCTTCCTGCGTCCGTCGAGCTGAGCCTCTGTTGGGAAGGTAGTTTGACGGTGATTTCTAAAGGATAGTTGTTTTTTTTTTTTTTTGGCTGAATGACAAGGGAGAGATCAGCGTCTCTGTTCTGCAGGGCTGGGTCTTAGCCTTGCTGCTGGGGTTTCTTGAGCTGTGTCCTTTTGGCGTGTGTGTGTGTGTGTGTGTGTGAGAATATGGGTGCGGGTGTGTGTGTGTGCATGTGTGTTTGTGAACGCTCACATCTGCACACACGCACGTGCGTGCTCAGTTCCTGGAACTCCAGAATTACCTGTGCTGTCAAAGACTTTGGTGAATGGGTGCCTGGGTGGCTCAGTGGGTTAAAGCCTCTGCCTTCAGCTCAGGTCATGATCTCGGGTTCCTGGGATCGAGCCCCGCATCGGGCTCTCTGCTTAGCAGGGAGCCTGCTTCCTCCTCTCTCTCTGCCTGCCTCTCTGCCCATTTGTGATCTCTCTCTGTCAAATAAAATCTTTTAAAAAAAAAAAAAGACTTTGGTGAAGTACTTACAAAAGCAGGGCAATTGATGGTCAGTTTCAAGGGGTTCCATTCAGTCCCCTGGCTGGACAATCATGTCTTATCCACCGTTCATGAAGGATAGAGCTCAACGTGGTAGAACACGGACCGTTTCCAAAGGGGCCCCAGGTTCAAACCTCGACTCTGTCGCTCTGCTGGTGGGACCGATCCCCTCTGTCTTAGTTTCCCCATCTGCAAACTGGAGCTAGTAAAGGGGCCCATCCTGTAGGGTCCTCGTGAGGATTCAGTGAATTAGGTTTCTGCCGACTCACAGCCCACAGGAGGCCTCCTGGTCCTCCCGCAGCCGTGTGCTGCTTTGCTTGGATGACTCCGAGGCAGGGCACCGTCTGTCCCTTCGGTGTGCCTTCCAGGGAGAGCAATTTCGTCTCACACCCAGCGTGCAACCAGTGTGAGTTTGGAAGATGAAAATGGATCAAGAGAAAATGCAAAGAATTGCACCTGCTATAACAGGTGCAATGGAGAAGGGGAAAGCCTGGTCTTTTTTTTTTTTTTAAGAAGATTTATTTATTAGAGAGAAAGAGAGCGTGAGTGAGGGGAGAGGCAGAGGGAGAGAATCTCAAGCAGACCCCGCTGAGCGCAGATCCCAACGCCGGGCTCAATCTCACGACTCATGAGATCATGACCTGACCCGAAATCGCCAGCTGGATGCTTAACCGATGGAGCCACCCGGGTGCCTATGTGTTAACCCTTAGTAGATAGATGCTGTCTAAGTATTTGGAGAGGGAGAAGCTGTTGGAAACCGATCCCCTCTGTCTTTTGACTGGGCGTTCAGGTGTTGTCAAGCTGAGCAAGGATGAACAGCTTATGGAGCGGGGCACAGAGCTGTCCCTGACAGCCCACTGGAAGCCCAACCATACACCGGCTTCCCCCGACATGCCCAGCAGGATGCCCACTGGGCCCCAAGTCCTGGCGCGGCCATGTCCTTCTGGCCACCCTCATGTAAAACTCTCTGCAAATGTCCCCTTCCTCCTCTTGTCAAAAATCCACCTCCTGCATGACTGGGAGGCTGTCAGCGTGATCTATAACCCCCAGGCAGGTCTGGAATATGAGCTAAATTGCCTGAGTCACTAGCAATGATAGAGTCGTTCTGCAGGAAATTGGAAATCAATTCTTGTCATCACTGTACAGAGTCCTTTATCAAGAGTTCCAGCTCGCCATGTGATGTAACCAAGAAGTACATGAAGGCTGATAGGGCAGCAATGAGAGAAAGCTGTGTATGTGTGTGTGTGTGTGTGTGTGTTTATCCAAAAACTGACCAGCACCCAAGGATAGCCCCAAGACCCTCTGGCTGGTGGAAAACCATGACATCCAGCAGCTGGAGATGTTGTATCCTAGATGTGCAAACACTACAGTCACTTGAAAATGAGGTGCTCTTCCCGGACCGTGTTGTGGGTCCCCACTTCCACAGTGGACCTCTCTGCCTGCATTGTGTTGGTGTAAAGAATAAGATCACAATATTCCCTCTTGAAAGAGCCCTGGGACACCCCCATGGAACTCCCAGGCACGTTGTCCCAGCAGACCACGCAGAAGGTTCCGGGTTGTTTTTTATTTCCCGTAGGCATTGTTTGATTGATTGGTATTCTGAGAAGCGACAAGGTTCGAAACGTTATCCCAAAGATCTGGATTCAGGCTCTGACTTTTACTTCTATATATGCTCCCACAGACAATAGATCGAAGACTGTCAGATTTCTCTGGATCTCCTTCTTCTCCATTGTCCATAAAGTATAGAAAGTAGCATACACATGAGGGCTGTGATGAGGGGATGCCTGGGTGGCTCAGTCAGTTAAGCCTCTGCGTTCAGCTCAGGTCATGATCTCAGGGTCCTGGGATGGAGTCCCGCATCGGGCTCCTTCCTCAGCAGGGAGCCCGCTTCTCTCTCTGCCTCTGCCTGCCTCTCTGCCTACTTGTGTTCTCTCTCTCTCTCTCTGACAAATAAATAAATAAATAAAATCTCTTTTAAAAAATAAAAATAAATAAAAATTAAAAAGAGCTGTGATGAGTAAAGCAAATAAGTGTGCATGCGGAGAAATGACGTGTAAATTTACAAGGCTAGGAAATGACCGGTGTAGGGGAATGACTGGTATAGGGGAATGACTGGTTCTATGACTGGTGTAGACAGTTATTCTTCAGGCCAATGCACAAACTAAGCCCCGAAGAAGTGAAATGACTTGCCTAAAACTGGTTCATGTTGAAAACTAAGAGGAATAATTAACATTGATTTTAGGTTCTGAAACACTGATCCAGGTCAAACAGAGGGAGCGGGGTCAGGGGCTGGACAAAATGGGTGAAGGAGAATGGGATGCACAAGCTTCCGTTCTAGAATGCGTAAGTCACGGGGTGGAAAGTACAGCATGAGGAACACAGTCCATGACAGCCTAATAGCGTTGTGGGGAGACACGTGGCATCTCCATTTGTGGTGAGCGTAGCATAACCTAGAAAGTTGTCAAATCACTATGTTGTACACCTGAAACCAATGTAACAATGTGTGTCAACAGTACTTCAATTAAAAAAATAAAATAAAATAAAAATGCTTACCCATCCATAATGGATTTTGGAACAAGGACCCAAGAAGTCTTCTCCCTCTTCTAAGGAAGCCTTTTGCAGAATGTTAGGTAAGGCCTCATGAATCGGGGATCAGAGACCTTGGCGTTCTTTCCCACTGGGACTCATTCCTGGTTTGCAGAGACCCCTGGGTACAACAGACCTCACCCTTCTTAATGATTCCAATAAGTTCCCCCATGAAAATCATTCTAGAGAATTCTGAAACATTACCTGCTCACACTATCAAATTCCCCTCAACGATCACCAACAGGAACACACGTGTTGGAAGAGGGGAGTCAGATGGCTGTTCCTCCACTGTGCTTATCAATAACTCAAGCTCCTTCAGCTTGGTTCAAGGGACCGCCTCGTCCAGGAAGCCTCCCTTATTGTGCCGACCCTCAATGAGCTCTCCAAATCATTACCTTGCTTACACTGTTTGACACCTATTTCTTACCTTTTTCCCCATTCTTTCAATATCTTTTTCCCCACTTTCGATATCTAAGTCCTGCCAGTCTGACTGCAGATCCCTTCAGGGAGAAGGTCACACCTATATCCTTGAGTGTCCATGTGCTACGCTGTGGATTAGGACCATCAAGAGATGCCCAAGAAATATTTGAGGAGGAGGAGGAGGATGGTAATGCAGTGTTTCAGTTCTTCATTAAACACAAATACAGTCTCGTGGAGACACCAGGGCTAAAAGTCTCAAGTTCGGCAGATGTCATGACATGACTGTGGTAAGTCATATAGGTACATGGTTCTGCCTGAAGATGGGATCTCAGCAACACAGCTCATATTCAAAAAAAGAGAGAAGAACTAAATCGATCCTCTGTAGGCCCAAGCAACCCTGGGAGGGTTAACCAGGGCCCAGCAGACAAGGTCCAGGGCTGCGGTAGACTAAAATGTGGTTCTGGAGTGCACGGAGGTCCAAGGGAACCTGTCCAGGGGGCAGGACCTTGCTAAGGGAGGCCAGGCAGAAGTGATGCTCAAAGTCAGAAGGCAAGGACGCCTGGGTGGCTCAGTCAGTTAGATGGCCAACACTTAGTTTTAGCTCAGGTCATGATCTCAGTGTCATGAGATCGAGTCCCACGTCTGGCTCCAGCTCTACACAGAGTCTGCTTGTCTTTGTCCCTCCCCCTCTGCCTCTCTCCCCTCCACTACCTCACACATGCTCTTTCTCTCTCTCTCTAAAATAAATAAATAAATAAAATCTTTAAAAAAAAAAAAAGGTCAGAAGACAACATCTCCCCCATGGGCCACACACTGCCCATAGCCCAGATCCATGAGGGGAGCCCAGGGCGGAGGCCTGGGGTAATTAAGAGGCTGGCTCCATTTTTGATGTTAGACGTTGAAAGTTTCCAAATTCTCTCAGTCCTCCTTCCCCTTCTGCCCCACACCTGGGCAATGTGATAAGAAAGCCCGGGTGCTCCCTACTTTAGCAGAGATGGGAAGATTAAACCACATGTGCATGGGAGCTCTCACATTGGTCCTACCCCCTGGCCACCTAGTATGGACTAAGTTGAGTCCCTCCCAAAATTCATATGTTAAAGCCCTAATGCCCAGTGTGATGGTATTTTGAGGTCGGGTCTTTGGGATGTGATTAGGTCATGAAGGTGGAGGCCCTAGGAATGAGATTCATAACCATATAAAGGAGACCCCAGGGAGCTCCTTTACTGTTTCCACCATGTGAGGACACAAGGAGATGATTATCTGTGAACCAGGAAGCAGGGTCTCCCCACACCATATCTGCCAGCACCTTGACCTTGGACTTCCCAGATTCCAGAATTGTGAGAAATAAATGTCTATTTATTTTTAAGTCACTCGGGGCATGGTGTTCTGCTATAGAATCCCAAACTGACGAACATAGGGCCTTTGGGAGGTGGTTAGGTCACGAAGGTGGAACCCTCATGATGGGATTCATGCCCCTATAGAAAGAAGACTCCAGAGAGCACGTTCTGTCTCTCCACCATGGGAGGACACAGCAAGAAGGTAGATCACCCACAAGCTAAGAGAGCCTTCATGAGAAATCGACCATGCTGGCACCCTGATCTTGGACTTCCCAGCCTCCAGACTGTGAGAAGAAATTTTTGTTGCTTAAACCACCTGGTTTATGGTGTCCTGTACCAAGCTATGGCCACCATCATAAAACCCCAAGCCAGTCTTCCCCCTGCCATTGCCAAAACAGAGAATGGGCTCCCATCCCGCTGTCCCCAGAAAGCCTCATTATGTCAGCAGTAAGTCCTTTTCTCTTCTCTCAGTCCACCTATGGAATCATCGGTCTCACCATCTGAGCCATACTTGGGGAGTGGAGGGGTCCATCCCACCTTTGTGGAGTGACTACAACAGAGGGAAAGCCCCAGGGGTGATCCCTGACCAAGCAGGCTGGGACTTGGAGCCAGAGAACTGGAATTCAAGGCAGTGGTTCTAGGTAAACTGATGGGGAGCAGAAGAGAGGAAAGACTATGCGACACTCTAGGCTCCCACAAGAACAATGCCAGACCCCATCCTCTGGTGCTCTGGGGTTGATTCAAGCAACCACAGTACTGGGCATACAAGTAGGGGCATGCATGCGGCCACCCAGAAGGGACCAAGGAAACCAGGAGCTGAGTCAGCACAGCCCGTTAACGTCAAGAGATTCTCCCCCTAGGGAAGACCTTGGCTCTGCTCCGGTTCTGCCCACGAGTAAACTTTGGAGCAATGCAGTCAAGAAACTGAACAGGAACTGTTGACTGGCTTCCCCTAACTATTCCCAGCCCTGTGTTTCTTGCCTTCCTCTGTTTTAGAGGCAAGAAAACTGGAAGAGTCAATCTGGAGTCTCCATTTCAGGTCGGAATGACTCTGTGACATCATTTCGGACAAGGAGATAGAAACTGAAATTTTCTAGGGAAACCAGCTCCCCCAGGTTAAAAGGATGAATCCCACCAAGAATAAATCCCTTCCTCCTTCTCGCTGCACCTGGCGTGCAGGTGCAAAGCAGTGAAGTCCACGCTGCTCTGCGCTGTGACCGTGAGGAGGGAAAAGGCGTGCGGAGGATGATGGGGCAGAATGTGATAGACCTGAATTAGTCCTGGATTGCTGCGTGAGGTCCTGGTTATATGGAAGAATAAACTCTAGGCTTGGTTAAGCCACCATAGTTGATTTTCTCTTACTCACAGACAGACTTGAGTAAAACGATTGGTACAGGAGCAAAATTAGAGAAGACAGAGAGATCACAAGCAGGCAGAGAGGCAGGCAGAGAGAGAGGAGGAAGCAGGCTCCCTGCTGAGCAGAAAGCCCAATGTGGGGCTCGAACCCAGGACCTGGGATCATGACCTGAGCCGAAGGCAGTGGCTTAACCCACTGAGCCACCCAGGCGCCCCAAAATTAGAGAAGAAACCCACCGACAGCTAAGCATCAGATCCGACAGACCTGAGGCTGTGCCCCATCTCTGATTTCTTGCACGACTTACCCAGGACTTGGGCAAGCTCTTAGCTCTCTACCCCTTAGTTTCTTCCTCGGAAAAATAAATCTAGGGGCGCCTGGGTGGCTCGGTCATTAAGACTCTGCCTTCGGCTCAGACCATGATCCCAGGGTCCTGAGATCGAGCCCCGCATCGGGCTCCCTGCTCAGCGGGGAGTCTGCTTCTCCCTCTCCCACTCCCCCTGCTTCTGTGACCTCTCTCACTGTGTCTCCTTCTCGGACAAATAAATATTTTTTTAAAAATAAATAAACAAAAATATTTAAAGAAAAAGAAATCTGATAAAAATACCCACTTCCAAGAGTAGATGTCAGAGTTAAATATAAACTTAAATGCAAAGCACGTGGGCCCAGGGCTTTGCATGCAATCAAGTCCTTAGTAAATGTGGGTCACTCCAGTTGAAGTGGGTGTTTCAACGAGGTCCCTGCTTCGTCTTCCTGGGAGGGACAATCATGCATGAACTAACTACACCTTTTCTCTCTTTTCAACCATTTAGGGGCTGACATCATGTGCTGTCATGATTCCTGTGTTCAGAGGTTCTTGGGTCACATAAATGAGTCTCCAAAGATTCGTTTCAAGAGAGACTGGAGTGGTCAGCTATTGCTTCTTCCTTAAAATGAAGATCAGAGACAGGTCTTTAAAAGGGCGCTCAGTGTGTCCCAGGAAGAGTGTTGGGATCAAGCCCCTGTGTTCGTAGAGATGCTGGGCTGGGCCCATTTTCCATTTAGGAAACCGAGAAGGGAATCTATGGGGTAAAATATCAGAGAATCAGGGGCGCCTGGTGGCTCAGTGGGTTAAAGCCTCTGCCTTCAGCTCAGGTCATGATCTCGGGTTCCTGGGATCGAGCCCCGCATCGGGCTCTCTGCTTAGCAGGGAGCCTGCTTCCTCCTCTCTCTCTGCCTGCCTCTCTGCCTACTTGTGATCTCTCTCTGTCAAATAAATAAAGAAAATCTTTAAAAGATAAAATAAAATAAAATATCGGAGAATCAGAGAATCCTTTGCCCAAACCCTCTTGATGAATCTTTCTAATGGATTACTGAGGCTTTCCTTCTGTAATGAGCATTGAGTTTTTAAATGCAAATCCATTGGAGGCAAAGGATACATGAAGCTCCATTCTCTTTAGAGTTTAGATGACCGGCATCAGGGTGCTTTCAGAAAACCGCGGCAGAAAAGAGAAGATGTGAGTACAGAAAGAGGGGGCCAAGAGCCCAATAACACACTTTGCAATGTTCACAATTTTGCCAGGAACCGGTCCCCAATATCGGTCTCATGGTCATCCCCAAATAATGCATTCCGTCCCCAGAGGGTTTTCCAGGCCTGAGTCTCACCTCTACCTTCTCTCCCAGAGATTACCAGCCATCCAGGTTCCAAAATAGCCACCGTCTCCCACCAGGAAAGTGCCCAGTCGCCTCCAAAACACATGACACCTCCCTACCTCCCACATCAGAACTATCACAGTAAAGCTTGCCCATAGATGCGCTGACGCCACATCCAAGGCCACCTACAGCAGGCTGCATGATGAGGTTCACTGAGACCGTCTGGCTCTATCAGGCAGGGGTGGATCAGAGTATTTGTTCAACACTCGTGGACTCTCTGGCAAACCTCGGCCAGGGGCTTCTAAGCTCTGACCTGTGAGACGAGGGAGGGAGTGAAACACAGAAAAACAGATATCCTCTCTGTCTAAAGCAAGAATGTGGGTGAATACACAGATACACACAGAAACACACACACAACTTAAATATACATCCTTTGACGTTTTCTTTTTTATTTTTAAAGATTTTATTTATTTATTTGACAGGCAGCAAGAGAGGGAACACAAGCAGGTGGAGTGGGAGAGGGACAGGGACGGGGAGAAGCAGGCTTCCCACTGAGCAGGGAGCTCGATGATGCAGGGCTCGATCCCAGGACGCTGGAATCATGACCCGAGCTGAAGGCAGATGCTTAACAACTGAGCCAGGCAGACGCCCCCCACCTTTGACATTTTCAACAGCACTATGAAACAGCGCACACCGATATCACAATCCGAATTAATAGGTGATCAGACTGAAGGACCCCACGTTTAAACCACTTGGCCAACGCATGGGTAAACACAGGTCCAGAAGCTCAGGTTGTCCACTTTCTGTCTGTCTGCGGAACAGCCCTAGATAACAGCCTGGGGCTCCACGGAGAGAACCATGAGGCCATCTGGCCCCTCAGCAACCACAAGGAGGTTTTTTTTTTTTTTAATTATTATTTATTTATTTTTTTTAAGGGCAGAGATGTTTTCAATACGTTCTGCCTCTGCAAGCCTTCTCCTCTGGATGAAAAAGAATCTGGTTGGCGAGCCTGTCCCGCAGATGGCCGCGGCTAAATGCCTAACAGCTTCGGTCTCGTATTTGATGGTAAGCAGGGAAGAAAAACAAAGAAATCTTTAAGCTGTGAAGAGGCCCGCCTGACTTTTTGTACCGATATTCAAGATGTGTGCGATGCCGTCTCTCCATAATTTTTAGTGTGTTGTTCACCAGGCTCTTTGAAGTTTCTCTTATGGAGAAAACATTTTCTTAAGTTACCGGCTTTTTAAAAAAAAAAAAAAAAGGCACAATATGGGAGCCTTATGATCTTAATGCTCGCAGCTCATAAATATTTGTGCAGAAGGGGTAGCCAGGTCCGTGAGGACTTTCCCCTGGTCTCCTGTAGAAATAAAAGCCCCTTGTCATGTGGCCCAGCTACCATGGCCTCTTTGTCCATGGGAGCAGGGAAGGCTCGTTGCCTGCCAGGGCCTCCAGGGCTGTCCCTGGAGGGAAGAAAGGGACAGGAAAGACAGAGGCTGGGGTCAAAGCCACTTTCCCAGCAGCTGTAAGGCCCAGATTTGTCTGAGATTCAAGGGAGCACACAGAATCCTCCCATTACCTATTCTCCCAACCCTCCCTTTTTAAACAGTCTTTTTTGTTTTCTAAGATTTTATTTATTTATTTGCGGGATTGAGAGAGAGAGAAAGAGAGATAGAGACCCTGCACAAGCAAGGGGAGCAACAGGTGGAGGGAGAAGTAGGCTCCCCGCAAAGCAGGGAGCCCCATGCCGCACTCGATCCCAGGGCCCTGAGATGGTGACCTGAGCTGAAGGCAGACGCTTAACCGACTGAGCCACCCGGGCACCCTTGAAATACTGTCTTAGACCCAGTTATCCAAATTACCTCTTATAGGTGCCACTTGTGACCGAGCTCTCCCTTTCTAGGAACCTTCCCACTTCTCTGTGACCCACCTTGTCAACTGAAATCCCTCTGAGCCCAGACCTCAGGACCGTCACTTGCCTCCATGCAGAACTGACTGACAGGAGCGACCTCGTGCGGGTCCCGTCTCACCTGGCCTCTATCACACATCACACCCTGTCCCTCAGTCTCCGCCCCCTTTTTGTCCCAGGACCTTTACAGGTTTCTTCCACTACTGTGTTTCCAAAATGGCACCTCTGGCCAGGAGACCTGAGTTCCAGTCCTCCCTCTGCCACTTCATGGAAGCTCACGCCTTTTGCACAAGGTGATGTACGAGAACAAAGACCAAGAGGGTGGCCCATGTGTAGAGGAAGCAATTTCACACTGTGTCTGGCAAAGATGCAAAGTGTTAAGTGTATGTCCGTTTGTTTGCTATTCCTTTTAGTAATGGTGCTTAAATGCATGCAATATACATATTTTAAGTTTCATAAGAGGGGCGCCCGGGTGGCTCAGTGGGTTAAGCGTCTGCCTTCGACCCAGGTCATGATCTCAGGGGTCCTGGGATCGAGCCCCGCCTCAGGCTCCTTGCTCAGTAGGGAATCTGCTTCTCTCTCTCCCTCTGCCCCCATGCTCATGTTCTCTCTCTCTCTCTCTATCTCAAATAAACAAATAAAATCTTTAAAAAAAAAAAAAAAGAAGAAGGAGATTCCCAAGCCTCCCTTTCCCTACAAGCAGCCTGCCCTGACTCACTTGACATCTCTCCTACACCTTTTTCTTTTCTTCCCAAGGAAGCTGCCAAATCAGGTGTTGGCTGTGCTGGCCGGCCAGTCCTTCCCTAGACAAATCTTTAACCCATTGTTTTGTATCCCCCATGGGTGCGAATCATCCCGGCCCTAAATCAGGGCTGCAGGGCACGTGGGAGCGATGGCATGCTGATCAAAGGAGAGAAAGAGGAACAGGAGGGTAGGAGGGGTATTGGGTTCAGGAACGTCATCACAGAGGCTGGTCCCAGTGATGGCACAGCCCAGGAGCTTGGACCAAAAAGATCCTCATGATGTCCTGCTGTGTCCCCCGTGGGGACACGCCATCTGGCAGGCTGGCAGGACCTGCAGATAATCAGCGCTTGGAAAAATAAATAAATGAATGAACAAAGAAATGGACTACCAAAACCTGGAACTTTCAGCTCAGAATATCCCCTTGCTACTTCTGAGCCATACAGAGATCTGGTCAACCAACCAGGTAGTCCCCAGGTACCTTGACATGGAAAGGCCAAGTTCCTTCAGTGAACATCTCTCGGATAATGTTGGCTTGGAGATGTTCTCACTGGGGGCAGTGGAGTCTCGGGAGGGCTGTAGGGTGAAAGGAAGAGCCACCGAGGACAGCTCAAGGAGAAGCCAGGAAGCCAGGAGGTTACGACACACGCCTCTGCGCCACCAGAAGCCAGCAGCCAGGTGATCGGCTATGTGGGGTGGGGCGAGCACAGACCCCATGTTGTGAGGTGGGTATTGGCATCCAGAGGTTGGATTATGCAGTTAGGAGGTTGAACAGGGAGCTGATGTTGGAAAAGCACAGACAGCAGCCTAATTCCAGGCCATTTGGTTGGCCGGTAAGATGCCTTCAATTCACTGTGTAAACCAGGTTAGCAGATGGTAGTAGGGGTAGAGGGGTTTTTAACGCTTTTGTCTGGTAAAAGAAACAGTCAGATGGGTCAGATCCCAGCCCCATCTTCAGGAATTTGCATAAGTAGATGCCTCCATGCCCCTGGCTGCAGCCATTGGTGGGTGGAGGTCCACAGGACCTGAGTTGAACCAATGGGAATCATCCTTGGGACGTGTGGGTCCCAAGTTGTGCAGTTGTGGGTCCGGGAGGTTGCTCTCTTTTCCTGAGGATTCCCCAGCTTTAAGGACTATGTAACTCCATAGCTATCAGATACTGCCACATAGGGAGAGCCTGCCTGAGAATGAAAGCCACCTGGAGAAAAAGAACAGGGAAACGAAAAAGAGAGAGACTTTTGGTGATGCATGGACTAAAACCCTGGATCCAGCCATACCTGAAGACCGTATTCATCTCCCTCAAACTTCCCTGGGACCCAAGCCAGCACCGTGCCTTTTTTCTTTTAATTTCGGTTGCTATAACTTAAAACTAAAATCATTCTGACTTATACACCTGGCTCAGGGCCAGGTTGACGTTCACTCTTCAAGGGTCTCATCCTCATTCTTGGGTGCTACGCAGGATTGGGGCAGACAGGGTGTGCACATGGGGGACAACACCACACAGAAGCGCCAGCCCCAGGGAAGCAGGGTTGGGGAGCTCATGGCACCTCCCAGTTTGCACCCCGTTTGGCACGATGAAAAATCTCCATAATTTAGCATCGGGCGCACTGTATCCGAGTCCCCATCCTTCCACGTACCAGCTGTGTGACCCGGATTGGTCATTTAATCACCCCAGACCTTCCTCTCCCCATCTAAAAAATGATAACAATAACATCTACCTCATAGGCTTTTTGTGAAGTTTTAATGAGATCGGAAATATAAAGGACTTGATCCTGTGTCTGGCTCACAGCGGGAGTTTGATGAATGGTAGCAATTTTATGTCACCGTAGTATATCTGTCCGCGCGTGTTCACACCGGGAACGGAGCACCATAGATTATTGAAATATGTACGTAAGATCCTCAGAATTGCATTGCCACCAGTGATTTCAATCTTCTCCCATTCTCTTCCATTTTTTCTTTTTTAACCAGAGCTGCTAAATTGCCCAGCAACCAAATCTCCCAGCGGGATAGGAAAGGAGGAGAAAAATCACAGTGCTGTAGCCTCTGGGTGAGGACTGCCAGACCCAGGGATCACATCCAGAGCTGCCTCCTGTTTGGGGCTGAAGAATTAAGCACGAAGAGCCCTGCCTCATCCCTGCGGAGGGTTCTTGTTCTCTGCAAGTGACACCCTCAAAGTCCATGTCCTGGCCACTCTCCTACCCCAGCTCGGGCACTGAGGCAGTGTGGAGAGAAGCACCCACCTGGATCCTAATCCTTGGTGCACAGTCAACTGTGCTTGGCTGGGCCTCAGTTTCCCCATCTATAAACAGGGAGGACAAATCATGTCATCTCTAAGGTCCCTTCCAACGAGGCGCCATTGAGTTTATCCAGGGCAGCCTTAATTCAGGATCCCTCTGTTTGGTTCAAAACACTGTTCCCACCTTAACCTCCCACAAGATATCCCTTGATGGACTCCAGCTTGCACACCATTAGGGGTAAGTTTGAATCAAATCTAACTTGACCTGGCATGTAGCTTTTGATCCCACCAGAACCAGCACACAGGGATGTTCAGAGATGAGATACTACCAGCTGGCATGGTTCCCAGAGTTCCCATGTTTTCCCAGAGTCCTGAAACCCACAGCATCAGCATCGCCTGGGAACCTGTTAGAGATGCAAATCCTCAGGCTCCAATCCAGACCTCCTCAGGGTGGAGCCCAGCACCGGGAATTCGGATACACACTACCATATAGACTAGAGCTATGCTGTCCCACCTGACAGCCACTAATAGTGTGTGGCTATCCACATTCAAATTAGTGAAAATTAAATAAAACCTACAAGTCAATTCCTCAGTCACACCAGCAACACATCAGGTGCTCAGCAGCTGCCTGTGGCTGGTGGCTGCCATACTGGATGGTGCAGAAATAGAAGGCTTCCATCACCGTGGAAGGTTCCGCTGGGCACCGCTGGTCTAGCAAGTCTTGCTGCCCAGAGTGGCATCCACAGAACCAGCAGCACTGGCCCTAATGAGAGTTTGTTGGACTCTCCAGCCTGCACCAGATCGGCGGGATCAGAACCTACAGCTCCACAAGACACCCAAGGGGTTACAATGTATTGTAAAGCCTGAGAAGCACCAGGTTGCATTATTCAGAACAATTGGTGTGTGCCCCTTAACACTGCCAACACAGACTGGAACAGCACAGAGCCCACCAGCATTAGGACGTGACTAGTTACAGTCACCAGGAACCTGACATTGGCATGACTGTATGTCCCAACGACACAGTGGCTTCCAAATGGCTCAACATGATGATCGACGTGAGTCACAGACATCACAGCCTCCATCCGTGACAACCATGTTGCTTTAATGATACAAACCAGGTCAAGACTAAGTACAATAGGTCATCACAATTACCAGAAGTTACATTATTGCTCTCTGTATCACAGGATCCTCCCAACAGCTACCACACAACTGGGGGTCCAAACTGGACTTGAGAAGGGGACTTCTCTAGGAATCCATTCTAGGAGGAGCAGAAACCCTTCAGCCACAAAGCTCGCGGCAGTAGTAGGGTTTGCTAAGTGTGCCTGTGGTGTCTGATTCCTGCCGATGCTGAAATTCACAGCCAGCATCACACTTCTGTGTTGCCATGGAAAGTCTCCTTACCAACATCCCCCAAGCCCAGACTGAGACGTCGCTGCTCATCTCAGAGAATGGGAGCCTACCACCTTGTCATGGAGACTCGCTGAGAGGCTGTGGTCCTCTCACCAGGACGGCCTGGGTATGCCCACATCCGGCTCTGACAGGAACATCCACGGACAAGACCATCTTGAGGTTGCCACACCTGGAGATTATTAAGTGGTCCAAGAGAGGTCCCTGAAAGGGGTGTAAATGGCCCAAATCAATGGTTGCAGTGATGTCTTCATGGCAACATTGTAGTTTGTGGCTTTTCCCTGTTTCCATGGCCTCTTGGCTACACCCTCAAAGACAGCCCATGGTGACGATAACCAATTAAGCGTTGGAGTTGTGAATCTTTGCAAGGCAGCTGCTGGCACGTTGGAGGGTTGGGTGGGCGGCTTTCAGAAGGTCCCAGAACAGGTTGATGTTCCTGAGGCCACTCCGTCTCAAACCAGTCATGCTGGACCAGAAACCCCAGGCTGAAGTTTCCCCTGCCACTCACTAGACCTCGGGCAGATCTTAGAGCTTCCGTCCTGTTTTGCTGATGTATGGAGAAGACCAAAGGCTTCCCCTAAACCAAATCTATGTCTTCAGCTCTAGCCTGGCTGACACGAATGCCAACATCAAGAAAGGCGCTTTGGAAGGCACAGTGGGCGGAGAGTCAAGAGCAGGGTCCCAGTGCCCGCTTGACTGCCCACGAGGTCTCACCTGGGAAAGGGAAGGGGTAATAGATGCCCTGTTACTAGGGCTGTGTATTGAATCACCCCAGAACAGAGCTGTATGAAACCCTCATTTGTTGTGTTCTTGGACTCTGGGTCACTTATCAGGACAGAGCGTAACAGGATGCCTGATCTCTGGCCTGTGGTGTCTGAGACCTCAGCCGGCAGGTTGGAGCTGGAACAGAGGGGCTCCTCCCAAGGCTCTCTTCTTGTGCGACCTCTGCTCTATGGACACTCCCGCGTAACTGGATCCCTTATGTGTCAGCTCAGGGCTCCCAAGACAGGAATCAAGAAGCTCTGGAGTTTGCCCCTGGGGAAGTTTTCCCTCCTTGGATGACCCCACGTTAGGAGTCACCCTGTATCACCTTCTCAGCATCCAGGGACCCAGCAATTTACAAAGGCTGTCCAGCTTCAAAGGGAGGGAACACAGACCCCACCTCTAGAGGGAAGACTGTCAATGTCACATCACAAGAACGTGGGGGTGGGTACATACCAGTGTATCCATCTTGGGGAAATACAATCCACCCCAAAAAGTCCCTTCCTTAAAGAGGAATTGCAAGGGGACACCTGGGTGGCTCAGCCAGTTCACTGTTGGACTCTTGACTTTGGCTCAAGTCATGATCTGAAGGTCATGAGATCCAGCCCGGCGTGGGGCGCGGTGCTGAGTGTGGCATCTGCTCAAGATTGTCTCTGTCCCTCTCCCTTTGCTCCCCCCCACAAATGTGCACATGCAATCTCTCGCTCCTTAAAAAAAAAAAAAAGGAAATACAAAGACTGAACACCACGATGGCTGTAGTCACTTGGGGAAAGTGCTAAGCTTGTGCCCAATTTCCCAGACACTGACCAAGCACTTTCTTTGTCCTAAACACCACAGGATGCTCTCAAGTATCCCCAACCAGTTGGGAGATGGGGTGTGTCCCTTGCCGGTTCTAATTCAGGGGGTGGGGTGGGGGGTGACAGAGACAAGAAAAGGCTTAAATGAGGAGCTCTGGGAAGCAGCATGGAGTGACGGGAGGCCTAAAGGACAGACAGGGACAAAAAGAACCTGGGCCAAAGCCCTTTGGGAGCCATCGAGGGCTAACATTCTGGTGGTAGCGGGAACAATGGCAAAAATGCCGGAGCAATGAGAAGACGCTTGAAAACGCTCTCTCTTTTCTTCTTCTTTTTTCTCTTGAAGAGCCTCTCTCTATTCTTCCCCAAATGAAAGATCCACTCATTCAATCAGTCCGTCATCTATCTGATGACAATTTATGGAGTGTCATCCATGCCAGCCATTCTGGAAAGCTGTAAGATGAGCAAAAAAAACGGCCCGGGGCCCTCCAGGGGGGCTGAGATCACACTTTAAATAACTGATCCAACCAGGCACAGAAGGAGGAAAGCAGGCAACACCACCACCACCAACGTCCCAACCCCCTGCCGTTTTCCCACTGCAGAATCTGGACGCCAGCTCTGAAAACCCAGCTCCCACCCCTGGGGCTGCCGATCTGCCCGCCCTGGAAAGCCCTGGGTAAGCAGAGCCCAGGGAGGGACGCCAGCACCCCCAGCCGCTTGGCTGGGCAGGGCAGTCATTCCTTTCTGACCCCTCCACCGGCCCCCGCCGCCCTCCAGGGCCGGCCTCCGCCGTGAGGATGCCCACGTCTGCCTCCAGTCCCTGCTCCCCACCACGCGGGGGTTAACATTTTCTAACATTCCCTGCAGGGTTTGAAGTGTAGCTGTTAGTGCCATTTGGAAATTGCTTTTTCAAATGGCTCAGCTGCCTCTTAGAAACGACCACAGTGCCATCCTCTGGTCAAAGCCTGACTCCAGTCACTGCAAGGTTCCAAGGCTGCTTTATACAGTGACTTCTGGGGGGTGGGAGGAGGGGTGCCGGGGGAGGAAAGCAACTTCAGAAAAACAGCCACACTTCCGATGGGACCTCGCTTCCCTCCCGTAGCCCGGGAAGGGGAATTCCGGAAATTGAGAGCCAGTTGCCTGGAAACTTGGATCCTTTAAGAGAGAATACAAAATGTTCAAGCAAGGCATTAAACCCTGGGGCCACCTTTGGGGAAAGAGGAGCCCCCCTGGGCTGGAACCTCCCTCCTGGGATGGGGAATCACCGGCTGGGGAGCAGTACTCGGAGGGGCAAAACTGAGCATGGCCAGGGGTCGGGATTTGAACTCCACAGTTTGTATTCAAGCTTCCTGCCAGTGGGAGAAAAAAAAGAAGGGAAGAATCCACAGATGTTTACCTCTAAACGTAATGCGTGCTTGTTGGAATCCGAATTTTATTATTGTGCTGGAACGTGAGAGTTATTAATTTCTACATTCGTATGTTTGTCTTTCTAGACTCTCTCTTTTGTTCACTCAATGCGTATTTTATAACACCGGCACTGATGTCGGAGCTAAGAATCCCAAACAAACAAAAATTCCTTCCTTCGTGGAGTTTGCTTTCTGGTAGGAGGAGACTGACTACAAAAAATACATAAGAAGCGTGGAAGATGCTAAAGAAAACTATTATACCAAAGAAAGGTAACAAAGAGGGATGTGATGGATGGATGACAGAGAGGAATGGGGCAGACACACAGAGATAAGCAAAAATTAAAGGAATCACCTCAGACCTGATAGATGGAGAAAGAGGCCTCAGTCCCTGGCTCT
Organism: Lutra lutra; assembly: GCF_902655055.1. NCBI lineage: Eukaryota > Metazoa > Chordata > Mammalia > Carnivora > Mustelidae > Lutra > Lutra lutra. The sequence continues at coordinate 29,625,104 of NC_062295.1, forward strand.
CCAGACCTGTTCCAATGCAGGGCCACCTTCTTGCACAACTCCAGAGGTCACCATGCGCATCCTAGTCCATGCAACTGGTGCCTCTGGAGTTGCACAGTGTACAGCTTGTTCAACTGAACATGGCAGTCCTGTCCCTGGCTCTATTTTACCTCTGTAGCCAGATGTCGATGGCATTGTCTGCTATATCTTCATCATAATCCTTTACTTGACCTAGTACAACAGGTTTCTGGTTATTTTCCAAAGACTTTTGCCCAAAAACAGAGGCTCAGGTGGCAAAGACTATTATGTTGCCCCCCCCCATTTGATTGACTATAACTCTAAGACCATCAGTATCTCTGTGTTATACATTTATAAGGAGCATTATTCTTATAATGGACCTGGACCTATCTGTCTGAGGACCTGAAAAGCAAGTGCCCGTTATGTGTTATTGTTGGGGGAACTGTCCTCTTCTTTGATGGAATTCACGATCATGGCTTTTTCTGTATGTTTGTAGTGTTCACGCTTTCTAGACCTGTGAAAGACAGCACCCCAAGACTCTCTACTAGACAACTGGGAAACTAGTTCGATATGGGGCTGAGCTGCCCCTGGGGCCAGGGATTTTCATTCAGTGCTGAGTAGCTAGTGGGTCCCATACCTGGGATTATCTAAATCCTGCATAAACTGCACATCCCTTTAAACCAGACCCATCTGCATACATCTCACCCTCTTTTCTCTGATGCCTGAAATCTCTGCCTGGGAGAGATGTAAAAGAAAATCTATCGCCACACAGTGACCTCCAGTGAACATCTAAGCAGAGAGAACCCCCGCCCCCCCCCCCGCCGTTAGTCAGGGATATTTGAAAATCATTTCCCTCTGCCCATCTTCTTCCCTTTCCAGCTGCCTAGAGTCTGCCCCCCCCCCCGCATTTAAATCTCCCATTTACCCATGTGGCAGCTCCTAAAAGGAATGCTTTAACAGTGACCTTAGATTCATTCACGTTTCACGTACCATCTACATTTTGAATAAAGTATATTCCCCCAAAGAAATTCCTCCATTAAGTCCAAGCACATTGGAAAGCTCACTGTTTGCACGCTCATTGGTTTCCTGACTATCTAGAGCATCTTCCTCCTCTCCGGGCTGCCACGAACACACCAAGTAATTTAACGCTGTTTTTAATAAATGGAAAGATCAGAGCGCAATTCGAATGCTGTGGCATTAGGCATCTGTGTGATGGAGGTAACATTTTCCACAACAAGATGCATCTCTCTTTGCTAGGGTCATTATGAAAACCAGAAATTGAGTTGTACGTTGCTGGAATCAAACGGCAGCAAAGACATTGTGGATTCTAAAAACAAAAGAAATGGTGCCTGCTCTCAGAGGCAGCACGAGTGTTACCTGACATCCAGGTTCTGTGAAGTCTCCAGCAGCGGTTCGCAGAGTGGTCCCAGACCAGCCACAGCAGCGTCCCCTAGGAACCTGTGGAAAGTGAACATTCTCCAACCCCACTCCGCCCCTACAGAAACAGCGGGATCTGTGTTTCTGCCAGCCCTCCGAGAGAGGCTGGTGGGTGTTGACGTTCAAGAACCAAAGGGTTCTAGATGTTGGAACTCTAATAAGTGGCAGTAAGCTTATTGCTTAAGGAAGGCACATCAGGTTGGGATTTTTAAAAATATAGTCACAGTTTCTAAAGAGAAGTGGATGTCCCCCAAGCAGGGGCACCTGATAAGCAGGAAAATCCTACACCATGTTGGGTTTTGGAAGGGTCTTTTTTTTTTTTTAAAGATTTTATTTATTTATTTGACAGATCAAGAGATCACAAGTAGACAGAGAGGCAGGAAGAGAGAGAGGGGGAAGCAGACTCCCTGCTGAGCAGAGAGCCCGATGTGGGGCTCGATCCCAGGACCCTGGGATCATGACTGGAGCCGAAGGCAGAAGGTTAACCCACTGAGCCACCCAGGCGCCCCTTGGAAGGATCTTTTATTTAAAAAACATTGATGAAGTCCCTGCAGTGGGCCAGGAAGTGGGGATTGGGAACAGGTAAGCAGCAGGCCCTGCCTACCAGGGCGTCCTGTTTTGTAGGAGAGAGCCAGAGAACCCCAGGAATAGTTAAATGTCCTAAGCATTAACTCAGAGATGTGGGCTGACTGTGGAAATGAACAAGGAGGGGGGCCTCACCCTGGCTGGGGCAATAAAAAAGGGAGGAAACTCTTGAACTCAGCCTTGAAAGAGCAGAAGGAGCTGCTAAGGAAATCATGACAATTACCTGTTGAGCAAGAGCTACATGGGGAAAAGGATCTGAGGGGCCCAGGGGGCCCTAGGAAGTCTGTAGTGAGTTTGGTTGCTTTAAAACCATGTTCTAGGTCCAGTGGAGGAAGTGTGTCAGGGAGCCCAGAATCACATCCCAGAACCAGTGTTCAGACAGGCTAGAGTCCTTCTGCCCAGGAAAGATTTTAAAGAATCACCTGCTCATCAGACTCTTACACTTTCTTTCATAATATCCCGGCTAGTCTCAGGTCAGCCCCTAGCAGTTCTGCATATAGAAGGCCAGATGTGTGCTGAGCAAAGCCCCTCACAGTGGGAGACAGGAGCACTACCATGAGGGCAAGAATGAAAATCAGGGACAAGAGGCTTGACATCCTATACTGATCAGGAAGTGTTCCTAGCACACCCACCAGATGGCCATCCAGCTCCACCTTCTGGCTGAGACATTTGGGGTAGGTTATGTAATCTCTTCTCTTCCACTTTCTTTGTCTGTAAAATAGGCACAGTAAGCTCTAATTTATTGGGTCATTATGAAGATTAAAATATTTATAGTAGAGTAATAAAACAGCTCCTACAAATAGTAAACATTATACATATATTGGCTATTATCACCAGCATCACCAGCATCACCATCATATTCATCAACAACAAGAGCATTCCCATCACCACCATCATCACCACCACCATCATCACCACCATCACCACCATCATCATCACCACCACAACCACCGGCACCACCATCATTAGCACCACCAGCATCACCATCATCACCATCATCATCATGACCACTAGCACTGCCATCATCACCACCATCATCATCACCACCATCACCACCACCAACACGACCACTAGCACCACCAGCACCACCATCATCATCACCATCATCACCACTATCATCACCAGCATCATAACCATCATCATCACCACCACCATCATCACCAACATCATCACCATCATTATCATGACCACCACCATCATCACCACCACCATCATCACCACCATCACAACCACCATCATCACTGCCATCATCACCAATGCCATCATCATCCAATCTGCTTAATCCCAGAGCCTGATGATTGGAGCTGGGAACACCAGGTTGATGTCATGACCGTAGCTGATCCCGATGAACTGACAGATATAAGAAATATATTTTCTTCACCTCAATCCAATCCCATTCCTCCTTGAAAGTTTGCTCCCTACAACATCTCTACAAAGTGGTTACCAGTCCATGTTTGAATTCCTCCTCTGGTGGAGAGCAGACTACCTTCTCAGGAAGCTCATCCAACTGCCAGATCCAGCAATTTGACTCTAGGGCTTTAATATTTTCACAATTCCAAAAACATCCATGCTATTCTACTGTGGAATTACTTCTAGTGGTTAGAATAAATTGGAAAATAGGCCATCTCCATCTTTTTTATGTCAAGACAAATTTCTTGCTACTCTTCCCACTGAGAGGAGGAGTCTAATCCTCTCCCCTTGGATCCACCTTTAGTGACTTTCTTGATCAGTAGATATAGCAGAAGTGGCTTCTGCCCAGGTCTCTTCAAACACCCTTGGAACCATCACCTTGTGAAAAAGCACAAGAAGTCCCCCAGAGATGCCTATGTGGAGAGGAACTGAGGCCCCAGCCAACAGCAGCAGCCCAACTCCAGCTGGCAGCCAGCACCAGCTTGCCAACCATGTGAGTGCACCATCTTGGAAGTGAATCGTCCAGCTGGTCCACCCAGTCCATCCACCCAGCTGATGCCATATGAAGCAGACGTAGTTGTCTCCATCAAGTCCTGCTCACATTTCAAATTCATGAGCAAAGTAAATAATTATCACTGTTTGAAGCATCTACATTTGGAGGTGATCTGTTAATCTGCAATAAATAACCAAAATATCCTGAAATCACTGAAACATCTTATTCCTTATCTGAGACGCACCCTTAAGCCCCTCCAAAACAAAACACGGAAGGGAACCACTAACAGCCAATCTGAGTTGGTGATGGAAATTCAATATAATCCTAGTGTTGGTTAGAAGATTCTTCTTTGTGTTGGAGGCACAACTTCTTTGTGTTGGAGGCACACCTTGCTCTCCTTGACTTTGTTCAGCCATTCAACAAACACTTATAAGCACCCACCACATGCCAGGTCCCCATGCTGTGTGGACTGTGGAAGACAAAAATGAACCAACCATCATCTCAAGGAGTTTATGCTCTAATGGAGAAGATCTGAACCCTCCCAAACAAGGCGACGTGTTAAACTAGAAGAGAAGTGTTATGAAATTCTAAGAAAACTCAGAGAAGGAAGAACTCTGTTCTCCCTACTGGGTGATGAGAATGAAGTGACTCCAGAGGGATAAAAAGGCGGATTTCCCAAATGGAGAAGAGGAGGAAGGTGATGGCGTAGAGGGAATGGGCAACCACCAAAGAAAGGAACTGGCACATTTGGGGATTGGTTAGAAGGCTGAGAGTGGAGGGAACAAAGAGCTAGAAGCAAAGCATGGAGAGACAAGGCTATGAAATTAAGGTGGGGTCAGATCAAGAAAGGCTTTGTAAACTCAGAGTCTGGATTTTACCTTGAACACCATAAAGACCTAAGGAGGGGATTTGGGCAAGGGCATAGCAGAAGCAGATTTGCAATTCCAAAAGAACAATCTGTCTGTAGTCCTAGAGTCAAACTGAAAGGAGGGCAAGCTAGGAATCTTTTTAATAGCCTGGTCAGGAGATGAGGGGTTCCTGAAACAGGGCAATGGAGCTGCAGAAGACATTTATTCAGAAAACTTACAAGTTCTAGTTGGAGATCCATTGAGTAGGGCAGAAAATTAGTCAAGGGTGGTTCCAGATTTCCGGCTGGGGAAGCGCCATCCAACCAACCAATAAAGACAGCAGGCAAAGACATGAAGTTGGCCAGACAGAAATCCCCTTTGGTCCTTTTGGGACAGCTCTGACCTGGCCACTGGGACATCCAAAACCCTGATTCCATTTCAACCATTCAAACACAGCCATGACATCTCAAGCTTCCTGTAGGAGTATTTGCTCAGGCCTCCTTGTTCCCGTGGTCTTGTTTCTTCATTCCCAATAGGATCAGAACACATATCTGACTAATGGGGAACGTCTGTTCTCCTAGCCCCACGCCAAGAAAAGACAGACCCTGTTAAGGTTTTTAATAACTTTCTAAACGTCTCTTTTAAAGATTACAACATCAGCATATGGTGTTGAAAATAGTTGAACATACATAAAAGTACAAAGAATCATACAAAAATCACCCATAATCCCACTCCTTCAAGAGATTATTACTATTTGGGGATATTCTCTTTCAATGTTTTTTCTGTTCATACATATTTGCTTTATCCAATTAATATTGTAGTACGAGCATTTTCCTGGGTCTCTCGTATTTCCTGGTAAACATGCCTTTTAAATTGTTGGACAGAGTCCAACAGGGATGGACCTAAATTAAGTTAATCCCTATAATTGGACATTTGAGCTGTTTTCATCATGTGCGTGTGTGTTATGTTCTGTATTTTGTTTTTATTTTTGCTGTTATAAAAACCTTATGTCAAGCATGTTTGTGGGTAAATCTTGGGTGTTCTTTTCTAATTACTTCCCTAAGACAAATTACTGGAATGGTCCAAGAATTAAAAGATTTGAGCGTGTTGAAGTTTTGTCAGTCCTTATGACAAAGTTCCTCCCGTAATATCAAAGGCTGGTTTGCGGGGTTCCCTTGCTTTCTGGCCTTCTCCAGTAAACTGTGGGGGGAAACACGTGGTCACACTTTTTGGAACCTGAAGTTTCTGGAAAACATTTACTGACTCTTTCTTGGTGGAAATTTAAAACGCTTTCCTCCCTCCCCACCCCTCCTAGGATAGCCCTACCCTATGATTTACAACCAGCCTGAGCCAGCTCACATGCCACAACACTGTCATTGCAAGCTGTCCACCAAATGGAACAAAACTCCTAGGTCATCCAGCCTCTGAGCAAACACCAGGGAACAGTGGCCGTCTTTTCTGCTTCCAAAGGAACATACTGATTTAATAACACCCGAGAATGCTTTTGTGAAGTCCTTCTGCTCCCCAGAACTTTCCTGTGAGGTCCGGGAACTGGACAGCTTATTCTCTGGGCCTGTCTTTCCTGAAATGCAATGGCCAGCTAGCCAAGTACCTGGCTACCTCCACTGATAGGCTCCCAAGCTCTGTGCAAAGGCCCTGGGGCATGCTAATAAACTGGTGTCCAGGGAGCAAGAACCGTGTGCCCTGACCCAGACTTGGACACTCCAACCAAGGATGAGAGCTTCATGGGTGAGTTTCAGCCGGCTGTGTGCAAACCAGCCCCTCTGGTCCTTCCTGCGAGATGCATGAAGCATCTCCTTGAAACCAGACTCATTGCTTAGTAGGGGCAGTAGGATGATTTTAATCTCAGGCAAGTGTGGATCACTGCAGAACAGTCGGGTAGAGACCAAGAGAAAAGCGCTCTTCTCCAGGCACAATCAGAATCCGCATCAGGGGCTCAGCCAGCAGGGGGAGGGCTTGGCATGGGGAGCTGGACAGGAGCATCCACCTTTTTTAAGAGGAGAGCCCAGAAGGCTGGCTGGTAGACAATGGCACGACCAAGTGGAAACAGACAACGCATTAGTTGCGGAGCGAGTGGGGGAGGGGGTGGCCACATGGCTACATTCAGGACAAGAGGCCAAAGACAAGGGGAAGTGCCTTCATCTCAGACTTCAGTCGGAGCTGGACCAATATACCAGTGTTTCATTTTAGGAAGATCTCTTGGTGCATCGAGAAGACATGCAGAAGGCAAGACCTTGAAGCCGTAGGATTTTGTAAGGGCGCTACGATTGCCAACAAGAGATGCCCACGGCCATACTGGAGTAGGACGAGGGGATGAAGGGAGAGAGAACTCAGGAGACAGAACGTGATGAATGTGGGACATTCAGGTGGGGACGGCTAATGGGCCATGACCTAATAGCACCTGCTATCAAGGGAGTCTGCAGATCAGGCTAAGTGACGCGCGCGCGGGGCTTAGAACAGTGTCAGCCTGCGTCAAACTCATTAAGGGTTAGGTCCTAAAGTCAGCATGATTCAAACAATGTCATTTTTAGAAGTCTGCAGATCAAGGCCAAACACAGAGTCAGGAATCAATGTGTAGATAGCAGGTCAAGGCACAGGAAAGGACAAGGGTGCCTGAGGCAAGCATGCACAGACACAGGGGGATGGGATGGAAATGCGGGGGGGCACTGATGCTAACCAGTTGCTTGGGAGGCATTCGTGGAAAAGCTCAAGCGGAACCAGGAGAGAATGCGTCACAAAAATGGGAAAAGCATTTTGGGAAGGAGAATTACCCAGTGGGGCCGATCAGCCAAATAAGGCAAAGAGGGATTGGGGTCCATTGGATTTAGCCACAAGGAGGTCACGGGGCAAGATGTTTCCCGTGGTGAAGGTGAAATTGCAGTGAATGGAAAGAACTAGAACTTGTGGGCATGAGAGTTGCTGATCTCTGCATTGTACATCTGGGAGTCAAAGAGGCATAACCTAAGTGCCCAACCATAGGGGATTAAGTATGTCATGGTACAACTCTACTGTGCTACTCTTCATGGCAATATCTAATAATCATTATAAAACTTCGCTATCATGCAGCAGTATTATGAAGTAAGAGGTAGGTTAATGGCGAATAAAAGAAGCCAAAAGACACAGATGTCAAAGTAATGAGGAATACATTTTTTTAAGGAACTGTGATGACGAAAAAAAAAAAAAAAACAGGAATGCAGAAAATGATAACTTCATGCCTTAGCATGAGAGATTTGTGGAGACCAGAGAGTTTGAGAAGAACAACAAAGATGACTTGGGGACTAGCAAATATAATGGAAAACAAGCAAGCGTAGAACATGGTCCAAAGCATTGGGTGGGATGGAGCTTTAGGACTGTATCAAGGGTGATGGGAAAACCTAGTAAAGGCAAATTCTCACAAGGACGCTATATTGTAAATGGATGCAATTCTGCCCTTGCCAGAAAGTTCCATGAGGACTGGGAACCTCGCTCCCCTGTTCCCTGTGGGATTCCCAGTGCCTAGCACACTGTCTTGAGGATCTAAAGAAGATGATGAGGAAACACAGAAGATTATTATGACGATATTAAGTGAAAAAAAGCAAAATACATAAATGTAGCATCTAAATTAGAATTGTGACCATGTAAACATGTACACCGGGAGGGAAACAACATAAAAATTTTAAGAGCGTGTTAGGGTCCGTGATCGTGAATGTGGACCTTTTTTCTTTTCTTTATGTCCCTAATTTTCCATCCTGGGTTTATCTTACTTTTGTAGTGTGAAAACGAATGCCGCAGACCAAGCTTTGGAAGGGAGTTAATGGCTGGTAATCTCCCTTATCTTTTGTGTGGCTTTATTTTTAAAATTAGCTTCTCATCTGACTTTGCTCCCCTTGGAGAGTTGATAAAGATAGTCTGGGAGATGAGGTTCAAGGAAATTGGTATATGATACCATGCTGTGCCCTCCAGTCTTTGAATGCATGTTTTCAAAACACGTGATGTCTGTTCGGTCACTAAACCCTCAAAATCATTGTTCAGGGTATGTATCATTCCCATTGTTTGGGTGAGAAAACTGAAATTCAAGAGGTAAAGTGTATTGTCCAAAGGCACACAGCCGTTTCATGGCAAAGTCGGCACCTAGAGCTATTTTCTGACACCAAGACTAGCATTCCTCTCCCACAACACATTCATCCCCAGGCAGGACCAAGCTCCAGAGCTGTCCCCAAGACCTGAGGCTCCAACTCAGTGTTGTTAACCACATAGCCCAGATCTCACGGCAGTGACTGCAGAGCCTAAGAGGGGCCAAAGTGAGAAAACACTTCCAGAATGAGGAGACTCAAAATCTAAGGGAGAAGGGTTGGGGGACCATCAACTTCACAGCAAGACAGGGTCCCATCCGGTGTGTGGCTCCCACACTGCCCCTACTGTCCCCTCTGTACACTCTTGGATGGCCTCCTTCCACAATAACCACTCCTCTTTACTGCCCGCATAGGGTACTGACTGCACCATGCTGGACACTGCTCCCCCATCCTCATGTGGATGGAATGATTCATGTTGAGGCCTTATTGCATGAAAATGGCTCCAAGGACCTATTTCCCACGTTTGCATTATGCATTGGGACTCCAGAAGACACCATGTTAGCCTGGATCCCCATAAAAGCAGAGCCTGAGGCAAGGAGTTGGATGCAGGGAGCTTATTTGGGAGGTGATCACAAGAAGCAAGAAAAAGGCAGTGGGCAGAGGGAGGAGAGAAGGAAGGACAAACTGATAAAGGATGAGTTAGCAAGGTCACCATTATGCAGAGGATAACAGTTAACACGTGCTCTGCTGTCTCTTAGAGAAGTCAGAGATGAAACCACCAAATCACACTTTCCCGCACAGCACAAAACAGTCCGCACTCTCCAGACAGACTCTGTCCAGACATCGGACCTCTGAGAAACATCCAAAATGCCCTCAGAATTGTCCTTCAGAAGGACAGGGCCTGGGATGTTTATCCCCAAGGCCCCAACCCCATTGACCCTATAACATTACCTAATCAAGAGAATGACATCCCATTATTTTTGCCCATTGATATCATTTAGGAGCAAGTCACAGGCTTCACCTGCACTCTAGGGAGGAGATTATGTAAGACCATGGCTCTCTGGGGACCACCTTAGGATGTGTCTGCTACAGACCTGCCTTTCTCAACCGGGCCCTACAATACAATCACCTGGGAAGTGTTCTCTCAAACCCAGCCTGGGCCATACTCCAGAGACCCTGATTTAATGGTCCTGGCATGTGCCTGGGCATCCACCTTTCTAAAAGTTCCCAGGTGATTCTCGTGTGCAGCCAGGGTTGAGAGCTACAGGCCGGGGATATGGCGGAGGAAATAGAGTTCCCAGAAGAAAGTGGTCTTCGCAGAAGGGATGAGTCTCAGCCAAAGCATAGCAAAGTCTCAGGCCCAGAGCAATCTCCATTTTTCATTCCCAGCAAAACTAGCCAACTTCTTGCACAAAGATCCTGTTTCTGCCTTCAGAGCTGGCTAGGGCTCCTGCCCCTCACTTTTCGCACACTCAGTCCTGTCCCCTGCCCATACCTTTCCATGGCTACCCAACCCTCCACCTCCATACTCTCCTCTTGTACCATTATTCTCATTCCCATCATATTCTCACTTTTTCCCCTTCACTTCCTACACCAGAAGAAGCAGAGATCAGAGAATGAGAACCACCAGGAGATGCACACACAGGGATCTCACCTTGTGCACCTGTGGGAGCTGGTCACGTGGACCATGAGAGGATGTTGTTTCCATGTCTGGTGCAGGAGCCTGAAGTCCACAGGGCAGGTGGTCAGGAAGGGAAGATGGATATAAAGTAAGAAAGAGTAAAGACCATCCTGTGACCCGTGAGTATGGGCCAGAACTCACACTGGCCTTCCATCCCCTTGAGTCTCCACCTTCTATGGTGGGGCTCATCTACAGGAGAAGCTGCTCTTTCTCACACCCCTGGCCCAGGAGTCAGAGAAGCCAGAGCCAATTAGGTGAGCCTGAGACCAGCCCACAGGAGCTGCAACAGGGCCCCAGGCTTGCTCCAACCTGCTGGCTGAGCAAAGAATGTGGCCACTGTTCCACGTCCACCTTCCACATATCATGTGAATATCCCTTGTGGCCCAGGCTATCCTGGGACTAAGCTGGGAAGGGAATCCAGGAAATAAAGCTCCAAACTAGCTAAGTCAACATGGCCCAAATCTACCATACTCCCCTCCACTTTCTTCTTCTCCCATCCCTTCTCCTCTCATTTGTCTTTTTTCCCTGCAATATGGAAATACCTTTTCAGTTGTAATCATTCCTCTATGTGAATCAAGATATTCGATAACAACTTATGGGCGTTCAGCGTTGTTCTAGTCCTATTGGCCAGTGGAAGCTAACTGCTAACGGGAGCATGGGACAACCCCCAATCACCTTCAACTCCTCACCCATCCTGGAGGTGCTACAGGGGCGCACATCGATCTAGCCCTGTTGGCTACCTCCCTGGGCCCTCCAGTCTGGGTCAGGACCCCTCACCACCTCTCACTCCATCTTGGCCAATGTAGAATAGAGTTTTCTTGGGTTCTGAAAAACTGGGACATTGTCCCTGAGCTGGGGCTGGATGATATTTGCCGCTACTGTGTTTTTTTTTTTCTTTTTATGCTCATACTTTTTGCTGATACCCACAGCAACCTGGTGTCCACTGCTCTCAGCAACACTCACCTCTGAGAAAAGTAGAAATTATATACACGGTGGGCATCAGGTCTTAAACAGATACAAGCTTCATAAGTTACAAAGGAGGAAATTGAGACATTGGAGAGTCACATGACTTGTCCAAGGTCATGGCAGGCAGGAAGCAACAGATCCCACATTTCCAATGGCAGCGTCTTGACCTCCAGCTGGGGATCTTTCTCCTCTGCGATGCTACTCTGTGAAATAAAGACTTGGAAAGTGATGCGGTTCGGTCCCCAGAGGGCAGGCTACGCGAGGGCAGCCCTGTTCCAGATCTAGAGCAGACGTTGCTTTGAAGTGAGGGTAACACCTCGGAAGGAAAATCTGGCTGCTCAGAAGAGATCATTCGGAATGTGGGGCCCTGTTGTCAAATCCACTGGCCTCTTAGCTCGAGCAGTTACCATGTGCCCCAGCGGCCCCAAGAGAGCTCCAAGATGAAACACAGCCTCTGCCACACTTCCCCGGCACAGCTGGAAATGGTCTGCAGGAGCCTATCTGGAGCAGATCAGTCTCACGGGAGTGAAAAACAGCAGATGTCGGGGTTTGCCGGCAGCCCTGGAAACCCGAGCCCTGCTGCCCTCAGCTCTGCCCTCACAAATCATCCTTGTGCAAATCACTCACTCATGCAAGGCAGCCTCCTGGCTCCCAGCTTCCCTCCGGCCCCGGAGGCTCCATCCATGGCTGCCAAACAGGTTCACAAGTTGGAAAGGAACCCCAGCATCTCCTCAGAGCCTCCGGGAGGGTTCCTGGCTCCAAGTCGAAGACTCATAGACTCCTAGGACAAGCCAAGCTCACCTGGACCCTCAGGGGGCCCCTGGTCCAACTCCACCAGCCCACAGATGAGGAGACTGAGGCCTGGGCTCAGCCAGTTGGCGCTAAGGCTTTGCCCATGATCCTCACAGAAGCCCATCCAGAAAAAGCTCAGAGCTCGGTGAAGTTTGTTTCTCCTTTTTTTTTTTTTTAAGATTTTATTTATTTATTTGAGAGAGAGAGAGAGAATGAGAGAGAGGGCATGAGGGGGAGGGTCAGAGGGAGAAGCAGACTCTCTGTTGAGCAGGGAGCCAGATGTGAGACTCGATCCTGGGACTCCAGGATCATGACCCAAGCCGAAGGCAGTTGCTTAACCAACTGGGCCCCCCAGGCACCCTGGTTTCTGCTTCCTCTAAATCTCTTCTGTAACAGCCAGAGATGAGTGGATGAAGAGGATGGATGGATGGACAGATGGACAGATGGAAAGGGAGAGAGAGACGGGGAGAGATGGACAGACGGAAGGCAAGGAAAGGAAACTCCCCTTCTTATCTTTAACCCACGGGAAGGAATAGCAACACCCAAGTGGCCTCCACTGTGGCTCTTTTCACCTTGTCCCCCAGGCCCAAAGGTGTTACGGGGCGCAGGCTGACCTATCCCCAGGGGTCGCCTCCCTGAACTGCCAGGCCCAGGACCCTCACCACCACACACTATGCCTAGGGATTCCGTGCCAAAGGCCCACACCAACGAGAGTTCACCTTGTCCTTGGAATCTGCCAGGGCTTGCTTCCCAAATGGACCAGCTCTCCTTCACTTATTTCCCAGACAAATGATGCCAACTTGACCATGTCGGCTGAGGCCAGGCCCCTCTGAAATTCCTCCCCTACCCACCCACCTATCGCTGCCCCCCTCCTAGCTCATCAAAAGGTGCTCCCCAGCCATGCACATCAGAAGGGCAGCCTGGCCTTGGGGACAGACACATGGAATCCAGGAAGCTGGAGAAGTTTCAGGGAATCATGTGATCCTCACCTATCCCCGGGGGCTCTGATACCCAGGGCTGTTGGGAGGACGGCATGAGATTAAGGGCTTAGTGGAGAGCCGCATGCACACACAAAAGGGCTTGAGGAACGGAAGAAGCTTCTAGGAGAGCACCCAGCAGGAAGCCCATCAGAACAGATCCCAGGCAGCTGTGAGGATTATGGGCTGTACCGCCCAAGCGTGTGGCCCCTGCAACCCAAAACCACATCTGGTGCATCCCAAGCCCTCCCAGACGGAGGGGCTGTGGGCTGTGTCACAGTCTTCTCCAGCAAGCACCCGCTGAGGAAAGGAAGACCTCTGGCTTTGATTTCTTTGCAGCACAATGGCCAACTTTGCGAAGCCCGTGGGGTACAGCTTTTTCTCCAAGGGAGCACAGTTTCGGTCTCGTGTCCAAATCCCTGCAAATCATTACGTACTCCCCGCACCACATGCCCTGGGACGGTTAGGCACAGTTCCAAAAGCAGAACGTGGAGCAGGAGCAGCTGGGGGTCTGATGTGGACGGCCGAGCCTCTGCACTAGCATCTGGGGGAGACGGGGAGGGGCGCTCCATCAGAGCTGTGCCGGAGTGGGCAGGGAGCTTGTGTCCAAGATTCATGATTCCATCTTTAACCTGGAGCTGTAAGGAGTTGGGGGTTGGGGAGTTACTGGGTGAAGAGCTAAGAGAACATCAAGCATGAATGACAGACGATTTCTTTCAACAGGTATCTATTAAGCACCTACTGCATGCCGGGTCCTGTGGGACCCTAGAGGGGTCCATGGTCTACACACCATACAGTTACAGACACATGCAGATCATTCCTCTCTGCTCCACGCTGAGAAAGGGGGTCAAGGAAGGAAAGGGACTGAGGGGCACGAGTACAGCCTGGGACTCATGTCCTTCAGAGTCACCTGGGCCAACATGACACCGGGTAACCCACCGGACATACAGGCACGTCTCATCTGGATCCTTTGCACCATCTTTTCCTTGGGCTGCCTGAGCACCAGGACCGCACTCTCCCAAAGCAGGCACACCTCTGGGGACCAGGTGGGCTCCCTAGAGGCCCCCGCTCCCTCGGGCTCGCTGTCTGATGCGTAAGCGTTCCCAGGTGACCGCTATGCGGCTCCTCATGGGACATGCCTATTTCTGCCTCTGCGTTTTGCACATCTGTGCTCTGCCTCATGCCGCTGAGCAGGAGGTTGTCCTCCATCAGGAAGCAGAGCACTCCTTTCCACGTTTTCGATTGGCCTTGGGACCCCCACGGTGTCTGTGCCGACCTCCACTCCCCTGGGTTCCAACAATGTGGGATCCTTTGGAGACCGCTTCTCGAAGCTACACTCTTCCTCACTGGGCCACCTGTCTTAAAGGAGAGAGCTCAGAAAGACGCCACCCAGACCTCAGGAGGGATGCCCCTGATGGCACCTGCCCTAGACCCCTCCAGGTACTCTAGCCAGTCACCACCGGGGCCGCTCTGCCTCGTGGTCAGTCCCGGGCTCACCCTACCTGTCGCGTCCCTCTGATGCCCTCACCTCTGTGGTCTTTGAGCTCCCTAGCCTTCCCTGGCTCACCTCTTACAGAGAAACCCTTTACCCGTTCCTCTGCTTGCCACAGAGACAGAAGACTCTATCTCCTCCTTTCTCCTGCTCCTTCCACAAGAGCTGGCGGCTGATACCCTATGGAAGATGGACCCTCAGACACGAACATACCGTAGGATCATGGATGCTTACCGGCCTGCTACCTACCCGCCTGCCCCGGGCTACAGCGGGTCCGTTTCAGGCAGGTCTAGTCTGCAGGGGGCTTGTAGGAGGAACAGAAACAAGGTCAGAGAGAAGTGTGCAAGGGGGAAAACTAGGGAAGTGGCTTGGGCAGGATCACGAGGACCTCAGAGGGACTGGGGCCTCTGTGGTTGCTTCAGGCTCTGGTACCAGCTCCCCACGACGGATATGGTCCCTGCAGGGGACGTGGTCTGCATGGCTTCTTGCAACCATCCTGGTTCAGAGGTCAGTCCTGCAGCTGTCAGGTCTGCTCAGCCACCAAGGGAACAGCTGAGCACAGACTCTGAAAGTGTCCCCTCCCGGGAGCCAGGCGAACCACAGCCTTGGTCCAAAACAAAACCAGAACAGCCTGCCCAGGCCCCTGGAATCTCGTCACAGGCTCTGGACGTCAAGTTTGTTAGACAAAACCCCGGGCGAGATGGGAGGAGAGCAGTCCACAGAGACCTTCCCCAGCCAAACCCCTGCGTCCACAATGACCCGCACCCAGGCCAGCGTAATTCATGCGTCTCGGTTGGAGGAACGTTCTCCCTCCCCGGCCTCAGAAGATCTCTCTGTGTGCCTTATGAAGTGTGCTCGTTTCCCATTGCACATCTAATACATATCCACCGTCAAACATTTAGAAAAATCCAAAAATGTAACAAAAAAGATAGCATCACCAGGGTCTCCGGAAGCTGGATTCTGGGCACTTCTAGTTGGCTGTCCACCCAGGGCATCCCTGGCCAGTGACGAGGCCCCCTGGTCATTCTCACCCATCCCCCTCCCTTGCTTTCTTGTCCACCTGCCACTTCTTCTAGTCATCACTGTCACCAAAGAGAGGTGTCTGCAGCCTGCCTGGGAGGAACCTGAGGGTTGTCCCCAGGGCCTGCCCAAACCCACCCACGGTTGGCCCAAAGGCCCCAACCTCAAGGTCAGCATTGAATAGTTTTGCATACCCTCCCCCTCCAGAATATAACGTGGGGCAGTTGGTTTTGTCCGGAAGCATCTGTAACGTAAGGCTCTCTCCCTAGACCACGCAGTGTGGCCTGGCCTGGCCGGCCAGTGTTTGCTGAACTGGGAGTTTCACCACAGAAGCCCTGCTGTGCCTCTCCTGCAGGGATGGGCAGGAGATATCTAGGGCAACTTGGCGGGGGTGCCTGGGTGGCTCAGTCGGTGAAGTGTCCGACTCCTGATTTTGGCTCAGGTCAAGTACTCGAGATCGTGAGATCGAGCCCCGGGTCAGGCTTGGGCTCAGTGTAGAACCTGCTTGAGATTCTCTCTCTCTCTCTTTCCCTCTGCCCTCCACCTGCTCTCTGTCTCTCTCCCTCTCTGTCTCTCTCTCTCAAAAAAATCCATCTTACTAAAAATGTTTTTGGTTTTTTTTTAAGTAGGTTTGGCTAATTCTTTCCTCCTCCCACCTCCTTCCTCCTGTCTCTGAGCACCAGCCTCCATCCACCGAGACTCCTTCCCATAGACCTGCCCACCACCGTCCTGCTCTCCACATCCAAGAGGTCCTCGTCGGCACCTCTCCAGTCCCCAGCTTCTCCTCCCTCTCCCGCCACCTCAACCAAGGGCACATTCACCGCCTCGTCACCAGCCACCAGGAAACCTTGAGGTCTGAAACTGCCCCCCGAGTCCACCTTCTGACAGTCCCTCCACCTCTGAATGAATGACTCCTGTAACCCAGTGCCCCCGACACCTCTCTCACGCCGTCTGCTTGCCCCTCCTGGCTCTGGGTCTTCTCCAGCCCAGCCTCGCCCACAGCATTCTCATGAGATCTTCCTGAACCCACTCCTGCCGTCTCCCCACCCCTGGCCTCCCGCTCCTCCCCGGTTTCCCTAACACAGAATCCAAGCCACTGCCGACCCTTCTCTCCACCCTCCAGGGCTGCAGGTGACCCCATGTGGCTTTTGAGGCTGGGTCATAAGGGGCCACAGAGCTCTTGCCCGGCTCCCTGAGGACATGCATCTCAGAGCAAGTGGCAAACCCAGCTGCCTTGACACCTCCCCATTGAAGGTACCACATGGGGACCTACAGATGCCCGTGGAGGGTGCCCAGGCCGGGGGTCAGACAAGCAAAGCCCCCAAGGTGTCCTTACTCTCCTGCTACCCGGCCCCATTATCTGCATCTCTCGCTTTCCACCAGCTCCTGCCTTTCCCGGCTTTCTGATGCTCTGTCCCCGGACCCGTGGGCTGTCCAGCGGGACCCCGCTTCTCCTCTGGCTTCTACTTCTTCACTGCCTGTCACTCGGGGCTCCCTGCCATCTGGCCACAGGGAGCAGGGACAGCGTGAGGGAGGTGGGTGCGTGTCTGGACGCCGCCACCTGGATCCAGGTGACAAAGGCAGGCACGCTGGGGACAGAGAGAGCGGGAGAGAGAAACCACTGACTACTGATGGGGATGGAGCACCCGCAGGAGAGGAACCCAGCAGGACCTCCAGGCCTGTTTTCTCTGATATTAGTGCCATTTTTCAAGAGGACACAGGAGGACGTCCAGGCTTGAGGGGTGCAGATAGAACATCTCTACCCCTCCCTCTGGCTTCCCCAGCCTCCATTCCACCTGTCCCCTGCTCCCCCGCCTCCCAGCCACCCATTCTAGGGACCAACCCAGCCAACAGCCATTACCCTATGAGGGTCTGCTGCCCAGGGCTTCATGTGCACCTGTTCCATTCAGAGAGTCACAGAGACCCATGAGGCTCCCAGCACCCACCCCCGCCAGTTTTCAGGGGTGGGAACGTGGGTAACAGAGCAGGGGTGTAGGGCCCAGGCAATGCTGCAGCAGCTGCCACTCAGGCTCTTCCACTCATAGCTCACCCCGCGAGAGGCCAGCTTGGGGGTCTGCGTTTTAACCTGGAAGCCCCAGGACAGGCAGAGGAAGATGCAGGGCAGGGGCTCTCAGCCTGGAGGGTGCATGAGCATCACCTGGGGGGCCCCTTCACACAGGTTGCTGGGTCCCACCCCCAGAGTCCCGGCCTCCTGACGTCGGCCCTGGAGCCCGAGAATCTGCACTTCTAGCAAATTCCAGCCGTTGCTGCCGGCACTTGAAGGACGAGGGAGAGAAAGCCTGGTTGCACCAGAGGGTGCAGAGGGAGGCGTTGTCTTCTAATTTCAGGGAGCAGGAACTCCGCATTTGTCATCGCTCTCCCCATACCTACCAGCCAGCCCCCCGCCCAGGGCAGGCACATAGCGAGTCTTCAGTGAACACTTATTGACTTGACAACCGTCCATGGGAAAATAAAGGCCCCAAAGCCCGGGACCAGCCTCCTTTCTTCTGGCGGGCGGAAGGCGGCTTGGAGGCTGAGGGTCAGGACCGCCATCCAGCTCCACTCGTCAGTGCCTGTCGCCGGGGTTCAGCTGGAAGACTGGAAGGCGTCCGCCTGCCACCCCTTCTCCTTCCTCTCCCCCTGAGCCGGGAGCTGCCTCATTGCCATGCAGCCCACGCAGCTGCAGGGCTCACTTCTGGATCACTGAGAAATGGGTCCGATTTGAAAATGTCAGGAGCTCGTTAGCAATTCCAATGGCCGCAGCAGTAATTACGCCTTTTCATGTTCCGGCGTGTTACCCCGCATCAGAACTGACACAAACGCCTGGTTTTGTAATATCACGGCCTGGAAATAAATGTCCAAAATGATACGAAAATGTACTAGGAAGAGATTAATAACTGTTCTTCCAGGAAGAAAGATAGCCCTTTTCAACCAGTATATTATATATTTTTTCCTCTTAAAAAAGCCTCTCTGATAGCATCTCTCCTTGAGGGGAACTGAATTATATTATCACTCACAGGCAGTAATCAGTTCTGTCAGCTGCAAGGATGAGCGGCTGGCAGGAGGCGGGTTGCAGGAGGCTCTGGAGGGAGGCGGTTTCAAGGGGCAGGTCCTGGAAGGGACACCCCCACCCCACCCCACGCCACCGCCAGCCCAGAGTTTTTCTGCCCGGAATCGACAGAACCTGGATCTGCTGGTTTAGACTTATGAGCCCAGTATTAGCAAGGAGGGAGGTTGGACGGGGGCGAAGGGGCATCTGTCTCCCCAGTTCCAGCAAGGACTGTCGCTCTTAAGGCTCAGTCCCGTGAGCAGGAGCTAGGAGATGCACGCCCAGAGAGGGGCCCAAATTAGCAACCACTTCCAGAGCCCCCGTGCCTGGAAGGTCTCATAGTCCAGCTGGGGTTGACGAAAGAGGGCCTGCCCCATGCCAGCGGCGGGCTGGACCTTCATAGGCGTTACCTCGCCAAATGATCTCCATGGCCCCAGGAGGTTGGCATAACCTTCCGCATCTTATTGGTAAGGAAACTGAGGCATGATGAGGTAGGAGTCACTTTCCCAAGGCCACGCAGGGAAGAGAGGTGCGGGGTCTGGAATCTGAGCTGCTCCTTTGGACTGCAAAGGCCCCTCCCTCTCTCCCAAGACTCAGGATTGCTTCCAAGGCAGCAAACGCTGAAGGCCACGCAGGGTCCCAGACAGGAAGCAGATGTCTGAGCCGGAGGCAGCAGACTTCAAGGAGGCATCACAGCCAGTGCTGGGCTGGAGGAAAGATCAAGATTAAAATGAAGTGGCCGTGGGTAGGAGGTGGTGTGTGTGGTTGGAAAAGGACCACACAAGGGATCCTTCTGGTGATGGAATGGCTCTGACTCTTGACTGCGGTGATGGATACTGAAATGTACACGGGGTAAAATTGCATAGAAGGAAACACACACACACACACATAAATATGTGTAAAGCTGGGAATAACTGAATAAGGTCAAGGTCAAGGGCAAGGTCCTGGTGATGAGACTGTACTCTAGCTTGCAAGACGTCACCATTGGGGTGAATGTGGAAAAGGGTATACCAGATGTCCAAATGAGTTCCTACACTTGTATGTACATCTATAATGATCTTTGAATAAAACAGTTCATCCTTTAAAAAATTAAATGGGGGAGGGGAGCGCCTGGGTGGCTCGGTCGGTTAAGTGCCCACCTTTGGCTCAGGTCATGATCTCAGGGTCCTGGGATAGAGCCCCAGGTCAGGCTCCATATTCAGCAGGAAGTCTGCTTGAAGATTTCTCTCCCTCCCCCTCCCCAGGCTCGCTTGCTCGCCCTCTCTCTTTCTGTCTCTAAAATAAATAAACCTTTTTTAAAAAATTAAATGGGGGAAGCATTCCAAGCAAGGGGCATCCCATGACCAAAGGGGCACGGGCCAGAGGTTGAGGATGGACTTAGTCCAGGTTCCAAACTGTTTTCTGATGAAAATGGAAACCTCACAGAGTAATAGGTGACGTGACTGACGGTTCTCAATGGCAGGGATCATGCCATCTTCTTCTTGTAAACCCTCCAGCTCCTGGTACAAAGTCTGATAGGTTTCGTGCTTGTTTGCAGCCCATCTCCTGGGTGCCAAGCTTGCCATTGGCCATTGGCTTGGCAGATGGTTTGACATTATGGAAAGGTCAAGATTTAGTCACACAAACCTGGATTCAATTCTTACCTCTGTCCTTTAACCTTGTTGGCCTTCAGGTAAAATACCTAACCTGTTCATGACTTTACCTGCTCATCTGTAAAATGGAACTCGTAGTCCCTACCTCCATGGATTTGGAAGACTCAGGGAGAAAACATCTGTGAAGTAGGACACCCGGCACATGGCAAATGGCCGCCATCGGTAGTGCCACTTGGTAATTCACCTGGATAAAGGTGGGGGACAGTGAAAGGAGTGTCTCACGTGCTACAGGAGAAGGGGGCCTGGCTCACTCGAGAAGTCATCTGACGTGTGTGTGGAAGAGGACGGGAGGGACACTCCCGTGTGGTGCGGTCATTTGTCGGGATTTGCCTGGAGCCCCCAGAAGCTGTCAAGACAGAACATTGAGAACTCAATTTGCATGTCTAATAAACTTCTAAAGACAGACGATAATAAAAGATCTGAGGCCAGAAGTTAGACCATCAAATGGAAGAGGGGAAATAACGGGGCCCAACCCCTGCCCAGAACAGCAAGAGCTCAGCCTGGTTTAAGGTCCAGAAAGAGAGCTCTGAGCCTCATGAGGACCAATGTCAAACGCCAGCCCTGCCCCCAGGGAACTTATTTTAAGGATCTTGGCTCTCATGGCACCCTTGGCTTTTTTAGTCTCTCTGCATCACCAGGCACCCATCAAGGAAAGGAACTCCAATGTTCCTTCCCTTTTCCCAGCCCTGGCTCTGTACTCAGTTCTGTACAAATACACACATATATACACTTACTCATACACATACCACATGCATGCATGTAATCACCCACACACCCACACATGCATACACACATGCATATGCACATACGCATATACACAGACTCCATCCTGGGCCCAGAATCCTTGCTCACACCCCATTTCCAGCCTTAACTTGTCCCATGAACCAGACATTCAATACCACCCGTGCAGCCTGACCTTAGCCCACCTCCTTTATATACAGATGACCCTTAAACAATGCAAGGGCTAGGGGTACCAACCCTCCTGCACAGTTGTAAATCCAGTAAATCTCTTAACACCCCGCAACTTAACTAATAGTTTACAGTTGACTAGACACCTTACCAATAACAGAAATAGTCAATAAACACACATTTGTACATTATATGTATTACATACCATATTTTTACAATAAAGCTAGAGAGAAGAAAATGTTAAGAAAATCGTAAGAAAGAAAAATATATTTATAGTACTGTCCTGTATTTGTCCCAAAAATCTATGTATAAGTAGACCTACGAAGTTCAAAGCCATCAACACGAGGGTCCACTGTCCTGATTTGTGACCCTCTCCTCTATGTTGCCTCCGCCTACCCTCGATAAACACTGTCCAAGTCATCCTGATTCCAGAACTTGCTACCGAGGCACTAAACACCCCAGGTGTCCCTGCTGGCCCCACTACCAAAGAATTCCTGAAAAGGAGGATAGGATTGACAAAGTTCAGGCAGGAGATCCTAGACAGCTTGGAATCCCAGCTGCAAAACGTGGTGGGAGAGCAGAGTGGGGAAGGTGGCCATCATTACATATTTAAGTAATTGTTAACTGTGAGACCCCGGCCCAAGGGAGCCAAGACGAGCCAAGGCAGACCTGGGCACCCTGTGTCCTCTCTTCCTGCTGTGTGACCTCACAGCATCTCCCAGGAGAGGTGCCTTCCTCCATCCCAGACCTGGAAAGAGGTTAAGGCCCCAGGGAGCATTAATGGGGTTCCCAGGTGTCTGGCCACATCCTCACTGCAGAACAGAGGCACACAGTGAGAGGTGGGAAGTGACGCTGAACAGAGCATCATTTCTAAAGCAAACCAGCAATCTTCAAAAGATGGGAATCAGCAAGATTAATGAGGCTGATTATTGCCAGCTGCTTAAAGGAACTTGAAGACTTTCGATGTCAGTACATTTATGATGACAGAGTAATTAGAGCTAATTAAGAAAAAATGAAGCTGAGAACAGAGCAGTTGGCTCAGGCTGGCTGAGTGTCAAGGTGTCTCGGACCCTCTCTGGGGTCCCCTGCTGCTGCCGGCCCCCTCTGGCCCCTAGAAATTCAGGATCAATTCAGCAAGGATGGAGCCATGGATGAGGTACCCCAAGATTAATAGGACGCAGCGGGGGTGAGAGACCCACTTTCATCCAAAGTCAAAGCTATTTTGTCCAGATGAGAACCAGTCTCCTTCCAAAGATTTTTTCTTTCAACCAGGTAGACGGGGGTCACGCAAAGTTAGCTAAGAGAAAGAGCTCTTCGTCAGATGTGTCCTGCGAGGATTGACTAAAAATGCCTCATTTCGCTGCACAGATGCATCCCAAAGCATAAGCAGATACAGCATGTAGCAACGGGCTGCGGTCATGGGACAAGCAGCATTTCTAACGGATGGATAGCTTGCCCAGAATCAGCAACACTCCTTCACTACAGCTAACATTTCCAAGCAGAGACACAGATCTGCACAGAGGCCAGCCAGGACGGAGGAGAGCTCTGGAAGAGCAAGAGGAAACTGCTCTACCCCGAAATTCAAGATGCAGGAAAGCAGATGGATTGACAGCTCGGGGAGGCTCACGAGCCCTGGTTCATCTGGCTCTTCTCCCCAGGCTTGCTCAAGAAAGCTTCCCTGGGCCTTATCCACAGGCTAATATAGGGAACACGGGCATGGGAAGGTGCGGAGGGGCCTGCAGAGCTCCCAGACTGCCCCGCCAGCCACTGGTTTCCTGATCACTGAAACTTGCCAACCAAGAATCAAACCTTTACCCCACCGGGGGAACCCCAGCCTAAAATGCAAATTCCCCCAGGCACGGGGGCGGAGAACCAAAATTTTAACTCAAAGTAAATGGCTGCTACTCCCCATTCAACCAGCATGCAGGAAACCCTACCCTGGGTCCTGCCATCGTACATTGCTCTCACCTTCCCACCACCGCAGGGGTGGGCCAGGGGCAGGGCATGGTTCTACTGGGCTGAAACCGGGGCAGACTTTTTCATCGCAATCGAAATAAACACAAAGAATCCATTCCAAAAGCCATGTTGGAAAGACCCGCCACCCCACCAGATGGAAGTAATATGCACCTCTGAACCTCTTAGTTACGGTCTGCCTTTGTGCTCCAAGCTCTTGAAGGCAGAGTAGAGTGAACAGTCAACGCGAGCTCATAAACGTGAAAGTCAGATTCGTCTTCAACGGGCTGAGAAAACCAAAACACATGTGCTGAGGCCACTGCTTGCCCTCGCCAGCTGCTTCCACAGGCGGGTCCCTCTGCCCCCATGGCCCAACTCCCTCGTCTGGAAAGCAGCAGGGTGGCACCCCATGTCTTTGAAGTTCTAGTCACCTACAGGAGCCTGACGCTCTGCGCTCATCTCTGATTCTTAAGTACTTTAGCTTAAGGGGGAGGAAAAAACACAGGAAGGGGGAAAAAAACAACGCCCCTACAAGAACCAATGGCTATATGTCTTGGCTAAAAAGAATGATGCATTCTGGAAAACGAACTACATCCTTGATATGGCCATTAATTCAAGCAGCATCATGAAAGCACATGCTCAGGGCCCGGGAGACATGTGAGTCCAATTAAAATATTTAAGCTCGTTTTCTTTCTTCAGAGAATTGCAAAGTCTAACTATACACACATGTCTGGCATTTGCCGAGGCTGTGTGATGAGGGTTTTGCATCAGTTGTTTTGCGTTTAAATACGACAGGATCAATACCAGGTGTGGGTTGTATAATTTTAAAAAATTGGAAAAAAAAATCTGGTGCGCTGTTCCTCCTTTATGGTTTTTGTCCCTTCCTTTTATTTCTTTAGCCATTCCAAGCATACGAAGCTTGTTCTATGGTTCCCATCAGCCTATGCTCTGTTATCTCGAGCATTCTTATTCTCACGATCAGAGTTAGAGATCTCTGGTAGGTATCAAGGTGATGCTTGGACAGACAACCAGGAATGCTGCTGGGTGAGGGCCTGCTGGACTCTCTAGGAGAAATCATGAAGAGGAACAGGCATGGGGATGAGACTCCCATCATATATTGAGGATGGAAATTGTCCTTCTATTTCTGAGGTGTGTCCTGAGGAAGAAAACCAAAATAATGCATACTTCAGTTCTGGATCTTCGGCCAGCTAACTAGTTCATCAGTAGCGGGAGTATAGTTGTGAAGGGACAGTCTGAGCTGTAGTAACCAGAAGACCCAAAACACAATACCTAACCAAGTCAGAATCATATTTATTTCTCACATAACAATCCAGGGAAGTCATGCCAAAATCAGAAGGCTCTGCCAACCTTAACATGCAGCTTCCTAATCTGGGTCCAAAGTGGCTGCTCCAGCTCCTGCCATCACATCTGCCTCTTAACCACTGGGGTAGGAAAAGGAACAAGGCAAGTGCATGCTCATTTCTCGTACAATTATATGATGAAGGACTGCTCACTATCCACCAACATCTGTTGCCCTTTCTTTGGGGATACTACATTTGCCAGTCTCTTTGCAATTGGTTATGGCCATGGGACAAAATTGTCCCTGATCAAAGGTAAACAGAAGTGGAAGATTAGGCAAGAGGATCTTACAGGCCACTGAGTGAATGACAGGCCTTCATTCTGTGCCATTTCACTGGCTGAAGCTCAGTCACATGACCCTACCTTCCTGCAAGGGAGGCTGGGAAGTGTCGTCTACTTGTGTCCCCTGCCCCAGGTTCCCTCTGCCTCCATTACTCAAACATCCCCGTGTGATGGGCCTGGGGCCAAAGCTAATAACAGTATCCTCTGGAGGATATTTTCTCTCCGGATGAAGCCAGGAAAGTGATCCTGGAAGGGGTCCAGGGCTTTCTGAGTCACTACCTGCAGGGGACACAGACCCAGCACCCTTCGGGAGACTGTGAACCTGGGCTCGTCATGCCAAAGGCCCGGAAGAGGAGGGGTCAGAGGCGAGGTGTATTTTTTTTTAAAAGATTTTTTTTTATTTATTTACTTGACAGACAGAAATCACAAGTAGGCAGAGAGGAAGGCAGAGAGAGAGAGAGGAGGAAGCAGGCTCCCTGCTGAGCAGAGAGCCTGATGCAGGACTCAATCCCAGGACCCTGGGATCATGACCTGAGCCGGAGGCAGACGCTTTAACCCACTGAGCCACCCAGGCGCCCCAGAGGCAAGGTGTATTTACAGCACCAGGATGGTAGGGGTGAGGGTCATGAAGGAAACTGGCCACACCCACCGATGCCTAAAACAACCCCTTCCAGAACCCCAGCCCACACATACGAGACACACCACAACCTCCCCTGCCAGGCCCTGGGGCTACTGTGGCTCAGTTCCAAGGAGACTGCTGAGCTTCTGGGTACATAAAGAACCATCTCCCTGATTGAGAGAAATGTGAGAGCCCCTTGGGCATTGTTAGTAGCATATGAGCTGTAATCATCCTCCCTGAAGCCCAGATGAAAAGGTTGAAATGGGATGGCTCATCAGTCATTTTGTTCCCAAGCAGGATAGCACAGATTTTGGAGACAGTTCCAAACTCAGCTCCACAACTTCTTATATGCATGACCTTGGGCAAACCAATTACCTTCATCAGGACTTTGTTTCCTTACCTGTAAAATGGGAGTAAGAGACCTCACTGGCTCCCAGAGACACTTGGAACATCCCGCATCTCAGGCTTAGGGGCTTTGTGGCACGTGACACTTCCATTTCCTTCTGGAAAGGCGGGACCTTAAGACATCACCAGCGTTCATCGTGGTTCCCAAAGCCTTGGATGTGTTGCTCTAGAACATCATTTATCCTTATTATGCTTAGGGAAGGAAATGGAAGTATAAAGTGCTTTGCATAACTCCTTTATCTTGCTCTTTAGCTTGAAAAAATTGTGCACGCTTGCTACTTTGTTATTTTCTTATTAGAGAATAGATGGTCTTTTTCCTCAGGTCCTGAATGAGTGAGGAAAGCTGTGATTGGTTGCAGCCCCTGCCAGTCATCTCAGAACTAAAGGTCCTCCCCCAGGAAGGCTAGGTCAGACCCCCAGATCTTGCCCAACTACTAAATTTTCTTTGTCTTCATCACCCTTCCACCATTCAGACTTTTGGGGGTAGGGAGTGGGGTGATTCATCCAATACAAGACTGATCAACCAGGGAGAATTTATCACATTTCATCCTATTATCTTGAGTAGAAGAAAAGGGACTCTCTTTAAAATCCCTTTGGTGTCATGTCTAAGATTGGCATCGTTTGCTCACTGGGTTATAAAAAGAACCAAGACAGTAAGTAGAGCCTGACAAAGTGATAGGGCTTCCCTGATCTCTGGCCAGAATGTCCCCCAAAGACACCCTAGCGGTGGCTGTAAGATCTGGATGACGTGTGGTCCACAAAAAGTGGACTGGAAGGGGTCTTGATGTCAAGTACTTGAGGAATGATAACAAATGTGTCATTTAGTCAGTACCCGTTGATTGCTGGTCCCTGCCCATAAGACGTCACAGTCCAGGTACTCCAAGAGGCAGGGACCATGGGAAGAGATCAGAGAAAGTTCCCCAGGATCTAGCCCCTAAGGAGGTATGGGAACCAGAGGAGCAGAAGAATTCTAGGGAAAGCACTTCCGGCGGACCCAGACACCACTAGAGCACTTGGAGGAAGGCAGGTGTTTCCAAAGAGCTGGAGCAGAGGGTAGGAGCGGAAGTGACAAGTGGGGATGGGTCTGAGATGAGGTCCCCAAGCAATAAAAGAGAAAGAAGGGGAGCTTTTCAAGAAAATGAAAGGATAGGAGTATTGGTAAAGGAGGAGTTGAGATAGAAGGAAGGAAGGAGGGAGGGAAGGAAGGAAGGAAGGAAGGAAGGAAGGAAGGAAGGAAGGAAGGAAGGAAGGAGACAAAGGAGTAGAACTGGAGATGTTTTCTTAGAAGCAACACTGAAAGAGGCCAAGCCACTTACCTCCAAGCTGAGGTGAGGTGAGGGCAAAGAGAGCCCTGGGTGGGCCCTGATTTGTTCCACTGGGCTCAGAGTACAGCAGCAAACTTGACCACCAGCAATAAAGCCATCAGTTCTCACAAATAAAAGAAGCCTGGAGTGTGCTAGATTGTGTGCAGTGCTCAGCCATGTCATCAGAGACACAGCCTCCTTCCCTGCCCCTGCTTTGCCAGCCACAGGATGTTGGCTTTCTGTCCTTGAACTTATCACTCATGGTCACAAAAGGGCTGCTGAAGCGCTACACAACCACATTCCAACTTTGAATGTCTGCCAAACGCAAGTGACGTGGCTGACTCCCTTGTTATAGAAGCTCTGAATAAAATAACCTCTGCCTGTCCTTCTGTAGGTGGTCTCCATTTCTTTTGATGACACACATGACCTTGGGGAGGTTGCTTAACTTCCCTGGGCATCAGTTGCATCACCTGTAAAATGGAGAGATGCCTAAGAGTATGTATGTTACAGAGCTGCTGGGAGGAAGAAAGAAGTCCGTACGCATGAGACGCCTGGAGTGGACTTTGACACCTAGAAAGCTCCCTTTTATTATTGTGTGTTGCTGTGACAATCATTATCCCCAGCAGGATCACCTCCTAGATAATCCTCCGGGAGCACTGTGTTGGGGGTTGTTGGCCTCAAATAACAAATGAAGGAAACCGAGAAGGGGTTTGCCTTCGATTCAGAATAAAACATTCATAGGGATGTCTCCAAGAGGGGGTGTCTTGGTCTGCTCAGGCGGCCACGGCCAAGTGTTTAAACAACAGAAATTCATTTTCTTATGGTTTTGGAGGCTGGGAGTCCGAGATCACGTGATGAGAAGACAAACATTGAGCCCCGTGGCCTGAGCACCAGCCCCGTCTCTACGGCTTTACCTGCTGCGGGACCTGCAGCCAGTGCTTTAACCAGTGCAGACGGTGCTCTGTTTCCCCATGTGCCAAACGGTAGTGACCGCCTCCTAGGGTTGTCGTCAAATCGAATAAATGAGCAGTACCATCCTGAGGAGAGCCACTGACATAGAGGAAGTCCTATATCAATATTATTTCTTATTATTAGTCACAGCTATGTCATGTCGGGGTTTACTTTTCCAAGCTGAAATTGCTGTCAGTGATCATAAGGAGAAAACAAATAAGGACAATCAAATGATGGCAATGAGCGCAGTCAGACATTGCCGTCATGCGTCGGCCCCAAGAAGCATCAGCGAGAGGCGCCAAGTGATTTTGCTGCTTGGATCTTCGAATTCCTGCTTCTCCCGTCACCTTGCTTGAACAGGCCGAGGTCTCAAAATGGTCTCAGTTTTTAAGAGGCCATTTTCTGGCAGGTCCCAGCTAGAAAAATGGAAACTGGTAGATACAATCAAAATTAAAATCTACCACCGGGTCATAGTAAATATTGGTGCCAATGATGATCTTAGGGTTGGCGTTAATTATTTGGAAGAGGATGGCACGGTAGACAGGTCAGAGCATGGCTTGGGGACACACATCCAAAGGCCTGTGTTCCCTGGTCCCCATCTGGCCAGCTCTCAGCTGTCCAGACAAGGGCCAGGGAGAAAGACACATTCTGAAGACAATGTCATTCTTTTTTTTTTTTTTAAGAGAGGAAGAATGCACATGTGAGCAGGGGGAGGGGCAGAGGGAGAGAAAAAGAGTCTCAAGTCAACTCCCCACTGAATATAGAGCCCGATGCAGGGCTCGATCCCAGGACCCTGAGATCATGACCTGAGCTGGAACCAAAAGTCAGACGCTCAACAGACTGAGCCACCCAGGCGTCCCCAAGATAATGTGTTTCTTGCTGTAGATGTGGGACAGGCCTCTGAGTGCAGCCAGATCACTCAAGACGTCCTATTGTGTTCACCAGCTGATGGCGATACCTGACATGCCACCCTTCGTGGGTCGTGAGCTCTAGTTCAAACCAGGGTGAGGCCAGCCATTCATGCCCTGGTGCATTCCTAGAGCAAAGACCGTCCTCCCCCAGAGAGTTATCCTGTCGGGGGCACTTACCATTTCCGTGTCACGGCAGCAAAGTGGCATATTCTGAGCTGAGCAGACAGTAGGCACGTAGGAGAGATCTGGGTTCCAGGCTGGGAGAAGAGCAGAACACAAACAAAAGGCCTCCACCATCATCACCCCCCATCCCCCCAACCACGCCCGCCAGCGCAGATAAGCCTCACACGTCTTACAGCTTCTGAAAGAGAAATCTTTAACCCAATTATGTCAAACCCCACTGGATGCATTTGATCCGGGAAAAATATCATCTCTGGCAATCATAAAGAATATTAAGGTATTAGCAGTAGTCATTTTAGAATTGCTTCGGAAGGGGAGCCGGAAATAATTGCACATCAGTTGCTCAAAAATCAGCAGTAAAAGAAATTTACATTAGTGTATAAATTACCCTCCCAGCAATATAAATTAGGATTTTATACCTCCTAATGACAACAGTCCAGGCTCTGGCTGTGCTAAGTAGAGATTTCTTGGAGGAGGGCGGGGGGGGGCCTGTGCTCTGAATCCAGCAGGCACCTGGGCCCCAGTGCTAGCTGGGGAGCAGAAGTGATTTGAATCTGACTGTCACCCGCCTGGAAGCCGGCCCTGCTGGAAGATTCTCCAACTCAGTGTAGTACTGGGGAGGCACACAAACCAGGCACAGGCTCTCTGCAGAGAACAAAAGTAATTTGCCTCCATTGCCCGGGCAGATGCAGCCCTCCCCACCCCTCCCTTAGAAACAGAAGGCTCCGGATTTACTTGGAAAGCTGTGCTATCAACACTTTTGTTACACACACTAGGTGGCTTGAGCTGCTGTTCTGCAAACTTTGTGCTTTGTGGCCAGACAGCCTGCAGAGTCTGGAATCTTAGACCATCTTTGCTGGAAGGACCAGCAGAAAACATCTAGAAATGCCTTAGAGTAGGGAGGCCAAGGCCTAGGGCAGAAAGAGAGAATAGAGGCAATAGGGAGGGAGAGTGGAGGAGGGAGGGTTCTTCCTATGGCAGATGACAGAAGTCAAAGGCAATTTCACTTCACAGAGCAGGTGGCTAGAACATGAGAGCTCACTCTGGCTTCAGAGAGAGAGGTTTCCTGAGCTACAACAATGGAGCCAGAACTCGATCTATCCATCTACCTCTTTGGGTATGTACCCGTCCATCTATCTATCCATCCATCCATCCACCTATCAATATATTCATCCAACTCTCCATCTATGTATTAATCTATCTATCCTTCTATCTGTCCATCTCTCCACCCATCTATCTGTCCATCTATCTCTATCCATCCAACCATCCATCCATCTATCCATCCCTCCAACCATCCATCCATCCATCCACCCATCTATCCATCCATCCATCTCTATCCATCCAACCATCCATCCATCTATCCATCCCTCCAACCATCCATCCATCCACCCATCTATCTATCCATCCATCCACCCATCTATCCATCCACCATCTATCTATCCATCCACCCATCCATCCACCCATCTATCCATCCATCCATCCATCCATCCATCCACCATTGATCTATCCATCCACCCATCCATCCACCCATCTATCCATACATACATACATACATACATACATTCATCCATCCTTCTATCTAACCATCCATCCAGCTACCCATCTGTCTATTCATCTATCTACCAATCAACTCACCTATCCATCTTTCAGACCTGTATGTCTCGATGCATTGCCTTCTTTCTCTCCTAGTATTTAGGCTGACTTTTTCCATTCAGCCAAGTAAGGTGATTGCCAAACAAAAGAAAAACAAAACAAAAATGCAAATAATCCACTGTTTCTTCTCAGTCTGAAGGAAGGACACTGACTGGCTCTTCTTGGTTACATGCCTACCCAGTCACTTCAGAGAGGATGGAATATTACCATTGGCTAAGCTTGGGTCACATGCTGACCACTGTCGTTGGGTGGGCCATGAAATACATCCCCGGGCTCAGATGGTCTGTGCATCTATGACAGGAAACAGCTTCCCCAGCAATCCCCATGTACAGCCAACATTTAAGGCTCTGAGCTAAGGCTCTGGAGTCTCCTTTTTGAACTGCAAATGGAGTGAAGGCACAGAGTGAGAAGTCAGCGCCACATCACAGAAGCCGGTGCTGCGAACGTCTCTGGAGATCTGTGCTGTGTCAGTTGGTTTCCGGGGGAATCTCCAGTACTAATGCATTGAAGTGAACCCTAGCATCACAGACCCCCAGCCTCTTCCAGGAAGAGGAACCTCGGTGGGAAACTCTGTTCCAGCAGCTCTGAGAACCAGATGAGGGGCCAGTAGAGGTCATGCTCAGGTCTTAGCTGAGGTGGGACTAGAACCTACATCTCTAGACTCCCTTCCCAGTGTCTTTCCAGCCACAGGAGAGAGAGGGCAGTAAAGTGGCAACTTCTGACCACTATCCTCCCCTCATTCCTTTCCCAGCTTTAGCCTGAGGCTTCCCTGCCCACTTCTCTGTGGGGCCCAGGGAACCTGACTGGGGAGTGGAAAGGCCCCTAATTCAGGGAATCAGGGCCAGTAATGACCTGGAGTCATGCCTGCCTGATTCTGCTGTGTTGGGGTCTTGTGTCCCCAACTGGATGGAAACCCTTTGAGGAGCGCAGGATGACCATGAGATTGTGGGGAACTGTGCCCCTGCTTCCTGCCTCCCGCGGAGGCCAAGTCCTGCCCTGTGTCCCCCACTGACTGGTTGATTAATTAATGTGGAGACCAGGTCTCCATGAGGATGTCTTCCAATGATAAAAATTTAAAAAAAAAAATCCCTGGAGAATGAAATGTTATGTGTCACTTGTCAACAAAGCCCAGCACTTTCCAGTGAAATAAGCATCTGATTCTGGAAAAACTTAATTAAAGCTGCTGTTGGCACTCAAGTGATTTACACCATCAATCCCAGCCTGCGCCTGGTGATTCCCTGGGGAGACACCAATTATCTCCTGGGGATGTTGTGAAATTCTCAAAATACTCCTTTAAACAACATGAATCTTTAATTCATTTTAACTTAGCCAAAAAAAAAAAAAAATGAAGAAGAAGAAGAAGAAGGAGGAGGAGGAGGAGGAGGAGGAGGAGGAGGAGGAGGAGGAGGAGGAGGAGGAGGAGGAGGAGGAGGAGGAGGAGGAGGAGGAGGAGGAGGAGGAGGAGGAGGAGGAGGAGGAGGAGGAGGAGGAGGAGGAGGAGAAGAAGAAGAAGAAGAAGAAGAAGAAGAAGAAGAAGAAGAAGAAGAAGAAGAAGAAGAAGAAGAAGAAGAAGAAGAAGGAAGGAAGGAAATAAGGGAGGGAGAAGAAAACCCAATTATGTAGTACTTGTTCCAGGAAAAGCTACAAAGTTTGGAACAAAGAGGAATTAGAAGAAATGAGGGGAAGAGGAGTTCTCTTTTGCAAACAGGGCCAGGAGGCATCAATTCAAACTCTAGTTGAAGACCCACTGTCTGCTGGTCACTGGGCAAAATCCTAGGCTCACTCTTTTCCCCTTCGACTTGAAAGGCAGTGAGCTGTGCGCACAGAAGAGGTCAGCCTCTTGGTTTCTCGGTGCCTGCCTGGTCACGAAGCCTAGATCTAGCAACTTCTTGCAGAAACCCAAAAATTGGCAAATGCCCACAGGAGAAGAGTGGCTGCAAATCCTAGCTCACCTGCCATCTCTACCCTCCAGAGTCCCAACCTCTCTGTTTCTGGTTGTTTCCATTGTTCTCTTGCCTTTAAACAGATAGTTCTGTATTTTTCCACATAACAGTCAAGGCCTCTGAGCCAACATCACTGAAGATCTCCCGCCACAGATCTCAGCATGGACCTCAGAAAGCTCCAGCGACCATTGCTCCTCCCCCAACTTCCCTAGAGCCCGGAATCACTGGAGGCCAGAACAATCCTTTCCCACAGCTGCCCACTGTGATCTCTAAGAGGACAGGGATTCTTCAGCTCCTCCTTCATGTCACCACAGACACAGGTCCTGCAGTACACAAGGAGCTCAAGAAATGCTAGATGGATGGATGACAAGATGAATGGTTGGGCAGATGGATAGATAGCTAGATGGATGGACAGATGATGGATGATGACTGGATGGGTGTATGGATGGATGACTGGATGGAATTATGACTGGATGGATGGATGGATGACTGGATGGATAGATGAATGGATGGATGGATAGATGAATAGATGGATAGATGGTTAGATGAAAGGATGGATGGATGGACAACTGGATAGGTGGCTGTGCAGATTGATGATGGATGAATGACTGGGTGGATAAATGGATGGATGGATGGATGGATGGATGGATGGATGGATAGATGGATGGGTGACTGGATGGATAGATGAATGTATGGAGGGACAGATGAATGGATGGATGGATGGTTAGATGAAAGGATGGATGGATGGATGGATGGATGGATGGATGGATGGATGGATGGATGGATGAAAGGACAGATGGATGGATAGGTGGATGGGCAGATGGATGGATGAGTTAGTGAGAAAGCGATCACATAATTGACAGAATGGATAGAATATCTTATTCCTGACAATTGTCTTTTGTTTTCCTGCCCTCTTTCAGCCTGACTTCCTAGGGAATAAAACATCTCATCCCAGATAAAAGGAAGTTGAGGCTTCAAGGAATAGTTATATGTTATTTGGATTGAAGGACTAAGTGGGAGAGAGGGGACCCAAACTCCCAAACCATATCATGAGACCTATGCTATCCTTGAGGGTGCTAAAAGCCCTGAGTCTAACACTCCCCAGCTGTTAACTCCATCAGAGACCTAGTGGCTGCCACCAAGATCCTTAAAGAAGCAGTCCTGGGTCCCAGAAGCAGGAGTGTCAAAGCCATGACTTACTCAGAATCCTAGGCCAGCCCAAAACTAGGGCTTTCTCATCCACCAAAACAACTTGAAGAGCCAAGAACACTCTGTTCCCTGCTTGAAGAGACATTCTAGGACATGTCTCCAGTCCCTATGGCTCAGTCGGCCCTGTGGGGTTACAGATGTGAATCCAGGAAAATTTATGGATGGTATCTCTTTTAAAAACTCCAGTCACCCTTGAAAGGAAAAGATAAGTAGTAGTAGATACAGAGATGAAGAATTCCTGACTCGACTCAAAATGACATAGCCCCACTTTTCACTGGCTGTATGACCTTTGAACGTCACAAAATCGTGCCTCAGTTTCCCCGACTACAAAATGAGACCATTTCACTGATTAAATGGCACCGTGTCCAGAAAGCCCCACAGAGAATCACCTGCACATAGTAGATCTCCAACAGTGGCTTCAGTGACAGAATAGTTCCCGGAGGGGACAGTCAAGCCTGAACCCCAATCACCATGATCACGGAAATAACGTGGATTGTGAGTGTGGTATAATGAAAGTGACCTTGGATCTCAGTTCCTAGCCACAAACCTTCAAAACTCAGAATTTTCTTGAATGATAAGAGTGTCTCTTATTATTCATAACAAGTCCCTTTCAACTCCTGGTGGAGGGGCCCTGGACAGCTTCGGGATGGAGAGCGAGAGGACGCAAAGCCAAAAACCAATTAGATTAAAGATCTGGAACTTTCAGCCCCAACTCTGACCTCTAGGGAGTTGGGAGGGGTTGGAGATGGAGTTTAATCAGGCGGCCAGTGATTTAACCAATCGTGCCTATGGAAAAAAACCCCAGATAAAAACTCTGAAACAATAAGGCTGAACCAGGTTACTGAGGGCATCCACATGATGGGAAGATGGCTTGCTCCAAGAGGGCTCGGGGGCTCTGCACCCCTCCCATACCTTGCTCCATGCAGCTTTACCACTTGGCTGTTCTGAGCTGTATCTTCCCTAATAAAAGTGTAATCCTAAATATAGTACTTCCCTGCATTCTGAGAGTTGTTCCAGCAAATTATTAAACTTGATGGGTCACGAAAGCCCATGAATCCGTAGTCAGCCAGGCTGAAGAGTGGGTGATTTGAGGGTACCATAGACCTCTGGAGGGGAGGCAGGCTTGTGGGCTGAGCCCTTCACTTATGGGGCCTATAGGGTAGTGTCAGAACTGAGATGAATTGTAGAACACCCAGCTGGTGTGGAAGAGTTGGCATCAGAGCCAAATTATATGAATGGGGAGCAGACAAGTAGCTTGAGCGCTTGAGGACAGGCTCCGAGATGGGGGGAGGGCAGGAGAGCTCCTAGGTAACGATGTTGAAAGTCTCCTCCCTCCTCCTGTTCCCTGGGCTTTTGCTCTCCAACCTCCCTGACCCCCCACCTACCCACCCATCTACCTTCACTGAGTCCCAGGAAACAGAAAGATGTCTATGAAGAGGAGACGTGGCCAGTGCCGGGACTGATGGGCTGATGGGAGAGGGAGAACCTCAGACCCCATTTGTCTATCCCCAGGTGAGGACAAGCCCTGCTGCCTCATTTTCCCGGAGGGTCCTTGAAGCTGCAGACCAGCAATGCCTGGGAGGAGGGTGTGGGGCTCAGACGGATGTGGAGAGCCAGGCCCGGGAAGACAGATGCCAGAGGAGGGGAATCTCATGCTCTCGGCGACGTGACAGCACTCAGAAAGATCTATTCCAGGGAGGGTCTGTTCCATGACAAATTCCCCCCCAGAGTAAAACTCCCTTTAAGTGTTAATAGCAGAATCCATAAGAAAAAAAGGTTCCTGTGAACACAGCATAATCCTGAGGGGCCGCTTTCCTTCTTGCTGTGTAGTTACGACCCTCTGAGGAAGGATGTCTTCCCATCAATTGCTTGTTTCCAGAGAGCAGAGGGCCAGAGTTTGACAAAATAGGACAAAGAGCTTTCAGCCAGCAGGCAGCAGGAAAACGATGCCAGGGGAGCAGGGGACGGGAGCCAGTAACCAACATGGTGCACCGAGAAGTGGGTCTGGGGGAACCTGCTTTTGAAACCCCCTCGTCTACCAGTTGTGACCTTAAGCAAGCCAGCCCTTCTCTTGGTCTCTCCGGTGGCCAACTGGAGGTACTGTTACCCACGCATTAGGTTGTCAGAGCAGAAAATAAAATGATACGTAGAAGATCTCCGGCCCAGAAGAGATGCTCAGTCATGCATGTTGATGGCATGTGGCATGCAGCTCAGGGCTGTTCCAACCGCCCCCCACGTCAGAAACATCGGGAAGCACAGAAGATACAGATGCCTGAGCGCCGGGATCACAGAGGCAGAGACGGGGTCAGAGGATCTGCATTTCTAGAGGGCTCGGCGAGAAAGCCCTGAGCCCGCTGGGGAGTCGGTGGGCAGCATCGGGACACTGCTGCTGAGAGATGCCCGATTTGGAGAGCAGGAAGGACGCAGAAGGGGCGGGAAGGTGCATCTCTCTCTCTCTGTATTGTTATTTCTCTTGGTGTTCTAGAACTATCACAACGTCCTTCCCAAGCTGGCTACCCTCCCTGTCTCTATTCTCAAAATGCTTCCATCCTGCAAAGTTCGCTGACTTTGCAAATGACTAGGCTGGTTCTCACACTGGAGACCAGATCAGCACAGGCTGGAGAGGAGAGGGGAGGGGAGCTTGTTAAAACACGGAACACTCCAGGGTTGGGGGGGCCACCCCCAGAGTGGCTGCTGCAGCAGGATTTGCCCAGGGGGGTCCCTGTGCGGTGGGTCCAGATACAGCTCTGTTCTGGGTTGAAAATCTCTTCCTCGTGCAAAATCTGTTTGGGTTGAAATGCAAATGTTTGGGAGGAGTGTAGCACCCCCAAATCCATTCTCTACTCCTTCCTGGCTGGCTCTTCTTCTGGGTGGGGGCGAGTACTGTTACCTGAATAGTATATCTAAGATGCCTCTTATATCAGCCAGCTCTGGAGAATAGTTTGGAAAATCCTATAACAGGAGCAGAGAGAGGCAGGGGTGCGTGTCTCCCGCTTCTGCCCTGCTTCACAGGCATGTCTCTGGAATCACTCCCCCAAAGAGTCCAGGAACCCCAACCTATCCCTGCCCCTCAGACCTAGAGATGGTAAGAGCTTCCTAGAGGATGCCAGACCCCAAGCGCCTCCCATCCTTTGCGCGGTTCGTTTGACTCTGCCCACTGCTCGGAAGTGGTCCCCACCCTGAAGGACATTATTGTGAATCAGCTATGCAGACCCTCATGGGTACAAGTGGATTATCAATTGATGACATCTGTCTTCCTGTGAATTAGTTCTTGTATTCTCGGACCTTGGCTGCCCGTTAGAAACATCCAGGAGTTTATAAAACAATATTAGTGGGGCGCCTGGGTGGCTCAGTGGGTTAGGCCTCTGCCTTCGGCTCAGGTCGTGGTCTTAGGGTCCTGGGATCGAGCCCCGCATCGGGCTCTCTGCTCAGCAGAGAACCTGCTTCCCTTCCTCTCTCTCTCTGCCTGCCTCTCTGCCTACTTGTGATCTCTGTCTGTCAAATAACTAAATAGGATCTTTTAAAAAAAAAAAAAACAATATTAGTGCCTGGGTCTCCCCTCCTTCAGAGATTCTCATTTAGTTGGTCTGAAACACAAGGGAGAAAAAGGGGAGAGAAAGTCGGGGGTGGGAGGCGGTAGCCAAAATGGCACACCAAAATGTGGGTCTTGCAATAGAAGACTGAGCAGGGAGAGGCAGCGGGGAGGCAGCTAGAGAGCCCTGAAGACAAAGCCACGGCTGCTGCTTTGCCAGACCTGAGCTCTGTGCCCTAATAGGTTTTACGGCCGTTTCTGCCAGACTTGTCATCTTGGCTACAAGTGTTGGGAAGCTTTGATGGTGGTTAAAGGCGTCCCTCGGGAGCACCTGTCAAAAATGTACCCGCAGAAGACCCAGCCTGTTACCAAGCACATGAGTCTTCCTATAAATACTTAGATTGGTGGGGGAAATTGTGGGGCAGGGTCTGGAGCCCACACTTTCTGCTCAGCTCCCCCACTAGCATGGGGTCTGCAGGGAATCCATGAGCCTCGGCGAGCCTCGCTCCCGCCCAACGGAAGATGGGGGTCGCTCTGTCTCCCACCGAGTTGTCGGGAGGCCCCAGGGAGATACAGGTGTTGAGAGGACTGGACAAAGACATCACTATTATTCCCGGGAGCAGAATACTAACCATAACACGTGGGCGGGGCGCACTGTGGGCCAGGGGCTTCTCTCCACACTCCACACGTGTTAACTCACCGAGTGTCCTCAAGCAAACTGTGACCATCCCCTAATTCCATTTCACAGAGAAGCAGGTGGGGGCACAGAGAAGCTGAGCAAACTTGGCAAGCTCACACAGGTTGGAAGTGGCAAGGCCAGGATTGGAAGCCCGGTGATCAGGCTCCGGAAGCTGGTCAGCTTTTAAAGCCACAGACCCAAGGCTGCTCCTTGCATAGTTGTTACTGAAATGCTGCCGCGTGCTTGGGACAAGGGAAGGCAGGATGCACGCGGAGCATGCTGTGAAGACAGTGAGGGGTGAGGGGTGCGGGTTTCCTCGTCCTGAGAACCCCAGAGAGCTGGAGGGGGTCCTGGGAGAGGTTTGCCCCTGGGCAGTGGGTAAGGATGAAAAAGACATGAAGAGAGGCGGGATCCACTAAGAACCTCGGAGTTTGGAAAGGGTCTCTGATGCCCTTTTGTTCCTGCAGCCCAGCCAGGCTGTAGGGCGAGGATAGTTAGGGGTGGATAGTTTTCAACCGGCGGTGAAGACAGCTGGTGACTGCAATGAGCCAGGACAGCCCAGGACAGCCAGCTCTGGAAGGGGACCCGGATTCCTGGCGATAGGGGTGAACGGACACAGCGCGGGGAGATGCTGGGGAAATGCTAGTGGAGACGCAGAAGGGAAGAAAGAGCGGCTAACGTGACCTGCGCTGTGCAGGCTGGAAACCGGAGCCGCCGGGCCATGATCAGAGGAGGAAGGGTGGTCATGCCGCTGGGGTGTTCCCACCCCGCCACTCCCCCCGCATTTTCCACAGCATCCTTTGAAGCTCAGCCAGCACTCCCCGACCTCGAGCAGCCACCCCGTCCAGAAGGCTGATTGCTTGCAGAGCTGTGTGCAGATCTGAGTGGGAGTGCAGACGTCCCCACCACCGGACACCCGCAGCCAGCTGCCCGTGGATGCCACCAGATGTTTCTAGTTTCTGTGCCAGTGGGAGCTTTGGGGGGCATTTTCTCAGCACTCGTCTGTGGCAACGAGCAGGATAATGAAAGCCAGTAAGAGAGGGCCCTCAAAACCCATAGCTTTGGTCAGAGCTCTCGGGAGTGGGAAGGTACAGATCACTGGGGATTTAGGCCAAGAAAGCCAGCTGGAGGGTTTTTAAAAGCAGCCTGCGGCCAAGTGGGTTTGAAACGGCCCTTTGGTGAGCCCACAAAGAGATTCATTGTTGAGTCGGGGTATTTCAGAGCTCTCAGGAGCCCAGAGGTCATCTCGATGGTACCCTGTCATGTTGTGGATGGGGAAAACTGAGATGTAGAGGGAAAGAGAAGCGGATTTAAGGAGAATCAGCCCAGTCAATCTGTGAGAGTTAGAGAAAGGTACCCCCTCCGGGAAGACACAGCCTCATGCCAGGGGGCAAAGGTTGCTGAGCAGAGTGCAAGCTAGACCTCAGCCCCTACTTGCCCACGGGGGTGGGCCATTTTGTGCTGTAAACAACCCGGGCAACTGCACATGGTGACCCTGCCTCAAGGTCACATAGTTCCCCACCGACGGAGGTAAAATCAGAGGTTACTGACTTCTGCTTACTCCCCTGGAGATGGTCGAGATGAAAAAGTAACTTCTGCACACACCACTCCTGTGTGTTTGTGAGTCGGGGTTCAACTATGCAAGGAGCAGCCTTGGGTCTGTGGCTTTGAAAGCTGACCAGCTTCCGGAGCCGGATCACCCGGCTTCCAATCCTGGCCTTGCCACTTCCAACCTGTGTGAGCTTGCCAAGTTTGCTCAGCTTCTCTGTGCCCCCACCTGCTTCTCTGTGAAATGGAATTAGGGGACGGTCACAGTTTGCTTGAGGACACTCGGTGAGTTAACACGTGTGGAGTGTGGAGAGAAGCCCCTGGCCCACAGTGCGCCCCGCCCACGTGTTATGGTTAGTATTCTGCTCCCGGGAATAATAGTGATGTCTTTGTCCAGTCCTCTCAACACCTGTATCTCCCTGGGGCCTCCCGACAACTCGGTGGGAGACAGAGCGACCCCCATCTTCCGTTGGGCGGGAGCGAGGCTCGCCGAGGCTCATGGATTCCCTGCAGACCCCATGCTAGTGGGGGAGCTGAGCAGAAAGTGTGGGCTCCAGACCCTGCCCCACAATTTCCCCCACCAATCTAAGTATTTATAGGAAGACTCATGTGCTTGGTAACAGGCTGGGTCTTCTGCGGGTACATTTTTGACAGGTGCTCCCGAGGGACGCCTTTAACCACCATCAAAGCTTCCCAACACTTGTAGCCAAGATGACAAGTCTGGCAGAAACGGCCGTAAAACCTATTAGGGCACAGAGCTCAAGTCTGGCAAAGCAGCAGCCGTGGCTTTGTCTTCAGGGCTCTCTAGCTGCCTCCCCGCTGCCTCTCCCTGCTCAGTCTTCCCTTCCCTCCCCTGCTCTAGGTCCCAGAACAAGAGCATTGACGTCCCTGTTGCTAGATCCATTCTTGAAGGGCTACAACATTCTCGGCCTCTCCGAATACCAGATCTGGGGAGAGGAGCTCAGGAACAGGGTGTGGGAAACCGGGGCGAGCCCTTCTGAAATCTACACTCCCTTCCCATCCCACCACTTAGAGACCTGAGGGCAGCCAGCCAACCCCTCCCCCTGCTCCACCTGCTGTGGGCTCCACCTGGGCCGGGTACACAGAGCTCCAAGCCTCCCTCTCCCCAGCTGCAGCTCCCAGCCTCCCTGCGCCGCCTTCTGAATTCTCAGGTCACCTAAGAACAAACTCACATAGAAGGATGGAGGACAACCCTACAGGAAATCTACAAGGGCCCCCTCTAAACGTCGATGAAGCTGGGGCTCCTCCACAGTGTTGAACTTTGATTTATCATCATTTTAATATCTTAGCAAGTGAAGGGCACCCTTGTAAAGCATTATTGCAGCCTGTAAATGGAGAGAAATCGTTTCCCCTGTACCAGGGCAATGAAATTCCGCTCTCGTGATCCGCAGTCCAAGAGGAAACCCTCCGCAGAGGTTAAGAACATTAATACAAATTGAGTAAGGCTTTTTCATATCCTACTGAGCAAACCACTTCACCGCCGTTAGCATGCCCAGATTTAAAGAAACTCGCCTGCCATTAAGAAGCAGGCTAGGGGGTGCCTGGGTGGCTCAGTGGTTTGGGCCTCTGCCTTCGGCTCGGGTTGTGGTCCTGGAGTCCTGGGATCGTGTCCCGCATTGGGCTCTCTGCTCGATGGGGAGCCTGCTTCTCCCCCTCTCTCTCTGTCTGTCTCTCTGCCTACTTGTGATCTCTCTCTGTCAAATAAATAAATAGAAAATCTTTAAAAAAAAAAAAAAAGAAGCAGGCTAGGGGGAGCAGCAGGTGGGTAGAGGGGATGGGGGAGGGATGAGATGGCAGCCTCAGCTGCCCAGCCAAGAAGAGCATGGTTAGAGGGCAAGCTTCAACTCCCTGGTCCTTCAAGGTCTGCCAAGAACCAAGGTCACGCCCTTCCCAGGCAGCCACAGGTGCCCTGTGACCAAATCGAGGCAGAGATACAAAGGCTCAGCCATTCTGGCCCAACATGGGACAGCTCTGAAGGGCAGTGCTTTCCCTGGAGGTCCCCTACCAGACTGGCCGGGGCTTCACAGGGTCTGTGCATTCCCATTCGACTTCTCTGGTCAGAGCTGCTCCTTCCCCCTTCTTGCCACAAGTGTGATCCCTAGCAGACACCTTGCACCCTAAATTCCATCTCAGCATCTGCTTCTGCAGCATGAGACAGGTTGAGGATGCCAAAAGGGAGCTTGGAGCCACTGCTGGCCCTGCCCGGCACAGGCCTGGGGACAGAGGAACATGCAGGGAGTGTGGTGAGCCTGATCTGCCCTGGAAAGACTACCAACATGCCCAAACTTGCATGACACCAAGAAATCCCCAGGATGCACAGGCCATACCAGAGAGACAGAGAGGCAGTCTTAGCCATCCCCATAGGATGCTGGGAGTGGGAAGAGGAAGGACACACTGGAATTACAAGAAGAAGAGTTGGTTGGGAGAGAAAGGAAGTGATCTCAGTTCTGACAATATTGATTCCAGCAGGATCTGGAGTTGGGGATGGGGGGCAGGGAGAAGAAAAAGTCTGGGAGGTGGGGGATAAGGGGGCCCGGAACACTGAGCAGCATCCTGTCCTAGAGATACGGATCTGGGAGGCATTCACATTCTGATGATGCATTTTGGAGGATCTAAACAGAGGAAACTCCCAGGGGCTGTGCAGTGTGATAAAAGGGGAAATGCCAGGAACGGGAATATGTCGGTCCCAACCATGAGGCTATGGGATTCCAGAGAAGAAAGAAATTCCTGTGGATGGAGGTGGTCATCCAAGAATCCCCTCTAAGAAGCAGAGGGATGGGTAGGAGAAGATACCATGTAACCCATAATGGAGGAGGCATAATTAAGAGGTGAGCATGAGAGTTCTGGGGATGGATGGTAGTACATGGTAGGTATTTTAATATCACCGAACCATACAATGGCTATAATGATCAATTTCGTGTTTGTGTATTGCACTGCAATAAAAAATTGGGAAAAAATAATTGACAATACATGGCATGATACAACGAAACAAACACAGGCTGAATGAGCTTTGGGGTCTCAGATGGGGAAGCCAGGAGGCAAAGAAAAACAGTAAGTATCCTACTTTTTAAATCTTTTTAAATCCAGAATACTATGGAACCACAAGCTGCCCTTGTGACCTAGGTCTTCGTGGTAACAGAGAGGAGCTAAGAAACACAGAGCAAATCATTTCAAAATGGACATTCAAGAACCGTGGAAATGAACGTCCATACCGAAGTGGATTCAACTTTTCCCAACTCAAAGACGTGAATAGAATTCCAAGCCCATCACAAGAATCTGAAGTATTGGTCAGTAGTTAAAAATTTTAAGAATTGCGTTTCTTATAAAGACAAGGAGGCAGAAAGTGTTTCCTTCCCTTCAAACAAAAACGCTGTCCCATAGTTACTGCTTAAGTGGTCCTCTCGAAGGTGTTCCAGATAAGGAATAAGGTATAATGCCCTATAAAGCGATGGGGTTTTGTGGTGGCATCCATTCACTTTTCTGTGTCCTTGGGCCCCATATCCCCAAGGCTTATTCTTCATCCATAAAGTAAAGCCACAATACCTTTCTTGCAGATTGGTACGAGGATGCAAGAAGTCTTGACCTGGTGCCTGCCAAGTGGAGGTTCTAAACAATCACATCCTTCCAACTGCTGCTTCTGTGGTCATGTCTCCTTCTCTCTGTTTCCCATGGTCCCATCCCCTCTGACTCCAACCCTCCTGCCACCCCTCTCACAAGGACCCTTATGATTGCATTGGGCTCTTCTAAATAATCCGGAATAATCTCTTCAACTCCAAATCCTTGATCTGATCACATCTGCAAAGTCCCTTTACAATGTAAACCACATATGAGCAGGTTGTGGGGGTGAGGACACAAACATCTTTTGGTGGCAGGAGTGGGAAGGGAATGCATTCTTGCACACCCAGCACACCCACCTACCTAAGTTGCTTTTATGCAACAGATGCAAACTGTATGTTTCCAGCTTGGCTGTGTCCATCTTCCTACTGCAATGCAGTTTCTTTTTGGTGTGATTTCTATTTAGCAGCTGAATTGCTGATCTTGGTGCTTCTACATATTCTGGCCACTTTGGATTGAAGCCAAATCTTGGGGGGATAACTCTTCAATCAAAGACGAAGATCAGTGACTTTGATACTGTTTGTTTTCCTCTCCTAGCTTCCAAGGAAGGGACATGAGTAGACAAGGAGTGAACGAGTGGGGAGTGGCACGTTCCTGACTGCTCTGAGGCCCCACAGCACCCCTGTGCCAATCAGGACCCTCCAACAATTCCAGGTGTTGGTTCACAGGACAGCAGCAAGCATGACCATGACAAGGGAAGGGCCACAGTTAGTCCGCAGGGTGCCTTTGTGCAAATTAAGAAAAGATGCCTTTGGAGACAGATGTGTTCCCTGTTAGGGCAGGTGGCATTCAGGCTCCCGTGCCCCCACCATTTGTCTGGGCACCTGCTCTAGGGAATGAGGGATAATAGAGGCTCCTGGTCCTGAGCAGCTTCCTCAGACCCTCCTCCCATGCTCCTGTCCTTCAGAGGCTCCAGCCAGACCCCCCCAAAATGCCATCTTCACAAAGAAAATGTAAGGTTTCAAGGAAGAGGTTAATCAAGCTCAAAATCCTAAAGCTCTAGACTGTCAAGGTGGCAAAACTAAGAAGGGAAAGATTAAACTCTGGGCTAGAAGCATATTCATCAGCACCAGAAGAAAAAAAATTGCTTCTTCCAAGCCTCAATCAGCAAGGAACACAG
Source organism: Lutra lutra (assembly GCF_902655055.1). Lineage (NCBI taxonomy): Eukaryota > Metazoa > Chordata > Mammalia > Carnivora > Mustelidae > Lutra > Lutra lutra. The sequence continues at coordinate 29,669,769 of NC_062295.1, forward strand.
AGCAAAAGAGAGAGCGCTCACAACAGCAGTGAGCACTGTATAAATCCCAGATAGGAGCTGGTCAGTTGGAAGGGTAAGAATCATTTATTGCCAACAAGTTAGAAAAACTCTTCCACTTTGGGAGATCGACTTCTCCCTGGAACATCCTGCTGATGGGAACTCAGGGCAGTGAGGTTCCCAGCACAGGCACACCTACCTACAGCTTTCTCTTTCTGGTTGGCAGCTCAGAGGACTCACCTCCCTCCCTGTCTCCCCTGGGCCAACGTTCCCTTGGCCCATTTCCTTTGGCACCTCCAGGACCACACTTCATGGTTGTTAAGAGGACCAGGGAGGCACTGTATTCAAAAAAGGGTGTGGACACTCAAGTCTATTGTGCAGAAGAATGTATCATTCCCAAGGTTCTGGCATGCAGAGTGTATGCATCAGGGTAGGACAGGAGATGCTGTGTAACAAATAACACCAAAGTCTCAGGGACATTAAACAACCAATGTTTGTTTTCTTTCTTGCTACAGGTCCAGCATGAGTCAGCTGGGGGATTTGCTCCATGTCCTACTCATTCCAGGATCCAGGCTGCTCAGGCAGCCAACATCTCAACTGTACTGGTCACTGTGGTTGGGAAAAAGAAGCAGACTGGGGGCGCCTGGGTGGCTCAGTGGGTTAAGCCGCTGCCTTCGGCTCAGGTCATGATCTCAGAGTCCTGGGATCGAGTCCCGCATCGGGCTCTCTGCTCAGCAGGGAGCCTGCTTCCTCCTCTCTCTGCCTGCCTCTCTGCCTGCTTGTGATCTCTCTGTCAAATAAATAAATAAAATCTTTAAAAAAAAAAAAAAGAAGAAGCAGACTGCACACACACTGGCTTTTGAAGCTTCTTTTGCTCACACTTCACTGGCCAGAATGAGTCACACAGACAAACTTCACTCCAAATGGGAGGAGAAATGCAGGCTTAGCAGGTTCTCAGAGGAGAGAGCCTGTATGTTGTGAACTGCCCTAATGATTACCCCAGGGAGTGGGAAAAAAGAGGGCACCTGTGTGGCTCAGTAGGTTAAGTTTCTTCCTTCAACTCAGGGCATGATCTCAGGGTCCTGGGACCGAACCCCACATTGGACTCCCTGCTCAGCAGGGAACCTGCTTCTCTCTCTCCCTCTGCCCCTCCCCCCCGCTCATTCTCTTTCTCAAACACATAAATAAAACCTTTAAAAAAAATAAAAAGGAAGGTGGGGAGGGGTGGGGGAAGAGAAACAGCGAGGAGAGGAAGGGAAAGTCCAGTTGCCCAAAGCTAAGATATCCCTCCCATGAAAATGCCTGGATAATTGAGAACATGCTTGGTTCCTTTGATTTTGAGGGAAATATGAACATTTTTACCTTTGTTCTGGCTCAGTTTGAAGATGCTGACCAAAGGTCCCCAGGAAGGCTCCACTACCTCCCCCTCTAGAGGAGGAGGGTAGGCCACCACAGGCAGCCGCCCAGATCATTCTGTCTGATTCACCTTGCCTGTCTCTTCCCTCAATCCCCAGAGGCTGCTTTAGCCCACTGAATGTCTTTCTGGGAAATCTCATTCCACACCCTGGCAGCATGCTCAATTCCCCCTGTCACATCCTGGTGGCAGCTCTATAAATAAGGCCCAGATTCTTAACTGTTGGAGTCAGAAGAAGGCTTGCACACAGGATGTCCTCACTCACACTGTAGGTATATTTTCATAAAACCTGTGCATAGAACTTCCTATGAAGAGGGACATGACAAGGAGGTCTCTCTTTGCAGCCAGAGCTCTCTCTGTTTGGGAAGTTCTCAGGCTGGCATGGAAGTCTAGAAATAGGAGTGTCAGTGACCTTGTCCGCTTTTAGACAGAAGGTATGTTGGATGATGATTCATGGGGACTTCTCCAACAAGGCTTGTCTTGTCTCCTGGTAAGCCAGGCAGCATGTCCTTGTATAAATCAGGCAACCAAGGTCTAGACCCAGACAAATTCATGCTTAACTCCCCACTTTCTCTGGCCGGAGACCATCTTCCCACCTACTTCCAAAAAGGCAAGCAAAGTGCCAGCAAATTCTTCATATATTCAAAGTCAAGGTCTCAGGAGAACTTGAGTCCAGTCCCTCCAGACTCTACTAATAGAGCAGGAAGTGGGCTTCACAGACCAGCCAGAGCACAGAGCAGGTAGAGGCAGGTGGTGAGGGTGGGAGGGAGGTCTGTGAGCAGGAGGCAAGGGATCCTCAAGGTCAGAAGTCTATGGAGACATTGCTGGCATTCATCAGTTCACCAGGGCTCCTCCCCTCCAGGTAGATAGATCACTGGAATTCTCCATCCCCTAAAAAAAAAGCAGGGCCATGTTCTAGAGACCAATAATAGCCAGTGAGTTGGGGAAGAAGTGATAGCTGCTGCTTTCAAGCCGAAACTTAGAAAAGGCAACACAGTTACTACGTATCTACCCTCTCCCCTCCCATTGTTGGATCATAAAAGAGAGCTCCTGCTAAGATGGAGTCACCAGATCAAAGGAGGCTGGGTCACTGAATCACCACATGGAAGAGAGTTGGCTTGAAGAGTCACAAATCTCTCAGTGAATGTGGCATGAGCAAGTAATAAGTATTTGAAGGTTAAGCCACTGAGATGTCGGGGTTGTTTGTTACCATGAAATGTAACCTAGCTTAACCTTGCCTGATACTGTCTGTCCATGATGGACCAAGAGTCTTCCATGAGGTGGGCAGGTGGGAGTCAAGCCACCCATCCTCCAAGAAAGAGCTAGACTCAGCTCTGGAGCTCATCTTCAGAATCAGATACCAAAGCTGAACATGAAAAAAAATCTTGGCCAAAGAGATTTCACTGTGTTTTCTTGTGAATCAGAGTGTGCATCTTAACCAACACTCCTTCTGGACATTGGCTGTATCTACTGTGGTATCTGAGATTAGATTTGGCTGTTCAGCAGATACATAACAAAGTGGAGCCAAACCAAAATTGTAGAATCTTGTTATCTTTCCTGTATTCTTCCTGTGAGAGGCACCTCTCCACCATTCCCAACAGAGAAAAGTTTTAAACCTCAGGTCATGATCCACTTATGGGTCAAAAAATTAACTTGGTGGTCACATCTGGCATTTTATGGAATGGAGTGGAGTGAAATGGACCAGGATAAGTATTCATGAATTTTTTTTTCTGTTTCGTGTGAACTCATATGTACATGCGAGCACATAGATATAAATGCAAAATCTATTTCTTACACTTTGGATCATGGTCAAAATAGTTCCAGGAAACAACCCATGGGTCCATTGACTGGTGAGTAGATGAAATGCGGTATAGTCATTCAGTGGAACACTACTCTGCAATAAAGAAGGAATAACCCACTGATACGCTTAATAATATGAATTATTCTCAAAAACAGCACACTGAGCAAAAGATTCCAAAAGAGCATACACTGTATGATCCCATTTATAAGAAGCTATGGAGCAGGAAAACTAATTTACAGTGACAGATAGCAAATCAGTGATTACATGGGGCGGAGGGGTGTTCTCCACTTGTGGTAGGAGTTTAGCTGTGTCCTCCCTCCAAAACTGGGTGATCCTAACACCCAGTAGCTCAGAATATTATCATATTTGGAGATAGGCTTCACAGAGGTAATCAAGTTCAAATGAGCTCATTAGATCACTAATCCAATATGAATGATACCTTTATAAAAAGGGGAAATGTGGACCAGAGACACACATAGTGGGAAGACAATGTGAGGGTACCATTTACAAGCCAAGGAGAGGGGCCTGGAACAGACCCTTCCTTCAGAAAGAACCTACCTTGGGGAACCTTGATCTTGACTTCCAGTCTCCAAGGCCATCAGACTATATCTGTCTGTTGTTTAAGCCACTCAGTTTGTGGCACTTGTTACAGCAGCTCTTGCAGACTAATACAGACTACAAACAGGCTTGGGAGAACTTCAGAGGTGGTAGAAATGTTCTACACCTGGATTAGGGTAGCAGTTACATGAGTATACATATTTACCAAATCTTGCCAAACTGAATCCTTAAAGTAGGTGTATTTTATTGTAATAATCCATTTTATCTCAATAAAGCTGATTTGGGGATGCCCGGATGGCTCAGTCAGTTGGGCATCCAACTCTTTGTTTCAGCTCAAGTCATGATTTCAGGGTCCTGAGATCGAGCCCTGCATCAGGCTCTGTGCTCAGCGGGGAGTCTGCTTTTCCCTCTCCCTCCACTCCTCCCTCCCACCCCCCATTTCTCTCCTGCTCTCTGGATAAATAAACAAACAATCTTTCAAAAAATAAATAAAGCTGATTTTTAAAGTGTTTTAACAAAAGACTCAGGGTCCCTGAATCAGGTCACATGGAGACGCAGGGAGAGCCCTCACCCCAAACTACTAGCCTGGGAGAGCCCTCCCCCCAAACTACTGTAACCTTCACAGTGACCCTTTGGCAAGGGTATTGTCTTTCTCATTCAGAGAGGCTCAGATGCCCTTTAATAGACAAACAGACAAAAAAGATGTGGTCTGTATATGCAATGGAACATTACGCAGCCATCAGAAAGGATGATTACCCACCATTTGCATCAACATGGACGGGGCTGGAGGGGATTATGCTGAGTGAAATAAGTCAAGCAGAGAGAGTCAATTATCATGTGGTTTCATCTGTTTGTGGAACATAAGGAATAGCATGGAGGACAATAGAAGGAAGGGGAAAATGAAGGGGGGAATCGGAGACAGAGACAAACCATGAAAGACTATGGACTCCGGGACACCAGCTGAGGATTGAGAGGGGAGGGGGTTGGGGGGAATGAGTGAGCCAACTGATGGGTATTAAGGAGGGCACAGATTGCATGGAGCATCGGGTGTTATATGTAAACAATGAATCAAGGAATGCTACATCAAAAACTAATGATGTACTGTATGGTGACTGGTATAACATAATTTTAAAAATTATTAAAAAAAAAAAAGAAAGGTCACTTGTCCCAGATCATAATAACTGGAGAGTAGCAAAGCTGCCTGTCCCTTGCACCCAGCCTGTCTGACTTCCTGCTGCCTTCAGGCCAACCTGAGGTTCAAGTGTTAGCTGGTTTGTTGCAATTTTATTTCTTCCCCAAATATCCTAGACACTCTCAGGATCCTATAAATACAGATAGCTCCTAGGCTTTCAGCTCTGCAGAGAAGCAGACTTTTGACAGCCTTGACTCCACCATGATAAAGGACTTTATGAGACCAGGAATAAAAATGCCTGGAAGCCAGCCACCACCTGCCTCGGGGATGCAGGCGTGACTCAAAGAAGACGCCTCCGTCCTCTCTTGAACTCCCTGTGTACCAGAAGGGGAAGGGGCCCTGCAGGAAAAATAAACTGGAGAGATGACCCTGAAGCATCGAGAAATAATGAAAAGAAGATGAAGGGAAGACAAGACGTGGCAAGGGAAGGCCCACAGGAAGTCGGGCAGACTATCAGGCGGTGTTTGGTCTAGTTCAGGGATTTTCTGAAAGGACCTGTTTCCCTGAGCAGACTGGCAGCTTCCCTCGGTTCTGGCCTCTATATCTAATGAGTTTCAGCCCTGTCCATCTCGTACGAGAAGCTGTTTGCTCACTCAAGGAGGGTTTGGGTATCAGCCTCTTGGGTGGGGCCCAGAATGTCTAGACAGAGTCCATAGCATGAGCTGCGAAAAGCTTGCAGTTGTCCTGGATCGAGGGGTCACACGGAGAGAGGGAGGGGACCCCATGGCCTGACCCAAACTGCCAAGTGTATTCATCCAGGGGGACTTAGAATCAGAAGGAAACTCTGAACCACAGTTCTGTTCATTGGCACCCCCAGAAGCAGAGCCTGAGACAAGGATTGAGACCTCAAGTAGCTTCTCAGGGAGGTGGTCCTAGGAAACTCTGGTAGGAGACTGGGAAAGCAACCAACCTCTAGGACACCATGTAGAACACGCATCTTGGAGTTTTCCCATCTGAAGGGTGAGGAGGGTGGGGTGGTTTTCCCTCCGACTCCCACCAGCATTGGTGAAGGCTGTTGGGGTCATTCTACAGAGCTTAGGGTCCATTGAGTCCGCCCAGAGAAAGCCTCAGGAGAAGGAACAATGCTGGCCATCACAGGTCTGGTAGGTAGAAGAAAAGGGAAGTGCCCAGGTGATACCAGTGGGGTACTGCATGGGTCAGCCAGGGCTGCTGTGACAAAGTACCGATCTCCTCGAAGTCCTGGGGCCTGAAGCCCAAGATCAAGGTGTCAGCTGTCGGGGGGGGGACCTTCTGAGACCTCTTGCCTTGGCTTGTGAATGGTCCTCCCCTCCTCTCATTGCTGGTCCTCTGTACTTGTCTGTGTCCTAATCTCCCGTCCTTACAAGGACACCAGACAGATTAGATCAGGGCCCACACTAAGGATCTCATTTTAACTCAGTTACCTCTTTCAAGACCCTATCTCCAAACACAGTCACATTCTGAGATTCGGAGGGTTAAAGCTTCGACCTATGAAAGTTAAGGGGACACAAGTCAGCCCATAACAGGTGCCACCAACTTCTGCTACAATACTCAGCAAGAGGTGTTAATGGAGGTCATAATTTAGAAAGTCGGGGTCAATCTTTATATATCAAACCATTATGTGGTGCACCCAAAATTAACGATTAATCATCAATAAAATTGATTTAAAAATAATAACAAATAAAATCATAATTTAATGTAAAATAATAAAATAAATACATCATAAAATTTGTATAATTTAAAATAATATAAAATATTATATATTTTATTATATATGATATAAATAATATGTATTATAGACAAATAATATAAAATAAAAAATTATATAATATATATTATATAAATTATATAATATATAATAATATAAAATAAAAATATAAAAATTATAATTTAAAAATAATATACAATTTAAAATTTTTATGATTTAAAAATAGTATAAAATTGTAAAATAAATATAATACAAAAAATAATAACATAAAAATAATAAAAATTAACTATAATAAAAAATAATAAAAATAAAATTAATTACAGCTCAGGTTTTTTTTAATGTTAATAAAGAAGAACAAAGTCAAGGTGAGCATCAGGTTTGAAAATGAGCGGCCATAGCAGAGAACATACCCCAAGCCATAATCCCAAAGGCAGTTGGGGACTCGTGTCAGTTAGGAACGAGAGCTGGGAAGAAGGCCATGGTTCTGGAGCATTGCTTTGTGTGCTGTTGAGGTGACCAGCATCTGTTGGCTCCTTGGGCTTCCAAAACTACAAGCAATGGGTCCTAGGCCCGGTCGCTCCCCAATACAGACTAATCACCCAGTGGTCGGATAGGTCACTTATACTGTTGTGCGTGGGAGAGCCCACAGAGGACCCACCTTAGGGTTATGGTAGCCTTGGCTCAGATCTCCTCTCTGTGGGACAGCAGGCAATTCCCTTCACCATCTCGGCCTCTGACCCCTGATATGTAAAATGAGAGGGACAAAATCTGCAGTGATCACAGCCCAGTGCCCAGCACACACTCAGCCTCAAGGTTCTCCATCTCCCACACTGCCCCTGGGAGTTCCAAATGGTCTAACCACCTTTCAAACCCGCTGGACGGTGCCTGCGACAGCTACAAACACTCCCGTCCTATGACCCAGCCCCTCCGCTCCTAGCAATGAACCCATCAGAAAGGACTGCCTGTGTCCACCAAAAAGTTACATACCAACTGTATTCACCATAATCCTCCCCACGTGCATCTGCTGGAGGACAGGTGCATACAGCAAGGAAGGCATAGTCATAACATCCCAAACGGGAACGTGGGAAAATAGTCCTGGGAGCTCGCTGCCCCCATATGGACAACCATCGAGACAATGAAATTTCCAAGTCAAGGCTCCGGGCATCATTCATCCCTATAGCCCAGCACACCATGCGGAACGGGTGCCTGGTATGTGGCTTTTGGGACCCACAAATGCCTTTGCGTGTGTCTACCCACATCCACAGCCTTTGGATAATCAAGCAAGACAAGTGCCAGCTGCCACCATGGCCCAGGTCCTGGGAAAGGACCTCACGCTGGCTCTGCAGCCGGTGAGCCAACATGAGGCGTTTCTAATCAGCTCTCCCCATGCCGCCAGCGCGCGCGGCAGCTGGCAAATCCCCACCAACCCCGCACCCCGAGGTGCACCGAGGCGGGCCCAGGGTGCGCTTCTCCAGGGTGGGGGCAGGAAGCCTCCACAGTCCTCTGCTCCTGCGCCGGGCTCATGGCTCTCCAGGCTCTAATTCCGCCGACAGTCGCTGGAAGTCGACCTGGCGTGTAACAGATTTGCTCACGGATCACAGACATCCAGCCGAGCATCTGGAGGCTGACCCTGAGCGCGGTGTGTGTGGCTCTAAGTCTGCACTCAGCCCGCCCTAGGGCAGAGGGATTAACAGGGGGAGTGCGCTTGAGAAAGCCCGGTGACCCCGGTGGCCCCCACGCCACCGGAGCATCGTGCGGGGACCTCTCCTAATGCCCTTTTCCCAGCTGTGGCCCCAGACTTATTAAGAGGTGGGATTTCCTCCAGCTCCTCCCATCTCACCACCTCTCCCTCATCCTGCTAAAAAAAAAAAATCTTTGTCAGCTGGCCCCGGGGTACTTGGGATGCCAGGCGCAAAGAGTTAAACTGATCTACATAATGGAAACGGGGGTGGGCGTGAGATACACCAACACCAGCCCTGAGGAAGGGAGAGCCTGGACGTGGCAGGTGATGGTTCTAGAACTGCCTCTGGAAAATGGAAATGGAAGCAGGAAAGGGTGGCCAGGGATTATAAGGTGGGACCTCGCTGGTGTTCTCCGTGACATCTCAGCTGGCATTTCTTTTCATTACCCCCGAAGGGACCAGATTCTGCATAAAGCACTAGTCGTGTGAACCCCTGCTTCTATTTCCGTTAGATGGTTAGCGATGTCATGGGCTGATTGTCACGCTAGACAGGGAGGTCCCATCCAACTGCTGGACCAAGTCCCACCTGCAAGGACCTAGGGGCGGGCCAGGTCAGGGTATCGTGGGCTCATAAATGGGTTCACGGGTGGCACTCAGAGCCTCTCTGACGGCCTGTACGTGTCAACATGCCATGTGCGAATCAGCAGAACAAAGAAGACCACCCTGTCCTATCCCCCTGATAGGAGCCTACGACCCCCTGACGATCATCAAATGAAAGCAAATCTGGACTCAGTAAGGAAACCTTTTATGCAAAAGGATTATTGAGGGGGTGAGGGACTTTTGGAAAAGGAAGAAGGCTCTGACCATCAGGTCTTTGAGCTTCTCAAAGAGCTGAGCAAAGAGATCTTTCTTTTCACAGGAAGGTTAGGAAGAAGGTTCGAAAGAACGCTATGTGGGGAAGCGGAGAGGCGGTTGGATGGGAGCCCGAGACAATGTTTGATCCCGAAGCCAGGCTCCTCTCGGGAGGGGCTCTCTGCTGCCGAAGTTCAGGAGGCTGGGAGGAGAGCAGGTTAAACAAAGTGTGGTCGATAAGCATTTGTCCCAGTCAATTAGTGGGGACAGCATTTCAGCTGATCATTTGTGAGGGAAAAGGTGGGTCTTCGGAGGCTGTGGGTCTGGCCTTGTCACGGGTAAACAATGGGAACATCTGTGCGTCTTCTCCGAGGCGTATGGAGAAGGGTGGTTTTCGGTGGGAAGCCATTCTCCAGAACACAAGAGGACGAGGAGACTTTTTAACCTGCAGGGAGAATTCAACATTGTCAGAATGTGCCCTTGACCTCGTGAGCCCATAATGGCTCCCTCCATCCCACAGTTGAGCCACATGGGGAAGGACCTGTTCTCGCCACCCAAAGCTTCACCAAAGCACAGAATGGCGGATTTGGGTGGTTGCTTAGAGACGGTGTAGACGACTCTCTGTGGTCTTTCTGCATCAGTAAATAGTTGAGGGGCGCCTGGTCAGTTAAGCATCCGCCTTCGGCTCAGGTCATGATCTCAGAACCCTGGGACTGAGCCCTGCATCGGGCTCCCTGCTCAGCGGGAAGCCTGCGTCTCCCTCTCGCTCTGCCTGTCGCTCCCCCGCTGGTGCTCTCTCTCCTTCTCTCTCTGTCAAATACATAAACAAAATCTTTTAAAAAATAAAATGAAATAAAATTAGTCTAGTATGAAATGCGGCAGCCCTACCGCCAAAGGGGAGCCATCTGTGTGTCCCCGTGCCCCTGTCCCTGCTCTCCGAGGAAAAGGATCAATGTCACTGCGGAGGCTGGCACGTCCCCGACCCCGGCAGGTGCCATCATGAGCTCGGCAGAGAGGAGCAACTGTCCCCATGACAGCATCAGCTGTCGTATCGCTCTTCCCAGTCTCGACGTCACAGAGAAAAGGAGACGGCAGGGGAGAGCCCCAACAAGGGAGGAGAATCATCTGAGCCCGTCCCTCTGCCCGTCCCCACGCGTTTACAAAGAGACACCCACGAGACCCCTACGCTTACTCCCTCGACACACAAAACAAACGTCTAAACTGGCCTCTGATACTTCATTCACACATTTATTCACTATGCACGAAGCCCCGCCGTTACGGGCTGAATTGTGTCCCACCCCTCCAAACTGCAGGACCTAACACCCAGGACCGCAGACTGTGACTGTTTGGGGAATGGGCATCTTTGCAGAGGGGGTTAAGTTAAAATGAGGTCCTTCGTGAGGGCTCTAATTCAGCCTGACCGGTGTCTTCATAAGAAGAGGAAATCCAGACACGCAGAGGGACTCCAAGGAGGCACACACCCAGGAGAAAGACCTCACGGGGACACAGGAAGGATGTGGGGTCATCTGAGAGCCAAGGAAAACGCCTTAAGAGAAACCAACCCTGCCGGCCCCTTGATCTCAGACTCCAGCCTCCAGGACTGTAAGAAAATAGATTTCTGTTGCCTAAACCACCCGGTCTGCGGTCCTGCCAGCGTGGCAGAAATCTCTCCAACCAGACCAGCGTACTGCACTTATCTTGACTGTGGGGAAATCCACTTCTCTATCCAGCCAGCCCTGGCAAAGCCATGCCCTTGGAAGTCAGCCAACGGGCCGTGTCTGTGACACGGGGCAAGGACCAGTGTGCAGGGGACAAGGCACTGAGCTGGCAGTGAGACCACGCAGGGCACGTCCCACACACAGTGACAAGCCCACCATCACTTTAAGACACTTTGTCAGCGCTTGGCCAGAAACAGAGTGGAGACTCCCAGTCTTTTATTATTTGGAAGAGAAAAAAAAAGAGAGAGAGATGTGTAATTGGCAAGTGTTTGTAGCATACAAAATAGTGCCGAGTTCAGCCCTCAAGGAGCTGGTAAGCAGAAGGCTTTCCACGACAACCCGGAACATCAGGCAGGTGTGTGATCGAGGGACACTGGTCATTAGGGCAGGAGCGGGGCTGCAGAGTCTAAGAGACGGGAAGCCTGGGTCCCTGATTTTCTGTGGGTCTCTGAGCAGCCCCTCCCTCCCTGGCCAGACCTTATTTCACCGTCCATCAGGCTCTAAGAGTGCCACGACTCAGTGAGCCAGAAATCTCGTGCCATTGACCTTCTGACTCCTGGTCTCCCACGAAGTGTTATAGATCTGATCCCCGATCCCAGCAAAGAGGCAGGACAGGATCCCCCTGTCCTTTGGCCTGAAACAGGGATGGGGAAGGAAAAACACTACCATCAGAGGTTAGACTGGCTTCAGATCCTGGTCTCGCTGGGGAGGGGGACTCGGGAAGCATGTGGGGGCCCAGCTCTGGGGTCTGGTCCACACACCTTGGGCCCTTCTAAGTCCCCGGGGTGAGCAATGAGCTTGGGAAGGAGTGGGGCAACACGGTGGAAGCCAGCTGGGGCTCTGGTGTCATAGTGGGGGTCTTCAGAGATGCAGAAGCAACAGGATCTATACAGATACATAAAAAGGGGTTCATGATGAGGGATCAAATCATGCAGTTATGGAAGCTAAGAGATCCCACGACCAATGTGAAGGCCTGGAGGGTCGGTGATGCAGCTGCAGTCCAGACTCATAGGCTTGAGAACCAGGAGTGCCCATGTCCAAGAGGAGAAAGACATGGATGTTCCAGCTCAAATGAAGGACAAAGTCACTCTTCCTCCCCTCTTTGTTCTATTCAGGCCCTCAGCGGAGTGGAGATACCCACTGCATTGGGGACCACACTTCTTCATCATTCAGGCTACAAAGTCCAATGCTAATCTCTTCCTGAAACACCTTCAAAGATGAGGCCAAAAATAAGGTTTTACCAGCTATCAAGGCATGCCTTGGCCCAGCTAAGTTCATACCTGGGCTTGAGGTTGACCCCTTGCCAGCATGTACCACCCACTTTCCAACCCCCTTTTCCATACATCTCCTGGCCCTTCCACCTCCCATCCAATCCCAGGTCTTATCTCTGCCTCCTGCCATCTCTGTCTCTCTCTCGATCTGTGTGTGCATGCCTGTGTGTGTGTGTGTGTGTGTGTGTGTGTCCTACCACTGTATTTTGCTGTCTTTCTTCTTATCCCACTACTAAACCATCACCCCTCCTTTTACTCTTGGGAATTGGATCCAGCTCTGGTGCTTCCTGTGGGCCAGTAATTTCATCCTTCATCTGTGAGAACAAGTGTCAACTCCAGACACTGTGACCTACTCCATCACTGCTCCTTAAGCAGACCAAGCATGTCCCCACCCCAGGGTCTTTGCACCTGCTCCTCCCTGTTCACCACTGGGAACACCTTGTCTAAAGGAGCACCTCAGCCATCCTCAACCACTCACCCCCTTTCACCCCCCTTCACCTCTGCTTCCTTTTTCTTGAGAGTCCTAATCCCCGCCTGACAAGACAGTATATGTTTCCTATTCATCCTTCTGTCATCTGTCACCCGTCGAGAAGAAGAACTTCTTACGGTGATGACTTCAACTGTCTTGTCCATTGCTGTATCGCTACCACTTCTAATAATGCCAGGTGCACAGTAGGCACCCAGCAATATCTGTAAGATGGTTGGATTATATCTACAAACTGCCCTTGAGCAGGTGCTCAGTGAGGTTAGATATAATGGTGACAGTCATAGTGATCAAAATTTAGTGAAAGCTCAGGGCCTGGGTGGGGGGTGTGTCCCCAGAGGATGGTGCCTTCCCCACAGGGCAGTAAGGAGGAAATCTTCAAAACCCTCCCTAGGGCCAGCCCAACTAAGACCTCAAATGAATCCTTCCAAAGGTATCTAGGCTTAAGACAAAAGAGTGACATTCAGGAACAAATTGAATCCTGAGAAAAGGAACCAGGCCTTCTGTACTTCCCGCTAGAAGTAAGGTGATCCTATTCGACTCATCTCAGACTCACAAAAGCCCTTAAGTCCTTAAGAAAATGTCAAGTGCCTTCCACGTGTTCAAGGGCCAACCTCCATTCTTCCCCACAAAGCCAGCCTCCCTTTCACCCAAACTGAAGCTTCGTCCATACTGCAAGTAATTGAATCGGCCTGGAGACCGTCCAAGGGGGCAGAGACCAAGTTGGTGGATACCTGGAGTCCCCATGCCCTCCCAGGAGGTCCACCCCCTCTATCTCACATGTACCTATGTCCGTGTGTGTGCACACACACAGAGCATATGTGGACGCACACACCACACACATACACATGCACACACACCACCTGTGTACACATTCCCCTTTGACTCCCTCCCTGGAGCTGAACCACTTCCCCTCAAAGACTTTGGAGAGCCCAAGATACTAAGAGGTCCGCCAAAACCCACCTGGCGAGCTCAGGCCTTATGGAAATCAGATGGGGTCCTTGAAGACTTGTGGGGAGAAAATACACACAGGTCATGTCTACATGGTACCAGAAACCGCTCTCACTGCTACATGGAATCCTTAGCTAGAAATAGATCAGAAAGTAAAAATGCAGAGCACAAGAGCGTTCCCGATACGCTCCAATCCCTTCCAGCTGGTGCGCAGATGTGAGTCGCCGACAAGCCAACAGGGAAGTGGGGGCTCCGGTCCCGGGGCGTGGACTGTGGGTCTGGATCGGACCCCCTGGACAGCCGGCTCCTGTTACAGATTAGGAGACTGAGTCTCAGAGAGCCCACCGCCCCTATCTGCCAGCTTGACACCATCAGCCCAATCTGGGGTGTCCTCAAACCCAGCGTCTCCATACCTCTGAGAACTTCTGGAACCTTCTTTCAGGATGAAGGACCCTAGATACCCTCCTCGCTCTTCTCCTTCCCGGTCTGCTCGGTCCTGACGGCCACACTGGAGCAGAGCCGAGCCCTGGACTGGGCAATTTGCTCTCATCTCCAGGCGTTGGTCTCCCGTCTGTGCCATGGGAGGGTTGCATCGGTTCCCTTCCAAGCTCTGAAGCTCCCTGACCCTGTACCACCCCACAGAACCAGCAAAACTAAGAAGTCCACCCTCTGTCACCGTTATGTCCCCCCTTCTCAGGACTTGCTTCTCAATCTTGCTCCCACCCCACAGAAAAGCCCAAAGCTCTAGGGCTATCCCAGCTTCTTGGTCACGGAGAAAGGACCCTTAGGAACAATATCTCATGAAATATAGGAAACCAGAGCTCCACGGAGTGGCAGGAAAATAATCAAGCCCAACCCTAAAACCAGGCCATCTAACTCCCAGCTCAGCGCCCTCCCCAGGTCACCTCTGCTGCCTCCGGGTGGATCCTAGGGTTGTGATGGCCCCACACTCAGCGTGCCTCCATCTCAGCCTCCTGGGTCCAGACGTCTGGCACATGCACATGTTCCAGAATGTTCACTAAATGCAGATAACAGGTCCTGTGTGGGAGACACCCCTAAGCATCTGACTCTGCCAACTCTCGTCCAACACTTGGTGCCCTGCCTGCCCCCATGGGACCCATGCTGTGGGAATTTAGACCACCTCCCAGGGCCACCATCTAGTGTCTCGGCTCATGGCACCACGCTTCTCTCCATTCCCATGGGGGCTGCCCTGTTGCCACACAGCAGAAGACCCTCCAGGTCCAGGCCACATATGCACCACCTGGAAGGAGGGTAATTAATGCCCAGCAGGGCAAAAGTGGCCAATAGGAGGCTCTCCCAGGGGCTATCCTCAGAAGAAAGAGGGGACAACCTCTGGGACAGCTGTCACCTCCACTCACCCAGCTCAGCCCCACACCAGCTTCTCAAACAGGCTCTGCCCTCCCCACTTCCTCACTGCTCTGTCCCTCTCTTGCTCTCTGGGACCCCCTCCTCTCTCCTAAAGCCAGAACAGGCTCTGCTTTCCCAAGAGCCCAGACTGACACCCTCGGTGGACTCCTGTGTCTCCTCTGCACTCACAGGACATTGGCATGTTGTATGCCAGGTGCTGTGCTGGGCACCGTGGGGGCCAAGAACAAAAACACACAGCTCCCCCCACCCCCGGGGTTGGCAGACCCAGCAGAGAACAGACACTCAGAGAAACAGCCACAAGGAGGCTGGTGACACCAAGTTCATCTCTTCCTGCTAGAATTTCCACCTGAGTACCAAAGCCACTTGGACCTACACAGCTGGGCAGGAGGAGGCTGGGAGGAGAGAGGCTTCTCCAGACCCTGGGTGGGTACACCGCTGCCTGCCTGCCCGCCCCTCTCTGCTCCACCCTGGGGCTGCAATTTAGGGCCCACGAGGGCCCATGGCATCACCCATGCAGGCTCATCTTCCCAAGGAAGGTGACATCACTTAGAATAAATGCCTTTGGGATAAGGGACAGCTAGGGGAGCAGGAGCAGGGACTCTGTGCCCCAGTTTTCCCATCTGTAAAATGGATACAAGGTACATAATCGTTCTAATTTCCTGTCCCAAGTTAAAAATGAGATGGTGCATGAAGTGTTTAGACCAGGACCTCATACCTAGCAAGAGCTCAATAAATATGAATCCTTATTATTCGTCTGTTCATCCCAGGGCACACATAGGCACAAACACACACAGAGACAAGTGATTCAGATTGCGCATCCCTGTGAGAATAAAGTCCCCATCGTCTCTCACAAGCCATCTCTCTGCCCTCACAAGGGGCTACGTACTCCCCCATTAACTGTGCTCCAGCCCTGCTGGTCTTCATACACACCAGGCTCACTCCTACCCCAGGGCCTTTGCACTTGCTGTTCTGGCTACTCTTCCCCCCAGAGGGAAGGCCAGCTTCTCATCCCGCGGCTCGTACCTGGCAGAGCCCACCTTCCCACCCACCTGGTCTAACACAGCTCCTGCCTCTCCTCCCACCTCTCCAGGGCATCCTCTCCACATCGGTTTCCTTGTAGCAGCTTCGGCACCTGAAACATGCTGGTTCGTTAGTAGTCTGCTCCTTTAACGCCTGCCTCCCGCTTGGCTACAAACGTCCTGTGAGCCGATCCAGGGTCTGGCTTGCTTCCTGCCATGTCCCCGACACCTCAAATGGTGCCTGGCACCCAGAGGCTCTCCGTAAGCACGCTGAGCGCACAGACAGACACGGTGCTGCCAGGCTGACAGGGCAGACAGAGAGTGAGGCTTTCTAGAACACAGAAGAACACTCCCCATCCTGGCCCTCTGAGCTGATCTGCCAGAGAGGAGGGTGGCAGAGGGGAGGGAGACATGAGGGGGAATGGGAAGGGTCTGGGTCTTCAATATCTGCCCCCAACTCATGCACAGACACACACACACCTGGAATCAGGCACCTGGAGTGGAGGTTAGGCACGGCGGAGTAGGGCCACAGAGGGGCCATCAGCCCCAAGGAGGAGGGTATAGACCAAAACCCACTGACTCCACTCCTGCCCACCCGCACTGTGCTGCACAGTGATGCCCACATAGGGACAGTCATTTATTCTTCCGATGGTGGATGTACCAGAAAGACCTTGGTTCCTGTTCCCAGCTGAGGCCTGATGAGCGGCCCTGGACCTCCAAGCTTCGGGGTCCCGAAGTATCACCTGTCCCCTGATGACCGCGAGCTAGACCCGGAGCTGCGCCCGCACCATGCACCGCAGCCGCGTGGCGACCCACGACCCTACTGAATGCCACCCTACATCCTGCTGGTCCGGACGCAAGTGAGGGCGATGGTGTCCGCCCCCATCTACCTGCCACAGCAGGACGTGGCCTGCCGGACAGACGTGGCTGGCGGCGGCGCCTGGCTCAGGGAGAGCAGAGCCCTCCTTCCCAACCTGCCGTGAAAGCGCCCACCGCTGGTGCTGGGGCCTTCCCCACTTGCACGCGGGCCTGGGAGCCTGAGCACACCGCGCCTGCAAACCTTCTCCATGAATCAAGAGAGACACCTGGTGGCTGTCATGAGCACTCCTGCCACCCGCTCAGCCCCGCCTTCTGGACACCTCGGCCCAGATCCCACCGCGCCCAGCATGCCCCACCCGGCCCTCCTCCTGGGGGCCAGCTGTCTCTGAGGGACTTTAGATCCTGCCATGCTTCTCAGCTCTGAAACCCAACCCATGTGGAGTCCAGGTGTCTTCGAGCGGAAATGATGGTCCCGCTCCAGAGGGAATGTTACTGGCAGAAAAGGGCAAATACATTTCCTACTAGTAGAATTTCCTCCATTGGGAACCCCTCAGAAGTCTTGCCCTGGGTCCAGGAGGCCCTGTACATCCCCTCTACCTCCCCGTTAAGGGGACCTGGAAGACCAAACACCCCCCACCAGAGCCTCCCCAGCTCCCATCCCCCAGAAATGCAGCTCCCACTCGTGGGAGGTCCGGATAAGGGAGGTACTTCATTCCTCATCTTTGACTGGACCAGAACCTTCTGGACTTTCTCTCAGCGTGGTCCAACACTGTGAATTAATTTTTTTTTTCAGTGAATGAGGACTTTTTTTTTTAATTTTATTTTTTATAAACATATATTTTTATCCCCAGGGGTACAGGTCTGTGAATCACCAGGTTTACACACTTCACAGCACTCACCATAGCACATACCCTCCCCAGTGTCCATAACCCCACCCCCCTCCTAACCCCCTCCCCCCATCAACCCTCAGTTTGTTTTGTGAGATTAAGAGTCACTTATGGTTTGTCTCCCTCCCAATCCCATCTTGTTTGAATGAGGACTTTTAATGCATGGTTGCAAATGGTGGGTTCTACAGAGGATGTATGGGTTTGTTTTGTTTTGTTTTGTTTTGTTTTGTTTTGTTTTGTTTTGTTTTAATTGTGGCAAAATACACAGAACACGAAATGTCCCACCTTGACCATTTTTTGGTCCATCTGCCTTGCCCATCCCCACCATCCATCTCCAGAACTTTCCCATCTGCCACCCGCAGACACTCCATCCCCATTAAAGAAGTGCTCCCCATCCCCTCCCCGGCTACTGACAACCCCCCACTCTTCAGTGAAACAGTGAATTAAACTGCATCTATTTTATGTTTGTTTTGCCCGCCCCCACAATGCGACGGGATTTGTCTGGTCCCTGCACACAGATGCATTCTGTTCCCAGCGCCGGGCCTTGCCGGACCCAGGAGGAGGATGGATCCACTAGAAGTTCCTTTGTTCCTGCGTTTCAGGAACATTCTTGGAGCCTCCTGCGTCCTCTGGTGTTTCTGGTGCTGGAGACACGTCTGGGGAGAGCACGCCTTGCCCCCTAGAAGCTGACCCTGCAGGCAGGGGGGAAAATGAGGAAAACGTTAACGAGACACAAGGCAAACCTTTACATACCTTTACGATTGTGAAGTTGCTCTCTGGCAGCGCTCAGGGAGCAAGGAGGGCAGGTGTATCTCGCCAGGGAAATCAAAGAGGCTTCCCGGAGGAAGTGTCAATGTCAACTGAGTCCTCCAGAGAGAGAAAGAGTGTCTGATGAAGGAGGGAGAACAGAAGAGTCAAAAGGTGTCAGCTTCTTCCTGCTGCTATAACAAGCATTCACCAGGGCAGTGGCTGGAAGTGACACAGACCTGTCCCTCTTCTGGTTCTGGAGGTCAGAGGTCCCCACATCGAGATGTCAGCAGGGCTGGCTCCATCTGGAGGCTCTAGAGGAGAACCCACTTCCTTGGCTTGGCCGGCTTCTAGAGGCCACCTCCGTTCCTTGGCCCGTGGCCCATTCTCCATCGGCAAAGCCAGTTCATTGTGGCCTCTCCCCCGCCTCCTTTCTCTCTCTCTTCCATCATCACATCTTTCACTCTGTCTCCAATAACCCTGCCTCCTTCCCTCCTTTATAAGGACCCTCGTGGCTACATGGAGCCCACCTGAATAATCCAAGACCTCATCTTACTGGAATGACCCACAAGGTCCCCTCCGCTGGACAGCTTCTAGGTCAGGACAAGGGCACCTAGACAGACCATGATTCTGTCTTCCACAGGGGAAGTTGGGCATCTCCTTTCTCAAGGGGGAAGGGGATATGTATGTCCCCCCAGGGAACATGATGGCCACCATAGGGCGGGACCCCTATTTGTTGCTGCCATTTATTAAGTGTATGATCTCAGCCTCTCTTTCTCATTTAATCCTCTTATGACCTCGTGAAGTGAGCAATGCTGTGGCCACCCCCCCACTTCCCAGGGGGATGCATGGGAGCCCGGCAGGGCACAGCAAGGATGCCCTTAGCACCCAGCCTGCCCCGTGGCAAGGCCGCAACAGAAGGTCATGGTGGTGGCCATACGGGCAGCCGTGCCGGTCCCCTGTTGTAGGGGCACCCCCCTCCTTCAATCCGTTAGCCCCCCACGCAGCAGTGGGATGCACCATGCCCACCCTGACCACTCACCTGCTTCCTCCCACCCCACAGCCCAGCCCACTCCTGAGCCTCCAGCCTCCAGCTCCCCAGCCAGTCCTCCCAGAGGGGCACCAGCTTCCACTGGGATGTATGGAAATGCAAGGAATTTCCAATTCTCATCCAGGACCTGCTAAGTCAGAAATGCTGGCCATGGTCCCCCCACTCCAGGTTCAAACAAGCTCTCCGGGTGATTCTGTTTCCTTTCAGGACCCTTCTTACCCTCCCGACCCAGAGCTCGGATGGGCACAGAGGTCTGTGCCAGGGACACCCTCACCACCGCACCCCACAGGGACTCTACGCAAGCCTCGTGGGGAGGCAGCGACGTCCCCCAGCTTCTCTCTAGCCTGGGAGCAGGAGGGAGACTTTGACCTAGTCCTCTCCCCATCACTGTGCATGTGTGCTCTGTACACGTGTGTGTGCATGTGTGCGTATGAACGTGGGTGTGCGTGCGTGCTTGCACACATGAGCACACGTCTCTCCACGCTCCCCACTTCTGAGCTCCAAACTCCTCTGGGGCCGGGACTGAGTCTTCACAAGTGGATTCGAGAAACAGAGAACAGATGCTAGTCAACCAGATGTTAAGCACAGGCCACTCCCCTGTGGGACTTCCTGAACCACGAATGTGGATTCCAAGCACGCTCTAGGAATGGAGACCGGGCACCGACCTTACTCACGACCGCGATGGCACCTTCCTCGGTGGCTTTGGAGGAGCCGGCACAGCTGATGGGCAAAGAGAAGGGCTCCATCTGTCCTCAAGGCTGGGATCACGGGGTCCCATCCCATGCAAGCGCCACAATCCTGTCTCTGCGTGAACCGCCCAAGAGAGCGAGCCTGGTTTCTTCTGTGGTTTTCCAGCTGTGCCCCATGCAGCCCTGAGAGTGCCCACGGAGGAGAGGGGGAGGCGAGGGCCACAGACAGGGTGAGCTCCAAGCCCCCAGCCACCCGGGCTTTGTTTCCTCCACAACATTTCTGTGTGTCCCAGAAGCTGTGTAAGAAAGAGAAGGAGCGCCCCATCGCAAAGGGGCAACAAAGGTGAAGCAGCGTCATTTGTTCCTGTGTTGGGAGCCTCGTTGGCTTCCCTGGACACACTCCGTGGGATACTGTACCCCCTGCACCCTTCCAGGACTTCTCAGACGACCTCAGCATCTTCCAGGCATTTCTGGCTACTCCGGTCCAGTCCCGTCACTCAGCGATGTTAACACTTACCTTTTCTTCTTCCCCAGACTTCCCTGGACATCAGGCTTCCTCCCACAGGTCTCAAAGTGGGGAGAGAGGGTGGTCTTCTGGGCCCTTCCAGGACCCTGGCCCCTCTGCTGTGTTTTGGGTGGGGAGGACAGACAGCATGAGCATGAAGGCAGAGGGGTTGCCTTGCTAACGAGCAGCCCACTGTCAGTGGGTCCCAATCGGGTCTGCACTCCGTTGGGCGTGGTGGTCCCTGCAAAGGCGATGCAGGTGTCAGTCACGATGAGCAATGACCTCGGCCACATCAGGCACCTCCCAGACCTCACCTGGCTGAGGCACACAACCCCCCCCGCACATCACAGGCTCATAGGTGTGGGCTGTTCTCCTCCCACTGTCTCAGTGTTGCTCCAGAAGGAAAGAGAGACCCAGCAGGCACACCGGCTGTGCACCACTTTGGCCCAGAAGGGACTAAGTCGTTTGGCCAGAGCTAGTCAATGGCCCCAGCAACACTTGAAGGGAATCCTAGCACCACTCACAGACTGTTGAGTGAGAACCAAGTGCATGTCCCCAGCGTGCAAACGTGGTGGAAACTATCTCCGGGCCTCCTCCATCCCAGGGGACCCACAGAGACAGGGACCACCAATGGGCTCTGCTGCCAGCCCCTTTCCGGGTGTGGTGGCCATTCATCTGATGGCCGTCCCATACCCAGGGTCCAACTGCTCCCCCACTTTCTCCCATGGAGTCACAGAATCCTTGGGGTCTCCTCCCAGAGCCACAGAGAACTGGGGGAGGGAGGTGTGTGTCCTACAGCTGCAGAATTCTCTAGACCAGAGACAGAACACAGTCTCCCAGCAAACCCACCAGCCTGCTGCAGGCCAGTCTGATGGCAGGGGCCGGAGGACATGAGCACATGAGCAGACCCACAGCTTAGCAAAGGCAGGAGCAGGGAGGGAGCCCCCCAGCCCACCACCACTCCCAACCCCCTCTGGTGATTTTTTTTCCTGCTCTCTAAACTTGCTCTGGAGATGGTGGGCAGGGCGGCAGGGGAAGGCCACAGGGAGACGCTGGAAAAAGCTCTTTACCTCAAATTGACTCCTTCCGCTTCACCATCAGGTGCCATAGACCCAAGGAGGGGTGGAAAGCAGAGACAACATACCTTGGAGATGGTGCAGGTTTGGTTCCAGACCACTGCAAGCAAAACAAACATTGCAATAAAACAGTTAAAATCAAATTAAAACAATTAAAAAATAAAAGAATTTTTAAAAAATGAATTTTTTCCTTTCCAGTGCCTAGAAAAGTTAGGCTCCACTCCGCTCCATGGCGTATGCCATATGCCTTCATTTTGCAAAATACCTTATCAGCAAAAACTGCTAACCATCCTCTGAGCTTTTAGGGAGTCCTAATCAACCGACCACGAAAAACACAATCGTGGGAAAAAAAGTCGAAATACCGCGAGCCTTGCCAAAATGTGACCCAGAGACAACAGAAGAGCGAATGCTGTTGGAAACACGGTGGAGGAAGACTTGCTCAACCAAGGGCTGCCCCACCCTGTCAGGCTGGAAAAAACACAGTATCTGCCAAAATTTGGTTTGTCTGGTTCCAAGAGGGCGTGGCGGGGGCCGGGAGGGGGGGCGCAGAACTGACAGTTCTCTGTGCAACGCGAGGTAGGCAATAGCTTCCTTCCCAAGTCAAAGCAATAGGAAAAATTCCCTGTTCCACCAAAGCCCTCCATAGGAGACGTCACCAGAATGACACGTTCTGCAGTTAGCGGTGATGGTGGCTCAACCTGGGGGTTCTGCGTTTTAAAGGGGCGCACCTGGTGTATGTGAATTCCATCTCAATGCTTTCAACGTGAACGGGGAAAGATGTCACCAGGAGAAAGGATGCTAAGGCTGAAAAGAGCTTAAACCCACCAGGCCGGCTGCTGTCTACACCCGGGCCCACGCGTGCTGTGGCGGCCGGGGCTCCCCGGGTTATTAATGGGGCACCACTGCCACCTAGTGCTCATAGGGGTGAACAGCAAGAAAATGAGAGTTGGAAGGCTGCAGAGGTGTTGTGGGGGGAGCCCAAGGCAGGAGAGGAGCTGGGACAGCCCCCATGCTCCTCCCGCCCCCGCAGAATGTTCTCACCTTCCCTCCTCCCGTAACAACACCCCAGCAGGGATCAGGCAGGTGCATAAATAAAACTTGGTGAGTACGATTCGAACCCAGTTCTTTGGGATTGTACTAACAAAGCAGGGGCAGCTCTAGGCCCAGAGAGCTCCTGGACCTGCTGTGAACCTCTGGACCCCTTACTGCTTCTAGAAGCTTCTATGGTTGTCTCAAGTGAAAATGAAGAGGGCGGACCCATCAGGAGTTGCCCACTTAGTGCCGACCTGGCCAGGCGGGCTCCCCCAGTGAGAGGGGCAGGCCAGGTGAGGCGCTGGCATCCTTCCCCATCTATGTACCGACAGACCAGCTCCAGCAGGATCCCTGGCCCAGGGGAGGCCAAAGCATCCGTTCATGAGGAGAGACAGACATTGAGACAACATGCGACATCCTTCAGGTTTTTCTTTGTCACTGGTGTCGTGTTTTTCAAAGTCTTTGACCAGAAGATCCATCCCTTATGACCTATCCCTGCCAGAAAGGCATAAACCTGCTTGGGAAAACATCAGACAAACCCAAACCTTGGGTCATTCTACACAACTACTGGCTTGCGCTTCTCAAAAATGAGATGAAAAAAAGAAGGAAAAAAAAGAGCAACTACTGGGAATTAAAGGCCAATAGGGACAGGACAACTAAGCTCCGCGCGTGGTCTTAGAGCAAATAGTAGATCAGGCGAAGGATGGAAAAAGGTTGCCAGAAAGGATAGTTTGGGAGAAAATTGCCAAAACTGAATTATGTCTGTTAATAAAGATTAGATAAGGGTATTGTATCACAGCTGAATGCACTTTGTTTTTTCATTTGTTTGTTTGTTTGTCTGTTTTAAAGATTTTATTTATTTTTTTGACAGAGAGAGACCACAAGTAGGCAGAGAGGCAGGCAGAGAGAGAGGGGGAAGCAGGCTCCCCGCTGCCCAGAGAGCCCGATGCGGGGCTCGATCCCAGGACCCTGAGATCATGACCTGAGCCGAAGGCAGAGGCTTAACCCACTGAGCCACCCAGGCGCCCCTGCACTTTGTTTTTTAAAAGATTTTATTTAGTTGGCAGAGAGAGACAGAACGAGAGAGGGAACACAAGCAGGGGGAGCGGGAGAGGGGGAAGCAGGCTTCCCACCGAGCAGGGAGCCTGATGCAGGGCTCGGTCCCAGGACCCCGGGATCATGACCTGAGCCGAAGGCAGACGCTTAACCCACTGAGCCACCCGGGTGCCCCAGTGGATGGCACTTTGATAGAGAACAGCTTTATTCTTATGATATATACTCTGACATACGTAGGGGCAAAGGGCATGATGTCCCCAACTAACCTTCAGCTGGTTAAGGAACAAAAAAATCTACCTACTGAAAGCCAAATGTGGCAAGATGTCCATAGTCCGTGTGCATTCCATTGTTGCAACTAATTGGTCTTTATACTGTTGTCCTGTACTGTGGTTACACTATTGTTTACGCTACTGTTGCAACAATAAATTGGACGTTTTTTTAATTTTTTTAAAGGCGTGTTTATTTGAGAGAGACAGAGAGGGCAAGAGAGAGAGCTTGAATGGGGGGGAGCAGCAGAGGGAGAGAATCCCGAGCAGATTCCCCACCAAGCATGGAGCCTCACAACCCTGAGATCATGACCTGAGCCAAAATCAAGAGTCAGATGCTCAACTGACTGAGCCACCCAGGCACCTCATTTTTTTTTTAAGATTTTATTTATTTATTTGGCAGAGAGACAGCAAGAGCAGGAACACAAGCAGGAGGAGTGGGAGAGGGAAAGCAGGTTTCCCCCCAAGTGGGGAGCCCGATGCGGGGCTCGATCCCAGGACCCTGGGATCATGACCTGAGCCGAAGGCAGATGCTTAACGACTGAGCGACCCAGGCACCCAAATTTTTTTTTTTTTTTAACGACAGGAAGATCCTGCCCACAGACCACCATTTTCCACCCTCAAGGTTAAGTGTCCTCCCAGGGGCTTGTGGGTCCGACACAGGGTGGAACAGGGCAGCCTGGCAAAGCCGGGGTGTAGGAGAAGCCCTAGAGGAGAAGCAGCGCTGCCTCACTACTGTCTCTTCCCCTTGGTGGGTGAGAAGATGACTTCCTCTTGTCCTTCCCTGACTCACAGGCAGGTCCGAGATGCTACGCTGCGCAGGTGACAGTCCCAGCCCATGACCAGGTATAGTCCCCGCAGTGCCTCCCAGTTCCCAGCCGACCTTGAGTGAGTCCCAGTTTCTCTACTTAAGAGGGGGCAGCCGCCAGAACAAGCTGTCATCCAGGGATGGGGGGCAAGGTCTGCACAGAGACGCCCTAGGAGGGTCCCATGACCCTCAGAGTCACCCGTGGGGGGCAGGAGTGTGGGCAGGAGGGGAGGAAGGAAGGCACACACCCCTGCCTCCATCACATCCAAGTCAGCCTTCCTGGTGCTTTGGCTGCTTTACATCCTTATAGGGTGGGAGGTGGGGTACAGGAGCGAATAAATCCTGACCGCAGGGTGGCAATGCCCAGGGGGCGGGGAGGACAGGTGCCTTGGCCACCCCCTCAGGGTGTACCAGCTCAGAAGGGAAAGCTGATTGAAGCATCCTCCTTACTCCCTCCCCGATCATCGCAAGATGGGCAGTCACCCCAGATCTCCTTGGCTTCCTAACAGACCTGCCAGCTCAACCCCACAGGCTTTCTTTGGTCACATTTGAGTTTCAAAGGCACCTGAACTTGACTGGGTCTTCGCACTCTGCGCCCAGCTGCTGTCTCACACTTCCCGGGGCTGCTGAGGTCCCTAGGGTTGGGGGTCCTTGCCCTTCAGGCTTTGGGACCCCGAGCTAGAAACCAGGTCAGTCCGAGAGCCCCATATCTGATCAGCCTCTCCCATGGCTCTCACAGCCCAGATCTCTGCACCCCTGCTGCGTGGTCCTCGGGCTTGTCTTTCAGAATAATGTCAGTATCTCCAGTCTACTCACTGGTCTTGGCCCCGAGCTGCCGTCCCACTGCAGACAGCACCATTTACTTGAGAGAGAGAGAGTGTGTGTGTGTGTGTGTGTGCAAGAGAAGGGGGAGCGGCAGAGGGAGAGGGAGAAGCAGACTCCCCGCTGAGCAGGGAGCCCGGGGCAGGGCTGGATCCCAGGCCCTGAGCTAAAGGCAGACGCTTAACCGCCTGAGCCACCCAGGCGTCCCTAAACCATAAGAGATGCTTAAGGACAGAGAGCAAACTGAGGTGGGTGGGGGATGGGCTGGATGGGTGCTGGGCGTTCAGGAGGGCACTTGTGATGGGCCCTGGGTGTTGTCGGTAATGAGGAGTCACTGAGTTCACCTCCTGAAACCAATACCGCCCCGCATGTTAACGAAATTTTTTTTTTTGAAATTTTGGAAGAAAAACAAAGAGACATGTCCAACAGTGCCCTAACGCACAGGGTCCACCCCACCCTGGGGCACTTCATACAAGGAGAGAACATACCAGGAACTCAACTGATACATATTTCATGTCTCACGCCTTCTTCACTGCTTTTGGGGGTGTTTTCAGTTGAGGACCGGCGCGTGTCACTTACAGATCCAAACGTACGTGTCTCAAGGGAGCCTGGTTGAGTCTTTGACCCACAAGGTTGCACAGTCCGAAAAGTCGGCTGAAGGCAGAGACTCTGCTCTGTCCGAAGTCACCCAGTCACGGAGCCAAGGGTCAAGATCCAGACTGTCCAGCCCCAAAATCAGCACACCCTCCCCGCTGACAGGCTGCCCGGGAAAAGGTGGAAATGTCAGGAACAGAGTGAACGGTTAATGGATTCAGATCAGACCCTTTGTGAAGGGAGACACCCCCGCTGCTAGGAGGGCATCTCGTGTCACTGGGGGCTCCATGCATGCCCCTGAGCCCCTCGTGCCTAAAATTCACCCCTGCCCTCGGGGCACCCATGGCCACAGCCCTGTAACACTGCTGGAGGCTGAGGGGGGTGAAGAGGGGTGGAGGGGACACCGGCCAGAAGTCAGGAAGCTGGGTTGGAGCCTGGCAGACTCACCCATGTTCCCTCTAGGGATTCCTGGTCTCCCTCTCCTGGTCTACACTGGAGATCGGGCTCAGCAGTGCTGGGTTCCATTTCCTGTTCTCGAGTGCTAACTCTCCCGGTGGGTGACCTGCCTCACCCCTGCTGACCGGCCCTGACACACCTCCCTGTGCGACAGCAAGATGTGGCCGGACGCCCCCTTCACGCAGGCCATCTCACCCCCTGTTCCAGCCGCCAGGGTTTTCTCAAATCAACACAGTTTTATTTTCAAAGAAGCCCATCTAATTCTCCTGGGGAAAGAAATCTTAAAAAGTCATAATAATAAAGCCCACAGAGATGCATATTACCAGTTAGTATTGTTTGCTGAGAGAATGAAGTTATATAAAATGCGGGTAGTCTAGAAAATTCTAGATTTGCCCAGAAGCTTCTTACAACTGTCCGAGAACGTAAATCCCATGGACCCCCCTTGGCTCCATCCACCGCCCCCCAAAATACCAGAAACTGAAAACCACCAGTGAGGACGCTGGCCTGGGTAGGCACCATTGTGAATACACTTGGTGGGGGAGGGGATGCTGCTTCAAGTGGCTTGGAACCTACTGTGGAAAGTAGTTCACGGTGTAGACACTGTCCCCAACGCCCATTCACATACGCTGAGGCTTACGGGCCAACCCGTCAGTTCTGCCCTTGAATTCGTGGGCCACATGGAAGACAGACAGGAAAAAGTGATTTAAATTTTTCATTTAAAATGACTTCATCATTGGTTTTCCCAGAGGCAACAGGCAGATATAACCCGGTTCAGAAGCCCAGCTCGGCGGGTCACCCCCGTGCCACCTGAAGGGGAGCGGGGTGGGCCGTCATTAGGGGCTCTCGCCCAGCCTTGGCTGGGCTTCCTTAGCTCGGAGCCCCAGCCTGGGGGCTCCTGTGCTCTGTTCTGACGAGTGGGCGTGCTACCGGACGGAGGCTGGGGGCCTGGAACAGCACAAAAGCCTCTGTCGAATTTTCTTTTTCCTCTGTGTAAAGGAGAATAACGGTCTCTGACCGTTAGTGATGCCCGTGGGTTGGGACGTTGGGGACAAGACACCCGTGACTCTGGGTGGGGCTCTCTGGACAAGGACAGGGTCTCTGTCTGCCCTTTCTTGGTCCCATCAGCTCTGTGGCCAACCCAGCAAGAACTTCAGGAGCAAGAAGTTTCCCTCCACCACCCACCCCCTGCCACAGACCTGGATCCCAGCATCTAGTGTCCTGAGACGGATGGACAGACAGATGCATGACACACACAGGCAATGCCCCCCAGCGAAAGTCCGTTGTAAGGGGGAGGTAGTATTTATTCCCATCTTCCAGAAGAGGGAATGGGGGACAGAGAGGTTGAGTAACAGCCTCAAGCTCACACAGGCAGGAGGAGAAGGACCATCTCAACAAGCCCCTTATCAACTCCCAGTGGACGCCCCCAGGCAGGCAATGTTCCCCTGACCCCTGCCATCCCCTCCCTCACCTGGTCAAGGATCTGGGCAGCCCCTTCCTGGGGTGGGATGGTCCCCCAAAGATTTCACAAGGTATTTTGTGACCCCAATGAGAAAGTTCCCACCCCACCTGGGACACAGTGTTTGTGCCTAAAACCTGATTCCTAGAGCCGAGTGGAAAAATACCTCCCAGTCCAGCCTAGAAGTCATCCCTGCCCAGAAAAGAGACCAAGACAGGACAGCCCAGCACCTGCCAAGTCCCACCCCCTGCCCAATCCAGCGAGAGACCAGAGGAGGAGGCCGGCTCACCCGGAGACATACAGGACCTGTCCACCTGGTCCTGCCAGGCCAGAGACACCTAAGGTGGCCCCCAAGAAACCCAGAGCTCAGCCTGGCTCTATCCAGCAGCCCAGCCCAGCTGCTGAAGAAGTCTGGTTGTGGAGCCCCCCAGAGCCCAGCCCCATGCTAGGCACAGCCCAAGAAATATTCATCCAAGAGTCAGAGCCAAGCCCAGCCCAGCCCACCATAAAACCAGGCTGCTTAGCAGCATCTCAGCTACTGCCCAGGTTGGGGCCACCACCTCCTCCCAGGAGCCAAAGCAGCTCAAAGTCTCACCAGCAGCCCCCCACCGCTCCCACCCTGCAGCCCACCCCAGAGGGCCCCACCTAAAGAGTCTAACAAAACAGCCCAGCCCCAGCCAACTCCCCTCTGCACAGCCCAGCCTGGCTGCCTAGTAGCAAGGGGGCCTTCCTTGGGGGACAAAAAAGAGGTCTGGGCCTTGGTAGGCAGAGCCGGCTGAGCAGACCGTCCTCAAGCTTCCAGCGGCAGCCCCCAGTGGGCTGAGCTGCCTGGAAGCAGAGAGGCCGGTGTTCCTTCCTCCCCAGGTCGGAACAGGTTCCCGGGGAAGGAGCTAAGAATGTCAAGAAAGCGTACCCTGGACTTCAAGTTTTTCTGAGCGAGAAGTAGACATCCAGCGACTTCTCTGGGTGGGGAGGAGAGGAGGGTCAGATGGGGAAGAGGGGGTCCTGCCCCTCAGAAACAGGGCAAGGATCTTGCTGCGGGATCCCTGCTCTAACCAGGGCTGTGAGCCCCCAAAGTCCAGCACCACCCAAGGTGGTTGAAAGCCCCACCTCTAGAAACATCACAGGTGACTCCAACTTGCCTTCCTCCTTCTGCATCTGGGGAGTGGACGGTCAGCAGGACCGCCTCTGGGATCACATTATCTGAATTTGGGTCCTGACCCATCTACCTCCACCTGTATGACCTTGGGCCACTGTCCCCACCTCTCTGTGCCCCCACTCCCCTCCGCTATAAAATGGGAATAGACACGATGCAGTTCAAGGTATTTATTTATCTGCTAGCATCACCCGGCCACCAACCACACAAGACACACCCGTGCTGGGGCGAGGTCCCCAGAAAGGCCCTGGAGGTCCTGGAGCTGACCATTCTGAGGTGGACCTCAGAAAAACCCAGTGACTAAGATAACTGGGGCCAGAGAACCCCAGTGCGAACGGAACCTTTGATAAAGCAACCATAGTTAGCTGTTACTACTCCATGCCAAGCTGTGTAGAGGACGACCATGAGACCCCACGGCCTGAATGAAATTCTTGGGGATGATGTTCAGATTAGAAGTAAATGTGCCTTTGGACTTGAGGCCATTTTTGGAACAAATGGAGACCTCCAGAGCTCCTTGAAAGATACCAGGCAAGGAAAGGAAGTGCCTGGAAAATCCTTTTTTCCACTTTTGTTGGGATCTGACAGCCCTGTGTGCATGTAAGGTGCACAGAATCATGGCTTGACTTACGGATGAGAAAGGATGGCCACAAGAAGACTAGTTAGTGTCCACCATGTCATATCGATTAAAAATATTTGGTGGGGGGGCACCTGGGTGGCTCAGTGGGTTAAGCCTCTGCCTTCAGCTCAGGTCATGATCCTAGGGTGCTGGGATCGAGCCCCACATCGGACGTCCTGCTCAGGGGGAGCCTGCTTCTCCCTCTCCCTCTGCTTGTGCTCTCTCTCTCTCACTCTCTCTGTCAAATAAATAAATAAAATCTTTCCAAATAAATAAATAAATAAATGGCTCCAAATTGAGTTTGTCTGTTGGGTCTAATAATCCAATAGCCCCTTCCAATGCCCCTCCTTTCTTAAAATGTTATTTTACAGGCTAGCCCCTCTTTCGCTAGATGGTGCCTCCTTTGCAAGCAGAGCCCCCTGTCTCGGTGACTCACAACGGCAAAGGTCAGCTGTGGCAGCTACCGTGGCACTGCTCTCTGAGTCTTCTCGGCCCAAGGCCCAGACGGAGACAGCCGTCCCCATGAAGAACATCCTTGCTGTGCTCACAGCAGCGGGAAAAGAGCAAGAGGGCCGTTAGGAAGTCACAGTGCCCCATAAGGCATTTCCCCAGTTGTGGTGCACGGGCCGTCTGCACACATGCCAGTGGTCAAAGAAAGTCGTGTGACCAGGCCCAGTGTCGATGGACATGGGATGCATCTTCCTCCCACAAGAAGGCCAGCTCTCGTATGGTAATGGACAGGATGGGTGATTCCCTTACAAAAAAGGGAGAATGAGTTGCTGGGAATGGAGACATCATTTCGCCATGTTCCTCCAGGTGACTCTCTGAATCTCCTTTGGACAAAAATACACTGAAAATGCCTTTGAGGCTTTCCACGTACACGCTACTCAATATATACACTAACCTGGAAATACTACGCCTCTTACAGTCCTGGACCTCCCAGCCAGAAGCATGCATGACAAACAGGGTGTCATAATATCATAAATATCCCGCCTCCCTCACAGTCCGTGTGTGTGTGTGTGTGTGTGTGTGTGTGTGTGTGTGTGTGTGTTTGCGTCCACCTTAAAGACAAACGTGGTTCCCATTTGGATGGAAGAGTAAGTACAAAGATATTGTATCATAGAACTAAGTATCAAGTAATTATCACTTCTCTGATGACATGACTCCTTTCCGAGCTGGGGACAGAGAGAAGAGATCAGAAATGGGAAAGACCGTCGGCTAAAAAACACAGGAAAGATCTGAAAGGAGTACAATTAGGAAACGGGAACTACTGGAGTGTGTCGTCGCTGCGGGGATTACCAACAAAGTGTTGATTTCGAAGTCTTAGAAGAAGCTAAGATGTGCCTGGTGTGGGGACCCTGACACCCATCCTGGGACAAGCAGGTTCCTCCAAAAGGGAAAATCCGTTCACACAAAAGGGAATGCCAATTTTTAAAGGGTTCCACCTCGTGACGACCCAAGAAATGCAAATGAAAACCTCAGTGAAGAATCACGAATATGGGGTAAATGAGCTCAGAACTCTTTGCTTTGTAATATCTGGTGCCAGCGAGGTCGTGGCGAGATGGGAATCTGGCGAACGTCGCTGGAACGGCATCCGATGAGAAGAGCTCGACACAGCCCCTTCGAAGAACAGTTGCTCGGACCCTTTGACCCGACGATCCCACGTCTGGGAATCTGCCCTGATGATCTTATTCAAAAGAAGATAAAAAGCCATTTTAAATATGTGCTACAGTTTTGCTTGTAAAACCTGAAAAAAGAAATACAGTCTTGGGGACAGAGGGAAGGGTCTGGTTTCCCATCCCGGCTGTACGTCCTCCTTCGTCCCTGGATGTCTCACTGTCCTCTCCCAGCCTCCACTCCTCTGCTGTCCTTTGTGATAAACCTCCCAGGTGGCGGGAAGGACTGAGTGACATATTAGACACAGCTGTTTTATAACCGAACATAAAGGGTATTTTTGTTGTCCGTTCATCAGAGCGAAGACTCGGGGAGAGCCCGTGCGAGCAGCAATAGGAAAATGTTAAGTAAGTTTATGATGTCTCCACCCAGCCCAGGAGAAGCACGCAGCCATCCAGACTGCACGTACGGAGATGATGGAACGATCTGGAAGAACACACCTGATGTGGGTCAAGCAGGAAACAATAGGATGTTACAACAATGTGAAAACTGTGCACATGGGGCGCCTGGGTGGCTCAGTGGGTTAAAGCCTCTGCCTTTGGCTCAGGTCATGATCTCAGGGTCCTGGGATCGAGCCCCGCATTGGGCTCTCTGCTCAGCGGGGAGCCTGCTTCTCTCTCTGACTCTGTCCCCTTCTCAGTCTCTCATTCTCTCTCTAATATAAATAAATAGAAATTTAGAAAGAAGGAAGGAAGGAAGGAAAAGACAAGACAACTATTCACGTGAGTGAGAACAGGGAAGAAATCGGGAAGGGGGCTAGGAAGTGAGAAGTGATTGCGTTCAAGTGACTGGTTGCAGGCAGTTTTCCTTCTTTTTCTCTTCATCTCATTATTGCCAGGATCGGTTTGTGCCGTAAATAAAAGTAGGGGTTGGGGGAGAATGGCTATGAATGTATGAAAAGCCTCCTCCCATCTTCTGAGAGAACCACGTGCTTCGTGACCTCTTCTGTGGATGGGATGGAC
The DNA here is from genome assembly GCF_902655055.1 of Lutra lutra. Lineage (NCBI taxonomy): Eukaryota > Metazoa > Chordata > Mammalia > Carnivora > Mustelidae > Lutra > Lutra lutra. The sequence continues at coordinate 29,702,455 of NC_062295.1, forward strand.
TGTGGAAACTTCCCCCAGCGATCCCACACTCCGTCCCCAGGTGAACCCTTACTGGATCCTCGTGTATCCCGTTTCATTGGATCTGAAAACTTTTACTGAGCAACTACTTTGTACCAATTATGGCAACTAAAAAAGAAAGGGGATAACTGAGCGCGTGCCTTGGTGGGGGCCAAATCCTGGTCCTCAGAAGCAGAGAAGATCCATAGGGTAAAGGTGTCAGAGCCCAGGACGGGGCTTGGCACATAGTAGGAGCTCAATAAATACACGTAGCATTGAACTGAACTGAACTGTATTGAATGGGGGAAGCTTCTTTCCAATGAACCTCTTCTACTCCAGCCCAGAATCGAGGAAGAGTGCCGGCCCTCCTGGGGAACCCCATGCCTGACCCCCAGTCACGCCCTCCACCACGGCCTCGCCCAAACCTCAGGTGCTAGGCAGTGTGCTAGAAAGAGGCCCTGCGTGCGCCTTAAAGACCTCCAGGTCTTTGGTCCTTGATAGATGAAAACCCCAGACCTGGGGAACACCGACAGAGAACACTTCCCGATCTGAACAGTCATTCGTAAAACACACGCACACAAAGAAACAAGAAACAATCACACCGCGGTTTAGATTTAATGACCCACTTTTATTGAAAAGAACAAAACTACCAGGGAAGAAGATAAAATTCCGGGAGAAAACGGCACGTGTGTCTGCCTTGTCCCCTTTGTCACTCACTCTCTGCGGGAGCTGGAGATGCGTCGTTCCCTCCCTCTCGTCTGAAGGGCCCGCCGCGACCGGTGACTGCTTATTCCTGTTAACGGTTTCCAGGGCGCTTCGGAAAGCCACGGAACAGTCCACGTGGCCAAACACAGGACATCTCGCAGCCTCTGTGGCGAAGCCATCTCCCGACCACACTGTAAGGGCATGCTGGCCTGGGGATGGTCACCTGTCTTTAAAAAACAGAATTCCTCTCAGGCAAGCTAGGTTTGCAGTACGTTCTTCTCTCTCTGACCTTGTTATTCGCTTTTATGCTAAAATAACATTTTATGATTAAGGAATTCCAAACAGGAGCGTCTGGGTGGCTCAGTCAGTTAAGCGTCTGCCTTCGGCTCAGGTCATGATCCCGGGGTCCTGGAATCGAGCCCCGCTTCGAGCTCCCTGCTCAGCGATGAGTCTGTTTCTCCCTCTGTTCCTCTGATCCAGGAGAGGCTACCCCCGTGTAATGCAAAGCAAATAGCGTCCCCTGGAGTTGTGACATGGGGAAGTTCATGAGAGGATGGAGATGATCGGATTTAACGTTTGGTCTAATCACCTCCGCCTGACAAACAGCGGAAGCCGATGCTGTCAGGGGAGACCAAGAATGGGACTCTTGTCCCCCTACCCCCTCATCCCCCACTGCCATCTCAGGCAAGTTGCTACCCCCTCACCCGACAATCCCTTCCAGCCCTGACAGTCGTTTTGAGATCCTGGTGGTCGTTTTGAGAGCATGTGCTGCTAACACTATCCACCCCTGTCTCGGGGAAGATCCCATTGTGAGCGCGTATGGAGAGACATGTTGGTTTCTTGTGGGAGGTGATAATTTATGGGGAAATCAGAGACCCCTGGGGATGCAGAGACCCCTGGATGCCTCATTTTTCCCATTTCCTCTGGACTTATCTGCCCTGGGGACAACAGAATAAAACGGGGAAGCCTTAGTTTTCAATCCCCACTTAAAGTCAGCATTAGGGTTAGGGTCAATGTTAGGGTCTGCCTTAGGGTTATGTTCAGGCTCGTCTTTTCCTCGACCGATCTATCTCCCCCACCAGCTTCGAGTATCATCCCGTTCTCTCCTCGGTCTTCAAACACTGGTGTTCCAGAGCCTCTTTCCCCCCTCGTCACTCCTTCAAGATCCTAGCCTGCATGACACGATGGGGAAATCCACTACCCTTCACGTTACTTCCCCTCCTTCCAACTTCCAGCAAACCGTCCCAGCATTCTGACCTTGTTCCTCAGATTTCTTTATTTACAATTAAACACAAGGATCTTGAGTTGACTGTCCAGCCATTTCTGACAAACGCACACTCCTGGTAACCGGGAACATTGCATCCCTGGAGAAAGTTGACCTGTGTGTGTTTACCCCAGGATCAACCGTTGATCCGGTTCCTGTCACTATCAGTTGGTTTTTCCTGTCGTAGAACTTAATTTAAATGAAATCGCTGGCACCTGGGTAGCTCGGTCCTTAAGCGTCTGCCTTCGGCTCAGGTCGTGATCCCAGGGTCCGGGATCGGGCTCTCTGCTCAACAGGGAGCCTGCTTCTCCCTCTCCCTCCGCCTCTCCCCCAGTTTGTGCTCTCTCACTCTATCTCAAATAAATAAAATCTTTAAAAAAAAATGTGTCTTATCACCTTCCACATGTGGGCTGACCTCTGGAGGCCAGACGGTGGACACGACCCCTCCCCACGGCAAGGTTCAGGTGAAGGAGGTGCCCATTCTGACCACAAGCAGAACTGCTGGGACAGAGAAGTCAGTGCTCGCCAAGTGTGCCACCTGTGTCCCCGTGTTTCCCAGCCTCGCTTACAAATAGGCTGGAACTGTGTAAAGGGTTTTGGCCAATGGATTGTGAGCAAAAGTGACACGTATCTCTTCCAGGCCAGAGCAGCTAAAGCCAGCAAGCCTCGTGCATCCCTCCCTTCTCCGTGACGCCTCCCTCCGCCTGCCCTCGCCTCCCCCCGAGTGAAGGCAGGAGCAGTGGCACCTGTCGCTCTCACTGGAAATGCAAAGGGAGCTAGAAGGAAGCGTTTGTGGCCAAGGCTCTTCTGTAGTGGCAACCAGCAACAGATACCCTGACCCACCCAACTAACTACGTATCAAATATCTTCCAAACATCTCCCAGCAGCCTGCACCAGCCCCAGCAGGAACACTCATCAAGGACCAGTGTGTCCTACAAGCTTTGAACAGCCGCAAAGAATTCCCTCTGGAAGCACAACATCAGCAATTTCTGAAACATCTCCCTGCCTAGGGACACCCCCACACCCCTGCCCAGATGTCAGCTGTCGCCCGAAGTCAGGCGGCTGGCCACCGGTTCCATCGCTGAGACTGCACCTAATAAACATTTTATGGACCTGTTCAACTGCAAAGCGATCCATGCAATTAACTCCCATCATGGTTTTATTGTGGAAAGATGTTGCAAGCTCCACCGTGAGAGCAGGACCATGCGTCAGTTCGGGAAACGCGGCCGCCAGCACCCAGTGGGGTCCTGAGCAGAGCAGGTGGAGAGCTCAGATCGGCTGCTCGAGGCTAATGGGGCTGCTGCCGATCTTGCCCAGGGTTCAGCTGGACCTGAGCCCAATGCTTCATCCTCCCTGCAAAGGTCCTGGAAAATGCTGGACTGGAACCAGCCCCCCTCCCGTCTCCCGTGTAGCATGAGGTGATGCTGAATTCACCCCCGGGGGGATGCATGGGTCATAAAAAATCTGGGATGTTCAGCCTTGCTGGCCGAATCCTGTGCCCATGACAGACCCACTTCCTAGACCTCTGTGCAATTCCACATCAGACATCTGTGGGGTAGCGTCCATTAATGAATGACAGAAAGAAAGAGAGAGAGAGAAACGGGATTCGGACCACTGAGAGGCGGAAGGGAGGAGGAGGGAGGGCAGGCCGGCGGGTACCCCCTCCCCAGTCCAAAGCAATCGACATGAGCAGTGTTTCCCCAGCAACAATCTCTGATTGGTCACCAGCTGATTTGAGTCCTGACTGGTGTGTCCTCAGTCCCCCCGCCAGACAGAAACATGTAGAAGAAGCTCGGAGACCCCGCTCGGGACGACCCCCCCACACTCCAAGGCTGGCACGGACCTTGAAAAGCTCTAAGCATTGAATGTGGTGATACCCCGACCTCTCCCCAGCCCATCTCTGTACAGGTCACAGCAAAATGGTATTTCTCCGAATGACACTCAGTTTTATTAACGCTCGAATTCTAAGGGTCTCTTTCTTGATCGGATTGCAGAATTCGGGATGAGCTTCTCAGAAGGGAGCTCTTTTCCGGCACTGTGTGTGTGTGTGTGTGCTTTTGTGTGAGTGCAGAAAAGTGTGACTATGTGGGCAGGAGATAGCGTGTGTCTAAGTGTGCCCCCCCAGACTTTCTCCCTCTGCAGAGGGCCCCCAGACGGGCTCTGCCTGCTCGGGGAAACCATTTGGTTTGGGGAGGTGGCCAGAGAGTCAGGAGGACCTACAGAGCAGAAGCATGCCTGGCAGAGGGGGTGGAGGGGTGGGGGCTGAGGCAGGATGCCGACGGGGGCTGGACGGGAGGAGGGAGGTCCTGAGGTCTGTCCAGCGAGGGTGAGTCCCTGGACGCCCACCCTCCACATCAGGTAAGTGGGAGAGGAGGCATTCAAACTGAGCCTGCCTCACCATGAAGACGGTTTTGGTTTTGCTAGGCACCCTCCAGGGGCTAAGAAACCCGGTCTCCATAGCGGCAGGACGGAGCAGAGGCTGGGGACAAGGAAGTCGTGCCGGCAAGCAGTGAGGAAGCAGGGAAGCAGGAAAGCTCATGAGAAAGGTCCTTCGGGGTCTGGCCAAGGAGCATCTTGGACCAAGGCATGCCGGGAGTCAAGCCGGAGACCCCTGTCTCTGGGAAGGAGGAGGGGGCAACTGGACCACCATCTCTTTCCTTTTTTAAGATTTTATTTATTTATTTGATGAGAGAGAAACAGCAAGAGAGGGAACACAAGCAGGGGGAGTGGGAGAGGGGGAAGCAGTCTCCCCGCTGAGCAGGGAGCCCGACGCAGGGCTCGATCCCAGGACCCCGGGACCATGACCGGAGCTGAAAGCAGAGGCTTAACCCACTGAGCCACCCAGGCGCCCCAGGACCACCATCTCTTGTTGGAAACACTCCAAGTTCCAGCAAAACAGATACTCCTCTCCCTCCCCGTGTGTCAGCGGCACACAGCCCAGCCCCTCCCCGTCTTGCGTCTGACCATCTGCAGGGTGACAACGATGTTCCATGCGTCCTCACGACGGAGACCCCTAGCCATAAAGTAACGTATTTCTGAAAGTCGGCGAAGTCCTTGGAGCCTCTCGGGTGCTCTGAAGATACAGATCTTTGAATGGCCGGGCCGGCCGCCGCAGCGCTCATTCCTCCTTGGAGAAAGCGGCATCCTCCTCCCCCACCCCACAGGCTGGTGTTAAACTGGCTGCGGTGGATGGTCCCTTCTGCACCTCAGCCCCAGCACACGTGGCCGCCTCGGTCAGTCTGCAGGCGTCCTGCCTAATCACCGCTCGTGCCAACATGGGGCACTGACCTCCTGCCCTTTGCATGTGTTCCATTTCCCAGGCCTGGGGATTCAGATCCTTCTCTCCCTCCAGAAAGGTCTGAAGACCCAGATCCACCCTGACCACCTCTGCCCCACGGAGGGAGGGACCATCGTTCTCTGCTTTTCTGTCCCGCAGAACAGCATTCACTCAGGCGTGCTGCAGGGGGGACAATCCGTCCGCCAGCGACACGCCACCTCTTGAGAGCGGAGAAGGATCTCGTTGGGAGGACCAGCGAAGGAAGGACCCTGTGCTATCCCCGCCAGAGGCCGGCCTCACGGCGTGGCTTCACCTGGGGTGGGAAGCCGCCGGTGCGTCTGACCCGATCACCATCAAATGAGGGTGAGGTGAGCTCACACGTCAGAGGTTTCCGGAGCAGAGCCGTGCGGGAGAAGAGCGTCAGTTATCTGGATTTTCCCATTAACCACCCGCCCTGCTCCTGGGTGCCGCTTGCCCAGATAGAAAACAAAAGCATTGGGCTAAATCATGGGTTCTCAGTGGTCACTGGTCCGGGCTTTGAGAACCACTGGCCTAAGTCCCCTCTGGGTGCCCTTCCATGAGGGACCACCCAGCCCTCTCCTGGCCCCACTTCCCAAACACGGGGGAAATGGGTTGTGATGAAGATGGTTTAGACCAGCACCCGGGGGCTAGGAGGACTTCCCGTCGCTGGGCCTCCCTGGTGCTCCCCGCCAGGCAGCTGTGTGCAGCAACGCCATTTCCTAGCTCTGTGCCATGGCCAAGTTCCTGATCTTTGTAAATGTCTGTTTCCTGCTCTATGATATGGCGCTCAACGGAGGACAAAAGGCACTAAACAGGGAAAGCCCTTAGTTCCTGGTACTTGCCACATTCTCCTAAGTGTTAGCAATTTGGGACAGGTGACCTGTCATTAACCCGCACCCCGGGGAGGCCAGCCAGAAGAGAGTGTCCCCACCTTCCCTGCCTGTTAAGGAGGGCAGCCTTCACTGGGGCAGTGAGGGTCAAAATGGGGTGCGTGAACCCTGGTACCCACAGAATAAAGAAGGCACCTCTTCCCAGATCCTCCTCAGTGGTAAGCCATTTCAAAGTGCTTCTCAAATTTTAATGTGTGGGGACAGCTGGTAGACCAAGAGGAGAGGCTACAGGAGCTCTCCCAGGAGACAATTCGTCCCAGGGGAGAAGAAGCCAGCTTGACCCAGGTGCTAGACCTACTGTATTTTTTATTAGGGTGAGGCGCCTGGTTCTGCATTTCTCATAAGCCCTCAGCTATGCCAAGGGTCCCAAGCTACAGGCCATACTTTCAGTATGGAGCTTAAATAAAATTAAATAAAGATTTGTTTATTTATTTGAGAGAGAGAGCGCATGGCAGAGGGAGAGGGAGAGCAAGAATCTCACGCAGGCTGCACCCACGCCCAGCGCGGAGCCCAATACGGGGCCTGATCCCATGACCCTGAGATCATGACCCGAGCAGAAAGCAAGAGCTGGACGCTTAACTGACGACACCACCCAGGCAGCCTGATAAATAAATCTTAAAAGAAGAAAGAAGGAGGAGGAAGAAAAGGAGGAGGAAAAAAGGAGAAGGAATATGGGACGCCTGGGTGGCTCAGTGGGTTAAGCCGCTGCCTTCATCTCAGGTCATGATCTCAGGGTCCTGGGATCGAGCCCCACATCGGGCTCCCTGTTCAGTAGAGAGTCTGCTTCTCCCTCTCCCTTTGCTACTTCCTCTGCTCATGCACTCTCTCTAGCTCTCACTCTCTCAAATAAAATCTAAAAAAAAAAAAAAAAAGGCACTCACCATCGTGAGGGCTACATTACCATCAATGTGACCACCACCTGCGAGAGAACCCATGTCAGAAGCCTTCTATGGGGCTTGGGGTTCATGGCAGCTAGCCAAAGTGGTTCACTCTGCATCCTCTGTACACCCCACCTTGTTCCTTGGCTCACCTCCCTTGGCTCCCCATCCTGGGCTCCCTCTCCCCCATAGGGTCAGCTCCCCCAGGGACCTCCCCAGACCACCCAACCCCCTCTGATCTTCCCAGGCTTGTCTTCCCATCCCTACCGCCTTGAAGGGGATGGCCACGTGGGTCACCCACCCAGACGGCTGCCATGCTGCGCCAAGCCTGGTGTTGCCACTGAGAAAGCTGAGCAGGGGCAGATTTGGGTCCTGCCCCTGTGGACTCTGCCCCTGTGGACCCCAAAGCCTGACAGGAGGGCCACAGAGGAATGAACAACCATAGTGTAGTCAGGAAACTGAGAGCAGGAAAATACATGCACAGCGCAGAACCAGTTAGTGGCTCAGGATGGGCTTCAGAGAAGAAGGTTTTGAAGCGTTTATAGGAGTTCGCCGCAGGGCATCCTGGCTGGCCAGAAACTCCCATTTCATCATTCAGCAGCCAGTGGTTCCCAGAGTTCCTACGCTTGTACCTGCACCTCTCCCATCTCTGTGTCCGTCTTCACAGGGCCTCCTGTTCTCCCCGTGACTGTCCCCTCTGGGTGTCCCTCTGTGCGTGTCTAGGGACACTTGCCCTTGAATTTAAGACCTGCCCAGATCATCCAGGATGACCTCATCTCAAGATGCCTAACTTAATTACGTCTGAAGAGACCCTGTCTCCAAATAAATACCCATTCACAGGTTTTGGGGATTAGGATGTGGACATGCATTTTGGGGGACCACCAGGAAACCCACGACAGTGTCATCAGGGAAAAATAAAATGTGATAAAGGGGGGGTCAAGGATTTGAGGGAGGGACTGGGATTTTAAATGAAGGGTCAAGGTGGACTTCACTGATAAAAGTGACAGGTGAATGCAGAGTTGGTGACAGAAGAGAGTAAACCATGCCAGTATCGGGGGAGGGGTGTAGGGAAACATTCAGAGAGACAGGCCAGTGCAAAGGCCCTGAGGCAGAGAATGGGGAGAAGGTCCATAAGACAGGAGTGAAGTGAACACAGGGAAGAGAAGTAAAGTCAAAGAATGGTGGCAGATCGGGGAGGGCTTTGCTTTTACTCTGAGAGAAATGGGGAGCCACCAGAGGACTCAGACCCGACTTCTTCTGCCTCAGCCCTCCATGGGTCATGTCCTCACCCAGGCGGGTGACAGACAACCGGCCTTCCCCAAATAAGTGACTCAGGTGCCTGTCACAGGATGTCACTGCTTGGAATTCTTAGTAGGACATTCTCTAGGGAGATTCTCCCAGTGGCGTCCAGGGAAGCACAATCTTTTAACCTGATGCATGAACACCTGCCTCACATTTTGGGTCAGGAAGAGTCCGTCAGAGCCCTGGAGGCAGCTGGCAAACCTCCCACCCGGCACTCAGAGCCTAGTGTGCGGCTGAACGCCTGCCGGATCCTGGGCTTTTCCTGTGCGCTGTTTCATTCAACCCTGACGACAACTCTCTGGTGAGGTATGGTTAGCCCCATTTCATGGACGTGGAAACTGAGGCCCGGAGACAGGAAACGACCTTCTTGCCATGGCTTTAAAATCGGGCTGCAAATCCCCTTGATTCTGGGGCGACCTTAGTCATAAGACTGGCCCATGAGTAGGGTGATAGAGACGCTAATTCTCTAGAATGTCTTCATTGCAGCCCCCTGTGAGCAATCTGGATGCCCGAGCCCACCCTACTTTGAGGACGTCCAAGCTAATCCAGCAGGAGCGCCTACAGGGAGAGACACCCCCAGCCATCCCCCAGCTGCCCTGTCCCCCAGCTCCCCCGGCCCCCTGATCCCACCCCCTCCCATCCCATCACCCCCACCAGCCCCCAACCTGCCTGAAACAGCAAGAAAGACCCCCCCACACCCCCACCCAGAGCTGCCCGGCCAAGCGCTGCACTTCCAGAATTCCTGATCCGTAGAAATCATGACAAGCTCTAAGTTCGGGGTGGTCCAGTCTATGCCACTACATTCTCGGTTCCTTTGAGGTTCATAGGAGGAGCAACAGATCCCAGAACACACATCAAGATCACGCAGTGGAAAGCTGGGATTGGGACTTGACCCCACACTGCCTCTTGGATTCACAAGCCGGGAAGGAGAAGCCCCAGTTTAAAACGCCAGCAAGAATTTTGAAATCGTGATGGATCCCGGAGTCACGTGCCTCAGAGAGAAGAAAGAGCCTGCTGGGCAGGGGAATGGTGGGGACGGCAGCGGTCGTCGGCGGGAGGACACAGCAGCGTGGAGGACACAGGACGTGTGAGCCCCGGGGGGCGAGTCACTGGGGATGAGACACCAGGAATGGCTGTGCGGCCTTCGAACCAGCAGTGGGTTCCTAAAGCTGACAAGCGCGAGGCAAGTCTGAATGCATTACCCGGGAAGGACGGCTGCTTTAATGAGCACAGAAGCTGGGGCCAAGGCAGAAGGGAACCCCGTTGTCAGGCCCCGAGCTCTGGGTCAGCATCACCGCCTTTGGAAGGAACGGAGGCAGGGCCAAGGTCTTTGACCTGTGTGTTAATAATCTGTGCCTTCTGTTGGGAAAGGGGTCGCACGCTGCCAGCTCCCCAGCGGGCAGGTGGCAGGCCTAATTGGGAGGAGGAGGACAGGGCCGGGCAGAAGGCACATGGATCACGCTCCAGCCACAAAAGAGAGCCCCATGGGCTTAAAACCTGCTGATCGCTGGGGAGGGCATGAGATGCCCGTTAAGCCAGCCCCATGGAGGGCAAGAGAGGGATGAGGGGGACCAGTGGGGACCTCACCTTGCTGTAGCCTGTCACCTCCGGCTCACTCCTGGCCTCGGCTTTCTCTCCTTTTCTTTGGGACTCAGGTTTGGCCTTTCTGGTGGAGGCTGGAGGCTGGCCGGCTGGAATGACATTCTTTGCAACCCTGAGCCGGCAAAGGCAGCTCCGGGAGGTTCCTGTGGAGTCCAGCCCCGTACTCCAGTCTTGGACTCACTACTGGAAGCCTCTCTCCAAACTTGGTTTAGGGTGCCTGGGTGGCTCAGTTGGTTAAGCGAATGCCTTCGGCTCAGGTCATGATCCCGGGGTCCCGGGATCGAGTCCCGCATCAGGCTCCCAGCTCCACGGGGAGTCTGCTTCTCCCTCTGACCTTTTCCTCTCCCATGCTCTCTCTCACTTTCTCTCTCTCAAATGGATAAACAAAATCTATTAAAAAAAATAAACTTGGTTGAGCATCTGCATTAGTTTTCTATTGCTGCTATAACAAATTACCACAATCCTGGTGACTTATCACAACAGACATTATCATTGAGAACAGATAAATAAAGGCTTAATCCCAAATCTTCATGGCAGCCCTATTCACAATAGCCAAAGGTGGAAACAGCCCACATTCATCTGCAACAAATGTGATACATCGATACAACAGAAATGTTATTCAGCCATTAAAAGGAACAAAGTAGGTTGACCTTCAAACAACACAGGGTTTGGGGGCACCGAACCCCACCCCCATACACACAGAAAATCCACATTTAACTTTTGACTCCCCCAAAAACGTAACCGCTAATACCCTACTGTATTCTTCCAACACACAAAGTTAGAGAAAAGAAAATGCTACTAAGAAAGTCATAAGGAAGGGGCACCTGGGCGGCTCAGTGGGTTAAGCCTCTGCCTTCGGCTCAGGTCATGATCCCAGGGTCCTGGGATGGAGCCCCACATTGGGCTCCCTGCTCAGCAGAGAGCCTGCTTCCCCCTCTCTGCCTGCCTCTCTGCCTACTTGTGATGTCTGTCTGTCAAATAAATAAATAAAATCTTTAAAACAAAACAAAGAAAGGCATAAGGAAAAGAAAATACACTTATAGTACTGTGCTTTATTTATCCAAAAAAAAAAAAAAAAATCTGGGGATGCCCAGATGGCTCAGTCCCTTATGCGTCCGACTCTGATCTCAGCTGGAGTCTTGATCTCAAGAGTTGTGAGTTCAAGCCCCACATTGGGCTCCGTGCTGGGCGCAGAGCTGGCTTTAAAAAAAAAAAAAAAAATCCAGGAATGCCTGGGTGGCTCAGTCTGTTAGGCAGCTGCTTTTGGCTCAGGTCATGATCCCAGGGTCCTGGGATGGAGTCCCGCATCAGAGGGGGTGGTTGTTGCTTAACAGGGAACCTGCTTCTCCCTCTGCCTGCTCTGCCTACTGTTCCCCCTGCTTGTGTTCTCTCTGTCTCTCTCGACCTGTCTCTGATAAATTAATTAACTAAATCTTTTTTTAAAATCCATATATAAGTGGACCTGCTCCGTTCAAACCTTCGCTACAATGTGGATGAACCTCGAAAACATTATAGTGAGTGAAAGAACCCAGACATAAGAAGTCACAGATTATGTGGTTCCTTTTGTATGAAGTGTCCGGGATAGATAAATCCACAGAGACAGAAAGCAGATTCGAGGTTGTCAGGGGTGGGGAAGGGAGTAGTGAGGGTTTCTCCTTTTCAGATGACGAAAATGTTTTGGAACTAGACGGGAGTGGGGTTTGCACAACACTGTGCATGTACTGAGCATCACTGAATCATATACTTTATTTTTTTTAAGATTTTTTTAAATAAACTCTTGCAATCAAGATCTTTTTTTTTAAGATTTTATTTATTTATTGGACAGAGAGATCACAAGTAGGCAGAGAGGCAGGCAGAGAGAGAGGAGGAAGCAGGCTCCCCGCTGAGCAGAGACCCTGAGGCGGGGCTCGATCCCAGGACCCTGAGATCATGACCTGAGCTGAAGGGAGAGGCTTAACCCACTGAGCCACCCAGGCACCCCCTTTTTAAAGATTTTACTTATTTATTTGACAGAGAAAGATCACAAGTAGGCAGACAGGCAGGCAGAGAGAGGAGGAAGCAGGCTTCCTGTTGAGCAGAGAGCCCAATGCGGGGCTCGATCCCAGGACCTTGAGACCATGACCTGAGCCGAAGGCAGAGGCTCCAACCCACTGAGCCACCCAGGCGCCCCTGAATCATATACTTTAATAGGGCTGAGTTTATGCTCCATGAATTTTATCCCAATACTTGATAGACAATAGATAGATAGATAGATAGATAGATAGATAGATAGATAGATGATAGATAGATACTTTTTATCTGAGAGTTCTGGAAGCCAGAAATCCAAAATCAGTCTCATTGGGCCAAAGTGAAGGTGCTGGCAGTACTGGTTCCTTCCGGAGGTTCTGGGGGGGAATCTGATTCTTTGTTTTCTTCAGCTTCTAGATGCCACCTGCCTTCCTTGGCTGGTGGCCCCCTTCTTCCTCTTCAACTCTAAGAGTCTGGCAATCTCTCTGTCTACATCCCCATCACCTTCTCTTGACTTAGAAGGACCTCTGTAATTACGTAGGGCTCATTTGGACAATCTCCCATCTCAAGGTCCTCCACTTAATATCATCAACAAATCTCTTCTGCCAGGTAAAGGAGACATTCAGAGACCCCAAGAGTTAGGAAGGGGTTATCTTTAGGGGGCCACAAGTGTCTGCCAACCGTGGTATCCAAGTCGTGTTCCCTTGCTCTTTTGGCTCCTTCAAGAACGGGGATCCTGCCTGTCTTTGGGCATCAGCGTACAACAACTTTGTACCAGCCAGCAGCCTAGACCCCCCCCTCCCGAGCCACCAAGGAGAGGCCAGGGGAGCAAAGTGGGTACTGCCTGGTCTTTTCCCTTGGGAGTGAGCCGGAGGGCTTCAGACCCTGGGCAGCACTCGTGGAAACCTGGCAGTGGGTGGCTGCAGGCTAGGGGGTGCCAATAAACCCACTTTCAGGGGAAAAGCCCTGATTCGTCCTCTGTGCCAAGGTGGAAATTCTCCCAGCACTGCACATTCCATGCTCCCAGCATGACATGACTTCACATGTCATGTTAGAAAGAGACACACATCATCGTGACCTATTGGCGTGCCTGCCACCCATCACTGCCCACAGGGACACCAGGGTTGGCCACAGTCCAGCTGAAGGGACACAACTGAAATATGTGGCTAAAGCCAAGTAACCCAAAGTGAGCCATGGAGATGGACACACGGACAGCCCAGAGTCGGAGGAGAGAGTGAGTCATGCCCTGGGGACGTCTTGTCCAAGGCGGGGCTGATGAAGATAAGCCTTCACACCTGTGCTCTATTTAAGAGGACACACTCACCATAGTGACCCTTCTTTCGACCCCAGAATGACAGCCCTGAACTTGTGGATTCTCTCTGGGAATGGAGTTGAGTTATTTGGGGCAAAGTTCTCCCTTTCAGTGAGCCATCTCCCTGCCTCCTTTATATAGGTGTTGCCAAAGCAAGACCCTGCGTCTCTTACGTGGACCCTTGTTTGATGCTCAGTTGTCTGTATTTTTCAGCATGATGAAGGAGCATCTTCCTTCTGAAATACCCTGAAAGACCCTCTCCTGTTGCTGAAAAGGTTATTCCTCCTTCTGTTACAAACATCTCAATAGAATTAAGCAAGCCCCAGCTACGCTGGGGGCCGGCGGCTTGATTAACCATTTCATGTCTTTGTGGTAGGTTCCACCGACGTGAATTAAATTCATGTGGATGACAAAAGTAGACAGTAAGAAGCTTTCTGGTCATTTCATGAAGATCAGCAATAAACAGTTCCAGATTCCTGTCTAGCAGCTCCATGAGCTAGCTGCCCAGGGAAACAACAAGCTTAGCATTTCCAGAAGCATCTAAACAGAGACAGGAGAAGCATCTGTCAGGGGCTGGTATGCAGGGTGGCCTATCTTGAGCAAGAAAATTGTATACAATGTAACATCTACTACTCTGTAACAAAATATTCCTAGACTTAGTGGCTTTACCCACAATAAACATTGGCTTGCTCACAGTTTCTGTAGGACAAGAATTTGGCTTCTAAATAACATATAAGTCTGACTCCGGGAAACAAACTGAAGGTTGTCAAAGGAAGGTGGGAGGGGACAGGGTAACTGGGTGACCGGCATTAAGGAGGGCAAGTGATGTGACGAACGCTGGGTATTATACGCAATTAATGAATCATGGAACACTACACCAAAAACTCATGGTGTACTATATATTGGTTAATTGAATTTAAACTAAATAAAATAAATAAAAATAAATTACACATAAGTAAAGAGGAAGCCTCAAAAGAAATTTTAAAATATTCTGAACCATGGGGCTCCTGGGTGGCTCAGTGGGTTAAGCCTCTGCCTTGGGCTCAGGTCATGATCTCAGGGTTCTGGGATCGAGCCCCGCATCGGGCTCTCTGCTCTGTGGGGAGCCTGCTTCCTCCTCTCTCTGCCTGCCTCTCTGCCTACTTGTGATCTCTCTCTCTCTCTGTCAAATGAATAAATAAAATCTTTTAAAAAAATATTCTGAACCAAATAAAAATAAAACTGCCAAACTTTGTGGGATACAGCAAAAGCAGTGCTCAGAAGGGTATTTGTAGCTTTGAATGCATATATTAGAAAAGAAGGAAGATCTAAAATCTATAATCTAAGCTTTCACTTTAGAAAACTAGGAAAAGAAGAAGAAATTAAACCCCAAAGAAAACTGAAGAGCAGATATTAGAGCAGAAATCTATGAATTTGAAAATAGGAAATCAATAGAGAAAATCAATAAAACCAAAAGTTGGTTCTTTGAAACAACCAATAAAACTTATGATCCCCTAGCCAGGTTAACTAACTGAAAAAGACAGAAGCACAAATTACTGATATCAGAAATGAAAGAAGAGTCATCCCTACCAATCCTATAAGCATTTAAAGGATAATAAAGAAATTTTATTAACAATTCTATACCCACAAATTTAATAATTTAGGTGAAATGGACCAAGGCCCTGAAAGACACAACCTACCAAAATTCACACAAGGAGAAATAAGTATTCTGAGTAGACCTATGTCTGTAACATAAACTGAATCAACAATCAATAACCTTCCAAAACGGAAAGCACAAGATCCAGAAGAGTTCACTGATGAATTCTACAGAACATTTAAGGAAGAAATTATGCCAATTCTCTACAATCTCTTCCAGAAAACAAAGTAAAAGGAATAATTTTTAACTCCTTCTATGAGGCCAGCAAATACCAAAACCAGGCAAAGACATCACAAGAGAGAAAAACTACAGACCAGTAATTGAACATAAATGCAACAATCCTCAACAAAATACTGAAAAAGCAAATCCAACATCGTATAAAAAAAGTTATATACCATGACCAAGAATAATTTATTCCCAGTCTGCAAGGCTGGTTCAACATTTGAAAATCAATTATTGTAATCCATCACATTAACAGATGGAAGAAGGAAAATCATATGATCATATCAACAGATGCGGAAAAAAAAAAACAGCATTTTGGTTCAGGTCATGATCTCAGGGTCATGAGATCAAGCCCCATGTCAGCCTCCATGCTCAGTGTGGACTCTGCCCCTCCTCTAGCTTGTGCCCTCTCTAAATAAATAAATAAATATCTTTTTTAAAAAAGGAATAGACAAATAGATCAATAGAATAAACCCACACAAATGGAGTCAGCTAATCTATGACAAAGGATCCAAGGCAATTTAATGGAGAAAGTATCTATTTCTTTTTCAATAAATGGTGTTGGAACAACTGGACATCCACAGGCAAAAAAAAAAAAAAAAAAAAAAAGTTAATTTAGAGCCAGACCTTACATCTTTCACAAAAATTAACTCAAAATGGCTCACAGACCTCAATGTAAAATGTGAAACTCTGAGACTTCTAGAAGATAGCATAAGAGGAAATCTAGATGACCTTGATTTTGGTGAAGACTTTTTATAAAGAAGAAATGGATAAGCTGAATTTCATTAAAATTAAAAGCTTTTGTTCTACAAAAGATACTGTCAGAAGAATCAGAAGATAAGCTACTGACTGGGAGAAAATATTGATAAAACACATATCTGATAAAGGACTACCATCCAAAACACAAACAACTCTTAAAATTCAACCGTAAGAAACAAATAACCCAATTTTAAAACGTGCAAAAGATCTGAACAGACACGTCACCAAAAAAGATACACAGATGGCAAATAAGCATATGAAAAGATGCTTCCCATCATACGCCATTAGGAAATTGCAAGCTAACACAGCAATGAAATACCATCACATACCTACTAGAATGGTGAAAGTCCAAAATACAGCACCAAATGCTGGTAGAGCAACAGGCACTCTCATTCATTGCTGATGAGAATGCAAAATGGTATGACCACTTGGAAGACAGTTTGGCACTTCCTTACAAAACGAAGTATGCCCTTACCGTACCATACAAGCTAGCCAATCATACTTCTTGGTATTTACTCGAGTGAGTTGAAAAATTATGCCCACAAGAAAACCTGCCCATGGATGTTTATAGTAGTTTTATTCATTACTGCCAAAACTTGGGAGCAACCAAGGTATCCTGTAGAAAATGAATGGGCAAATAGACTGTAGTACATCCAGACACTGGAATATTACTCAGCCCTAAAAAGAAATGAGCTCTCCAGCCATGAAAAGACATGGAAGAATTTTAAATGCATATTGCTAAACGAAAGAAGCCGGTTTGAAAACGCTGCATGCTGTATGTTTCCAACTATATAATTCTGGAAAAGACAAAACTATGGAGACAGTGAAAAAGATCGGTAATTTCCAGGGATTAATGGGAAGGGGGGATGAACAGGCAAAGCACAGAGGGGTTTTAGGGCAATGAAACTATTCCATTCAATTTTTCTATGCACCTAAAACTGTTCTAAAAAATAAAGTCTATTTTTTTTTTTTTATGGAACATTGAGTTTGAGCAACCAAGATGGGGAGGAGAAGAAATGTGAAGGATATATGTCAAGTGTGGGTACCCAAAATACTTTAAACTTCTTCCCCCATGGTTTGAGCACTGCAATGTCCCCTCTTTTTTTTTTTTTTTTTTTTTTTTTTTTTTTGACAGAGAGAGAGAGAGAGAGAGATCACAAGTAGGCAGAGAGGCAGGCAGAGAGAGGAGGAAGCAGGCTCACTGCTGAGCAGAGAGCCCGATGCGGGGCTCAATCCCAGGACCCTGAGATCATGACCTGAGCCGAAGGCAGAGGCTTAACCCACTGAGCCACCCAGGTGCCCCGCAATGTCCCCTCTTATCACTAGAACTACATTTCCCAGCCTGCCTTGCCACTGGGGGCCATGTGACTTGGACTCTGCCAATCAGATGTAACCCTGTGAAACTGACCAGGCAGTGAGTTAGGAGAGGAAACACTGGGGTCCGGCCGTGTTTTTTTTGCTGCCGTGTAAGAGGCTGCATGTTTGGAGGTCATTAGCAAGGGCAACAGATTCCTGGCCATGGCAGGGACAACGTGGTGTGGAGTCAGCAGCAATAGCAGCTCCCTTCTGGGCCAGTCTGCCATCCTGGAAACTGGTCCTGAGAACCCGTTGTAGACCTTGTGCTGAATCCCTTCCAAAGACTCAAGGAGCTCTCTAGTGTCTTGTAATAAATTCTATCCTGCTTTGAACTATCCCAGGGGATTCAGTTGTCTGCAGCTAAGAAACCTGACTGATACAAGGTAGGTTTTGTTTCAGGCTTGTTTTGCTTTTAAAATTAATTTAAAATAAATAGAGCAAAACAAATATCATATAATCTGTTTTATATGTAGAGTCTTTAAAAAAAAAACTCATTGATACAGGGAACTGATTGGTGATTGCCTGAGGTTGGGGGGTAGGGGAGAAGCAGGAGGAATAAGAAAAATGAGCAGACTATTGGGTTTTTTAGTTTAAATAAATTGAATAAATAAATGAAGGAAGGAATACTTACGTACATAAATACAATATCTTTGTCCCTAAATTTTTGCCTGCAGTTCTGCTTAGTTCCTGGAATTACTACGAACTCCAGGAAATGAGCTACGAATATCTTTTGGTCATTGACGCACAATGTCAAATGGCTTTCCAGAGAGTTGAAACTAATCTATAGTTCTGTGAGTGATGTATGAAGACCCGTATCAACCTCACTTTCTACCAGCGTGGAATGTTTTCATTTTTATAGCATGGGAGTTCAGGGTGCTATGGGACTCAGAGGCCAGAGAAGAGACTCTTTTCTTCCTAATACCCTCAGAGAAGGCTCCAACAAGCTCAGACCCTCTGTGCTACTGAGACTCGAGGTGATGCCAAGGTCTCTGCTCCGAGTTTGGTCGAAATCCAAGGAACGAAGGCCAGATGGCAGATCTGAGGCTGGTGGGGGCTCCTGTCAAGAAGTTCCGGGTTTTGTTTTGGTTTTTTGTTTGTTTGTTTAAAGATTTTATTGATTTATTTGACAGACAGAGATCACAAGTAGACAGAGAGGCAGGCAGAGAGAGAGCAGGAGAAGCAGGCTCCCCGCTGAGCAGAGAGCCCGATGCGGGACTCGATCCCAGGACCCTGGGATCATGACCTGAACCAAAGGCAGAGGCTTAATCCACTGAACCACCCAGGCGCCCCTCTTAAGCAAGTCTCTTAACGTCTCTGAGCCCCAGTTGCCTCTTCTCCACAGCAGGGGGTTATAACCTCTACCACCCCGGGGCTGGCATCAGGAGCAAGGGCAGTCACATCCACTCAGAAGCTACCACGGTACCCTGCACACAGAGACCCACAACAGGCGCACATCCTCCTTTCCCCTTCTCTCTCAGGTCCTGCAGAAACAATCTGTCTCTCCACATTGTCCTGGGGTCACTACCATGGATGGCAAGGGGTGGTGAGTTCTTCCGTGCGTCCCCTTCCTGGGGAATGCTGGAGGACGGTGGGACTCTGGGATCCCACTGGACCTGTGTGCTTTGCGTGGCGGTGGGGGGGACCTCAATGCCACTCTGCACAGACGGCCTCGTGTGGACAGTGCACAGTCTGGCCCAGAGCATTCCAGAGCATTCCAGAGCATTCTCCGTGGAGCACACGCTAGGTGGCAAGTAAGGGTCAGGCCATCTAACTCTCCTCCCGCCTTGTCCTCCGTCCCCACTGGAAAGCCCCCCTGGGGGCCTTTGCAGAGAATCCCTCCCTGTGACCAGCACGGCCAAGCCACTTCTAGAACCACAGAGGAAGGAACCAGGCCTCCCAGTCAGGGCATGGGGGTGGATTCTGAGGCTTTTGTTCATGTTGTTGGAGCATACTTAATATTAGCTGGGAATTTTGCCTTAGTGTAGTGCAGCTTTATCTTTTTAAAAAATTAAGATCCTTGTGATTATCAAGAATATTTCAGAACATTCCAAAGTGGGCCACAGACCCGTTTGGTGTCTGAGCAGCACTAGCCCACCAGAGAAGGATGTCCTGTTCAGAGCGAGGAGGCAGGGCAGAACCTTGACCTCCCTCATGGGCCTGTGGTCTACAGACTCACATGACTGCTTGGGATTGGTAGGGACAGAGGGCAGAGCTAGACCAGGTCAAACCAGCTACTCTAAACCATGTGATTTTTGCTTCGGTAGCAGAACATCCGACTCAGAAACACCTAAAGAGTCAGGGGTCATTATTCCCGTTAATGAGAAGCTCAGAGTAGGGGGTTTCTTGAGTTATTTCCATGGCTTAATGATATTATCCGAGACCCAGGTGTTTTCTGTCTTTTCCCTCTGCCATACGTCTGTCCTCATGGTCTCCTGATGGCTGCCACTGCTCCAAACTTCATACACAGGAGCAACTGTGTCCACTGAAAAGAAGGGAAGGTCTTGTTTCCTGCACATCTCTCTTTTTTTTTTTTTTTAAGATTTTATTTATTTATTTGACAGAGAGAAATCACAAGTAGGCAGAGAGGCAGGCAGAGAGAGAGGAGGAAGCAGGCTCCCTGCTGAGCAGAAAGCCCGATGTGGGGCTTGAACCCAGGACCTGGGATCATGACCTGAGCCGAAGGCAGCGGCTTAACCCACTGAGCCACCCAGGCGCCCCCACATCTCTCTTTTTTTTTCCCCTCCCCATCATTCTGCTCCCTCCTCAATCCCTCTTGGCAATAATCACCATCCTGTCTTTATGATGTGTTCCTTGCTTTTCTTCATAATTTCACCATCTATGTCATCTACGCAAGCATTCTTGATCAATATTTTGTTCGGCCTGCTTTCAACTTTATATGCACAGAATCCTGTTGTGCATATTTTTTGTGTCAATGTTGTTTTCAGACTGTGGGAAGAATGTACTAGAATGCATCTGCCCACTCTCCTGCTGGTGGACGCTTGGGTCGTTCTATGAACAATGCTGCTGTGGGCGTCCTTCTGACACGGGCATGCAGCAGGAGCCCAGCTCCTGGTCGTAGGGTCCCAGGGGTCCATAGGTCCCGTAGGTCCCGTAGGGTCCCTAGGGTCACAGAGTAAGCTCTAGTACTGATTTCCTGCTGTTCATACAACATCCATTCCCTCCAGCACAAGGGAAGAGTCGTCCCTCTGCATCTCTGCCATCCCAATACTGATCTTTCCGAACATGTGAACCAGATCTGTCATTCTCTTGCTTCAGGTCATTTTACTTAGAATAAGATCCAAATACTTAACCCTGGGCCTCGGGGGCCCCAGCTCTCTCTTTGGTCCCACCTGTCACCACTGGAGAGCAGCCTCCTGGCTACCGTGCTCTGGCCACACGGGCTCACAACACTCAAACCAGCACCTGGGTAGGAATGGGAACAGAGGCGACTGGAGAAGGGGGCTGGGCCAGGCTCAGGAGCTATGCCAGGACCCCACGGGGACTTCTACTATACAAGACACCCCGTGGACTCTCCACTCTGCCCCTCAGGGGATCAGCGGCTCCTCAGCCCTGGTGGGGTTTCCGTGATCTTCCCCTCATGGAACATCCCCACCACCTAAGTCAACCGTGTCACCAGGAGCAGAAACCAGTTCGAACCCTGACACTGGAAGAAAACCTGCTGCTCGGAGAAGAAAAGAACAACAGGGATTAACAGAGCATATGGACGGAGCCAGAGTGAGACTAGGAGAAGGAACCGGGGAGGACGTTGTGAAAGTGAAACCGAAGCGTAACAAACTCAGACAACTGTTCTTCCAGAACATGTCAGAATCGATTGCTCAAATCCCAGATTTCCAGGAAACGACATTTGTCAACCCTCTGTGAGGTCTCCGTTGCCTGGGGGGGAAAGGGAAGAGCTCTCCATTTGGTTCTGTTTGGTTTTGTTTTTTTCTTAGCAGAGCTGAAGCGACAAGTATTAAGTCGAGTTACTGAACAACACTTTAGGGACGCCTGGGTGGCTCAGTGGGTTAAGCCTCTGCCTTCGGCTCAGGTCATGATCTCAGGATCATGGGATCAAGCCCCGCATCGGGCTCTCTGCTCGGCAGGGAGCCTGCTTTCCCCTCTCTCTCTGCCTGCCTCTCTGCCTACTTGCAATCTCTCTCTGTGTCAAATGAATAAATAAAATCTTTTTTAAAAAAATATTTAAACGAGGGTTTATCTTCACAAGAATCCTGACAGAGATCAGAGTCCTCTCCCCGGGTATTTTGTCTGACTAAAAATGGGAGCTATCCTCAAAGTCAACTGAAATGACTGGAAACCTGGGAGGAAGTTGACCAAACACCCAGTCCAGGGCTGGAAGAGCCAGCAGGGAGAGCAAACAGGCTTTGCCCCATTCCCTGACCATGCAGAAGCAGGAGCAGAATGAGTTAGGACAGGGCTTAGGCTGGTCCAGAAGGTGTGGCCGATGGCATCTCCCAAAGATGGCCACAGCAGTGTCTCCCATCCCCTATACCCTTACTCAAAGGGGCAAGTCCATTCCACCAGCAGGAGGTGGGGTCCGGGTCCCCTCCCTTGAACCTTGGCAGGCTCGAGACTGCGTCCACCAAGAGAGTATGCTGGAAGTTATGGGGTCAGTAAGGCCTCGTCAGAGAGAGTCCTGCCACCGCCCCCTCACTTTCTTGCATTGTCCACCCTGGAGGAAGCCAGCTACTAGGGCAGAAGTCAACCTCCCAGAAACCACCACCCCGGGGACCTCACAGCCAGTCGGCATCAACCACCAGCCAAGGGAGTGCGCCATCTTGGATGGCCGGCCCGGTTGTGCCTTCAGATGACTAGGTTCACAGCCCACAGCGACCTCAACCAAGTGAGCAACCCCAAGGGAGAAGTGACCTGCCAAGCCCTTTCCCAATCCCTGTCCTACAAAATAGCAACATAAAAGAGGTACTTGAAGCTGTTTCATGTGGGGGGTAATTTGTGATGCAACGGCAATAACCCAAACCAGAAGGAGAGGGAGGGAACGTGGAATTGCAGTGAGGAGACAAGGGAGGGAATGTTGGCCACGGCAGCTCAGAGGACACTGAAGGAGAAGGAGATGCAGCCGGAGGTAAAGAAGTTGAAGTTGCTGAGGATGGAGAAGAGGAAAAGGAAGACGGAGACAAAGCATTGGCTGAGTCCCGTGTTCCTTTTCTGATTGGTTTTGCTAATTCGCTCCCAACCCTGGCAGCAAGGGGAGGGTCTGCTCTTTTCTCTTAGGTCACCAGGCTCTCCTGGAGTCTTTCTTCCGACTTCATTACACTTTGATATACAATTTTTGGGGGATGGAGGCGGGAGGGGGGGGTGGGTTTCTATCCCAAGTTCCTTTCTATCCCTTCCTTTCTCAACAGACCCTTCCAGAACGCACACACCATTGTGCTCACGAGTAAAAGACAACCTTCCCTTCCCTGGCCCTGCTGGCCGCTGGAGGCTGCCAGGAGTCTGCGGGGGACGAGGCAGCAGCCCAGCCGTCCTCCTTCTTTCCCTGCCTCTGTAACCACGTGACTACGGACTGCAAGCAAACTGCGGCACAGGTGTGTCTGCTCCGTAGAAAACAAAAGCCGGGGGTCACCTGGGTGGCTCAGTCGGTTAAGCAACTGCCTTTGGGTCAGGTCATGATCCCAGGGTCCTGGGATCGAACCCCACATCGGGCTCCCTGCTCAGTGGACAGCCTGCTTCGAGAGCCTACCTGTGCTCACTCGCTCTCTCTCTCTCTGTCAAATAAATAAATAAAATCTTTAAAAAAAAAAAAAAAGAAAGAAGAAGAAAACAAAAGCTGAAAACAAACCAGGAACAAGAAAAGCAGGATTCAGGAATTCGGCAAAGGATGGGGTTGAGATGTTTGGAAGAGTAAAGTGGGCATTTTGGCAACATTGCTTCCCCTTGGGGGACCTTAATGGATGCTCTTGCCGTGTAAACTGTCACTTTGAAAGTAAGTTTCTCAGTCAATAATGACTGAACCCGGCCACTTGACAGAGAATCGGCAGAACGTAAAGGAGCTTCTTTGGAAACGACATTCTGTATTGTAATTTTCCTTCTGATTTATTTTTAAATTTCCTTTTTATGACATGTCTTTAAAATATGCCAGCCAAGAAAAAGAGCGGGTGGGGAGAACTTGGCGGTGCTAGGTGGGCAGCGTGGCGACCATGATTTGAACTGGATGATGGGTCCATGGGGGTTCATTGAACTACTTGCTCTCCTTTCCACAGATGGCTTCAGATTTTTCCATTATGAAAAGTTCATTGTTTTTCCTTTTACCTCACCGGAAAGGAAAAAAAAGATGTTCCGTTTTAAATGTCAGAACGCGCAAGGCATCTCAGCATAAAAGCGCATGTGCACACAAGGATTTCGTTGTTCTCTCTCTCAGAACATACACTTCAGACCCCCCCGGTTTGAGTCCATTAATAAATCTACATCAAGCCTAATGTCTCCGAATCTAGCACAATTCTGTCCAGTGCTCGCTGGAGGGCCATACGGTTTGATCTAAATGCAATGTCATTCAGCAGCCATGATGTCGTCGACACAACCCTGGGGACACCACCTTGCTCAGCATTTAGTGGTTGATCCCCATCTTTCATTTTCATCTCAGTTTTGTTGCTTAAAAAATGGGCCACCACATCCACGGAGTTGCTAAAATCAGCCGCCAGCAGATGGATCTTAGGGGCTCTAATGCCCAGAGATGATCGAGGTGTTTTGCTGGCATGCCTTCCTCTATACAACGAGTCCAAGGAGATGGAGAAGCTCTCAAGAGCAGGAAGTCAGTGCTGGTGGAAAGAACTAGGGTAAAGGATGCTTTCTTTTTAAAATTCTGTATTTTGGTGCTGGTTATGAAACATGAAAGCCAAATGGAACTCATCCCAGTGACCTGGTTGAGGGAACGGCCCCTGCTTGGTCAGCCAAAGATGCTAAAGTGCATAAGCTTTGCAGGCTATAAAATTGAGTGGCTGGAGTTCAAGGCCACTTGCATTAGCGATGTGCGTTCATGGCGGTAGGGTGAAGACTGTTACAGGCTGGGTTTATTTTCCCAAAATTTATATGTTGAAGCGCTAATCCCCAATAGCTCAGAAAGAAGGTATATTTGGAGATGGGGTTTTAAGGGGTAATTAAGTTAAAAGGAGGTCCTTCGTGTCCCAACTCAATATGACTCGTGTCCTAATAAGGAGATGGGATTAAGACACCGTCATGCGCAGAGACGAGAGCATATGTGCACACAAGAAGACAGCTGTCTACACACCAAGGAGGGAACCCTCAGAAGAAACCAGTCCTGTCAACACCTTGATTTTGAACTTGGAGCCTCCAGAACTGAGAAAATGCATTTCTAGTGTTCGAGCCCCTCCTGCCCATGGCTTTGTTAGAGCAGCCCAAGCAAAGCCTCTTGATGTATAGAACTTAAATACGGATTGTATCCAATGTTTCTGCAGTACTGAAAATATTTTTTCTAACAATCTATAGTAACCACTATGTAACCATATACCAACTCTAGTAACGACTCTAGTAACAGACCATGGGGATTAACTTCTTGAACCCTATTTGCATTCCCAGAGTAAACCTCACACGTTAATAGTGAATTATTTTCTATTTATTTCTAAGTTCTACTCGCTGATAGTTAGAAATTTTGCATCTTCGTGTATGCGTGAAATTGTATTGAAAATGTATTTTTCTTTTTGACACTTTATCAAGTTTTGCTATGTAAATTACTACAACTTCATATAACTAACTAGGTCCTATTCATCATATTCCTGGCCTCAGAAGAACTTCAGTAACTGTAGTTATGTGTTACTTAAATCCTAAAGCTTATTCATGAAGCAACACAAGGGGGAAAAAAGCTTAATAAGTGGGACCAGTCCATCAAGAGGCAAAATACTAGAACAAAACCTTCTTCTGTGGGCAGAATGAGGCAAGAATTTTGGAAATTAAAAAAAATAATAAAATAATGAATTAATTTTTTTTAATTTAGGAAATATTGGGAAATGCTGAAAATCAAGGAAAGGGGTCATTTTTCAGATCAAGCTTGAAACAAAAAGGCTGGTAGGTACAGCCTTCCTTAGGCCCTTGATGGCGCTCGGGGCTTGTCCCACATCCCTTATCAGGGTCTGAGGGACCTTATTTATTTATTGAAACGCTTCTGTCTCCATGACAGCGAGGATTGTGCCTGTCTTATCCACTGTTGAAGGCCCAGCGCCTAAAAAGGCAGCAAGTTGGCTCTCAATAAATATTTGTTTAATGAACGAACCTGTTCGGGGGGTTAACTCTCTAAGGCAATGCTGCTCCTTTTGGTGGCCGCTAGTCCTGTGCAGTTGTCCACATTTAGACAGAGTGCAATTACGTTTCATTTTTTTTTTAAGATTTTATTTGTTTATTTGACAGAGAGAGATCACAAGTAGGCAGAGAGGCAGGCAGAGAGAAAGAGAGGGAAGCAGGCTCCCAAGCAGAGAGCCTGATATGGGGCTCGATCCCAGGACCCTGGGATCATGACCTGAGCCGAAGGCAGAGGCTTTAACCCACGGAGCCACCCAGGCGCCCCAAGTTTCATGTTTTTTATTAAACCGGCCATACAATTCACATGCCCAGAGGGCGGGGGCCACGCGTGGGTGGGTGGCCTGCCTATTGGACGTTGACAGCCACAGACCCTTCCCCTCACTGCAGAAACTTCTACGGGGCAGCACTACTGTCCAAGATCCGAATGTGTGCGTGGAGGGGGCAGGGGGGGCAGCTGCAAACTCTCAGAGTCGGGGCGGAGGCAGGGAGATGGGGGGCACTGTTATTAACACCAGGAACGATCACCTCCCCCTCCCCCCAAGCACCTGCTGGATGCTGGGCCTGGCTTGGATGTGTTAGTAACGCAGTCCCTTCTGACGATTGTGCAGGACAAGTAATGTCAGCACTAATCACGACACACTATTCGTGATACAGTAGCATAGGCAAGTGATCGCAGGAAAGAAAATTCCGGGTCAGGGGCCGGCAGGAGTGGGGAGGAGGGGCTTCAGGAGCCCAGCCAAGTAGGCCAGATCTCAGGGAGGATCAACGGCCCTAGTGGGGAGCAAGAGCATGAGATGGGAAACCAAGGCAGGAGCTGCACTCTGGGGCTAGGGTACGTCATGTGGGAAGAGGAACCCATGTAAGTGGGCGCCCAGGGCTCTGCTAGCCACTGGGTCCAGGCCTGAGGCCTGAGACCCAGACCTGCCTCAATGCCAAGGAGCAGAAGCTGCTGATCGCTGCACTGCCCAGGGCCAGAGCCCCAACCCCACAGAATGAATATTCGGGACCCTGGCTGCAAAGAGCTAAGGAATGGCCAAACCCCCAGGACGCCCTCAAGACCCCAAGGCTGGCCATTCCCAGATCTGTTGCCCGGCTTCACGGTCGGTTTGCACGGTCCTGGAGCAGATGACCTCCTAGACACCAAGCAGCGGGGAGGACACCTGGGTTACAGGACCTCAGTGCCCCGAAGGGGGGGACCTCCATCTGATGCTGGAGCCCCCCTGCTCCGGACAGGAAGCCCCAGGAGCATTAGCAGTCTGTTGCCAGGCTTCCACGACAGACAGAGCTCTGACTCCTGGCTCCGTTCCCCTCCAGCATGGGTAGGGGGGTGGGGAAGGTGGGGGGTCCCATGCCACCCTCAGAGCGGCCCCCCAGGACTGACCCTCTCCTCTTCTCTGGGGCCCTGGGAAGCCAGGCGGAGAGGCAGAGGCCCTTTATGCACCAGACAGGACCGTTGTCAAGGGACTGCAAATCTGCTTGAGGTGTCACAGGTCTGTTTTTAGAACAAGAATGTCACTTCAGCAGGAACCAGTGGCCAAAGATGGCGGGGGGGCCGGGGGGAGACAGGGAGAGCAGTGGCAAAGCAAAGGGGATGGGCATCTGTCTTAGAGTTTCGGGGCTGCTGCCCCCCATATCTGGGGCACATTTGCACAGCCCAGAGGGCTATCCACCCCCCAGCTTTATGAAGGAGGCCCTGTGCATGGGTTAAATCGCAGTGTGCTCACTACAAAATGACAGGCAGGTGGCATTGTCCCTGCACTGAGGACAGGGGCTACAGCTTCTGGGGCTGGGCTGAGACAGTGCCCCAGGCTCCCGACTCCAGGACCCAGGATACAGCACCTGCCAAGGGCTTTCTCCCGTCTCTAACCCTGTTGTGCCCCAGAGGGCCAGGGACAAGTGCCCTGGAGGTGACCCTTGAGGGGCGACAGATGGGAGTTGGAACCAAAGCCCATCAGCAACCTCACCTCGCAGGAGGGACAGCTCTGAGAGGCCCCCACGGGATTCAGCTCAGCGGCCACCGTGGCGACTCACTTGCTTATGTCCCTTTATTGGCTGTCTTCCTGTCCCTGTCTGGCTTCCCCCACCTGGGCTTCCAAGACATCTTGTATTTGAATCTTTGTCTCAGGGCCAGCTGCCGACGTCACTCAAGCCAAGCAGAGAAAAAAAGGAGAAAGCTGGCCATTGGGGGCCACGTCACCGTAGAGCCTGGATGGACGTGGTCCAGGGGAGGGGAGCCTGGCTCACGCAGGCTGGCCAGCGGAGTGTGTGGCCCAGCAGCAGAGTCTCCAGGGAGGGAAGCTGCCCAAATTGGTATTGGCAAAAGATTCCATTCTGGGTAGCCCGTCCAGATGACAGCAGGACCTGGGGACAGGGAATCAGGGTCCGGCCCTGGGAAAGGCAACTGGCCAGCCCTGGGCAGCTGGGCCAAAGCTTGAGGACCTCGGGGTGCAGCCTCGGTGCGCATCCCAGCTGAGGCAGAGGCCCGGAAGTGTTGACACAGCACACCTTGTGGGTCAGAGGCAAGGCTAGCGCTGGGTAGAGATGGGATTCTTAGGCTTGGGGCCCACAGGACAGCTGACCCACCCAAGACCCCAACCCCAGGAGTCAGCATGAATTGTCTCAGGCAAAGGGCAGGTGAGTTTGGGGCGGAAAGGTCTCACCTGGACGAGGATAAGCAAGACTAGGGCTTGCACCCAGACCTCTGTGCCCTCCCCCTCCCCACCAGCAGCCCACTGCTGTGCAATCCATCACATCTGGCTTGGGCCCTAAATATGTCTCCCTTCGTCCTCTCTCCCTCCTCTCTCTCCATCTCCACTGCCACCTCTCCGGTCCCGCCGCTGCCACCGCTCTCTCACCCAGGCTGGAGTAGGCTCTGAGCCGGTCTCCTCTCTCCAGCCCTTGCCCTTCTCCTGTCCTCTGCTGCACAGAGCAGCCAGAAGGGACTGCCAATGGATCGGGTCTTCTGAAGCCTTTGGTGGCCTCCAACTTCCAAGGCTCCTTTGCTCCTTGGGTCCTGCACCTTCTTGCCCTGGGACCCTTAGAGGCCCTAAACCAGTCCCCACTGGACCCAACATTCCCTTGTCCCTCAATGACATCCTGCTGCCCTTCAGATCTCCAAACAGACATCACTTTCTGAGAAGACACTTCCATGAAGCTCCATTCAGAGAACCATTCTGTTACCGGAGGCATCCTGACCGCCACGAGGGCACAGAGAGCCAAAGGGAGCAACACACAAGGAACAGTTAAGAGATCTGGAGGACGGATGGAGGGGCTTCCGCATTTACCTAAGAGACGTTCCAGAGGAAGAACAGGAGGAAACAACAGTGGAGAAGCGATAGGTAATGGGACAACCACTGAGAATTTTCGAGAGCTAAAGACAGACTGTGATTTGAGATCGCAAGTCAAAAATGCACTCCAAGAAGAGACAACATAAATTAAGATAAATCTGTATGTGGCTCTATGTTAATTAAACCACAGAATATGGGGGCACCTGGGTGGCTCAGTCGATGAAGCGTCTACCTTCAGCTCAGGTCACAATCTCAGGGTCCTGGGATTGAGCCCTGCATCGGGATCTCTGCTCAGCGGGAGCCTACTCCCCCCACCCCGCCTGTCTCTCTGCCTACTTGTGATCTCTCTCTCTCTGTCAAATAAATAAATTAAATCTAAAAAAAAAAAAAAAGAAAGAAAGAAAGTAAATGAAGGGGCAAGTCACCAAAGAAAAAAACCCAAATGTCCAACAAACCCATTAATCCTTCTCACTAGTAATCAGGGAAATTGCAAAATAAAACAATGAGATACCATTTTACGTTCATGTAAGCAGAAGTTAATGTCTGGTAACACAGTTATTGGTGGAGATGTAGAAAAATGAAACTCATACACACGGGCAGGAAAAGTGTCAGTTGGTATGAGCTCGTGGAAACCACACCGAAGATGTTCATAGACTTGGCCTCACCTATTCCATTTACTATCCTAAGTAAATATCCTAGAGAGAAATCTCAGCCCCTGCCCTCCAGAACACATTTATGTTTATTGCAACATTGTTTAAAACAGAAGAAAAAAGCAGACACAAAGTAATGTGTACAGCTGAGTGTATACAAACAAACCAAGATAGAATGTATATTGGAAAACTATCTAGCCATGGAAAGGAACAAGAGCTTCCCCTATCATTATACACATAGTGTCCATTTGTATAAATCTCAAAAATCATTAATGGTGAGCAAAATAATAAGTTGCATAAGTAGACATACAGTACCATACCACTAACCTAGAACGCTTTTAGGTTCGATATTTTTGGCCTAGTTTACTAAGATATAATTCACATCCAGTGAAATTTACTCTTTTTGGCATACAGTTCCGTAAGCTGCAACAAAAGCATACTGCATGTGATCACCCTCACAATCAAGATATAGAACTGTTCCATCCCCTCCCCAAATTCCTCAGTGCCTCTCTGTGGGTGCCAAATCCTGTCCCCTCACCCCCAACTCCCATAATTATACTCTATGTAGCCTTCATTCACTGTCCGTAATGTGTCTGAGATTCATCTATGTTATTGTGTATCAACAGTTTTTGTTGCTAAATAGTATTCCACTGTACAGATGTACCAATGTATTCATCCATTCAACAGTTACAGTGCAATGGGATTGTTTCCAATATGGGCAACTGTGACTAACCCTTCTGTAAACATTTGTGAACTGGTTTTTGTGCAAATGTAAGTTTTCCTTTCTCCTGGATAAACACCCAGGAGTGGACTTGCTGGACCATCTGGTAAGTGTATATTTAGTTTTATAAGAAACCAGAGAACCAGGGTGCCTGGGTGGCTCAGTCAGTTGGGCGGCTGCCTCCAGCTCAGGTCATGATCCCACGGTCCTGAGATCGAATCCCGCATCAGGCTCTCTGCTCAGTGAGGAGCCTGCATCCCCCTCTCTCTCTGCCTGCCTCTCTGCCTACTTGTGATCTCTCTCTCCCTCTGTCAAATAAATAAATAAAATCTTAAAAAAAAAATCTATCAGCCTGTGCAAGGGACTAGAGGCCATGAGAGTGTATGTGGGAGGGAAGGAGGTATTCTCGATGGAGGATAGAGGGTGGGGCTGTGAGTGATGGTTGATGGGACCACCGGAGGGAGAAGAGACCAGACCGCAGTGAGCGTTGAATGCCTCGTGCACAGTTTAGTTGCAAACAACAGCGTCTCCTCTGGTCCCATAGAAAAGGAATTTATTTTTAAATCTTGAGGAACCTGTCACAGCCAAGAGGAGCCTAAGAAGACATGACATGACAATGAAATGTCATGTGGTATCAGGGATGGGATCTTGGGAGAGAAAAAGGATATTAGGTAAAACCTAGGGAAATCTAGGGGCACCTGGCTGGCAAGGTCGGTGGAGTGTGCAACCTTTGGTCTCAGGCTTGCGAACTCAAGTCCAATGATGGGTGTAGAGATTACTTAAAAAAAAAAAAAAACAAAAACAAAACCAAGGGAAATCTGAATGAAGCATGGGCTTTAGTTAATGGTAACATATTGTAACAATATCCTGGGTGCAGGATACTCGGGAATCCATGTATTGCCCTCCCAAGTTTGCTATGATTTCAAAACTGTTCTAAAATCGCCACTCTGGAAAACAGCATGGAGGTTCCTCAAAAAGTTGAAAATAGAGCTACACTACAACCCAGCAATCGCACTGCTGGGTATTTACCCTAAAGATACAAACGTAGTGATCCGAAGGGGCACGTGCACGGGAATGTTTATAGCAGCAATGTCCACAATAGCCAAACAATGGAAAGAACCTAGATGTCCATCAACAGATGATGGATAAAGAAGAGGTGGTATATATATATACAATGGAATACTATGCAGCCATCAAAAGAAATGAAATCTTGCCATTTGCAACGACGTGGATGGCACTAGAGGGTATCATGCTTAGCGAAATAAGTCAATCAGAGAAAGGCAATTATCATATGAGCTCTCTGATATGAGGAATTTGAGAGGCAGGCTGGGGGACGATGGGAGGAAGGGAAGGAAAATATGAAACAAGATGGGACCAGGGAGGGAGACAAACTATAAGAGACTCTTAATCTCAGGAAACAAACTGAGGGTTGCTGGGGGGAGGGGGGGAGGGATGGGGCGGCTAGGGAATGGACATTGGGGAGGGTATGGGCTATGGTGAGTGCTGTGAATTGTGTAAGCCTGATGATTCACAGACCTGAACCCCTGGGGCAAATAATACATTATATGTTAATTTTTAAATTAACTAATTAAATTTAATTTTAAAATGTTCTAGAATGAAGAGTATGATCTTAAATGGGATGAAGGAGATCCAAAGGTACACACTTCGAGTTATAAGATAAATCACTAGTCGAAGACGGAAGTTACCGCTGCTGAGTGATACACAGGGAAGTTAACAGCCAATCCTAAGAGTTCTGATCACAAGGGAAAAGACATTCTTTTTCCTTTTCTATCTATAGAAAATAGATAGAAATATAGATATTTATGTATCTATAGGAGATGAGGCATGTTAACTCAACGTAGGGGCAATCATTTCACAATGTGTGTAAGTCAAGTTATTACACTGTACGCCTTAAACATATATACCTTTGGGGGCTCCCGAGTGGCTCAGTGGGTTAAAGTCTCTGCCTTCGGCTCAGGTCATGATCCCAGGGTCCTGGGATCAAGCCCCACATCGGGCTCTCTGCTCAGCAGGGAGCCTTCTTCCCTTCTTCTCTCTCAGCCTGCCTCTCTGCCTACTTGTCATCTCTGTCAAATAAATAAATAAAAATCTTTAAAAATATATATATATATATTCCTTTTTACATCAACTATATCTCAATAAAACTGGGGTGGTGGGGTTCCCGGGTGGCTCAGTCGGTTGAGCCCCAAGTCTTGATCTCAGCTCAGATCTTGATCTCAGGGTCGTGAGTTCAAGCCCAATGTGAGCTCCACATTGGACATAGAATCTACTCGAAAGAAAGAAAGAAAAGAAAAGAAATTAAAGAAAAGAAAAAGCCTTCAGTGGAAAAGAGCACATTTTTGAAATATTGAGTAAGTTTCATAGAACTAAACACACACATAACACACACGTGGTTACATGTAAAATTGTGGAAATCCAAGTAAGCTGAGTGGGTTGCGTCAGTTTCCTGGGTGTGAGATTGTACTGTTGCTTGTACAAGATGTGACATTTGGTGGAAACTGGGTGTAGAGTACAGGGGGCATCCCCGTATTACTTATTTCTTTCTTTTCTTCTTTTTTTTTTGTTGTTGTTGTTTTTTAAGATTTATTTATTTATTTTGGAAAGAGAGAGAATGAGCACGGTGGGGAGGGGCAGAGGGAGAAGGAGAGAGAATCCCAAGCAGACTTCCCGCTGAGCTTGGAGCCCAAACCAGGGCTCGATCTCACACCCCCAAGATCATGACCTGAGCCAAAACCAAGAATGAGCCCCCCGGGGGCCCCCTCCCCATATTATTTCTTACAACTGTATTTGCATCTACAATTCTGTCAAGATAAAAAAACGTCATTTAAAAAGATTAAGAATAGGGTCCCCTGGGGCACCGGGGTGGCTCAGTGGGTTAAAGCCTCTGCCTTTGGCTCAGGTCATGATCTCAGGGTCCTGGGACTGAGCCCCACATCAGGCTCTCTGCTCAGCGGGGAGCCTGCTTCCTCCTCTCTCTCTGCCTGCCTCTCTGCCTACTTGTGATCTCTGTCTGTCAAATAAATAAATAAAATCTTAAAAAAAAAAAAAAAGAACAGGGGCCCCTGACTGGTTTTGGCTGGTAGAGCATGCGACTATTGATCCTGGGGCTGTGAGTTCGAGCCCCAGAGGCGATGTAGAAATGACTTAAAAATAAAATGTTCAAAAAAAAATAAGAAAGAAAGAAAAATTAAGAATGGACTCTTTGGGGGAGCTGGAGAAACAGGGTCTAGGCTGAACTCGCAGACCCTACCATGGGGCAGCAATTCTGCAAACCACAACTTTTCCTAGGGACCTCACCTTACTAAGTGGCAAGTGATTCCAAAAATGACTGCATAGGGGCACCTGGGTGGCTCAGTCAGTTAAGTTTCCGACTCTTGGTTTGGGCTCAGGTCATGACCTCAGGGTCGTGGGATTGAGCCCCAGGTCGGGCTTTGCGCTCAGCACAGGGTCCGCTTGGGATCCTCTCTCTCCTTCTCCCTCTGCCCCTCTCCCCAGCTCGTCCACTAAATAAGCAGATAGATGGATAAAATCTTTTTAAAAAAAATGACTTCACTAAGAATTCCATCTAACTTGCCCCTCAAGGTGATTTTGTCATTCCTTCACCAAGAGGGGAAGCCTACGACATCCCCCCGCCCCGTCTTGACTCAAGACAGGTTGGGCCTGTTTTGACCAAGAGAGGTACCATGAAAGTGACGCCATGTGGCATCTGAGGTTAAAAAAAAAAAAAGGCCCTATGTTTTCTCCCTGACTCTCGTGGAACTCTGCCTCTGGAGATGCTCCCTCTGGGGGTCCAGCCTCCACGCTGAGAAACCCAGGCCATGCACAGGAGAGCTCCCATGCACAATCCCACCTCAGCCCATCCAAGCACTAGCCATGTGAGGGCACAACCCTCCAGATGATTCCAGCCCCCAAGCCCTCAAGTCACTCCCAGGATCCAAGTTCTCCAGAGGAAGTCCAGCTCAGTGCCTTGGAGGCCAAGGCTAACCGCCTCCACGTGCCCCGTCTGCATTCCCAACCTGCGGAATTCATGAGCGCATAACAAATTGTTGTTCTGCTCTGCCAAGGGTAGGCTGCATGTCACACAGCAGTAGTCCCCAGGAGGAATCCTGCCACCTTCCTCTGCTGGGCTTCTGAACCCAAATCTGACCCCATCTTCCGCTGGTCTGATATGCCCGCACCACAGCCAAGAGGGAGGTCTGGAAGCTTCTAGAACATGGGAAATCATCCAAATGTACACTGGGTGGCCACCACGGAGAGATGACCACGAGCTCCAACCAAGGGAGCTAGTGGCTTCAGCTCCTTGTGGGGGCTAAGGGCTTCTAGCCAGTGACAGAAATGACCTCACCCATCCCCCAGAACTTCTACAAGACTCCGGATCCGGCCACGTTGCTCAGGTGCTGACTTTGCTCTTCTGCAAAGGCAGTGGCTCTTCCAACTCGAGACTATGTCAGCGTCTCCTGGAAGGCTTGTTCCAGAGACCTGAGGGTCCCACCTCCAGAGTTTCTGACTAAGCAGGTCCAAGATGGGGCCTGAGAGTTTGCATTTCTAACAAGTACCCAGGTGTTGGTATTCTTGCTCAGATGGAATTTGAGAGGTGGGTGTGGAGGCTTGGGGGTGGCGGTTTTCGACCCTGGGGGCACATTGATAATCACAGGGAAACTGGGGGGGGGGGGGATGTCTGATCCTACTCCAGATCAATAGAACCAAAGCAGCCTGAGTGTGCACGTCTTGGCCTGTGGAGAGGGGCCAGAACCTTCTCTTAAGACGGTGGACATTATAGGGGCCCATCTTCTGCAGAGGAGGTGGGTTCTTAAGTTTAGGAACTCGAGGCAAAGGCCATGCTAGGCCCCAGCCCGGCAGACTGAGAAGTCCTGCCTACCTTTGAGCATCGCTTTCTTGGGTCCGGAGACTCCAGACTTAAGTGGAAAAGGGGTTCCTGGCACCCACACTCCCACACCCCATCCCACCACAGCCAGGTGTTTGAGGCCTGGGGGTCGATAAAGAACAGAGGCCCAGGCTCGTTGAAGCAGGAGATGGCCTGGGCCTGGGTATTTCTACCTCCCATGATTCTGACACCAAACACAGCCTAAGAGCCACTGAGCTAGAAAAGCCCCATCCAAGAAAATATAATGCAAGCCATATGGTCTTTGGAAGTTTTAAAAAAATGAAAAAGGAACGGATGAAATCAATTTAATGATATATTTTATTTAACCCAATATCTAAAATATTATTTCAACATGCAATCGATATTAAAAAATTGAGATATTCTGCATTCTTTTTTTAATGCCAAGTCTTGGAAAGCCAGAGTATACTTTATTTTATTGTACATCACCATTTGGATGCTTAACTTTAACCTACAATTCTTGATCTGAGTTTTAGATTTCACAGATTTCCATACCAAGTTGTTTCATAGTCGTATGATCAACGTGTCCCGGTTTACCCCACGTCCTGAAATCCTCCTCAGTCCCCGAGAAAAGAGGACAGTTAAGCACGCTATTCCAAACACACTTGAACTCTTTTTTTTTTTTAATGTTTATTTATTTAAGTCATCTCTATACACAACATGCAGCTCGAAATCACGACCCCAAGATCAAGAGTTGCACGCTCTCCCCACTGAGCCAGCCAGGAGCCCCTTGAACATTTTCTAATAACAGAATCGAGTAGCAGTTTTTTAATTTAAATTAAAATCAACTGAAATTAAGACATCAGAGTCTCATGGCACTAGCTACATTTCAACTGCCCAATAGCCATATGTGGTTAATGGCTACCATATTGAAAATTGTTCTAGAAACCAGGAAGCATTTCCCTTTTACATAAGACCAGCTGTGGAGGATCTGAGATTGGTTTTCTTAAGAGAACTGTGGTTTCCTCCTGGGCCTTAAAGGACATTAGGCAGAGTTGTTACAGGGGGATAGGGTCACAGAGTAGAATAGCTACCCTGGGAACAAGAGGTAGATAGAATGGACATTAGGACCTTCAGGACAGGGGAGTCATGCTCTGACATGGGGTCATGGTGGCCATAGTGGAGAAGGATGCTGGATTAGAGATATATGGTCTCTAAAATCATTAGGACTTGGTGATTGTTCAGATATAGGGGTTGGGGTGGGGGTGAGGAGGCACCCAGGTGGCTCACCGGTTAAGCGTTCCACTCTGATTTTGGCTCTGGTCATGATCAGAGCATCATGAATTGGAGCCCCAGGTCAGGTGTCCATGCTAGAGTCTGCTTAAGTTTCTCCCTCTCCTTCTCCATCTGCTCCACCCCACCTTAAAAAAAAAAAATCTATCTGTCTATAGGGTTGGGGGACCAGGAAGCGAGAGATAGCAATCTAGGACAATTGCACAATCAACTTCCTCCATTCCCCACCCCCAAGTTGATCCCAGGGTGTTCCAGGTACGGACTGCGGCTTACCAAGCCATCTCGAAGTGAGTGGCTTAAGGCAACAACATGGATTTCATTATTGCCTCTCAGAGTTGCAGAGGCTGGGCTTAGCAGGATGGTTTCTGCCTCGGTGGGGCAGAGGGGAGGTGTCTCATGCATTTGTGTCATACAAATTCTTCCTCACCCATCTGGTAGGGATGCTGGTGGCCAGCTGAACCTCGGTGGGGCTGTTGGCCGGAGTAGTGCTATGGGTCAAATTGTGTCTCATGTCCCCAAAGTTCCAATGTCGAAGTCCTCAACCCCAGGACCTCAGAATGTGACTGTATTTGGAAGGGTGATTTGGAAGGGTGATCACCTTGAAAGGGTGACTAAGTGGGGTCTTTAGCGGGGGCCCTAATCAATATAATAGGCATCCTTATAAAAAGAGGAGATGAGGGCACCAGATACACAGAAAGAGGAAGACCATGTGAAGACACAGGGAGAGGACAGACACTGACAAGCCAAGGAGAGAAGCTTCAGAAGGAACCAAACTTGCCAACAACTTAATCTCGGCCTTTGAGCCTTCAGGCTGTGAGACAATACATTTTTGCTGTGTAAGCCCCACCCCAGTCTGTGGTGGTTTGGTACACAGGCCTAACCAACCAATACCAACACCTACCTGTGGTCTGTGTGGCCCGTGCTTCCACAGAGCATGGCAGAATGGTTCTAAGGGAGAGCATCCCGAGAGGACAAGGGGCAAAAAGTATCACCTGTGAGGACCTGGTTTCAGAAGTCACAGTCCTGCTCAAATTCAAGGGGAGAGAACATAGACTCACCTCCTGATTGGCATGTTGCCAGAAGAACATGGAGGATGGAAGATCATACTGCCGCCATCTTGGAAAATACAGGGTGCCACACCAGGTTGGTAACTTGAGAAAACAGGTCTGGTGTCCTTCAAGACAGGGATTCCAGGAGGAAGAGGAGAAGGGGAAGGTCAGAGATGGGTCAGACAATGTGGTCAGGTTCAAACAGGTTGGGTTGGCAGAGCCTGTCAACATTCAGAAGGGGGTAGCCAACTGCTAGGAAGCCAGATGCATCAGTCAGGGCCTCTGGAACATATTCTTATGGGGGACTGTCAATCTGGGGACCATCAACGTATCAAAGTCAGAGACTAAGTCCACCCAGAGTGAGAGAAGATGAGGGTTGAATTATCTATTGCTATATAATGAACCACTCCAAATCTTAGTGGCTAAAAACGACTATTTGTTATTTTTCTACAGGTTGGCTGGCTAATTGCTCTTCTGGTCAGCTGGCTTACTCAGGACATCGCATTCATCTGGACAGCGAGCAGGAAGGTCCAAGAGGGACATGTCAGGTAGTTGAGACCAGCTGTAGGCTGGGAAGAGCTGGCCTACACTCAGGCCCTTCCTTCCCTGTGGTCTTTCATCCAGACTTCTCCACAGCACAGTGGTCTCAGGGCAGCGTTCCAAGAGGGCGAGTCCCACTGTATAGGACTTATCAAGCACATTGGCCAAAAAGGTCCTAGAGCCAAACCCAGAGTCAACGCGGAAGACTTACTGGAAGGCATGATTCACTGGCAGCCATTTTGGTATAAATCCTCTATGGGAAGGAACATCAAGGGGCCCTCCATTCATTGTAGGGTTGGGCAGAGAAGAAACCACAGCTGGCAAGTGGAAGAACCAGAGGGGCACCAGAAGGGCACAGCGCTAAGGAATCAAGGGAGAGGAGTGAACTCCATGACGTCAAGGGTGCCTTGTCTCACCCTAGTCCCAGCCTGAAAACATGCCCTGGACTTGGCAGCCCACAGGACAGTCTCTCTAACACCTCAACGCTGATTTCTGCAGTCATCTCCCCAAAACTAGAATCACAAATACAGCTGAACAGAAGCGATTCTGCAACGCAAAGCCATACCATCAAAATTGCAAACGTTATGATGGTCTGGCTTGACCAGAAAACCCGCAGAATTGTCAACTGCTTTTGAGTAAGACTTTGCTTGCTTTCCTCTGTTGGTGGTTTTGTGGCGTTTTGTTTTTTTTTTGTTTTTTTTTTTAATAGAATGTGATGCCTTCAAGCAGGATTCCCTTCCCCTGTTCTACTTAGGACTGTCTGATACCCAACTGGTTCACACGTCCCTATTACTTGCCTGGGCCCTGAACGCACATTTCTGTTTGGGCCTTGTAGACCCCTAGACTCTCAAAGAATAGGTTTTGCATTTGCGCACTCCATGAATATTGAAATGCCTGTGTCTCACAGGCCAGCCACATCACAAGCAGTGGGAATTCAGCAGAGAACAGATAAAAGTCAATGCCTTCATGGAGGTGAGATTCTGCAAGAGGGAGAGAGACAAACCAACAAAAACAAACAAAAAAAAAGTAAATATATTCTTTATTATAGGGTGATAAATTCTTCAGTGAAAACAAAGCGGGAAGGGGATCAGCCCGCTGGAGGAGCTACCAGATTGCAGGTTTCACACCCCTTTGTGGAAGAGGAAGCCTCACATGTTCCTACCTATCAGAGGCCAGCTTGGAGAGAGCATGTGGGAGGGCATCGCTGGAGTTTTCCCCCCAGAAAGAGCCTTGACAGCCTGCCCCAGCAGGTCAGCCTGACCCACCCTGTCCCCAGGTCACTCTGCCAACGGGAGAAGCACCGGCAACCTTAACCTAGGCCATCTCCAACCAGCCAGCCGCGACGGGGATGCGTCGCAGGCCACGGTCACCGCACAGGGGCCCCGGGGTGGGAATGACCCCTCGGACTGTGGCAGACTGCTCACTAATTCGGCCGTCACGGTCCCCGTCACCCGCTCCCGCGCGGGCCCCACAGCCGCCTCATTAGATCCGCACCCATGACCCCTCTCGACCGGACTCCTGGAGACGACGCCTGCCTTATCTCTCGCCTCTCCTCCCTCCCATTTTCCGCTCCAGCAAAGCCAAACAGCGCTCGGCGGGGGCTTTCACGCTTCCGTGCTCCGGACACGCTGTTCCTTCTGCCTGGAAGGCCTCGGGCCGCGCCCCGCCCCCCTCCCGGGCGAGCTCCCATCCACCCCTCAGCGCCCAGCCTGGAGGACCCTTCCTCCGGGAACTGCCCCCGTCCCCCAGCCAGACGCCGTCGGCCCCACCTCTGTCCGCGGCCCCAGAGTCTGCGCGGCTTCCGCGCGCTCTGACCACCGGTTCTCCACATCTCGCCCCTCCCCGACCCGGGCCTCCTCCCCCGGCGCGGGACCTGCGAACCCCGGAGCGCACCGCCCCGATCTCGAGGAAGAGCTCGCAGCGAGCTAGGCCCAAGCCGGCCCCCCGGCGCACCCCTGCACCCGCACCCCCTGCTCTCCGC
This sequence comes from Lutra lutra, assembly GCF_902655055.1. Taxonomy (NCBI): domain Eukaryota; kingdom Metazoa; phylum Chordata; class Mammalia; order Carnivora; family Mustelidae; genus Lutra; species Lutra lutra. The sequence continues at coordinate 29,742,357 of NC_062295.1, forward strand.
GGCCCCGCAGGGGCGCCCGCCCGGCCCCACGCGCGGCCGCCCAGCCCCCGCAGCCCCGGCCGCGCGCGACTACAAGTCCCGGCAGGCCCCGCGGCGGCCGCGCATGCGCAGCCTGCCGGCGTTTGAGTGGCAAGTTGTTTGTTACAGCGAACACCAGCTGCTCCCCGCGCCGGGCGCCGCGCGCCGCCGCTCCGCCAGCGCTGCCGCCCTCGCCCGCCGCCCGCCCGCCGCCCGCCCGCCGCCCGCGGCCCCTCGCGGCTCGGCGGGCCTCCCCTTTGTCCGCCCCGGGGCCGCCCGGCGCCGAGCTCCCGGTCCTCCCCTGGGCCGGCCGGCCGCGGCGCTCGGTGCCGGCCGGGCGCGCAGGGGGCGGGGGCCGCGGCTCGCCCCCCGCCGATGAGCCGCCGCGGAGCGCGGGCGGACGATGGAACTCCACATCCTGGAGCACCGGCTGCAAGTTGCCAGCGTCGCCAAGGAGAGCATCCCGCTCTTCACCTACGGCCTCATCAAACTTGCCTTCCTGTCCTCCAAGACCAGGTGAGCGCGCGGGGACGCGGCGCCGGCCGGGCGCAGACAAAGGGGCGCACCCGGGCGGCCGCCGAGCCGCGGAAAACAACTTCGAGCCCCGGGGAGCGCCCCCGCCCCGCCGCCCGCCTGCTGTCGGCGAAGCCGCCGGGCCTGCCCTCGAGCGGGGTCCCTGCACCCCGAGCCGCCCCCCCGCGCGGTGCACCCCCGCCGCTGCCTCCCCCCCCCCCCTCCATCTCGGTCCCCTCCCTCCCATCCCCTCCCCGAGATCCGGAGGGCCGGGGAGGCTGCAGGGACGAGCCCGGGAATGAATGAACGAACGAACGAATGAATGAAAAACAGGTGTGGGGACGCGACCGTGGCAAACACAAACTAACACCCCCATCCCCCAAGGCCTCGGCTGGGCCGGCCCCTGGCGCCGGGGCCGGGGAGGGATTCTGCTGAGCGCGGCTACCCAGAGCAGAAAATCATAAAATCATTAGTGGGTGTTTATCTCGAGGTGCCTGCGAGGGTTGCGGACGGCGCGGGGGGCCGGGGGAGGGCCCGGGAGGGGCTGCGGGAGAGGGTCGCGGTGCTGCTTTCTCCTCCAGGTCCGGGAAGGTGGGGAGGGGGGGGTGTTACCAAACCGTGGAAGGGGGAGGAGCAGGCGTGTTTATGGCTCAGCCTCGAGGCTGGGCTTGGATGCTGCTGGGGGAAATAGTTGAAGGCCTTGGGAGATTGGGGAAGCAGCAACCACCTTTAAAACAAACCAAGTTGGATTTTCCCACTGCCAGGGCAGGCTCTGACTTTGTGAGCCCCGGTGGATGCCTGGGCTAGGTTGTGTTTTTTAAGGAGCCCAGAGGAGTGTGAGCCCGAGCTGGCCGCTGTAACTTAAATCCCTTGTTTGTCCATCATTGCATTGTGACCAGTCAAAGGGTGAAGTTGTTGCTGGTTGGGTTTTTCCGGGGTCAGGGCGGAGGTGGTGCTCCCTGGCTGCAAAATGAATGAATATATTCCAGGTCAAGGTTAAGGTTGAAATGACGGCCCCCTAAAGCTGCCCCTCTTGGGCTCAGAGCTCAGGGAAGCTCTGGGGATGCAGGGAAATGATTCGGTCCCAGCCTCTTATCTGCCTGTTAAAGTTCTTGCCTGGAAATCTCACTTTGATGTGTGTGTCTGAGCGGGCAGCTCGGTCCCGCCATTGTTTGCAAGAAGAACCGCTGGTGGCATCTTGTTTACTTTCTTCTCAGGCTGCTCGGTGGGGTATGGAGGGTTGAAACCCTCTCCTTCCCCGAGCCCTGGCTCCTTTGATTGCAAAGGTAATTATTAAACAGGTCATTTGAAAACAAAAGCCGGCAGCTCAAATTCTGAACCTTTCCCTCCCCCCTTCCCCCTACCCCCCCCACTCCCCCCATTGACACCCCCCCCATCCCGCCTCTACCTGCCCTCTGCCCACCATCCCCTAGCCTGTCTTGAGCTTCCAAGGTTGGAGGTAAGAGAAACCGGCCTTGTTTTTCCAACCCTTGGCCCTCGGCCCCAGGCAGCCCCCTGGCTGATTTGTCGGCTACCATTCAAACAGGGATGATGACTCAGGCTGCGGCTGAGCAGGGCCTGGGTGGGTGCTGGGAGGAGGGGGCATCTGGGGGCTTCTTAGAAAGGCAGCAAAGAGCCACTCCCTCTGCCCCTCAACCTTTGTATAGGGACTGGCCCTCTTCCAGCGTCCACCCCAGGGCCCAGTTTAGGAGACTGACATGACAGATAGACATGGGGGGTGTCGGGGGCCAGGGGGAGGAGAGTGGTGAGTCCCTGCTGACCTTCCTGACCGCGGGAAACCTACCCCTCATTGAGTTCCCCTTTCTCTCTCCCCTGCTGGAGGCCACGGGTCTGTGGCCCAGGTGTCCAGTCCAAGCTCAAGATGACTCAGAGGTCAGAGGTCACCTCCTTGTCTCCACAGTCTGGCTCTGGAAGGTGCTGAGCACATTTGTCAGACAGCTGAAGGCCTGCCTCCCCTGCACTCCGGGCCGGGCCGCTGGCCTCAGTTTGTGGCCAGCCCCGCACTGCCTGCGTGACTGTGGCAGCGTCCCTTTCCTCTGGGCCCTCACTCTGTCCCCCTGCAATGAAGACCCCCCTCCCCCGCCCGATCTCACAGGGCTGCCGTGTGTAGCATGCTGTGTTTGTGGACGCTGGCTTTTTAACGAGGGGTAGTCGAGTGTGAATGTACTCCTGGAGCATTTTGAACAGTCCTCCAGGGCGAACTTTTGCTCCTGTTTGGTTCTCCCACCAGTGCTGACCCCTCCCCAATGGTGGCCCAAAGCCCTGTCACTTTCCCTACCCCACCCCCCGACCTAAGTTTAGCTCAGGCTAGCCCAGGGGCCAGTGCATCTCTCTCTCTCTCTCACACACACACACACACACACACACACACCCTTCAGTGTCCCTGGGCTGCTGGGTCACAAGTTTTCAGCCGTGTCCTGTAGGGTCGCATCCTTGGCATGGCGTCTGAGGCCCGGTGGAATCTAGACCCGGAATTCTCATCGTTAGCCACTCAAGGCAGAGACTCTGGTGAGCCACAGTTACTTAACCTTCCCTTCACACCCCTGTGCTTTTAGACTTCTGATTCTGCCTGGAAGCGGGTCCCTCTCCCAGTCAGTTTCTCTTCACCCCTCAAGATCTAGTGATATCACCCCTGAACCTTGCCAGAACCCCCTGCCCTTTGCTTCTCCCCCAGCAGAATGAATCACTTTTTCCTTCTTGTTTCTGCCTGGGTAGAGCCTTGGGGAAGGACGAGGCATTGGAAGGCACTCCGTCTGTGTGAGAGTGCAGCCGAGTCTGAGGCATGCTAAGATGCCCCTCAGCTGGGGTAGCAGACAGGTCTGGGGGATTGCCATTGCCTGAGGGAGCCTGGGAGGCTTCCTGGAGGAGGCGGCACTGGATCTTAGGGCTTTAAAATAGGAATTAGCGAGGTGGGAAAGGGGATCCTGCTCCTAGATCCCACACACACCGCCGCACAGCTCTGTGAACTGGGTTTAATACCCATTTGCAAAGAAGGAGGTTGGGGCTCAAAGGTGAAATGACTTGCTCGAGGTCACGCGGTGAGCAGGAGAGGCGAGGTTTTTGAATCCGCATCTTCTGGCTTCAGTCAGAGATTTGCTACTACAGGTTCAAACGACACCCGTATTCAGCAGTCCGTCCAGCTCTTCTGTGGGCAGCACACAGTTCTAAAGGCCTCGGGGACACAGACCGGAGGCTACAGGCTTTGTGTGTCCTTTCTGCCCTGGCTCTGTGGACTTTTCTCTCCAGGAACCCTCGGCCCATCTCGCCTACCAGCTCTGTTTTGTACTGCCTCGCCGCCCCGCTCAGATGCCCCCCCCCCCCCGAACCTCTCATCGCTGCTCAGCTGTCTGTCACAGCTCAGCTGTCTGTCACGGCATATTGTCGGCCTCTCGTTGTCCCACCCAGGTGGGAAGCCTTACCCCCCGGAAGCTTTCTGAGCATTGTTTTACCCACTGCTTACGCCCATGCCCAGCCAGCCCCAGGGAGAAGCGGGCCACCCATTGATTTCACCATCTCCCACAAAGAGGTAAAGGTGCCGGGTTTGGAGAAGGAAAGTGGCTTGCTCAAGGTCACCCAGCTGGGAAGAGACAGAATTGGGATTTGAACCAGGTCCTTTCTCTGCCACGCTTAGCACACTGCTTTGTCGGTACTTAGTAACCGCCCGTTTGATAGATGTCCGACTCGTGCGGGGAGTGACCCAGATTTCAGCCAGGGCCTCCTGTGAGCGCCCTGGGCGCTGGAAGAGGCACGGTGCGCAGCAGCGCACCTGGAGAAGCTGGGCCTGGCGGGCCTGGCGGCCCTGCCCCTGCCCCAGGTTCAGCGCAGCATTTGGGTATAGCTGGACCCACGGAGGCCACTCATTCTAGGCACAAAGCCGGAGAGCAAGACCATGGGTGAACAAAATCAAGGCCGCCCACAGAACCTGTCCTCCGCCCTTGTGATAGCCTGAGGTTCTGTAGCCTGGCTGAGGGCCCCCCCACAGCCCACCCCACCTCTGGCTCTCCAGCCTCACCTCTCCCGGCTCCTAGCCACACAGACTGTCTCACCTGCGTGCACACACATGGACACACAGACGTACACATATACACACACACGTACACATATACACACACACTATGGAGTCCGCAACCTCAAGCCTTTGTTCTGGCTGCCTGGAATGTTACCCTTTGCCCTGCTCCCTTTATCTGCTTGCTCATTCTTTTGGATTCCGTTTCACCTCCTCCAGGAAGTCTTCCCTGAGTGCACAGGCTGAGCTCAGACCCTTCCTCCTGTCTGACGGGCTTAATCTCAAGCAGAGGAGATGGGACTAACCCCGGGATATCAGCAGGATGCTTTGGGTTGCAAATACCAAATACCCTCCACTTTGTTGGCTAAGTTTGATAGGTTTATGTGATAAAAGGCTGTGAGTCTGGTGCTCTAAGTGTGGTAACCTAAAGGCTTGATGATGTCCTCAAGGACTCAGGGCTTCCTGTCTGTGTTTGGCCATCCTTGGCATGGCAGCGTGGCTCCCTCTGGAGTGGCCCCGGGCCGCTGTAAGCTTTATTGGCCGTCGGTCGGAAACCCAGTATTGGGAAAGGCTCCCTGCCTTCAGAGTGTCTCAGACTCTCCAGGAGCACACCCCACTCCTGCACAGACTTCGTCTCATTGAGCAGAACCGGGTCACATGGACAGGCCTGCACCAATCCCTGGCTCAGGGAATGAGACCATCACAGACCAATCAGGACCCACCGCTGCAGGGGGTGGGGGGGGAGCTGCTGCCTGGGGGCTGGGGGGGGGGGCCAGGGGCAGGAAGAAGCTCCTGCTGCTCTTGTGGACTCAGAGTCACTCCCTGCAGCCGTCCAAGGCGAAACTGGAGCACGCTGGCCACGGATAGTAAGCGTATAGTAACAACGAGGCCAGCGCCAAGCTGGAGGTGGGATGTTCCCATTTTACAGATAAGGAGAGCGAGGAACTTGAGTGCCCCGGGGCACACAGAAGTGGCAGAGCTGGGATTTGAACCCAGGAATTAAGGCTGTAAGACCTGTCCTGGGGGGCGTCTGGGCGGCTCAGATGGTTAAGCCGCTGCCTTCTGTTCAGGTCATGATCTCAGGGTCCTGGGATGGAGCCCCGCGTCTGCCTCCTTGCCCAGCGGGGAGCCTGCTTCCCCATCTGCCTCTCCCCCTGCTTGTGCTCTCTCTGTCTCTTTCTCTCCCAAATGAATAAAGATCATCTTCAAACAAACAAACAAACAACAAAACTCTCCCAGGGACCACTCAGCCAGGCATAGGAGCCCACGGCTTGGTTGCCCCAGGGGCCACATGGCAGAGGTATTGTTGAGAGCTCATCTGTCACCATAAAGGGGGACGGGGCAAGGTCATTACACAGAGTCGTTCAGGTTGCAGGAACCTGCTACACACTTTTTTTTTTTCTTTTTGCCAGTAAAATGCTATTATCTTTAAAATCCACTTTTTCGGTGAGTATGAGGTATACGCATGCCCACAGAGACCCGCGCTGCCTACCTGGGCCAGACCCGCTTGGTCCCTGGTGCCTCGTGGCCCGCGGTCGGGCGGGTGTGCGTGTTGTCGCCTGCGGGAAATCTTGCAGCAAGTCTCAAGAGAGCACTCAAGACTTTAGATCCGTTTATGGGGGGAAAAAGCTCAGAATCGCAAACAGTCCATCCAAAGTCCGTTGGTTTCCTGAGTGCACGGGGCTGAGCCCCACCCCCCACCCAGCTTGCACCCGGCTTGATCTTGATCGCGGTTTTAGGGAAAGATGCCAGCGGCCACGGTGAGAGGGCCCAGCACCCAGGCCCTGGGGCAGAATCCCGGCGCCGCCCTGTGTGACCTCGGGCCGGCTGCTTGGCTTAGCTGGGCTGTCACTTCCTTACCTCTGAAGCAGAGATAACGATCGTGCCCGCTGCCTGGCCTCTTGCGAGGACTCCGTGAGACGGACAAGCACTTCCACGGGGCCCTGGTTCAGCTGGCCAAGGCCAGGGCCGAGTCGGAAAAGCCCAGGGTTAGGAGGCTTTACGGCTCCGCATCCCCATACACTGATTCTAGCGGGGGGAGGTTTATTCACTGCCCTCCAGGAACCTCTCTGGGGACACAGGTCACTTGGGCCCCTTGCAAGAGGCCTGCAAGCGAGTAAGGCTTCCCGGAGGAGGTGGCAGCGTGTGAGCCGGAATGGGACGATGTCAGGAGGCGTTGGGGTTGGGGATGAAGGAAGACCGGTCGGGCGGGCAGCAGGAGTGGGCGCGCACAGTTGGGGTGGGGGAGGGTGCAGGTGGAGAGCACCGGGCTGAGCCCCACTGTGAGCCCCGCTTGGGCTTGTCCACGCAGAAACGCTGCACGATGCACCTGCTCTAGGCCGGGCCCAGCGGGGAACACACACGGAGCCCCCATCCAGTGGGAAGGAAAGGTACGTTCCCCACCAGAGACAGAGGGTGAAGGCCCCAAAGACCCGGAGGAAAGGGACAGCTGGGCACGGCTTCCGCTCGCCCCACTCGAGTTTGGTGCTGGGGCGGATGACACGGTTCACTCTGCTTTGCTCAGAACCCTTCTCTGACTACCCCTGCTTCTCAGCGGGTGTTGTGAACGTTCCTTAATCTGATTTCTTCTCTCCTCTCTGGCTCTGTCCCGTGTCCACACCACGCATACCCGATTTTGTTAACTGTCCCCAACCCTTTGACACCCTTCTCTCCTAGAGCTAGGGCGCCCCTACCTTTAAGTGGGGTCTGGATTAGGGACTTTCCTCCAACGAGCGGAAGGTGGCAGAGGTGATGGTGTAGGCCTCTGGGCGAAGCGGATGGCTTCTTCCTGGCCGTATCTCCCTGTCTCTGTCTCCCTGTCTCTCTCGGATCTCTTGCTCTGTGGGGGCAGCTGCCATATCGTGGGGACACAGAAGCAGCCGTGTGGAGAGGGATCGAGGTCTCCCGCTGACAGCCAGCCTGTGCCCGAGCCACCTGGAAAACACACTGTTGCCCCGGGCAAGCCTTCCAGTGACCTCAGCCTTAGCCAGCACCTAGTCCATGACCTCGTAAGAGATCCTCAGCCACAGGTGCCCGGTGGAGCCGCGCCCAAATTCCTCAACCCTAGGAACTGTGAGAGAGAGAGAGAAGTTTGTTCTTCCAAGCCATTGAGTTTTGGGGTGATTTGTTAGGCAATAGGTAACTAATATAGGGACCGTATAACTTATCATCCACACAGGGATACTCTTGAGAATAATAAGGAGCCCTAAAAATAATTATCCTGGACAACAGGGCAAACCAGAACATGTGATCAGTAGTCCGATCTGACAGCCCTCGCGGGTGCTCAGATGACTCATGGAGTTGGTTCAAGCATCACCTTCCCCAGGAAGCCCCCCCTGGGCTGGGTGTGTGGTTTTCTGGGATCACTTGGGCCACAGGGTACAGGCTAGGAGGACTGGTCCCCTCTCCTCACTCCACATGCGTGGCCAGGCCTCGGGACCAATGCTCTGTGGTACCGATGTGTCTCCCGTGGGACCAGAGTAGTCGTAAAGGACGGAACTGGTCTTTCCGGAGCCTGCATACGGCTAACAGGTTTTTTTCCTTATAATGACCTCTGCTACAAGGAACCAGCCCCACCAGGGCCTGGAGCAATCGGATTCTGGTTGTCCGGCAAGCAGACAGGCCCCGGGGGAATGTCCAGCAGCTGACAGTACACTAGTTTTTTGGGGGTATGTTTGCTGGGAGCGTGTTCAGTTAAACATTTAAGGGGAAACTTACCTTTAGATGCCTTATGTCCCTTAAATAGACTCTCTTAGATGTGCTCCAACCTCTGAGATCTGTGCTTAAAGGCCTGGGGTCTGTCTTGTCCACTCACATGTCTGCCCGTGGAATTCACAGTAGCCCGAAGGTTTCACCTCTCGTGTCCATCCACAGGCCGAATGTGGTACGTATGGTGGAATATTACTCGGCCTTCAGAAGGAAGCCTGTTCTGACCCCTGCTACGGCTCAGATGAACCCTGAGGACATCACACCCCGTGCAGGAAACCAGTCACAAAACGACAAAGACTTCATGATTCCACTTACATGGGATACTTTGAGTAGACACAGGGAGTAGGATGCCGGGGCACCGGGGACTACTGAGTGGGGATGTTGTTGTTTGTGGCTACTTAAGTCTGTTCTGCAGAATGGAAAGAGTTCTGGAGATCAGCTGCACGACCGTGTGTGATACACGTAGCACTACTGAACTCCACCCTTAGAAATGGTCAAGATGGGGGCTCCTGGGTGGCCTAGTCGGTGAAGTGTCTGCTTTCGGCTCAGGTCACGATAGCTCAGAATCCTGGGATGGAGCTCTGGGTTGGGCTTCCTGCTCATCAGGGAGTCGGCCTCTCCCTCTCCCTCTACCCCCCCATTTGTGCTTTCACGCACTTTCTCTCTCAAATAAAAATAAAATCTTTTTTATTTTTAAATGGTTAAGATGGTTTTATATTATGTATGTTTTACAAAAAAAAAAAAAAAAAAAAGGCCCTAGGAACTTAGCATGTGAAAACCAAAGGGCAGTGTGGCGGCCAGAGGGCAGTGAGCCAGGGCAGCTCACTTGGTCCTCACCATGGTCCACGCGTGTACAGCGACCCGCCCCATGTCTCTGGGGACACTGAGGCACCACACAGTTCACTTCTTTCTAAGATCCCAAAAACCAGTAAGGGAAGAGTCGGGTCTTTTTCATAACAGCTTTGTTGAGATATAGTTCACGTAACGTACTGCCGGCTCGCTTCAAGTTTTCCCTTCACATGTGTCTGGTACATTCCCGGCGTTGTGCAGTCTGATTCCAGAACATTCTCATCACACGCAAAAATCCATACCCACTAACCCGTCACCCCCGGCCCGTGCCGACACCAGGCTGCCTTCTCTCTCCGCAGATTTGCCTCTTCTGGACATTCCGTTTAAATGCAGGCTGACCATGTGGTTCTTCGTGTGACTGGCCTCTCTCACTTCCCGTCATGTTTCCAAGGTTCCTTCCAGTCGTGGCATGTGGCGGGACGCCGTTCCTTTTTACGACTGAGTAATACTCCCTTTCTGGCTCTGCTACCTTTTGTTCGTTCGTCCCCAGATGGTCTCTTGGATCGCGTCCACGTTTGAGCTCGCGTGAGTCACGCTGCCGGGGACATCTGTGCGCCAGCGTTGGTGTGGACGTGTGTGGTCGTTCCTCCTGGGTATGCGTACACCGAGGAGTAGTGGTCACACGGGGTCCTGAGGTGGCTCTGTGTGTAGCGTTCTGAGGAAGCCCCGGGCTGCCCTCCACCCCCGTCGTGCCACGCAGCAGGGCGTTTCACATACCTGAGGTGGAGGGACTTGAACCCAGCACCACAGACTGCGCCCCCACAGAGTCCCACACGACCACGTTACCTTAGTGCAGGGAGGAGCCCGGAGACCCTTTCTGGGCCACCCCAGTCTCAGGGACCTCCTGTTGGTTTGGGGGCAAAGAGGATTACGGGGAAGTGGTGGCCCACACAAGCACCCAGCCCGGGGCAGGCCCTTCCAAGAGCCCTCCTGGTCCCGTGGGTCCCGAGCTTATGGGAATTCGGTGTCACTGACACAGGCACACCCGTGAGTGGAGGTGAGGAAGCGCCTGTGTGGTCCTGGTGGCTCCCGGGGCCCTCGGAGAGGGCTCCCACGTGCCTGCTGCTCAGCGGCGGTCTTGAGCAGTGGGTGCGGACTGGCGGGCTTCAGGAGGCGGCCACACCGGAGGCTCTGGTGAGGTGTCCGTGGAGGGGGGTGGGCTCCCTCGCCGACCTGAGCTGGGGGCTGCCCGTAGACGAGCAGGGAGGGAGCCGGGGAGAGGCCACAGACGGGTCAGCCAGCCCTCTCTGCGCGGGCCGGCCGTGTCTTGGGCTCCAACGAGGGGCTCATGCTCGAGGTACGGTTCATTTTCCCTCCCAGGCTGGGTCTCCCCTGACACCAGCCCGGGGCCTCCTGCACGCTGCCCTGGACTTTCCCCTCCGCTCTCTGGGCCTCTGCCTTTCTCGAGCCGGAAAGACGGGGTGGAAATTTGTTCTCAAAGTTCAGTCTTTTTTCCTTCGGGGCTCAAAAGTCACTGAGGCAGTGACCAGTACAGGGAGCTTCACGACAAAGCTTAACCCCAGAGATCTTTCTAAAGAGCCTACTGTGCGCCATTTCCCCTCCCCCGTGGCTCCGTGGGAAGGAAGGGGAGCCCACCCCACTGCCCGGGACTCAGTGCCACGTCCTGGGTGACACAGCAGACACGGAGCACGGTGGGGTTCACGCCGGCTCCCCTGCTCGCGGCCGTCCTCTGCCAGGCCCCACTCCACGCCTCCCCCCTCCCCATTAACTCCTGACACACCTTTCTCGGGGACATGCCTGCCACGGTCAGTCCAAGGCCACCGCTTACCCGCTGTGTGAACACCGGCAAGTTGTCAGCTACCTCACATGGGACTCAGTGTCCCCATCTTTAAAATGGGTGGCATGGCATCAGTCACTGGGTTGCGGTGAGGATGGCGAGGAAATTTCACGCCGAGGACGTAGGTGCCCAACCCAAGGCAAGCTGGGGGAACCGGGCGGATGTTTATGGAGGACCGAAGTGCCCGGGGCTGGACTGTCAGCGTCAGCAAGGGGGCGGCTGGTCCCAAGGCCTGCAAGTATGTCGCCCACTCTGGGGCTAAGTGTGGCCCTTAGGGCCCCAGCCTCTGCACTCAGCCTCCCGAAGCCTCCCCCCTCCTTGTTTCTGGCTGCCCGTCCCCCTGCAGTGCCCTGTTCCCCAACAGGGACAACCTCTAGTCTGCCCTGCGTGCTCCCCTGCCTGAGTCCCCTGCCCCCCACCTGGCCCTGGGGTCCTCGTGTGGAAGACAGTCGTGTTCTATGCAGCCTAAAAGGTCTGGCCCAAGTGGGGGTGGGGGTAGGGGTGGGGGAAGTCAGGAGACTTTTTGGACTCCACCCCCCTTAACTGCCTTAGGGGTGAGGCTGGGGCAGGTCACTCAGGGACCGGAGATGTCCACCTCCGCCCCCCCAACCCCGCCCTCCGAACCAGGAGCTGGGACCTGTCTGATTCTTGTCTCCCTTTCCCACCGCTTGGCCCCAGGCAGGTTCACTCTGGGGAGGGGAGGGGGCCTCCCTGGTGCACTGCTGGGAGAACTGGCACCCCCTGCCCAGACAGGACCCCCCCAGAGCTAAGCGATCCTTTAGGGACGGTTTGCCCGTGCAGAGTGTCGCTGTTGGGAGCAAGGAGGCCAGAGGGCTTACAGGGTCACCTGTAAATGACCGGGTGTCACATCAGCACCTGGAGCCAGGCCTCTGAGGGTCCCCGGTGGGTGGCCCAGAAGTTGGGAGTACCCCGCGCTTGAAGGCAGTGAGACCACAGTCTTTTTTTATCTGCTCTTTTCCAAATTCTCTTCAGAGGAGAGCCTTTCACAGTGACCCCCTCAGCTTCCCTCTGGCCGCTTCCCTCCCCAGCTCTTCAGTCCAAATTAGCCTGGTTTAACCGTCTGTAGTCGTTTCTGCCAAACAACAGAGAAGGCGCTGGCACCCGCGTCCCGGGACCACACGTGGTCCCCAGTCTGGGGCAGCCGTGGTCGTGGGGCCCAGGAATGTGGCCCCTCTCAGCTCCCACGGCATCCACCCCTGCTGCGGACCTGCTTCGCACCCGTCACGCCACTAGAATGTCCCGGAAAAGTCAAGTCACTGGAAAAATTCCCTGTGTTAAGGCCCCAAGGAGGGCTTGTCCCCCAAAGCCAGGACCCTGGCCTCCTCCTGTAGAAGGAGGTTCTCTTGTATCACCCGTGGTTCTTGCTGTGTGTCCCAAGAGGGCGGGTCTCCTCCAGAGTCTCGTCCCTTGTCCCTCAAAGGGCAAGGACAGATGGAGGCCCCATGAGAGAAGTCTGGGTGAGCGTGTAGAAAGAAAGTGCTGTTTTCCAGCCCCCCAGGGGCTCATCTGTCACCCCAGGGGGGCATCAGGCCCTTTGGACGGTGGCTGGGGAAGGGAGAGGCTGCCCCGTGGAGAAGGTTCGTTCTTCCTGTCTGTGATTTCCTTACACCTGGCGTGGGCCCTTGGCCCTGAGGCTTCCGAGGCCCCCTCCTCCTCCACCAGTTCACAAGTGAGTCTTGATGCCAAGCCCGTGGTGAGTGCTGGTGCCGTGCGGACTCAGACCCCATCCCTGGACGGTTGGACAGCCAGGTGGGGGAAACAGGTCTGCAATCCCTGATCACACCCGTCGTCTGGAAAGAGGGAAGTCCCAAGGCACAGGGTAGGAGGAGGTCCTGAGGCTGGGTGGGCGGGGGAGGGCTTCAGGAGAGATGGCTCTGAGCCAGGCTTGAAGCATTAAGTGGGGAAGGGACTTCCAAGAACGCAGAACAGTGTGTGCGGACAGCGCAGTGGCCTGGGCCATGTGGGACAGCATGGGGGCTGGACAGCATGGGGGCTGGAGAGAGTGGCCCAGCGTGAGGGTATGAGGGAGGAGCTGAAGGGCTGTGTCCAGGCTCCTTGGTTGGGATCCAGTCATTGGCCTAATGCCAGGGCCAGAGAAGGCTCCCGGGGGAGGGGAGGACAGACCAGGACAAGGACAGCTTGGGGAAGGGCCTGGTAGAAAAGGAAGCGAGGAATAGTCCAGTACGGAAAGTGTAGGCTAGCCAAACCCCACTTCTGGCTCTCTACGCAGAAGAGCAGAGAGCACGGACCTTGAAGAGCTGTTTGCACACTCGCGTTCTCGGCAGTGCTGCTCACGGTCGCTGGAACGTGGGCACGCTGCACAGGCCCGCGGCTCCACGAACGGGTAAGCAAACCGTGATCTGTGCCTGCAGTAGAATGCTGTACAGCCTCAGAAGGGAAGGGCATTCTGCCACCTGCTGCGGCCCATGAGCCTGGACGTGACGCTCAGTGGAATCCGTCAGCCAGAGGAGGGCAGGCACCGTGTGATCCCCCCACACTAGGGGCCCAGCAGCCGTCAGATTCGTGGAGACAGAAAGCCACGGGGTGGGTGCCCGGGGCTGGGAGTTCCTGTTTAAAGGGTACAGAGTCTGAGTTTCACAAAACGGAAAGCGTCATGGGGGTGGACAGCGGTGGCAGCCACGTAATGATGCGAGTGTTTATTCCCGTATGGCACACTTTGTGGTGTGTGCGCCTTTTAACACAGTAACACGTACGAAATGTTAATACAGAAACGCAGACAGAATGACAGGAGCAACCCGTCTGGGCTAGGGAGAAAGAGAAGAAGGTTGAGGGGTGGGGTGTGGCTGGGTGGGGACAGGCCTGTCCTGGGGTGTGGACGGATGTGAGTTTGAATCCCTGCTGGATCAGCTGGGTCTGTCTGCTGGGCAGCAGTAACAAAGAGCCCCAGGCCGGGCGGCCCACGGAAGAGACCGGTCTCGCAGGCGGATCTGGGGTCTGGAAGTCCAAGATCAAGGCGCCCACCGATGCAGGGCCGTAATCCTCGGGTGCCCCCCGGAAGGCCTGGGGCTCTGGGAGCTGCTCTTTCCTCCCCAACAGGCTGTGTTTGGGGCTTCTCTTGCTGGGCCTGGGGCTCTGGTCTCCACATAGGGGGCTGAGCGACCGCTGGGCCCCAGGAAGGCTTGTGTGGGCGTCTGTCTTCCCGTGAAGCCTGCGGGTCTTAGATTTACGGTTTCCCCCACCCCGTCAGGCCCAGGCTTCCCAGGGAGTGACCCGACAGCTTCTCCTGGGACCCCTGAAGCGGGAGAAAGTAAAAAGCACCAGGGGCGGTCACCTGGCCTGTTGGATGGGTCAGAGTCCCCCGATCAGCAGGTGGCAGACGGCGGAGAAGTGCCGCACCCCAGCCTGGGAGAGGGGGAGCCCCCTCCACGCTCCTGGCGTCACTCACGGCTGGGATGGCCCTGGACTCCGGGCAGGGAGTGACTGTTGATGGGTGGACGGCTGGCTCCTGACGCCATGCCTCTGACCACGCTCCCTCCTTCCCGCACCTTCTCAGCACAACCCTCTTGCTCCCTGCCTTTGCAGTTCACCCTGGTCCCACCTCCTCCTCCTCCAGGAAGGCCTCCTGACCTCACTGTTCTGTTGTCTTTTCTCACTGTCAATTTTGGGGTGGATAATAAATTCACAGTTTATTAGGAGTCAAAGATACACCAAGGTGCCCGGCGAAAGCTCTCTTCCAGCCCTGTTCCCGCCCCCACAGACAGCGAGGTTCGTGGGGATGGGATTCTTGGGGAGACAGATATATATAAACTTGCATATCTGTTCTTTCCCGTGTTGGTTTTTTTTGGTTTGTTTTTTAAGCATAAATTGGTATTAAACCACACTCCCTGCTTCCCGTCCCACTCTGAATTCTTCAGCCGACATCCGTCTTCGCAGAGACACCTGTCCCTCATTTGAACTGTCGCGCCATGAGCCGCAGAACAGGTGACACTCGTATCCCTGACTTGTCACCCGCCGTGGACATTTGTTCCCGGTCCTCTCTTGTTGTTGTTGTTGACGACCGTTAGTGCTGTAACATACCATTCGGGGCCGAGACCTCCCTCTGCATGCTTGGGGCTGTGTCTGCCCACAGAGGTCCGGAAACCAAACCCCCGGCCCGAGGCTCTGTGTCAGCGAGGTCCTCACGCAGTCCCTGCGGAGACGGGTTCTGAGTTTACGCCGCCGGCCGGTGTCCCGGGCCTGCTTCTCGTAGGCTTACCACCCATCTTGTCATCCCACGGCCCGGGAGTGGAAGGCCCCCCTTGATGTCACCTTCTGCTCTGGGGGCGTCCAGGTGTGTTTGCTCATGCGTGCAGGCCCCGACATGCCTGGCCGCCCTCTTGTCTGTGTTCTTCGTCACTGTCCATCTTCCCTCTCCAGCTAGCTCACAGGACCCCAGTGGGCTGCGGAGTCTTAAGGGTCTCCCCGCTCCCTACCCTCCCCCCCACCGCCCACCACCAGAGCGTCCAGCCTGACGTCGGCCAGCACCCTGAAAGCCCTGACCGTATCGGCTCCAGGCGTGGGCATTTCCGCATCTCTATGGCCAGCTGTCCCTCCGTCTCCCGCCGTGCCGACGAGGGGTGCCAGACCCACACTCAGCCGGCCCTCGAAGCTGGGTCCCTCCACCCCGGGACCACCGCCTCCCAGATCCTGAGTTCTGTTGGAAACCATGCCAGGTACCAGCACCCCAGCAGTCCCACCCTCTTGCCACACTTAGCCTCTCCAGGCTGCAGGGCCCCCGAGCAGCACCCTCCCCCGGGCCTGCGTGCAGTTTCCAGCTGTCCCCAGAGGTAACAGGTGCCAGCGCCTGTAGAAACACCTGCCCACCCCAGGGCAGCGAGTAGGCAGCTTCTGGCCCCTTTCAGCCTCGGGGGGCTCACTCCTGCCAAAGACGATTAGCCCTGGGGTCACCCCCCTCCTGTGCGGGCAGAGAGGACATTGGTGCTGTGGAGGGCCCAGCCGTCTGCCTCCAGGGTCTCCTGACTCCGCCTACCACCACCACTTAGCGCTCACACGTGGCCCATTCTGTCCACTTACCAGCTCACAGCCTGTCAGGCCACTGGCCTCCATGGGCCTCAGCTTCTTCATCTGCAAGATGGGCTGGTACTGCCCACATCCTACACTTTCTCGCCCCTTCCCTGTCACTGCCGTCTCCCTTACTCCCTCCGTCTCAGGGACTTGGGCAGACGGAACTTGGCCCCAGGGATGTTGGCCTTCGCCAAGTGAGGATTTTGATGAAAGTTTTTATTTTAATGATTTTGATGACTTTAATGAAAGTTTTGGGCCCAAAGCCCATGGAAAGCCCTCGGGGCCTGGACCTCGTCACCGCGGGGCAGCCCAGGGAGCCAATGACAGGCATAAACCAAGCACAACCAAATGCACCATCGTCGGGGAGGCACTGGGGGGAGGTTGGATCGTGGGGGATGAACGGGCCCCGGGGGTGTCCATGTTGAAGTTGGACCCCGGTGGGAGTTCTGTAGGCATGTTTTTACTGACACCTGGCCCCCGGCCAGGTGCCTGAACATTCCAGAAAGTTCGGGGATCTGGGTAGTAAGCAGAGCCCTGTTCTGACTGGGCCCATGTGGCCGGGGCAGCCGGAGAGATCAGCCCAGCAGGCTGTGTGCAGGGGAGCAGGGAGGGGCAGGCTATGGTCTGGGGACAGAGCAGTCATGTCCACCCCTCTCCTGTCCCCTCCCGAAGGCTCCCCCCATCGTTGGGGTAAGTGTTGCCTTCCCAGTGGAGGAGGATGGATAGCGCAAGGACTCCCTCATTCTTGGACCACCTTCGGTTCAAATTTCATTTCATGGATTTGGGACAGAATTCTACAAAGACAGGACTGACTGACCGTGGTGCACAGTGGTCCCACCAGTCCCCCCGGGGAGCTGTCCCACACCATTTTTCAGAGTCTTTTCCACTTTTCAGCCCTTTACTCTTCTTTGTGGGGCCTCTGTCCACTTCCTTCACCAACGCGTCTTTTCAGTAGCCTTCGTGGGTGCCGTGGGCTGAATGCTTATGTCCACCCAAAACTCGTATGCTGAAGCCCTAACCCCAGATGGGGACTGTATTTGGAGGGAATTTTAGTCAAATGAGGTCAGGAGGGTGGGGGCCCGACCCCATAGGATGAGTGTCCCGGTGAGAAGTGACACCGGGGAGCTCGCTCACAGCGGAAAGGTGGCCACAGCAAACCAGGAAAAACATTCTCTCCAGAAACCCCACCAGCACCTCCGTCTGCCTCCAGCCTCCGGAACTGGGAGCGAGGCATCTCTGTTTCAAGCCACCCGGTGGCAGGTGCTTTGTTCGGGAGCTCTGTGTCCCCTGTGTCCCAATACAGCTCCCCGACCTTCCCAGGCCCACGCAGGGAGGACTAGTGGAAGGAGCCCAGACTCCAGGCTTGTTCAGACCTTCCTCCACCGCTGATGGGACTGGGTCCTGGCCTCAGTGTGCCCAACCTTGGTAATGGGAGGGCGAAGAGAGAGGCAGGAGCTCAGGGCTCAGAGGCACAGTGAACAGTGTTCCTGCCCTTTCTTCCTGGCTTAAGGCTGAGCTCCTTAAAAAGCACTCAGTGCCAGTGCTGTCCCCGAGGACTGTCCTGGGAAACGTCGTGGTAACACGAGCATTGTACTCCAAACCCCGCGTCATGCCAGGAGCGGGCCTTTTGCTCCCAAGGGCTGCACTGAGGCTCCCAACGTCACGCAGCCAGGGGTGCAGTCCAAGCCTGGAATGGTCTGGGTGCCGATGGCGTGAGGGTTGACCACAGCACAGCAGTCAGCGGCCCGAAGGGAGCAGAGGGTCTGGCTCCAGGTGGAAGCTTCTTGCCTTTGAGCAAGTGACGGACCTCGGAGTTCCGGAACTGCCCAGTGCAGATCCGGAGCCTGCTGCCACACGTGGCTGTCCGAATTCAGATTGATTAACATCAGATCGAACCAAAACAACTTCGCCACACTAGCCACATTCCCGAAGGGCTCCATAGCCACGTGTGGCCAGTGGCTATCGAGCGGGACAGTGCAGGTGCAGGACATTTGCACAATCCCGGAAGCGCTCCCGGACAGCCCTGGTTTAGGGTTTAGATGAGAGAGAAAGCCAGGTCCGTCGAGGCAGCAGCTGGCCTAGTTCGGGCGTGGTCTCAGCGGGTCAGACCCGGCTGGGTTTGCCATCCCTTGAGGGCAGGTCTGCACCATGGGCCTCTTGACAGGGCAGTTGTGCGTAGTGTCCATTGCTGTGGTTGGGCCTTGCCTGGCCAGGCTGGTGGGCGTCGGCTCCATTGGGAAACCATCAGCCACACACAGACTTAGCTTTTCAGCTTCGTGCCCAACACCACCTCCAGGAAGCCTTCCCTGAGCCCCAGGGAGTACATATATATAATACATCATCCCCTCTGCCTCCCCCGCAGACCGCCCTGGGCCGTGGAACCATGGTGGACAGGCCACGTGTTTTGACTCGGGGAGCCACAGGATACCAGCCCAAAGCACAGGGAGGCACAGGACAACCCCAAGGCGACCCAGCTTGCAGGGAGTAGCGCTAGGGAATCGGAGCTCACACTCCTTCCTGACTGCCAGCCACAGGCCCTCCCAGGACAGTGACAGGGGCCCTGAGGTGTGACTGCCCAGACTCTGGGCTTGGGCACCTGGAGCTCCAGAGGGAGGCAGGCCTGTTGGGGCAGCAAACTGCTGAAAGTCCCACTCAGGGTCCAGAGCTGGCTCGTTGGCACAGGCCACTCTGTTTTCTCTGGTTTACATTTTGCGTAGCCGACTCCTGACCCCTCCTCAGAGGCAGCACCAGGGAGCTCTGAGGAACCCCACCCCCCCATCAGAACTCCAGGTGCAGACCCCACGGTGGCCACTCCCACGGGCACCCATTGCCATCCAGGAAATCGACTCCCCCCAAACCCTAAACCCCAGACACTTGAGAACGGTTTGGGGTTTGGGAAGGGAAAACGAGGTATTTGGGGGCCAGACGTGGTTTTTTGGCCCACCCAGTGTGTTTTTAAAAAGTTACACCAGCGATGTTTAAACATTGAGAGAGCTCACGAAACTCTGGATTTCCATCTTCCCTGGAAACACTGGGAGGATCTTGTGACCCAGGGCCCACGGGGGTAACAATTTCTCCAGCAGGGAGGGCCCCCCCACCCCAAGGCAGCCTCCCCCATGGCCCCTCACACGAGACCAGGTGCTGGGCCCGTTTGTCATTGGGTCATGCCCAGCAAGTTCCATGGGTACAGAAAAATTATGTCTCTGTTCTTCTCGCCCAAAAGTGCAAGGAAGAAAAGCAGAGTGGGAGGCCCCCTTGTGTCTTGGTGCAGGTGAGAACCGTCCTTGGGTGTCATAGGCAAAGTGTGGCTTACTCAGCCCTGGTTCTCCTCACCTGAGGATCTCAGCTGCCTGCCCCAGCCGGCCTCGGAGTGTAACCTCCGTTCTAGACATTTCCAAGCTCTTCCTTGATCGAGGGCCTCCTCCTAGCCTCCTTCCCACCCTGTTTGGTTTCCTGTCCCTGGAAGCCCTGCGGGTGCACCTGTGCCCAGCTCCCACCTTGGGAGGCTCCGGCAAATACCACAGACTCGGTCAAGGCAGTGGGGACTGGCCACAGCTCCTCCTGGCCCTCCTGACCGTCCTTCAGGGGGGCTCCCACCTGGAGGGGCACGGGGACTGGGGTCTGCCTCGGTGCCTGTCCGATGTGACCAAACTCACAGGTTTCCGTGTCCAGCGCCCGCATCCCGGAATCCCCCAGAGTCCCTGCTTTGGACGGCAGCGGATGGAGCCTGAGCTGCCCCCCGCCCCGAGGGAAGACGGGACCCAAGCAGGAGCGGAGAGGGGCGTGCAGAGATTGAACCGGGAGATTGCTGGGGAGATGCAGGAAGAAAATCTCAAAAAGAAAACCAAACACACAAACCCGATCGGCTGCCACCCCCGCCCCTTCAACCCTGCCTCGTACATATCTAAGCTTTTTTTTTTTTTTTTTTTTTTTTTTTTTTTTTAATGGACTTGGGTGCACAGAATTCGATGACTCATCATCCTTGGTCCGTGACAGACCTATTGGTCCTGCTTTTACTTTACCTTTGTTTGTTTGAAGAACGGCACCCCCCACGGCAACCATGACACGGATGGCGGCTGCCGTCTACCCGCGCTTATCTTTCCTTTGACTTCTGCAAACAGCGTGCTCCCCGGCATCTATCTGAGAAAGCCAGTCTGGCTGTGCCTCGCCTTCTGGGGCGTCCTTGTCTCCCCCCGGCATCGTGTTCCAAGGCGTAGACGGGTGTAGACGGTTCAACCACATCACCGTATAAACATACATATCTTCTTGGCAGTCAAAAGAGCCACCGGCTGTATGAAGCGAAACGGATTGGTCTCAAAATACGTTGGACCAAAGGAGCCAGACCCAGAACAGTGCCCACAGTACAAGGTCGCGGTGGTGGGGCTCACGAGGCAGTCCGACCCGTGCGGGTGGGAGCTGGGCCTGCCTCTCGTGGGTCGGAGGGGCTGACAGGAGGGACAAACGACCCTGCAGTGATGGGAACGTTCATATGTCAGCCCCGCCGGCGTGCACGTGGGGGTGTCCGTTTGTCACAGCTCCTCCGACCACACCCTGAAATCCATACGTTTCATTACAGTAAATTGTGCCACGGTTTTGGAAGAGTTTGGGGTAAGAAAAAAGAAAGGTGTAGGAAATGATGATCCAAGCCCTGCTTGGATCTCAGAAAAGCATGTCTCGCCCAAAACGATGAGGGCCCTTTGGGAGCTGCTGCTTGGCTCGGGTTCCGTGACGGGGACATCGCCAAGGGGCTTTGCAGAATGTTTCCTTCTCATCAGCACATCACCTCCTCACTGCCTCTGCCTTCCCTCAAACCTATGTCCAGGGGGACCCTGGAGGCCCACCCAGGGGCATGAGCCACGTGGCCCGGCTACTCAGTCATGGCGTGAAGGAGACCCAAGGGGGGCGTGAAGGAGACCCAAGGGGGACCCGAGCAAGAAAGGCAGCTTGTGCCTTTGGCCTCCACCCAGCACGCCCCCTCCAAGACTGCTCCTCTTTGGTGGGGACGTGGCAGCCGCGTGGGGCATCACAGATCAGACGTCCGTGGCTCTGTGCATCAGCCACCCCTGGAGAGGCCAACACTCATGAAAGACCCAGCATTCCCAAAGTGCCCCCACTTCACCCCTGGCAAAGTGTCCCCACTCGCCCACGACCCTCTCCTGCCCACTTCCTGGCCTCTGTGATTCTGCCTACTCTGAGTGCCCGGGCTGGGACAGTCCCAGGCCCACCAAGACTGTTGGTTTCCCTCGTCACCTCCCTGTTGGTGACACGGTCCACGGGCACTGCGCGTGCCCAGCAGAAACGCGCAGCCCTACGAGGGGAGAGCAGAGCCTTCTTAGGTGGACAGTGCCCTGCAGGCAGGCTCTCGCCCAGGCTGGGCCAGCAGCACATGGCAGTGTGTTCGCTCTGTCGAAGCCCCTGGCTGGGTAGCTGACCGGGGGCCCTTCCTGACCAGGAGGGCCTAACCATCCAGCAAGGGAGGCTGGTACCACCACCCCCAATCTCTCTGGTTTTCCAGTTTTGGCCCTACAACTTCAGCTGTACCTTTTAGAGCCTTACAGATGAGTTCCAGTGTGTTCAGCAGTGAAGAGCTTTGCCCAGAAACCCTGTTCCCACTGTGGGAAGAGATGACGGTCCTACTGGACCCCTTCCCTGCCATTTTGACAGCCGGAGCAAATGCCCGTGGGTCCCTGAAGGACAGAATTAAGGCTAGCTGGGTATCAGTTAAGTGGAGACCACATTGATAGAACCTTCCAGAAACAAGCTACCCCAGGATGGAAGGAATTGCCTCAAAAAGGAGTGAGCGTCCCCTGCCTAGGGGTATGCAAATGGGAGCTCTCCAGAGTCCATTACTGAAAGAGATGATGCACAGCCTCCCCACACACACACACCCCGGCTTGATTTTGTGTCCCCGCTGTGTTCCCTCCCTGTCTGGGGGATTTCAGGAGCATCCCTGTTCGGTGGCTTCAGTGGGGAACCTGTTGTACACTGTCCCACAAATTAAACCCTCCAGCTCCCTTCCCTCTGCTCACTGACCTGGCCTCACAGATCGGAGCTCTCCGAGCAGGTCTGCTAGACAAGTTTACCTGGAAATCTGGAAATGGCCCTTCCCGGCGGCAACGCCCCCCCCCCCCGACCCCCGCCCTGCCCCTTGCCTCCTGCTTGAGGTCCGTCGCCAGAACAGGGTTCCGACTGGCCGGGGCTTGCCAGGGTGGCTGAGGGGAGGCCGGTGTGAGGGCCCCGCTCTGCTGGGTTAGGAATCCGAGAGTAAACAGATCGAGTGTCCGGTGTCAGCTGGGCTTTTCCATAACAGGCGCCACAGCAGCGGAAAATGAGAATGTTCTCTGAGATGACTCAGCCTGCCGGCCCCCAGGTGGAGGCAGCCCCCGCCTCAGCTCTGCCCTGGTGACCAGCTGTCGGCCAAGCCCCAGGGGACGGCAGCGGGTTTCCAGGCTCGAGGACTGTGGTGCACATCACGGGGCTCGCTGTCGGGATGAGGGCACGTGCAGCCGCCTTGGCCGCCCGGCGGGTTGCAGTCCTCAGTTTCCCCATCTGCGAAATGGGGTCAGCAGTTCCTCTGCCAGGGTGTGGGGGGAGGGGTGGGGGGGGAGGGGTGAAGGGAGACCACGGCCGTGCCGGCGGAGAGGTGCACATTGGAAGCTTGGGAAGAGAGCTTGGACCACAGCAGCGGAAACCCTGGGAGGGACCGAATTGGCACCCCACCCACCCATCCACCCTCCCCCGGAGAGCCACCTTCATGGGGAGGGGAAGAGAAGAATTACGGAAGAATCACAGAAACGAAAGAGCGTCACCGTCAGAAGTTGGAGGCCATGGGGTAGATTCCACATCCAGGGGAAGGCCTTGGCCGCCCCCAGGTGGGGTCTAGTTGATCAAGGGCAAGGACAGGAGGGCGGGAGAGAAGGGGGAGGGGTCGTTGCTGAACTGAGCCGGATCCTTCCTAAGGCAGAGGCTGGCCAGTGAGGGCTGGGGTGACCCGCTGGGGGAGGGGAAGGAAGAAGGTGGTGGCCTGGGGAGGAGATGGGGATGAGGGAGACTTTTTTTAGGATGTTGGAAACTTAAGCCTGTTTGTAGTTAAGACCAGGAAGCCAAGAAGGAGCTGGAGTCCCGAGAGGGAGGGAGGGAGGCGCTTGTGGGAATGGCGAGAGAAGCTCGCCCCGGAGCTGGTTTTCTCGGGCCAGAGACGAGAGATAAGACGGGTGAGAAAACAGAGACGTTTTGAGAGGGGGCCCTCCCCAGCTGGCCTCAATCATAGGAAGCCAGGGGTGTGGGGTCAGGGTGCAGAGCTCGGGGGAGAGGGCGGGCTGAGCCGATCCTACAGACGGGGCAGGAGCCGGGCCTGGGGGGATTTCTGACTGGAGGTCATGGCTGAGAACGTTGGTGCTGGACAGAGGTCATCTGAGGATGGGGTCGGCCAAGGGGGCCACCCAGGACATCCTGGGTGGATGGACGAGCAGTGGATGGCACGGAATCCAAGTGGTTGTCAGAGAGGAGAGGCAGGCGCTCGAGTGACTTGGGGGCCAGGGGCCCTCAGAGTTGCCAGGTAACAGGGCAACTCCCCCAGATTGGTTCTGCAGCCTTGTAACAACCAAACCCTCTAGGGGCTGTGGCTTCCAGTTAATAGTGTCCTGGACTTGGCGCGGGGGTTGGGGGGGCGGCGCAGAGGACACCTACGGATGGCTTTGGGGTCCAGTATGTTGATGATGGTTTTCGGTGTCCCGACAGTAGGCTGGAAGGGTGGGTAGGAGGTTGTGTGTCTCTGTGTCCTCAGTGGCCATGTTGAGGACCAGGGGACCTCGAGTAAGCTTCTGTCTGTGTCAGGAGGAAACCAGGAGAACATCAGCCCAGAGCCCAGACGGAAAAGGAGGGAGAAAACCTGGTGTGTTGTAGACCTGGGGCTTCTACCCCCAAGGGGGTGCTGACCTCTCACCCTGGCCCCTGCGATCGGGGGGGGGGTTGCCCCCTCGAGTGGGAAGACAGGCTCAGGGGTCGTGTAAATGTCTTTAGGCCACAGGGCTGTCGCCATAACTGGGACTCACACCCAGGCCTCTGTCCCGCAGAGCAGTGTTCTGTGGGGACCGTGTCAGGATCCATCCGTGGAGCTGAAGGGAACCCCCAGATCACTGACCACCCAGGGCCACCTGGAATGACCTGGCTTGGGGGAAGTCACAGCCCTGGGACGGGTCCTGTCCACTCATCCTGCCACTCCTGCCTGATTCTGTCCCCACTCCAGTGTTTCCTTGCCGTGGCTGTGGTTCTGTGGCTGGGGCCAGACAATCACCTGGGTTTGACCAAGGGTCACACCCGTCCCGTACTAACCCCCACCCCAGGTAACCCCATGTTCTTCATTCCCTTGCGTCCTTTTTTTTTTTTTTTTTAAAGATTTTATTTATTTGACAGAGAGAGACACAGCGAGAGAAGGAACACAAGCAGGGAGAGAGGGAGAGGGAGAAGCAGGCTTCCCGCTGAGCAGGGAGCCTGATCCCAGGACCCCGGGATCATGACCTGAGCCGAAGGCTGATGCTTAGCGACTGAGCCACCCAGGCGCCCCTCTCCGCTTCTTTTTTGTGTGTGTCTTGAGACCTCATGTGGTCTGAAAGGTTTATTTCATTATTTTTAAGAACGGTTCCTTCCCTCTCTGCCGGAACAGACGCTGCCGTCCGTGGGGTCTGTGGACTGACTTTGCCGTCGACCGTATTGTTCGGACTCACTCATATTTTTGCAAGTCACACTAGACCGTTCATCCTGACGGCTGGTCCTCGTCTGTCCTCGTCCGCCTCCTTGCCCGGCGAGGGCCATCTGGGTTCACAGCCAGCTGTCTGTCCCCGAGAACAAGTGGTTATCAGTTCTCCCATCTGCGGCTCCCGTGACATGTGGGAGAGGGCGGATGCCTCCCAGGGCACGTGCGAGGGCCACACCGGCCTCCCGGCTGTCCCCACCGTAGACACTGCACAGCCTACTGGGCCCAAGGCTGTAACTTCCTACCCTAACTGAGCCTCAGGCTTCCTGCCGGCGCAATGGGAATAATTAGTTGGGCTACACGTCTGTTTGGTTAGTGCCAATGATGCACAGACCGCGTGACCTCCTGTCCCAGCCATGCAGGGGCGGTGGGGGGGGTGGAGGGGGGGGTGGAGACTCGGCCCATCTCCCAGGAGCAGGTGTGTCACTAAGCACAATCAGATCTGGAAGTGAATAATCTTTCATGTTATCGTCACTGGGGAGGGATGGGCCGGGGCTTTGACCTGCCTGGGGGTGCTGGGGTGGGGGCCATAGGAATGGGGAGATCCGGAATCAGAGGTCATTTTACACCAGAGAAGCCAAGAACCTTCCCCTGCCTGCGAGGCCTGAGCACTGCCTGGACAGGAATGCTGCTGGGAGGTCCGGTTCCGCCTGGGTCTGCAGGCCAGCCCCTGGACTCGCCACTTTGCATGACCACACGAGCCCAGGCAAGATCTGAGCACTGCCCTGTGTGTTCAGTACCTCCTTAAATCCCACACTACCCTGCCAAACCTCTTTCAGAGATAAGAGAGCTGTTCCGGTCTTGTCTGGGGTAGGTGGTAAAGCCAAGACACACGCACGCGCGCGCGCGCCCTTTCCATCTCCAACCCCCCCCCCCCCCAGGGAAGAAAGAGAACTACCAGTCGGCCGCATAGCCTGCATTTGGCTCCGGGTTCGTGAAGCAAGAGGCTGAACTTCCCCAGACTGTGGCCCTCCCCTGGCAGGGCCCTTCCTCCCCACCCCACCCACCTGGCTGCTCCAGGCCATTGGGACGTGCATAAGGAGGCTTGTGGCTTTGGCCCTCAGTGCAGGACGAGGCCAGCCTGTTGCCTCAAGTTCCCCACCTTCCCCAGGTCTCTATGGAGGAAAGAATGGAGGTGTCAGCGGGTATCAAGTTCAGAGGTGACAACAGCCTGCCCGCTGACCTCATCTTCCTGAGGTGCTGAGTCTTGTTTTCTGGCCACCCATGGAACCACGCCCACCACCTCCAGCCTGATCCAGGCCACCATCAGCTCTAGCTATCGGCTAGCCGGTCTTAGGACCCACCCACTCCTTACAGTGGCCACCAGGCGTCCTCCCTGCCCGGTGACCTGTCCCCGCGTTGCCAGTCACTACGTCCCCACCACTCAACCACTCTGGCCTCTGTCACTCCGGGCGTGTGGCTGCTCCTAGGACAGTGGCATGCCAGCTCCTCCTCCCCCAGGTCCTGTGAGGACCTTGCCGGTACCTGCTCAATTTCCCTTTTTACTGTGGCCACACGGACCTAACCGAATTGACCACTGTCGCCGTCCCGAAGTGCGTGTGTCCTTGGCATCAAGCACAGTCGCGCTGAGTTTCCCTCCCACCGTCCCTCTCCAGAACTTTCCCATCTTCCCAGACCGCAGCTCTCCATCCATTCAGTGACCGCTGCCCGCCTCCCCTCCCCGCAGCTCCTGGCAGCCACACCCTGCTCAGTCTGAGATCGCCAGCCCCATCCCCCCCAGCCCCTCTACCCTTTCTCCACTTTTCTGATTTGGTCTGCCACACACACCGCTGTCTGATGCACTGTTTTTTGTTTTTGGTTTTGTTTTTTCCCATAAACCCTGATTGTCCGATTCTTGGAGGTGTGTTCCCGAGCACTTGCCGCACAGCTTGACACATGCAAGCGCTTAGTGACCTGTTTGTCGAATGACTAAATGACCTAGCCACTGATTTCAGCTCCTGCCTGGATCTAGGGGCTTCCCCCTTGCTCCTTACCCGTCCCCTTTCTGCCATCCCTGTGTCACCCTAGAACTTGCGAGTGCCACAGCCCACACAGTGATTGTCCTGGCCGCCCATGACCTAAGCAGATTTTTTTTTTTTTTTCCATCTTAACAGAAGAAAAAACTTCCCCTTTTCGGGATGACCCTTCAAGTCACGGACACGACGCAGGGCTTTCTCTCTACCTAAAACTTGAAACAGCAGCCTCCGGTTGCCAAAGACCATAGAAATGAAATGTCAGTAACACAAGAGACCTAGCGAAGACCCAGGAGGAAGAGAGAAAAAGGCCATGGCCGGTCGAGGGATCAAAAGCCTGGACCAGCATGAGGCTGGCTCAGTGTCGTTTGCTGTGTACTGTGGAAGGCTCCTGCGCTGCTGGCCGTGGCCAGGGGGCTGGCGCAGGAGGCAGCCGGAAGCGGGGCGGACCCTGGCTCCAAGCCCAGTGGGCTAGCCTTTGTGAGAAACACTTCTGGCTTCCTAGGCTGAAATTTAAAACAGGCCCATGCTCATTCAGAGACACCCCCCGCCCAGTGGAACAAAAGACAGTGTGTCCACAGGTGCCTGGAACATGTGGGACGCCTGTTCTCAGTCCTGTGCGCAGGGCCCATCCCAGTGCATGAAGACAGTGACTCCCCGGGGGACCAGGCTGTCTTCCCAAAGCGTCTGCACCTGTTCTGTGATGAGCTGGCAGGTGACCTCAGCAGGGTCTGGCCGACACGGGGCATCCTGACCCCGCAGGAAGTCTGGCTCCCGTCTGCCCTAGATTGAGGTGCTCAGCTCAGGACTCCATGTCCAGACCACCTTTGCGGATCCCTGACTACATAAGGGGGTCTTTGTGGTGTCTGGAAAACGAGGGGAAGGGAGCGGGGCACAGCCTGCCGGGACCCTCCACCAGCCAGCAGGTGGACGGAAAAGGCAAGGTGCGTGCCCATAGTGGTCCCCATCCCTGGCTGCCCTGATCTGAACAGCCCACCTGCTCAGACACGCCAAATGTCTGTGAAGGTCCCTCGGCCTCTACATGGCGTATCAGGGAGGGGGGGGGTAGGGGTGCTGGAGTCAGGTCTGGGGCTGCAGAGCCCCTGGGATCTCGGGCTGAGCCTCTAACATCATCACCCGTCATGCTGGCTCCCTGGTGGGGGCTGGGCCACAGGCTGGGTGGATGGAGGCTTTTCAGCCAGAGCTCGTGGCTTGGAGGATCAAGTGTGTAAGAGCTGGCACCACGTGGAGGGGGTCTCCCCACAGAGAACCCATCCCGCCTACAGCCCCTCTAGCCAGCCCGCTGCTCTCTTGAGCTAGCTGGCTTTAGAGCTTCTCTTTCCTGGGAATACAGGCCGGCCTCCCGGTCAGCTCCCTCTGCCGTCCAAGAGTAAATAGCCAACCTATTGTGCTGCGTGCTAACTAGACGTACACTGGGTCTTTGCTCATTGGTGTCCTTCAGCAACATCCCTGGGAAGTAGGGTTATTATCCCCGTTGTATACAGGAGGAGACTGAAGCACAGAAAGGGTAAGCAACTTACCTGAGGTCACATAGCCATAAACAGCAGCGTTTCTTCCATCCTTTGCAGCACAACAGCCACAGAGGAATAAAGGTGGCGGCTGGACTCTTCCTCCAGGCCGAAGGGGGCATAGTCTGCAGTCCCCGGGCATGCTCTGTGTTGGCCATGAGGCTCTGAACAGACACAGGCTTCCTGTCATGGCCTGCCTACATCTAGTACCCCTGTTGTGTTCAACAGAGTGCAGCAGTGCATTGTTACCTCCTGGATGGGGGACTTGCATGATTCTCGGGGTGTGTCCTGAACCACAAGCTGCTGCTCCCCAGTCTCCCTGCCTTCATTGCGCAGAGCTGTAGAGTTTTATGTCCTGTTTACCTGATGATGGCTCCAGCAGAACCTGCCAGGTGATGGTCATGCACTGTTGCATGGGTGTGCACTGCTCAACTGAGAGCACTCTTCACAGAGACCATGCAGTGAATGAGCCCTGCCCCCAGAGCTGTGATACACCACCTGCCCTGCTACCTGGATAGCAGATCCATCTTGGGTTCTGATCTGAGCTGGTTCGGATTTTGCCTGCCCTTGAATGGTGTTTTCCAGGCAGACTCCATGGTTCTAGGATCATCTTTCTGTGGCTTCTTGGCCAGGTCCCTCAAGGGTGCCCTGCTGTGGAGCTGGCAGTGTTCCATGTGGCCCACACTGGAGCTGGATGGGAACCAGTCCACCTTGAACCTGGCCCTAACTGTACAGAGGAATGAAGCAGCCCAGGGCTCACCGCCCCCAGGTGCCAAGCTGGGACTAGTATGCAGGCCTTCACACTTTCCCAGTCCACTTTATTTTCCTTGTTGTTCCACCCCATTCCTGAGTACCATGAGGGCATCCAGAGGGCACCCCACTCTCCTCCTCCTCCTTGGACTTCCTGACAGCACTGAGCAGAGGCTGGCTAATTGCTGGGTTTTGTCCTCTCTCCAGCTCCTCATAGAGGGAGGCCGCAAACGCTGGGGCCCCAAGCATCTGGAGTGTGGCTCTAGCCATGACTCATTAGAAAGTCAGGACTGAAGACTTCAGTGTCTTCCAGAGGAGGGCAGGTCAAGGCAGTGCCCCACAAAGGGCCAGCAGGGTTTGTCCAATCAGGGCTTCTCTGGCTTGGGGATAAGTTTGTGGCCCTAGTGCACTTTTTTGCTCATTGGACAACGAGTGTTGATTCTCTTCCCAGCCTGTGTCAGGGACTAGCTGTATGTACAGAGAATCCACAGTCCTTGCCAGAGAGAGCTCTCGGTCTGCTGGGGAAAATGAGTATTATTTGTCATAGGTTGTGGAAATCACCTAGGACCCTCATCATGCACAGTTGTTCAGACTGTGCACTGCTCAACTCTAAGGGCAGACTTCACATAAACCGTGAGATGAGCGAGTTGTAACACACCAGCAGCCCAGCTGTCTGCGGTGGCTCTAATGTCCTTCTGTAGACATCGTATAAGGCTGTAGACTGTCAAGGGAGGACCACAGCCTTGCGGTGGGAGGTGAGGGAGATGGGGCAGCCGGTGCCAATCTGAAAAGGCTTTACCCCAACAAAGATGCTTGCTGGATCTTAGAGAATGAATGGCAAGTCTCCAGCCGAAGAAGAGGGAAGGGTGTGCCGGGCAGTGGAGAGACCATTTGTCAGCCTTTGGAGGCATGAGACTGGAAGGCAGGCCAAGAGTAGGGGAATGGGGCGACGTAGGAGGCCTGGACAGTCTCCAAGGCAGAGGTTCACGTGGAGGGGAGTGGTAGGCAGAGGGGAAACCTGAGAGCAACTCGGGGGTCGGGGAGAAGGCTGGTGGGGCTAATGACATGCAGCCAGGGGCTTGACTGCCGGAGTTTGACCACAGCCATCGTGGCTGGTCCTTTGGGCTGACCCGCCCTCCCAGGGGCCTGCCCACCCCGCCAGGCACATGTCTGCAGATGGATATCCAACAGCAGGGCCTCGGGCACTCGACCCCAGGAGACGGGTCACGTCAACAACATGTACACCCCATTTACACGGAGGCCGATGCTGCCTTCTGCTGGGGTTTCTGCCTTCTGGGATAGTTTATAGGGTCTATTTCTGGAACATCCCTCACAGCCAAGAGGACATGGCGGGGGGCAGGGAGGTGGGGGCAAGTGCCATCTCTGTTTGCTGTCACAGATAGCTGGGTGGCCACTCCCCATACCCAGCAAGTACCCGTTCGTGGCATTCTGGTGACCGGTGTGGGGTGAGGGAACATGCTTCTGAGGCTCTTTCTCAGTGTACAGGGGTCCCCAAGAAAGAGCCAGGCCAGACCAGTGATTGCCACTTTCTGAGGTTATGATAATTTGCTGTTGTCCCCGAGCAATTACAGATTTCATGTGTGCGGGCAGTTTGCAAATTGGGTGTGGGACAGACAGGGACAGAGATGTGATTTGAAAACGGAAGAGCCGGAGGGAGATTGAAGCGTGTGTGGGTCTGGCTGAGCGGAGCGTCTGGGGAGAAGCTCGCCACCTCGCTGATGACTCCGCTCTAGCGGTTTCTTTGAGGTCAGGTGCACTGATGGAGCGCCTGGCGGCTCGGTCGGTTGAGCCTCTGCCTTCAGGCCTGGGATCGAGCCCCGCATTGGGCTCCCTGCTCAGCGGCGAGCCTGCTTCTCTTCCTCCCCCTTTGTTGAAAAATAAATAAAATCTTTTAAAAACTATATTTAAAAAATTAAGGCACATTGAGGGATGATTTACATATAGTAAAAGTCACCCCTCTTAGGGTATGGTTCTTGGAGTTTGGACACATGTATGTGCTCTTATAACCACCAGCATAACCAAGATACCAAGCATTACTGTCACCCCAGAAAGTTCTCTGATGCCCTTCTAAAGTGGACCCCAACCCAGCCCCTAGCACCCGTGGCTTCCTTCTCTGTCCCTAGCCTTGCATCTCTCCCAGAATGTCCTCGAAATGGAATCAGGGAACGTGTCTGATTTGAGTCTTGCTTTAACTTTGACAAAACACACTCGCGATCCACCCATGTTACTGTGCGAACCGGTAATTTACCCCTTGGGTTGCTGACTGGTGTCCGTGGGGCCGATGGGCCACCGGGTCCCCAGCTGAGGGGCCAACACTGGACATGTTCCCAGTTTGGGGCGAGCACAAAGAAAGGCCGTAAACACCTGCACGCGGGTCTCGGCGTGGTCCTGGGTGTTCCTGGGTGTTCGGTTCTCCGGTGGTCCCCCAAGCGCGGGGTTGCCGAGTCACGTGGTCTGTGTGTGTTTCCCTTCAGGAAAAGCTGCCGCCTCCTCCCAGGGGCTGTGCCTTTTTGCATTCCTGTCGATTCCAGGTGTTCTCGTTTCTTGTGAAAAATTTCAAGGACGAAGCACACAGGGCACCAGGGAGGTTGTGTGGCTGGGCTCTGGTGCTGCAGGGCCCTGACCAGAGGTGCGCCAGCCCCACCTCCCTCCACCCCTCTGCCCTACAGCCCTGCATCCCCTTCAGGATTGTCTTCCCTTTGAATCTTTGTAGAAGTGCCGTTTGGGCCCCTGCGGGGTTCCTGGTTGGTCCTCTTTCTGGTAGGGCTTCCCCTGGTGGATGCGTTTTACACATTGGGCACGGAGACCGCGCCGGGCCTCGCGCTCGAGAGCCCGAGTGACGCCAGATAAATGACCACAGGCTGTTTCCTGCTCGCCGCTGTTTGTGCCGCTCCGTCTCTCCCTGCAAGTGTTCTGGGGGCCGTTCTAGCTGGAGCAGGGACAGACAGGCAGTGAGGGGCAGTGACCACCCCCCAACCTGGCCGCAGAAAGCCACTGAGCCCCCCGTGTCTGCCGGGCACTAAGAATGAACTTGGGGACAAGATACAGAGGGACAGGGTGAGTGGCAGCCCCGGCCTTGGGAAACCGATCGTCTTGTTTGGGGCAGAAAGGGCAACGTACACATACACCCCAGGCAAAGCCAGCATCACCAAAGATGCCGGGGACAATCCGGGGATCCGTGCCGCCGCCCCCCGCCCCAGCCGCACAGGTGGCCACACCCCGTTCTTGGGCATGGAAGAGAAGTACCCTAAAGCCTGGGCTGTTGGTCGGATGACTTGACTTAGGTCTTAAATGACCATGGGGACTCTCGAGTTGGTGAGGAGAGGGACTGGGACCCACGGGTGTGGGGGGCCTGGGGTGGGCCGCAGCAGAGGCCCAGAAGTCAGGGTGTGGGGCGCCTACAGAAAAGACAGTCCTCCTCCCAGGTCCCTGCCATTCGTCCTTCAGCTGCTGCTTCCACGGGGAAAAGTGGGATCGAGGACCCCTGACCTGTATGGGGACCTAGAGGCTGGCCGGCTCAGGGGTCCACAGAGGTTGGTGGGGGCAGTGCAGA
Organism: Lutra lutra; assembly: GCF_902655055.1. Lineage (NCBI taxonomy): Eukaryota > Metazoa > Chordata > Mammalia > Carnivora > Mustelidae > Lutra > Lutra lutra. The sequence continues at coordinate 29,774,897 of NC_062295.1, forward strand.
GGGGAGGACCAGCCTCTCTGAGACCTCCGGAGTCAGAACTGGAGGGTAGCAGAGGGGAAGATACACAGCTCACTGCAGGTCATGCGGCAGCCTCGGGTCAGAGCTCTGGGTAAACCGAGTCCTCTCCCACAGGGTCCCAGGGTCCTGCCAGGTCCAAAGTGGGACTAACGGTGATATTCTCTGTCTGTCTGTCCACCATCCAGGTGCAAGTTCTTCAGTCTGACTGAGACGCCGGAGGATTACACCATCATTGTTGACGAGGAGGGGTTCCTAGGTAAGTGCTTCTATCACCCCAGACGTTCCTTTTTTTTTTTTGGTTATACTATTTTTTTTTTTTAATTTATTTTCAGCGTCACAGCATTCATTGTTTCTGCACCACGCCCAGTGCTCCATGCAGTCCATGCCCTCTCTAATACCCACCACCTGGTTCCCCCAACCTCCCACCCCCGCTCCTTCAAGACCCTCAGGTTGTTTTTCAGAGTCCAGAGTCTCTCACGGTTCACCTCCCCTTCCAATTTCCCTCAACTGCCTTCTCCTCTCCATCTCCCCTTGTCCTCCGTGTTATTCCTTATGCTCCACAAATCAGTGAAACCACATGATAATTGACTCTCTCTGCTTGACTGATTTCACTCGGCATCATCTCTTCCAGTCCCGTCCATGCTGATACAAAAGTACCCCAGACATTTCTGCTCCTGCCCGCCGCCTTATTTCTCCCTCCCTCCGACCCGCCGCCTTATTTCTGCCTCCGTCTCCTTCTGGCGAGTGGGTTAGAAGGTCAGCACAGAGTCTGTTTTCTTCTCTCCCTGTGCCGTGGCTGGTCCCCTTCCTTTCCGCTGATAAAACTGCCCCAGGAAAGGCCCCAGAGCTAAAAGGGTCAGTAAGACAGCGTGCTTACCCAGCTGGAACTACGGGCTATGAAGAAAGTAGCTACAACCCAGGGCTTGTTTCACTGAGCTCCCACCACTGAGTGAGAGGCAGTCGGTCCTCAGTCCCTGGTTCCCGGTCAGGGCTCCCGTGAGCCCTGCTGCTCTTCCTTCCTTCGCGTGTGTCCGTTTTCAAGGCTGAAATACAATTCACGTAGCAAACATGCGCCCTTTTAAAGTGTCCGGTTCAGCGGTCTGTGATGGTGCACGGGGTTGTGTGGCCACGCCCTCCAACATCTTCCCTCCCCACAAAACAGCCTCATCTCCGTTGACATCACTCCCCATCCCCCTTCTCCGCCGTGTCCCCTCGTAGGTTTATTATGTTGGTCCTGGTCTAACGCGACAGCAAGTGTCCGTTTGCGCTGCCCGCTGCCCACTCATTTATGAGAACGGGGCGTGTTCACGTCCCGCCGGCGTGGAGCTGCGAGCGGAGGGGAGGTCAGGTGACCAGACCCACAGCCACGGAGCGGGGCTCCCCCCAGAGCCGGCATCCCCTCCGAGCCCCCCAGTTCCGTTCTGGAAAGCCCTGAGTCCACATTTTTATAAAAACCTCATTCCACCCCAAAGGCAACTCCTGGTCACTCTTTCGTGTTTCTCTTTCCAATTGTACGGGGCACGAGTTGTCTCTTTTTAAGCCGCATGCCGTCCTGTCCCAGAGAGAAGTGCTTGTCCCTGACACCGTGACGTAACGTCTCCTGTGATGTCGTGGCCTCTCGCGGTCCACGCTGTGGTGGATGTGGCCCGCCTCCTTGCCCAGTCCCCTGCACTTAGAATCCAAGTGGGCATTCATGGTTCTCCAGGGATAAATTTTTGACCTTTATTCTCAGTCCGGCTGATTCCTAAAACAGGGTCTGAGACCTGGAGTTACGGGGTCGGAAGCTGGCTTGTGTGGTTCTTAGCGCAGGTGGAGGGGGGCCGCCTTTTCAGCCCATCCCCGCTGGTGAACGAGGGGAGCCTTGGAAGAATTGACTTCACCCCTACGCTCTGTCGTCCTTACGCGCCCCTACCCCATCATCGAAGATGTCTCTCTGGTCCGTCATTTCATCCATGCCCAGACCTTTTGGGAGCCTAGGACCCACAAACAGGAACTTTTGCCCTAACCACAAAGCACGGTCCCGTGAAGAATGTACACTTGGGCAACCCAAACCCATCTCCATCTTTCTATGGGTCCTGCCGAGAATCACAGCACTTCGGGCGCAGAAGGATCGCCCCAGGATGTCTCTGCTCTAGGAGCAGATACCCTCATGGCTCCGTCTCCCCAGACGAGACAAGCTCACTCCATCTCGAGGCCACAAACGAGCAAATGCGGCAACCAGGGACAGAGGAAGGCTGTGGCCGCAGGACCAGGGGGCCGGTTTTGCAGGCCCTGGAAACCCACGTTTGTAGGAATCCTCAGTCCCCTGGGAGGTATCGCGCAGGTGAATGGCTGCCTGTCCCCAGCCAGCACCGCCTGCCCCCCCGGGGTTGCAGGAGGCAGCACTGACAGAGCCCCGCTGACCCCATGAGCCTCGGGGTCTGCCAGCCAGCGACGCGGTCAGTCGTGGTTGCGGTGGGTGCTGTGCGGGAGACCCCATAGGAGGGACCCTTGCAGGAGTAAGCAACCCAGCAGAGTGGGTCCGTGAGGGGCCTGCATCGACCTATTCCGACTTCCCTCCCTGCCCCAGCGGGGCTTCTGGCTGCGGACACTGTGGTATATAAGCCCCGGGAAAGACTCTTGCTAACTGCATTTTATAGACAAGGAACCTGAAGTGCAGAAAAGGCTGTCGCACGGCTGGTGTCCTCTCCGGATGCCTCCAGGGGCCGGGCCCGAGGCCGGGGAGAGCAGAAGTGCAGGAATCCAGCCTTGGCCCCTCAGGGGCTTACAGCTCTGGGAGGACAGAAACACAGGAACCAGAATTACGATATCAATAGACAGTGGCACCCAACCTGGCTGGCAGAAGTGCAGTCCAGGAGGACTGCCCAGAGGAGGCAGTGCTTGAGGCAAACCCAACTAAATGACTAATGAGCCCACCTGGTGAAACCTGTGACACTGGGAGTGGGGAGGCTTCTAGAATGGGGGGTCGCTGGGCATGCAGGGGAGAAGACAGAGCAAGAGGAGATGGGATGAGGGAGGCCAGGAGAGACAGAGGCAAGGGGGAGCCAGTGAAGGGTCTTATCTGACCTTGAAGGGCTTGCCTGGAGGAGAGCAGAGTAAGGAGGCTGGCGCAGTGAGGACAGAGCAGGAATCAAGAAAGATTCGAAATCTGAATTTACCTGGGACTTTTTCCTGAGCTGCACCGCTAACCAGTGGGGAGCCTCACACTGTATTTAAGTCTGGAAGAACTGGTGAGCTTTCAGCATGTCCCTTTCTGGGAACTCGGAAGAGGAGACTTTGGGGGAGCTTAGGTAGTCAGGGAAGGCTTCCTGGAGGAGGCCGTTTTTGCTGCCCTTGAAGGGCTAAGGAGGGGGAGAGCATGTCGGGTGGGGGGTGTATGAGTAAGTCTGGAAGCAGAGGCAGAGACCAGGTTCAAAAAGTAGATGGAAAGACAGGTTCAGACTTAAAAAAGAGGGAGCAGGGTCCATTTGGACCTTGTTCTGCAGGCAGTAGGGAGCCATTGAAGGTTGTTGAGCGGGAGAGAGTCGTCATTGAGGCTGGACTCAGGAAGAGGCACCTGGGGTGAGTATGCGGGAGGGGAGAGAGTGTGACGTGGGGGCCTCCCTAGAGGGCTAATATTCAGGCTTTGTCCGAAGTGAGACCTTCAGGCCCAGGCTGAGACCCTGACTGACCCAGGGAGGGAATTACCCACAATCTTGAAACCCCGACTTTCCCTGGAGGCTTTATTAATCACTTGGCCTCTCCCCAGACCTCTTCCGGTGGCCAGAGCAGTAATAGTGTCTTCAGTGTGGGGAAGGGGGCTCCGGGAGGGGGAGAAAAACCAGTGTCAATGATTCACCCAGCAGGGGCTGAGAGGAGGGGTCTGCAGCCCTGCGACTGCTGCGTAGCGGGTCTCGCTTCCAGGCCACGATTCCCGGTCGGCACTCGGGGCTGAACCGTGTGCGATTACGGGAGCGCAGTGTCTCTCGCACGCGCGCTGGTCCAGAGGCAGGGGGAGGATGTCGTCCAGAAGCGACTCCTGGCCTCCCCGTTAGCGCGGACGGGAAGACCCAGGTTCAGATCCTGCTCTGCCACCTGCACGGCTTGTGGTTCTGGCCAGCTGCCCAGCTCCCCGGGGCCTCCCCCCGAACACAGGAGCGCCCGTCCCTTCTGCAGGGCACCCATGTGGCCGTGGGACGCTCATGCGCTCGAGAGGTGTCGCTCTGTCGTGGATGAACCGGGGTTCCTCTGCCCGGCCCCGTCGCTGGAGTTTCGGGAGCACCCGGCGTTTGGGGGTCGCACGCTGGCCTGCGGCTTGGTCTCTGCCATGCGTGTCAGCACCTCCTTTGCAATGAAACTGCTCATTTGTACCCCTCCGGCTGCGCGTCGCCCAGCTGCCATCGAGAATCCGGCATCAGCGTGTGAACGGAAGAGGCGCTGGTGCTCGGGAAGCACTCAGACGCCAGGCACTCGGCTAAGCACTTGGTGTGGGGATTATCTCATTTAATCCCAGAAGCATCTTCTGGAGCCCATCCCGATTTCCTCCTTCTGCGTTTGCAGCTAAGAAACTGAGGGGCGTTGACGTTGCCCAGAGTCAAGGCAGGATTAGACACCTCCCCCTCCGCCTGACCCCAGGGCCCTTGACCCTGCTGCGGGCAGGGCAGGAGAAGCCCGAGAAACACAGGCTGGGTGGGGCGCACACAGCCGTGTCACGCAGGGACGCGCAGGTCCTGTAGCCGGAACAGGGGAGGCCCGGGGCGGGGGGGTGGGTACCATGAGGAGGGCAGGGGGAGGGCTCTGCCCAGCTGCAGAGCTACCCCAGTCTGTGGCTGGGGGGTGACAAGACACCGTTAACCTCCACCACCACAAAGCGTATGCGGCTCCCAGAGGCTATTTGTAAGGGCCTATGCTGTGTGTGGTGACAGAAACAACCCACCTTAGTCTTGGAATGGGTCCACTTTTCCTTTAGGGACGGGCAGGCTTGCGGTCTCCTGGTCAGCCTTCTGGAGCTCATCCCCACAGCCCCAAAAATGGCACCTCGTCCCCCCGAGGCTTGGCCCGGGGTGAGGATGGGCCCCAGACAGGCCCTCCCTCCCCGCCGCCCCGGTATTGCAGATCCCAGGGGCCAGAAGCAGCGAACACTGTGGCTTCCAGCTGCCTTTGCTCCTCTGATGAAACTCACACTTCTGAGAGGATCCGAGGGGTGACCGCTGGTCCGAGCTGACCACCGTCTGTGGGTCCTACCCAGGGCCGAGAGCCGGGAGTGGCTGGCCCCAAGGCCTGGAGCAGGGCGGGCAGACCCATCCCGGCCGACCTGCTCGCTGCCCAGACTGGCTAGCAGTTGGACAGCCCTGAAGTCCTCTGTCCCCCGTCCCCTCAGCCCCCCCACCATCCCACATCCCCTTGCTCAGCTGGCTCCAGGCCTGGGCTTCTCCCTGGGATGCATCCAAACTCAAGAAACTCCCCAGAGCAGAGCCATGTCTGCACTAGTGCCCCTTAAAAATGCACACACCCCAGCACTTCACTGACTGAGGGGGACACGCCTTCCCCACTGGACCGGCCGCAGCTTCCTGGCAGCCTCCGCCAGGGCGGCTGGAGCCCGGACTGGAGTCTGTCGCTGTCCCAGCCTGAAGCTGGCGTACTTTGCCCTCTGCCTCCCTGAGCTCACAGGACCCCACGGCCTACTCTGCCCAGCGGGGGCAGGGCTGACTTCACACAGCCTGTTGCGCGTCCGTAAGCTGATGGGCAGCGAATGCCCTGTCCCCACTGGTGGGCTGGGGCTGGGAATGGCACTTGCTCCCCACTGGGGCCCCATGGCCCGATCCTGGGAGGTGGGGTATGGGAGCAAGGGATGATGGTGAAGGCCACCCCCCAACCTTGGGCCTGGCAGGGTGACTGAGCCCCGACAGAGGAGCGGGGAAGGCAGGTGGGTGGGAACATGGGGCCCGGACAGAGCACAGAGGCAGGGCCGGCTGCCCCCCACCAGCCGTCGTCCTCATCTCGCACCCCTGCGCGCCACGTGCTGAGCATAGATGAGGCCACCGCCTCACATGGTAGCCGCGCACCACATGCACTTCTCAGAAGCAAAATGAATCAAAGTGAAATAAAACATACGATCTTTTCTGTTGCATTAGCCACATTCTTGTCGCTCTGAAGCCACAGTGAGTGGCTATGGTCTGGGGGCAGTGCGGGTGTAGACGGACCCCTCCCTTTCTCCGCACAGAGCTCTCTGGGGGAAAGGACTTGAGCTCTTCTCCGAAGGATGCGGGAAGCCGCTGGGTGGTTTGGGGTCGCGAGGAACCTGGCAGCGGCGGGCAGAGGGCCTGTTCGTAAATGCCGGTGTGGTCTCTTGTTAATACGCAGCGACTTAAGACATAACTGACCCTTCCAGGGTTTTCCCAAGAGGGCTGAAGGGGTTCTGCCCTAATGGAAAGGGGAGTTTTCAAGCGTCCAGCATTAAATACGTTAAAATGACGGCCGCCGTTGGGGCTGCGTGGCTCACACCCAGCCCCAGGGAAGCCCTGGGCTGGGTGTTGAGCAAGGCTGGACCGTCAGGATGCCCCGACCCTCAGTGGCTCTTGGGGCTGTCCCTGAAATAGATGGCGGGATTGGAGGGCTCGCAGAGTTCTCCCCAGGTCCAGGCCCCTTAGAATTTCAGAATCGAGCCGCTGTTTCTGGGGAGTTTTCCTGTGGCCGTCAGACTATTTCTCTTCCAACACCCACGTAACAGTTAGACCGGACGCCGAAGCCCGAAGCCCAGGGTCCCTTAAACGCCTTTCCTCCCGCTCTTCCTCCCAAAGCTTTCCCCTTTCCTGGGAAGCCGCCTGCCTCTCCAGCAGGTCTGGCCAGGACGGCCCCTTCTCAGCCAGCGGGACCGACGGGCGCACCAGGCTGTGGTTACCGTGCGAGTGGTGACCCCTGAGGCACGTGCACACACGTGTACCCGTGTCCCGTGGGCAGGCCCCCCTGGGCGCGCTCTCTGCGGGACCAGGCAGAGTCGTGAGCATTTGGATTCCGGGGGTTTGTGAGCTGGTCGAGGAGACGGTGACTGTTGCCACTCAGACCCTCCTCCACCTGCCCCTGCCCGCACCAACCCCAGGATCCCTGAGCTCTCTGGGGGAGGGACTTGGGTGACAATCACTGTTGCCAAAAGATGGTGTCCTTTGGAGCCTCCCGGAGCTGTGTGTTCTTCCAGAACGCAGGGCTGAGGAAAGCAGGGAGAGAAATCCCAGGGCTACCCCCACCCTGTCTTCTGGCTTCCCCTCCACCCCAGCTCCTGGGAGGTTCCCGGGAACCAGTATGAAAACCGGGAGGAAGGAGATGCGGGGCTGCCTGGCTGGCTCAGTTAGGCGTCCGACTCTTGGTTTCGGCTCAGGTCCTGGTCTCAGGGTCGTGGGATCGAGCCCTGCGTGGGACTCCACGCTCAGCTGGGAGTCTGCGCGAGGTTCTCTCTCCCCCTGCTCCCCGACCCCTGTGCACACGCTCGTTCACGCTCTCTCTCAAAGAAATAAGTACATCTTAAAAAAAAAAAAAAAAAAAAACCACCAGGGGCCTGTTCCACCCATTTGAGGGCAGCAGCATAGTGGGACCTGGAGGTAAGATCATTACTCGCTGCTGGACGCCCATCATTCCATGCGTGGGACAGTGGAAGCCAAACACAGATGAGCCACTTGTCACCCCGGCTCCCGCCCTGCCCAGCGCTCGGCACGTCTGAGGTCCTCTGAGGGCCTTCCCTGCTCGGCCTTCCCAGGCTGGGACCTCTGATTCCATTCTGCTCTGACAGACAAGGGAACCGAGGCCCGATGGCAGGGACTGGCAGGCAGCCAGCCCTGTCCCCTGCCTGGAGGACCCATCGTAGTCACAGGCCCGCCTTCCATGTGTCGTCCCCTTCCTCCCCATGCAGAGCTGCCCTCCTCGGAGCACCTGAGCGTGGCAGACGCCACCTGGCTGGCCTTGAACGTGGTATCGGGCGGGGGCAGCTTCTCCAGCTCGCAGCCCATCGGCGTCACCAAGATTGCCAAGTCGGTCATCGCCCCGCTGGCAGACCAGAACATCTCCGTGTTCATGCTCTCCACCTATCAGACGGACTTCATCCTGGTGAGCCGGGGCCACCCTGGGGCCTTGGGTGGCATTGTCTACAGAATTCTGTGCCCCCCCCCCCCCGTTGCATGGTCAGCTCAGAGAAAGGTCAAGGGTACCTCAGGGTCATGGCTCAAGTGTCAGCAGGGCCCCGGGTGGGACTGCGGCGCTCTGTTCAGCCCCATACACCAAGTGCTTGTTGTACACCATGCTGGCTTGGACCTGGAGCCTGGGCTCTGAGGGCACACGAGGGTGGGGATAGCAAGAGTGTCTGCTCACAGGCCGCAGTGGTTCCAGACTCCCATCCCCCACGAGCATGGCGGGAGGGATGGAGGAAGCTGGTTCAGGTAACAAAATCTCAGAGTGAAGGGAGGTGCCCCCCAGGGACCACGGGATACCAACATCCTTGACTCCCCGTCCGTAGGTGCGTGAACGGGACCTGCCCTTTGTCACTCACACCTTGTCATCAGAGTTCACCATCCTGCGGGTTGTCAACGGTGAGACAGTAGCTGCTGAGAACCTTGGCATCACCAATGGCTTCGTGAAGCCCAAGATGGGTGAGTTGAGGAGGCTCTGCCGGGGAGACCTCGAGAAGTCCCCAGGGCCTACCCTAGAGCAGCCCCGTTCTCAGAACACTCACAAAGCACCAGGTATAACACAGGGTCAGACCCTGCTCTCAAGGTCTAGCAAAGACGGGAAGGGGACACAGCTGGCGATGTCCAGAGGCCACTCCTCACTCATCCGGGGTATCAAGATGGGCTTCCCAGAGGCAGCGACTCTCGAACTGAAGGTTGGAGCCCAAGTAGGAGCTCAGCCAAGTGGTAGAGGTTAGCAAGGGCATTCATTCCAGGCAGCCAGCGAGGCATGTGCAAAGGCCCAGGGGTCTGGCAGTGAGCCAGAGAATCAGGAGAGCCGTGAGTGAATGTATTGGAGGCTGGAGAAGGCACAGGGGCCAGATCCCCCAGAGCAGCTGCTGGCTCACCCCGCCTCTTGTCCTGGGCCCTCCTCCTGCCCCGTGCCACTCCTCCTCCCAACCTCAGCGCCCACTGTCTTTGCTCTCACAGTCCAGAGGCCTGTCATCCACCCTCTGTCCAGCCCAAGCAACAGGTTCTGTGTCACCAGCCTGGACCCTGACACGCTGCCTGCAGTCGCCACACTTCTCATGGACGTCATGTTCTACTCCAATGGGTATGACCACCCCCTTGGACGGGAGAGGCTGCAGGCCAGGCCAGGGAGGCCAAGGGGACACAGCTTTGCCTGGGAGCCCCGGTCTGAGTGGGGAGACACTGAGCTACCACCTGTCCTGGAAGCTGGTCTGGGGCAGGGGGGTCATGACTGTACCTCAAAGCCATGCTCTGATTGGGGAGACATCCTTCCTCAGGAACCCCAAAGCATGGTGAAGCCCCAGGGGCACATGTCCACGGATTCCGCCCCCACTCACCATCCCCGGAGCTCCAGTGGCAAGCCCGGTCTGTAGGGGTGCCAGGAGCCCAGGGCTCTTCTGTTTGGTAGACAGTAGGCTTTGTTGCCTTTTTTTCTCGGATTTTAGTGGGGTGGGACCAGGAACCAGTGAGCTGGCAGGGACCACAGACTGTGTCCCGAGATGTGGGTCAGCACAGGAACAGAGAAACCCTGTCCAGGAAGGAGCGGGGGTGGTCTGCAGCGAGGGCCGGCTGGGTCTTGGGCTCCGGGAAGTATGGTGCTTGCCTCCATGAACGCCGCAGACTCGTCCGCCTCAGGTGGGGAGACTGAGGCTGGGGCCAGAGGTTCAGGGTCAGGATTGGGGCCAGGACTTGGCCCCAGCTCTCCCAGGCCGGTGGGCAGGCGAGCAGACCAGGTGGGGATCTGGGTGTGGTCAGGGTCCACTGTCCCCCTCACCACCCCAACCCCGGCCCCCAGAGTGAAGGACCCCATGGCTACCGGGGAGGACTGTGGCCACATCCGCTTCTTCTCCTTCTCCCTCATTGAGGGCTACATCTCCCTGGTGATGGACGTGCAGACCCAGCAGAGGTGAGTGGCCCTTCTTACTTACCGACGACAGGCAGCTCAGAGAGCTGATGGCCTGGGGTCCCTCGGCCTCCTCTCTGGGGCTGGCAGTGGGGGAGGGGCAGTGTTCCGAAACACACTCCCAGCCCTGCCTTTCCGTTCCCCCAGACGAGGGGGGCACTCAGGCAGGGCCTCGAGACCCCTGATCGTCCCGAGGGCAGCCACCGCTCCGACCAAGGGACCGCGACTGACGTCAGCCTCTGGGGTTTCTCCCTTTCTCTCCTTGTTAAGGTTCCCTAGTAATCTGTTGTTCACGAGCGCGTCTGGAGAGCTCTGGAAGATGGTGCGGATCGGAGGACAGCCCCTGGGATTTGGTGAGCCCCGGGGGGTGCCGCACCAGCGGGCGGGGGTCCTAGCATCTCCGCGCGCGCATTCCATCCGGGCTCACTCATCCTACGGTGCAGCTGGGGGGACTGAGGCTGGGGGAGCCGGTGTCCGTGGCCCTTGACCGGCGAGTGACAGGAGGCAACAGGGCTCCAGACCAGAGGGCGGGAGGAGTGCCTTCAGCCAAAGCAGTCGTACCTCTCCCGGCCTTGGAGAGCGCCTTCCTGCCGCCTGTTAGCACGCCGGGGGCCAGAGACAAACAGAAAGGGAAGGGAGGCCCGGGAGGCTCAGGCAGCTAAGCTAACGACTCTTGATCTCAGCTCAGGTCCTGGTCTCAGGGTCATGAGTCTCATGGTCTCAGGTCATGAGCAGCCCTGCTGCTGGGCTCTGTGCTGGGCGTGGAGTCTACAGTGGAGAAGGGAAAAAGTCACCTGTGAATCCCAGCTGCTCCCAGGCCGCGGCCGTGGTTCTGATGAGGGTCCTTCATGTAAATAAATGCCATCGCAGTCAGACTCGGACACCCCAGCACTCACTCCGAAATACCTCACCGTTCCTGTCCCGGGAAGGAACCACTTCTCCGCAACGATGAGCTGACCCTACACAGGACCTCTTTCGAGAGTCCCTCAGAGTCTTGAGCCTCAGTTTCCACAGCTGCCCGAGCAGCGCCGTTGGGGGCGAGTTCTGTCCACAAGCGTGTTCAGGGGCCGTGGGGCTCAGGGTCCTCGGGGGTTAGCAGGCCTGCGGGGCACTGATTCGCGCGGGGCCGGGTGGAGGCTGCCGCCTCACTGTCAGGGATGCACCGATCAGAAATGATTTCCTGCAGCTAGACCTGTTAGACCCCAGAGCTGGAACCCAGGACAGGCTCTCAGTTGTCTCCGGGAAGCGTCGTCCACAGACCCGGGTGGGATCGGTGAACCCTGAGTTCCCACAGACAGAGTGAAGGACCTTCCTGACGAAACCCAGACTGCTCCAGGGGCCATCACGTCGGCCCTCAGACGCCCGTTCCTAGAACAGGAGACGGAGGCGGCAGCGTTTGTTGACCTGGGGGCGGAGGGGCGGTGAGGGAGCCAGGTTCTGCCTCCCGCCTTACCTGCCCATGGATGCGCTTGCAGGTGATGCTCACTAGCAGGACAGGATGGGTCCCCCTGACTCTGCTCGCGTCAAGGCCAAAGCCAGAGCCGTCCTGGGGGCAGAACAGCAGGCTGCTCTGTGGAGGCCTAGGAAGTGTACACTGAAGGCTCCTGGCCAACCCTGGCGACCAGTCTGCCTCTCGGCGCGGGGGTGGGGGGCTCCTTCGCCACAGACCCTAACATTTCTCCCGCCCACACTGGCTGCCTGGTGCTGGGTCGTGGGGATTGAGCACTGGAACAACTCCTCATCAAGGAGGTTGTTAGAAACAAGCATGGCCACAGGCAGGTTCCCTAATACGCCATCCTCATAAGGAGGATGGTGGATCTCTGCTCTGGGTGGGGAGCACCTGTGCGTGTCTGTTGTACCGGCTGCCCTGCTGTCAGCGTCACATGTAAGGTCCAAGTGGCCCAGGAGAAGGCTCCCCAGAGAAGGTGACCGGGGGGGACTTTGGGGGGGAGGGGGAGGTAGGACGCAGCAGCACCTGTCTGCGGGGCCCACGTGGCTCCGGGTGGCCGTGCCCGGGGAGCGGGCTCCAAAGGTAGGCAGGGCAGAAGAGCCCAGCCAGGTCGGCACAGGCAGGGGCGGAGTCCTGATGCCGGACCCAGGGGTCTGCGCCACGTCTTCCTGCAGGCAGTGGGGAGCAGCCGGGGGGCGACCAGGAGCCCGAGTCCTTCAGAGGACTGCCTGTAAGACAGTCACGGAACGTGATGACGTGTCCAGATGACGGTGGTGCTGGCCTCCCGGCCGGTAGCTAAAACTGCCCTCGCAGGGCGGCGCGGGGTCTGAGCCACCCCGACAGCCGGCAAGACCCTGCCAGGGAAGCAGCTCGCCGAGAATCTGAAGGGTTCCAGACCGGCAGGTTCCGCGTGCTTGTGAGCGTGCTTTGGGGTAAACGCAGCTTCCCCCCCGAACCCAACGTGCCCGGTGCAGGTGGCTCCGTCCTCGCCCCGGCTCTGTGCTGCGCGCGCCCTCGGGGCTTCCCCTTGGCCATCCCTGTCGTTCTGCAAAGTGCCGATCACCGGCTTTCCAAACTGACGTGACACGGGGGTTCCAAACCCACAGTCGGGAAAGCATCGTTCTCGACTCCCGTCTCAAACCCCCATTTCTGTCAGAGTAGTTGTGTCGGTAGCAAAAGGATTTGGGGAGACTACGCGTCCCCACCACACGGTGGCACAGTCACCAGATGCCGGGCTCGCCCAGCCACCAAGGACCTGTGTGTCCAGCCGGGAGCCCCGGCAGACGGAGCGGAAAGCAGGAGCCCAGAGTCACCACACAGGTCCAGGGCTGGGCCAGGGAGTGAAGGAGCAGAGGGGAGGCTGGAAGGGATGGCAGTGGGGTGTCATAGGCGTGGAGCCCGGGTCGGTTCCCCGGCTCCAGCCTCAGAATCGCGCGGAGAGCTGGTGACCCGATCTGGACTCTCCCACCCAGTTGGGAAAAGGCATCGTTGTCAAAATCGGAATAATGGATTTGGGGGAAACCACCTGAAAAATTGGAAGGGGCTGTGTTGGTGGCAGAGTGGTCCTCAGACCTGGAGGTCTTCCTGGAGGAGGAAGCTTTGAGTGGTGCCTTCAAATCAGGCAGGGAGCCAGGGGTGAGGAGGGGATACACCCCCGCTTTGGAGGTCTAGAGGGAGGTAGGAGCCCCACTCCCGGTGGGGACTCTGGGGAGGAACCCCGTGCTCGCAGAGAGGAAGTGACTTGACCATGGTCTTCTGGCTAGAAAAAGAGAGGGCGACAGGAAAGAGGGCCTGAACCCATAACCTCCCTTCAGCCACACCGCGTCTTGCTCTGTTGTGGAGAACTCGTGAGGTGGTAGGGACGGGGAGCAGGGGAGCAGACAGCTCAGCTCTGTGGAGCCCTGTGGACGAGAGCCCATTACGGGGGCAGGGTGGGGGGTCAGAGAAGGCTCCTGGGTGTGGGGGCCAGAGCACCAGGGAATCCTGGCGTGGCATCAGGGAACCCACGTGGCAGGCGGCCAGGGCCGGAGGGAGGCTGGCTGAGCGTCCTCCCCGCCTCTGTCCCCAGATGAGTGTGGCATCGTGGCGCAGATCTCCGAGCCCCTGGCCGCCGCAGACATCCCCGCCTACTACATCAGTACCTTCAAGTTCGACCACGCGCTGGTGAGTGTCCCGCACCGGCCCCCGGGCAGGGGACGCCAGTGCGGGGCTCATGGCTCTTGCCTCCCCTGCCCCCTCGCAGGTGCCGGAGGAGAACATCAGTGCCGTCATCAGCGCCCTGAAAGTCAGCCAAGCAGAGAAGCACTAGGGGGGCCTCCTCCCTCCTCCCTTCCGCCCCCCAGGCCCGGGCCTGGCCCCCACCCTGAAGATTCTTCTTGCAGTATTTCTCAGACTGGAAAATCGGCCCCAGGGGCCCCCAAGAAGGGGCCTCTGGGAGACGCCCCCTATCGCTTCCCCTGCCAGGCCTGTGGCGCCCAAGCCAAGGCCTCCCTGTGCCCTTCCTGGAGCCCCCAGACCCTCCAGAGATTCCCTAGTCTCCTCCTCCCCCCGACTCCTCCTCCAGAAAATGACGTCCGAGGCCCAGGGAGCTCGACAGCCCACCCACCTTCCCACCTGGCCTTGCCCACAGCGGGGAGCGGGTGTGGAAGGAAGCCGGGCCCTCCTGCGAGACGATGGGGTTCTGGTTCTCATGTCACCTTGGGGAGCTGGCCGAGCAGGGCTGAGTTCATGGAGCCCAGGGAGGCCCCCGTGAGGACCTGGGGCTGGATGTTGTGGTCGCTGGTCTCTGGTTCCATCAGCTCCGGGCTGGTTCCCGCAGAGTGGAGGCCAGTGGGCGGCCCCTGGGTCGCGTGCTGGGGCAGCTCGGACAAACCTGGGTGGGCCCGAGCTGGGGAGGACCCGCGCCGCCCAGAATCTCGCCTGCCGTGCACAGGGCCTGTGCCCCGACTCCCAGCAAGACTGCCAAGGGGGCCCTGTCCAGACCCTCCCCACCGTAAGCACTCGCTCCTGGGGGCGGTTCCCGGGAGACCCACCAGCCTGGGGCATGAGCGCCTGTCCCCTCTTGCTTTCCCCAGACCCTACCTGGGCAGGCAGAGCCTTGGTTTCCCCCAAGTGGGGGCATCCCCAGCATTCTGGACCTGGAGTTTCTTGGGTCACCCCCTCTCCCCAGCAGTTGACTAGACCAGCACAGGCCTCCCTGATATCCTGCCCCCTCCCCCGCCCCACTTTTGGGGGATGCGGAAGGCCCCTGCCCCCGACTCACCTGCCTGCCCACCCCTCAGCAGGGGACTGTGGCACTCATGAGTACTTGACCTGGGGGGCAGCTTATCCGAGCCTTAATAGAGAAAACTGTACCGTACGTTTTAGTTTCTTATTTAATATATTTGCGCCCAGGCTGCGGTTAGTGGCAGTTTTTGGGCGACAGGGCCTACTGAGTTCTGTCAGGGGGCCCAGGGGCTCAGTATCACTCGGCTGGCGCCCTGCGGCTCCCAGCACAAGCAGGAGAATCGAGGGGTGTCCCAGGAGTGTGGGCCCTCTCTTTGGAGCAGGAAGTGGGCCACAGAGGTCTGTTGCAAGGCAGGGGTCGCCCCAGGGCAGCCCCACTGACGGGCACCCAGGGAGCTGTGATCTGTGTGAACATCAGAGGGGACCCAGAGGCCACGGGGCGGTGGGCAGCCAGGTGGCAGGCCAGCTGAGGCGGTCTTGTACCCCTGGGAGGCTGACCAGGGAGCATGGGGTGAGCCCCCGCGCCTCCCCTCCAGCCGGAGGTGCTTCCCAAGCGAGCTGGACCAGAGGGTCCCTTGAGGCCCCTGTCCTCCCTGGTGTTCTCTCTCAGGCAGTGTGGCTGACTGCGCCGTTCCCGAGAAGCTCAGAGGAGAAAGGACGTTCCCTTAGGCGAAGGGCTTGTGCGAGCCCCAGTCCCCCCTTCTCCCAGCGTGAAGAAGACCCTCTGAGCCCCAGCAGCCCACCACGGAAGAGCCGTGGGTCTGGATCCTTGAAGATGCTCAGGGCCCAAGCACTGATTAGGAACCCTCTTCTTTTTGTTTTTTTTTTTTTTTTTAAGTTAATTCATTTTGCACAAAACTCAAAAACAACCAAAACGTGTCCACTGTTTGCTGGCTCCAAACCGGGGGGGTGGCCGAGTGGGCAGGGAGAGACCCGAAGCCCTGAGCCCCCTTTTTCTCTCCTTGGAAGGCCTCGGTTTCCCGTGGCCCGCCCTTCCAGCCGCCCCCGTCGGGTCTCCCGATGGTGTCCGCTCTCCGCCGTCCCTCCCTGCCCAGCAAGTGTGTCGGCACCGCAACCCCAGAAGCGTGTGCTGTCCAGATCCCCCCGAGAACGTATCGATTGTACACACCTATAAATACTTGTGTTTTTTGTCGATATAGATATATACTGTAAATAGCACATATACTTGAGCAATATATGTTAATATATGCTGTGGGCACGCACACGCGTGTGTGCACGGTGTGCGGACACGGACCCCACCGTGTGGGCGCCTGTGCGGGCGCCGGGGCCTCCGCCCACCGTGTCCCCGACGCACACGGGCACGTTTCGAGCCACCGTGTGTTTTTCAATCAAGTTACGCAGGCAATATGTTAGCGGAGAAGCCAGGGCTTGAGAGCAAAACCAAACCAGCAGCCCAAGAGCGGAGCCCCCGGGGCCCGCCCCCCCCCAGGCCCCCCCGAAAGCTGGATTCAGTGCCATCCTGCACCTCCATTTCCATGGCCAGGGTTTGGTCTTGGGGACACTGGTACGGAGGGAGGAGAAAGGCCATCTTCCCATGGCCCTGAGCTTAAAGACCTGGGCGGGGAGGGAGCTTCCCACCCCAGCTCTCCACCCGGGGTCCCCCCCCCACCATGTGGCTGTTCCTGCGTCGTTTTCACCCGCAAGCTCAGATACCTCAGGCTCTTCTCCCAGGCGTCCTCCTGCAGACTAGCCCCGTCTAGCCAGGAAAAGGACCGATGCCGTTGACCTTGTGCCCAGGAGGGGCTGGCGAGGCCTGGGCAGGAGCAGCCACCCGGACCTTCCCCTTCCCCAGTCTCCCTTCCCGCTGTCTGCGTGCCCGTGAGGAGCACAGTCACAGGGACTTGGTCTCCACAGTTCAGGGAGAAGAATGCCCCCCAGTTTGCTGCATTGTGGGGGGGGGGTCTCCAGACCCGCAGGGCCAACACTGTCTTGGCTCTGGGTGGCGGGCACGTGGCAGGGGCAGGGAGATGGGGCTCCTGAGCAAGGCTGCGGAGAGGTCAGGGTGGGCTCTGGGTGTGTGTGGCTTTGCCTCTGTGTCCCATGCCAGCCGATGGCCACCCCTGCCCATTGCCTGCTACATCCCTGCGCACTACAGAGAGGAGGTGGGGAGAGGAGGAGGCATGACCACCCCCTTCTCTCTCTCAACCCCAGTTATAAAAATCTGTCTCCGAGGTTCAGCCCTCAGCATGGACCCCTTCCTCCCTCTGCCCCCGGGGCAGAGGTAGGTGGGGCCAGCCCTGCGCCTTCTTTGGGGTGGGGGAGGGTCTCCAAAGCCCAGAGCACACATCCAAGCTAGAGAGGTGTGCTGACTTCCCCACCCCGGGATCCAGGAGGTCCCGAGTCTCCTAACCACCAGCATTCTCCCCATTCCACCAACTGCAGGCCACGGGCCTCTGGTGGGACCCAGAGCCGCCAGCCGTGGCCTCCCCCATTGGGCAGCATGGCCTTGGTGACCAGTGCCGGGTCCGGAAGAAGATGCGTGGTCTGGCGAGGCTTGTCCCCTGTGAGGTGATGGATGACGGCCTGGAGGTCAGGAGAGAAGGTTCTGGTTTGATGGGTAGGGTGAGGCCCCTGTCCCAAGCCAAGGAGCCTGGTAGTCAAAGATGAATCTGCCCTCGCCCCCACCAGCCCCTCCTGGCCCCTTTTCTCAGGCTGACCATTAGGGGTCCCTGGACCACCTTTCCGGGCCTCTGGATCTGGAAGTGGGGACAACTTGGGCCCTTCCCAGATGGGGCTAAGAGGGTCCTCAAGGATCTCCCAGGAGACAGCAGAGCGCTCCTGTGCTCTGTGACCGAGTTTCTGATGCCACTTCCTGAGTGAACCCCAGGGAAGCGGGGGTAGGAAGAAATCCCCCAGTAGATCAGTGTCCCCTGTAAGCGGGGAGAGGGGACCCGCCCGTCGTGGCGGTCACAGCCGCTGGGAAATGGAGCAGGCGTTTGGCTTGGTGAGCAGAGCTTGAGGTGGGGAGGGTAATGCACCTCACACCCGCAAAGACGGGAGCTTTGGCTTTTCGGGTTTTCCCAGATGCCGTGCTGGGAGAGGGCTCGGCCCGGAGCGGGCAGTAGCCTCCCTTGAAAGAGGCTGTGAGGCCCTCAGCCAACCAAGATGGCCCCCGGGGAGGGGGTCCTGGGGCAAGAGGCCCGGTGGTCTGAGGGCAGCTGAGCCCCACTCCCCACTCTAGATAGCTTTCCCCCGCATCCCAGGCGTTTTCTTCCTTTCATTTTCAAATTAGAGGCTTTTTCCTCTCTCCTGCTCTTTCCTTAAGCCCTGGGAGGAAGCTACAGGGCGGCCTTCAGCTTTGACTCCCGGGAAGCCTGCTCCGTGGAGAAGGCCAAGGCCAGGCAGGCGCTGTCAGCCGAGCCACCAGGAGTGGCCCCGGGATAGCGGGGGAGGCCTGCAGCCTGGCCCTATGGCCTCCGGGGCGGGAGGCAGTTTGAGGCTCTCGGTTCAAGGCGGGACAAGGCCGGGAGCCCGGACAGCGCGGTGTCCCGCCTGCGAGTGTGTGAGCACCCCCGGGCCCACCCAGATCCCGGCGCGGGGCCTCGCCCAGTCCGTATTTTGCAGCCTCGGGAGCCTTGTCCCCGTGGGCCGCACAGAGTGGGGTTGGCAGTGTGTGGGTGGCAGGCCTCGCCCGCAGGGCTGCCCCCAACTCCCTCGACTTCATTAAGCTGCTCGGAGGGGCGGGGTGTGTCCCCCGCAGACAGCACTCGCCAGGAGAGCCTTCGGGTGCCGGCGCCCCTCACCTGTGTGGGCCCCTCAGGGTCCCAGGACAAGGAGTACAGTTGGTGGAGGAGGAGAAACCGGACAAACTCGGGTCCCAAGAGAGAGGTCCAGCCTCTGCCTCAGTTTACCTCCCCAGAAAACCGTCCAGGAAGAACTGAGCAGGGCTGGCTCCCCAACGGGGATGGGGTGTGGGGGGGACTGACAACAGAATCCCAAGTCCTCTTGCTCTATGCCAAAATTATTTCCGTTATCCTGAGACGGGGGTGAGCGGATGGTGGGTGCATGACGGGGCTCTGAGGGGCCTGCGCCCCGCCCAGGGCCTCGCCTCGGGGATCTGGCCCTCACCTGGCATGTCCCGGGTCACCAGCAGCCGTAGCAGGGGCGCTTAGATCCATCCCAAGTTCTGGGGCGAGGGGGAGCACGGGGCCACCCAACAACCCCAGGGCCCTCATGCTTTTACCCTCTTTGTCGAAGATACACAAAACCCTCGAGATTCATGTACTGTATGATGGAGAGAAAAAAAAAAGTACCTAATGTTCCCCCCAAAAAAGACAGTATATTTTGTACTTTGTAAAGTGTTAATTAAAACGGAGACAAAAATGGATGTTGGCTGACCACTGTCTGATTTGGGGCCCACCCGGGTCCGCATCTGCGGTCTTCCCTTTCTCTGAGCCGCGGCCGGACCGGCTGGTGGCGGGGAGCACAGCCGGGGTGGGAGGGGGACGCCGGGAGGAGGGAGAGCAAGTCTTCCAGCCCCACAGCCAGTCTGAGAGGAGAGACACCCGCCCAGAGCGAGGGGGGCTGTCCTTGCTGCCCAGTGCCGTGTGACAAGCAGCCCCCAGACCTCACAGCTTCACAAAGGACTGGGTGCGTGTGTGTGTGTGCGCGCGTGTCGTGGTGTGCGTGGGCTCGGGATGGGGGAGCAGCTGCAGCCGTTCTGGCTCAGAGCCACTCAGTCACCTGAAGTCTCGGCTGAGACCGAAGGGTCTGCTTCCAGAGGTGGTTTAGTCACACAGCTGGTGGGCTGGGGCTCCCCGAGGGGTGGAGTTCGCTTGCAGTAGGGAGCCTGGCTTCCCCCAGAGCCCGGGGACACGAGGGCCAGGGTAGAAGCCCAGACGGTTTGGAGTTCTCACGCCTCGGAATTCCCACAGACCACCCACCACCCCAGTCTGTGGTGGTAAAGCCCAGCTCTGGTTTGACCCAGGAGAGACCACTCAAGGTCAGGGTCTCGGGGGACCGTCTTGGAGGCCGTTGACTCCACCCACCAGTCCTCCCCAGGCCTCTGGCAGAGGTGGGCCTGGGGGTCGGGGGCCTGTGGGGCAGGACAGAGCTCCTTCCCCAAGCCTGGAGCCCTGCTGTGGACAAAACACACAGACACACACAGGGCCTGGGGTTCGGGGACACATACACACACACACACCTCACCCCCTCGCCCCCAACACTGCCTGGTTCTGGAAGGGTCGGTCCTGGGGGTTGGGGACACACACACACACACATACAGGGCCTGGGGGTTGGGGACACACACACATACACACACACACGTATGTTCTGGAAGCCCAGGCACGGATACCTCCACACAGGACACCCTGGAGGCAGAAGGGAGGGCTCCTGCCCAGCGTCCCTCCCACAGGACTCTGGCGTCTGGCTCCTTGCCCTCTTGGCAGGTGGGCGTTATGGCTACCCCAGCAAGAGGCCCTGGACCTCTCTGGTATTTTCCACGGAAGGAAGGCAGGTGTGAGCAGGGCAGGGCTGAAGACCCGTGTCCCCATTTAGGCCCACCCCACCTCAGCCCTGCCACCCTGAGCCCCAGGAAGCTTTGCTGCTGTGAGGGCTTTTCCCTCTGGGGTCTGCGGACTGAGCGCCCTCTCAGGCCGTCAGAGGACACCCGGGAGCCGGGACATCCGTGGGGACTCAGGTGGCCGCCGCAGGGAGGGTCAGGGGTGAGGGGACAGAAGCAGAGACACCAGGGGAGAAGACAACTATGGAGAGGGTCTGGCGTGTGCCAGACGCACTCCAGCCAGCCGGGCAGATGGAGCCCGACTGCGAGAACCTGGGTCATAAGACACATCCGAGGCCGTCCCTTTCAGTGCCCTGGTTGCTGTGTCCCAAGACGGAGGTAGTGGCGGGGCCTGAACCTTGGGTGGGAGGCTTGAAACCACTCCGACCTCCAATAGAAACCCTGCCCGGCACCATCACGTCCTGGCCCTGAACACCAGGCTGGTGGGACGCAGGAGGCATGACCTTGACCCTCGGGGCATGCGCCCTCCCTAAATCAGCAGGTGCTCTAAGATTGCACGGGGACGGATTTCTGTTCACCACCACCGGGTGACGGTACACGGCCCAGCCAGGAGTTTCGGGAAGGAAAACGACAAGTCATTTGCTCTCCCGGAAGATCTTTCGTGGCAAGTGAAGGAGCCGGTTCTCTGCGGAGAAATGGAGGGGACGCGAGCCCAGGAGATGGTCCCGGGGCTGCTCCCCCAGACACAAGGTCCATGGGACCTGGCTGGGTCCTACAGCCTCAGCTCACAGCAAGGACTACTCAGTGACTGTTTCACTCGTTTTTTTTTTTAAAGATTTTTATTTAGAAAGTGAGCATGAGCAGGGGGAGGGGCAGAGGGAGAGAATCCCAAGCAGGCTCACGCCGCCCAGCGTGGAGCCCAACAAGGGGCTTGATCCCACAACCCCAAGGTCATGACCTGAGCCGAAATCAAGAGTCAGATGTTCAACGGACTGAGCCACCCAGACGCCCCCTGAAACTGTACTTTTAAGTCACCTCTACACCCAATATGGGTCTCGAACCCACAACCCCGAGCTCCACGGAGCAAGCCAGCCAGCCGCCCGGACCGTTCCCCTTCCTGCAAAGCCCCTGCACGGCCGGCCCCATTCCCCGGCTCTGCTGGTCTCCACGGCCCACGTAAGCAAGCACCACACACTCCGTTTGGCTTGTCGCTGTTTCGCCTCCCAGAACGTAAGCTCCGTGGGACCTGCTTCCGGGGGCGTCGTCGCCGAGTGGTCCAGTGTGACGGACAGTAGCTGCCCCGCCGGGACAGAGTTTCTGTTGAAGGAATGAGTCAGAGGAAGGGGGTGCGGCCACGGGGCGAGACCCCGGGGGGTGACCCAGTTGTCGTTTTCTCCCAACGAAACCGTGGGGAGGAGACTGTGCAGACACCGTTTTCAGGCAGGACTGTTTTCTGAAGTATTTGTCACTGGCTTCTAGTTTGTCTCTTTAACAAAAGCCTTGTTTTTGTGAGCGAATCTCTAAATGATCAAGTAAGATTTAAAAAAAAAAAAAAAAAAAAACTCTTCAGTGCTCAAAAATAAAAAGGCAGAAAATAGACTTTATTCCAAAAGAGATTTTCCAAAGATGTTTTTAAACGAAAGGCCAAGTTGATGTTACGACCCCAACTGTTTTCCGTGATTTCTGGATCTCTCCTCCGGGGCTGGCCCTCCAGCCACGCTTCTGAAAGCAGGGGTGTTCGGTGCACAAGAACGTGGCCTTGCTCGAACTTCTCCGAGCTTCTCAGCCCGGCTCCCGCACTCAGGCGGGGACTCGCCCTGACGCCCACACACCCACCACGAGCTCTGCTGGGGTCCGAGGCTTACGGAACCCCTCCTGACCACTAGAGCCATCAGGCAACCTTCAAGCGCAAACAGAACGGCATGGCTTAGAGCTAAGCTTCCCTCAGACCAGCTGCTCGGGTCAGATGAGACACAGCCTGGGGCCCCTCTCGCTGGTGCTTGGCTGGATGAGGACAGCCATCCCGTGATGATGCAGGGGGTCCCACCCTCGGCCAGAGAGGGGCCTGAGTCCCGGGACTTCCAGTTCTTGCTAAGGGCACTGGCAGAGAGCGTCACGCGTCACAAGGGGTCTGGGTCCTCTCTGACCCCCGGCAACAGCCCCGCTGGGGTCTCTGCCAAGCAGTCCAAGGGGTTCTGAGGCCAAGTTCCAGGGTCGAGCTTCAGATGAAGGACTTGGCCAGAGTCACCATGTGGTCCACACCGCACGCCACATCCACGGGCTCCCCAGGCATGGTCACCTGCAAAACAAGACCCAGCACAGCGTGAGGGGACATGGTTCGGAAGCCGCCCATCCTGGGCCTGAGCCCGGCTCTGCCTCTTGGTGACTTGACCCATCTGAGCCCAGCAGGGCAGTTCCAACGACCGTGCAGACACCCCGGCGTCCCACACAGCCAACGGCAGACGTGACTGTTCCTACCCGCCCGTCGCAGAGGCTACCAGAACCCGCAGCTCCCACAGAGGCTACCAGAACCTGCAGCTCCCAAAGAGGCTACTCAGCCCTGCGGTCAACACCTGTTCCCAAGCCAGGGGCTCGGTGACCTTTCCTGGGGGTCACCCCCATGGCTCCCTGGAGCTCAAGAAGCCCCAGCTCCCGACACCGGGGTCCACTCTGGGAAGGAGGCCCCTGGCCAGCATCTGCGGCTGCGCAGGCCGTCAGCCTCAGCCCCGGGCCGGCGGTTTCCTGCACGACGTGCATCCTCGACGAGGAACGTCTCCCGTGTCACAGAGGGGGCCACGGGCCCTGCGGGCCACCCTGCAGCAGCGCCCGCCCATGCGGATGGCATGGCCGTCTATCATTATCGTTCTTTCAATAGGTAAGACCCTCTCCTGGGCACAGTATAAAATGACATTCAGTGAAAAAGAATTAAAAAGATATGAAATCCCTTTTTTTTTTCTTATTTTATTTTTAAGTAGTCTCTACACCTGCTGTGGGGCTCGAACTCACAGCCCCGAGATCAAGAGTCACACGTTCCGCCCACTGAGCCGCCCGGGGCTCCCCGGTATTAAGTACCTTTTAACCCCACCCTGTCGGCATCCCTTTATTCCCACCTTCCCTCTGAACCGGAAACCCCTTCCCGCTGGCTTCCACTGCCCCCGCAGAGGCTCCTGACTGGCTCTGAGTGTCAGTGTGCGGCTGGACAACCTCCAGGAAAGCTTCTGGAAGGAGAGGTTGGAGTCGGGGGTGGGGGTGCGGGTGCCCCTCCCTGAGCCTGCAGAGGGTCAGGGCAGCCCGGGCTCTGTGAGTCTGCGAGTCTGCGAAGAACCAGTCAGTGCTGCCGCAGGAGCTACAGACAAGGCTTTCCTCTGTTCTCTCCCCTTCCTGGAATACTTCTAAAGTGACACCAACGGTTCCCCCACCGAAGATTAGTAAGAAAATACAAATTTTTTAAAAATAAAAATCACAGGGCGCCTGGGTGGCTCAGTCGGTGAAGCCTCTGCCTTCGGCTCAGGTCACGACCCCAGCGTCCTGGGATCGAGCCCCAAGTCGGGGGCGGGGGTGGGGGGTCCTCGCTCAGTGGGGAGCCTGCCTCTCCCTGTCCGCCTCCACCCACCGCGCCTGTGCTCTCTCGTTACGTCTCTCTCTCTCTCTCAAATAAATAAAATCTTTAAAAATAAATAAAATAAAAATTAAGACCACCTGTCATTAAAAACAACAACAACAGAAAGTGCAAGAGAACAGGCTGGAGATAAGACCCCACTACCCGGCACGGGACGAGTCTGATCTTAAGGACTCCAACCCCGTGGATCCCAAACCCAGTTCCTGCCACCGCCGTTGCCCAGAGCCCGGGCTGGCAGCTCTGGGCCCGGGGAGCACTGCGAGGGCCAGGCCCTCAGCACCACGCCGGGAGGCACTCGGGGCCGCCTGCCACCCACCCGCACGCAGGGCTCCACCAAAGTGCCAGGGGGAGGGCAGTGGTTTGACAGGAAAGCAGCTGTTGGGGGGCGGCCTGGGGTGTCCCTCCCTGACAGCAGGGGTGCAGGGAGCCACGTTCCCAGAGGCCCCCTGGTGAGTGAGGAGTCCGTGGAGGGGGGCTCTGGCCCGAACAGCAAGTGTGGCCTTGGCACCTGGGCGCTTCCCGCCCCACAGCAGGCACCACCCCCGGCCATTTCAACAGGACGGTGCCCAGATTCCAAATCTTAATGCCTGGCTGATCTCCACTGTAATCTGGGGGGAAGGCAGGCAGGAGGGAGCCCCCCACACCCGGCACAGCGTATGCGTCCAAACCCCAGCCACTCGCCGCTTCCCCTCGGCGAGAAGTGAGGATCTGCCACGAAAACGAGTGGGACCTCTGCGTCACGGGCGTTCATGTCACCTGTCCTAACCCCCACTGTCCACCAAGCAACGGTCCATTCCTCACCCACAAAGGGATCCCAGGCTCGGGGACGAGCGAGAAGGCCCCGGCCAGACTGCGCCCCACTCCGGCACACAACCACTCTTTCTAGCGAACAGAGAGCCCCTGCTCTGACCTGGTTTCCTAGAGACGGCACCTCTAGTCTTTATAAAGGGGGCGGGGCCTGCCAAGGTCACCGGGAACCAGGACAGCCTGCAGCCAAGGGAAACAGCCCCCCCAGAGACTGAGGTGCCTGGAAACGTCTTGCAGAGGGTTTTGGACAAATCCTGATTTTATTTAAGTTCTATGCCGCATCCGCCTTTTCACCTGAGGTTTTGAAAAGTGCTCTGCGCTATCTCAAAACACGTTATTAAAACCAGCCTAGCGCACGTACACACACGCACGCGTGCACGCACATCTCAACGCAGAGACTGTCTGGAAGGACACCCAAGAAACCAGTACCAGCGGCCTCTGGGACAAGAGATGGGAGACTCGTTCTTTATAATGCCGCTGGTACCACGTGGGTACATACGGTCCGTAGGCAAAAATACAAACCGCTTTTTTTCCCTAGGAGAGCTTAGTAAACAACACTGAGATAAACTACAATTTAGAAAAGAACCTTCTCCCCCTTTAATTTTGCAATGAGCCTTTTCTTTTCTTTTTTTTAAGATTTTATTTATTTATTTGACAGACAGAGATCACAAGTAGGCAGAGAGGCAGGCAGAGAGAGAGGAGGAAGGAGGTTCCCCGCTGAGCAGAGAGCCCGATGCGGGGCTCGGCCCCAGGACCCTGGGATCATGGCTTTAACCCACGGAGCCACCCAGGCGCCCCGCAATGGGCCTTTTTTGTATAATTGTATCCTCCCCCTAAGGAGAGCTTTCATTTTTTTACTTTGGTGGCTGTGGTAAGGCCCTATGAATATTAAACATCCTTTCTTTCCAATTCGCTGTAAAACTTTCCTCCACACAGGCTGTAAACAGGTCCCGGCGCAGCAGCTTCGACGTTTCCAATCTCTCCCTCTCAGGGACCCCAGGGCGCCCGGCCTGCATGTGGCCTTCTCCTTGCGGAGGCACTGGCGTGCCTGTTTCCCCGCTCCACCTGCCCACAGCCAGCCTCCGGACGAGGGACTGGAACCCTCGGCCCGCCTGCTCCCCTCTCCGGCAGGCCGCTCACCCAGCAGGCCGCAGGACAGAGCTGAGGGCATGAGCCCAGCGAGCGAGGCGCCCTCCCTGGCTCCTCACCACGATGGGGCCTCCCTTGGAGCCGCGGGGCAGGAGGGGACAGCCGAGACCTGAGAGGGGGCGCCGTGGCCAGCCACACGCTGGGGGAGCCCCGCGCCCTGGGCGCGCCTTCAAGCCCGCCCAGCACAGCCTTACCCTCCACGGGAAATACTGGTCTTCCAGATGGCCGACGCCCAGGCACCCGCGGGTGTTATTGCCCCACACAAACAGCTCTCCTCTGTCTGCAAAGAAAGGAAAACGGTGCGTGGTTGGAGCTAGACCAAGAGCAAGTCTCCAGGAGGAAGGTCATGAGAACAGGCTTTCTAGAACCAGGGACCAGGAGGGCCCAAAGTCAAATTTCAATTTCCACCCGGCCTTAATGCGCTCCTTTGAATGGATGCGTGCTGCGCCTGTCACACGGGGGACGGGCACACATGCGGAGCTCTGAGGCCAGCAGCTCCGCACAGCCCGCTCTGCTCGCCCCTTCTGCACACCCCCTCCTCAAAGCCTGGCAGCCGACCCCCTCGGGCCCAAGTCACACCCCGACAGAGTGAGAAGCAGGACGATCCGTCATTCCTTATCTAGTTTCCGTATCTCAGGACCATGTGGTCCAGAGATACGCAGTGACCAGCGCCTCTTTCGGCCGGGTCTACGTCCGTGTGCCAGGAAGCGGGACAGGGCCGCGACTGAACACGCACGGTCCCTGCCCGCACGGGGCTGCGGTGACTCAAAGAGTAAGACCTAGACGAGGGAGCAGACCTCACCGTAAAAACGGATGTTCACCAACTGTATGAAGAGCTGTGAAGGAGGACGGCCCGGCAGACCGAAGGCACAGGGGGCCCTGGAAGTGCCAACCTGCAGGACGGACCCCCAGCCCCGGCAGGGCACCGCCCGCAGCCCCGCCTTTGCCGCAGATTTCCGTCCACGCCAGCTGGGGGTGCCCCTCGGCACAGAGACCCCATTCCTGGCAAAAGGCTACGGTCACAGGGAATAGAAGAAAAGCCACGGAAAAGCCAGGACTACAATAATCCAGGCTGATTAAAAAAGAAACCCCTTTGTTCCAAGCTGTCAGAGCCCTCTGCTCCCGCTGTCCTCCTTGGTCCTCCCCACTCGGATCTGAGCCTTTCGACAGAACAATACAGTCTGGCCCCCGCTCCGGAACGAGAGCAGACCTGGGGGTAAACCACCACCGCCAGCCAACCCCCAGCTGGCCGGATGCAAATGCTGGGCCCACAGACGGGGCCGAGCTCCAGCTCTGACGCTGCCCTGACTGAGGGACAGCAACCGGCACGTGGAGGCGGCCACCGCGCCCTGGGGAAAATCAACGGGACCCACAGCGGCCGCACAGCCTGACAGCAAACGGGAAACAGTCCACCCCCGTCGAACACGTCGTACGGACTTCCAAGCATGCGACTCTGCACGCAGTGTAAGCCCGGAAACGCCCTGGAAAATACACCTTTGTTACCCCCAGAATTCGGCTGTATGGCTTCTTATGGGTTCAGGCAAAACGGCCTCAAAAACCTGCCATGACTCAGGGCGACCCAAACTCACCGTCCCAGCCCGGATGTTCCCAAAGAAAACAATTACTTCCCATGAAATGTGATTTTCCAATCGCAAGGAAACCACAAATCTACTTGAGAAGTTCACGTCCGCGACAGAGGCAGACCGATCCGGCAGCGCTCATGGAGGCAGCGTTAACAGATGCGGCGACACACCAGCCAGAGGACCGCCGAGCCACGGGATCCTTCATGGCTCTGTAGTCTGGCAACACTTGGCAAAAACCTGCATCTTGGCCTTGCCTTTGATCCCGCTGGAGGACTCGGGCAGCCTGGCCCCCGCGAGAGCGCAGGACGAGCTCCCAGACCCACCTCCTGTGGCCCCTGTCGCCTCCTGATCACCCACTGTGGATTCACCAGCCCACAGCTGGCTTCCACCGGCACCCCGACATGCTCGGCCCTCTCCCACCGCCAACAGGTGTCCTCACGAGGAAACTCGCTTTACTGTGGCCTGACCACAGAGCCAGTGAACTCTGGGATGAAGAGGAGACGCACATCATACGACCTCAAGGCCAAGCACCTCATGGCTTAGCCGCCCTCCTGAAGGTCCGTAAGCTCAGCCAGCCCCCAGGGCCACACGGGCCGGGCCACTCACTGGTCAGGGCGGCAAAGTGGCTGAGGCCACATCGGATTAGGGAAACGTGGACTCCCGGGTTGAACTCCGTCAGGCCGAAGAGACTGGGCGGGATCACCTCGGGAAGGGCACTTTCCACAAGGTTCGGTCCTTTCCCAAGAATTCCGTAGCCCCAGACGAAAACATGTCCTTCTCCTGCATTAGAGCAAACACCACGGTCAGTCGGGCAAATGAGCGCAGCCCACCCTCCCTGGAAATTCAGATCATGCCACCAAAATCCCGTGTCCACGTGGATGGGTTTTCCCCCCTCCTTGCTTGTCAAGAACCCACGGACAGAGATCTAAAATTGCGTTTCTTCTCTCCCTCTTTCCAAGTCCTGCTCGTGGCAGACGTCCAGCCAGCGAACCCTGCTCAGGACACGAGCTTCCCACATCTGGAGCTAACCAGGACCGGCCCAGGGCGCCAGCCACCCAGCTGCCCGGTGAGCACAGGGGAGGCTCCGGACGGTTTTCCCCACCCAGAGGTTCTGCATTTCACACCGAGGGCAGGAGCAAGCTGAGGACATGACCAACCTGTGGCCACATTCCTAAAAGTCTCAGAAATGAGTATCCTGGTCATAGAAGGTTTACTGCTTCTCAGCGGTGCCTGGCGTTTAACTGGGCACAGGCCTTGGGATCCATACCTGATGGCTCTCCTCTCTGCCTAGTGTCTTTGGGCACAGCCTCCCTGGGGAAGGCGGGGCTGAGTCTCTGGCCCAGGGGGAGGGACAGGGAGGAGGAGACCCCAGAGGTCGGCTATCATTACAGAAGTTAGAAGGCTCTCATCCTCTGTCAAAAACGTCACCCTCAGCACCTATGAAACTGAGCCCATGGGGCGCCTGGGTGGCTCAGTGTGTTAAGCCTCTGCCTTCAGCTCAGGTCATGATCTCAGGGTCCTGGGATCGAGCCCCACATCGGGCTTTCTGCTCCGCAGGAAGCCTACCTCCCCCCCTCCACCCCCGGCCTGCCTCTCTGCCTACTTGTCATCTCTCTGTCAAATAAATAAATAAAAATCTTTTAAAAAATATTAAAAAAAAAAAAAAAGAAACTGAGCCCAGGCTAACCAAACCTCCCACGGCCACGCTCCCTTCCCTCCCTCGGGGTGAGGGCGACTCCAGTGGGCCCTGAGCCATCCCCCCATCCAACCCACCTCCAGCTTCCCAACAAACCGCACGCAGGAGGGTCTCACCATTTAACACGGCACAGCCCGTGCCGCCGCACGCGGCCTGCTTCACCTTCCCCACTCCCGAGAAGGGTAGGCACCGGGGGACGTTCACCTGAATCAAAGCCAGAGCCACAGTGTTAGGAAGACACACCAGTGAGAACACGGCAGTGCTCCGTCTCGTGTACAAAGCAGGTAAGTCCCCGGTCGTTGACTCAATCTCCAAGGCCTTCCTGAACGTCCAAGATACACTAAAGACCTAACCAGGTGCCGGGGATTCGACAGGAAGGAAGCAACTTGGTCCCTCTCCCCGAGCGGAGTCCGGTGGAAAAGGTAAGAGGCCGGCCAAAACGAACCCAAAATTAATGTGCACTGAATGCAATGAAGGAGAATGAGTGTCAAGGAACCTGATCGAATTTGGGGGAGCGACCGAGAAGGCTTCATTTTATCCTGGGACCTGAAGGATGAGTAGGGGTAACAAGGCAAGGGGAGAGAGGCCACCCCAGAACAGAGCTGGCAGGCACACAGGGAAGGGGGTGAGTGGGGCACCTTCAGGGAGTCTGACCAAGGTCAGAGAGGCTGAAGCAGGGGCATGGGCAGGATGCGGAGACCACATCGGCTAGAGGTTGTGGGCCATGGTTAGGAACTGGTCTTTCTCCTGAGCACAAAGGGGAGCCAGCAGGGGTACTAAGAAGAGAGGCGGGATTTCCAGAGGCAACAGGAGGGGACCTGGGACACAGCAGAGGACCAGGGTATGGGGGATCCACAGTTCACTGTGCCCAGAGATGGCTGAGGGGAAATGTCTTCGGGGATGCCCCAAAGAGCGATGTGGGTGGAGAACGAGAAGCCCACATGGGTCGTCTGCAGGTGGAGGCCACACGGGTCAGGGAGGACAGGCGGGACCAGTGGAGAAGGGAAGGTTGGAGCCATGGGGAAGAAGGCCAGACGGAGGAGGACTCCCGAGAAGGCGGGAGGAAACAGGACCCGGAGGCAGAGAGAAAACTGGCGTCAACGGGGAGGGAGATGCTGTCCACATGCTAGAAGGGAGCGGGCCTGGGCTGGAGGGTGGAGAACTCAAGAGTGGGAAACTGAGGACAGGTCCATCTGATAGCACGTTTTCCCTATGAATCAGGGACCAGATCTGCTGAGAACGAGAGACACGAGAGTCAGGGGTTTGGGTACTCTGGTACGACGCCCCGGCAAGGCTTGAGGAACACCCCAGCACGGAGACGCCGGAGACGCCCCACGGCTGTCCAAGACAGGGTGAGGCTCAGGCCACGGTCAAGAGTCCCAGCTGCGGTGGCTGCTCCCAAGAAGGTTCCCGTGATCCCCCCTCCTGCTAGTCGCACCCACGCGGCCCCCCGCCCTGGTGTGGGGCCGGACCCCGTGACCGGCTTCTAAGGAGCAGAGCGCCAGTGAAAGCCAGGGGAGGTCACTGCCAAGACTAAATGACAAAATGCTGGCTTCTGTCTCGCTGGCACTCTCGCGCTCCCTCGTTTGCTTGCTCCGATGAAGCCAGCTGCCATGGTGGGAGCTGCCGCATGGAGAAGCCTCCGTGGCCAGGAACCAAGGACGGCTGGGCCAAGAGCGAGTAGCTGGCTCACCACCCGCGAGGAACCAGGGCTCCAGTCCAACGGCCCACGAGGACCTGCGTCCTGCCAACAACCACTGGGGTGGTCCTGGAAGCAGAGCTGTCTCCCACCGAGTCTGGAGACGACTGCAGCCTTCGAGGGACGAGGGCCAGAGGACCCAGCTAAGCCCCCCCTGGATTCTGGACCCACAGAAACTGTGAGACAATCAGTGTGTGCTGGGAGAAAGCACAAAGTGTCAGGGTGCGGTCGCCTGTCATGCTGCGGTAACAGTGCCACCAGCCTGGGTCTGTCCCCCACGGAAAGCCCTTGGGAGATGCTATTCTCAGGACTTGGGAACAGGAAGAGCAACAATTTTCCTGAATGTGTTATTTGTTTCTCTTACAGAAACAATGAATCAATTGAATGGGCGTGTTTTCTTCTCCACTTTGGCTACTAGGAAGCTCAGAACCGTAGCTGCTAAGGCTTCTAGCCACTGGGCCGGACCATAGGGAAGGCTTCTCCTCATCTTGTTCTCTGGCTTTAGTTTTCCTCTGGGCTGATCTCTTTACTAATACATATTTAAGGGGAACCTGGAGGCGTAGTCAGTTAAACGGCCGACTTGATTTCAGCTTGGGACGTGATCTCAGGGTGGCAGGATCGAGCCCCGTGTCAGGCTCCATGTACGGCTGGGAATCTGCTTCAGATTCTCTCTCTCCCTCTCCCCCCTGCCCCTCCCACTTCTACTCTACAATGTATACATGGCTCTTTAAAAAATACATATTTTAAACCTTCTGCATGTTGTCAGAAGTTTGATGGTATTAAGGAATAAAGTATATTTTTTAAATAGTCTTTACCTTTTAGAGATACATATGGAAACTTTTATGGATAAAATATGATGTCTGGGATTTACTGCAAAATAATCCAGGGCAGAGGCGCCCGTGTGGCTCTGCCAGCTGCACATCTGAGTCCCGGTCTCAGGTCAGGCCATGAGCTCAGGGTCATGAGACTGAGGCCTGTCTCAGGCTCTATAATCAGCCGAGAGTCTGCTTGACAATCCTCTCTCCCTCTCTCCCCCTCTGCCCCTCCTCGCCCCATGCATACGCTCTATCCCTCTCAAAACAAAACAAAACCAATCCAGGGCAGAGAAGCAGATGGCAACAAAAACTGGCCATTGGGGATGCAGGATTATTTTTTGGTTGGGGGGAGGAAGGTAAAGAAAAACTTCTGGAATGAGATGGCTGCACGACTTGTGACTACACTAAAAACCACTAAATTCTACACTTGAAAAAGGTGAATTACGTCTTGGGTTTTTCGGGGCTGTTTTTGGTTTTGGGCCATTAGTTGAGAACTGCTGAATGCGGGTGAGAGAGAGAGGTTCTTCATGCAGAGGAGTTTTTTATTTCCAATTCCCCTTCATGTCTAAAATCCTACTGTATTGTACCGATGGTGGCTCCCTTTGGTGAAAAGGCGGGGGCGGTGACAGGGAGGCCACAGGCAGTGGCCTCTGACGTCCTGTGCATGTCCTACTGCCGGGGATGGGCGGGGGGAGCAGGTGCACACCAGCGATCTATGTGCTGTACGTGGCACGTGCATTACCCTGCCAACAGGAGGCACATGGCAACACCATGGGAACTCACACCCCTTCAGACTGGGACAGGGCACACAGGCGTACCGATCAGCCCGCTCTGAAACAGAACTATCGCATCGAAGGCTTGATAACGATGGCTTTGAACCTCAGCAGCCTTACAGGTGGTTGGGCCTAAACAGCACTTCCCACGTCGCACTCTGCTGAAGCTCTTTCCTATCAAGATGTGCTTATTTGAGAAAGAGAGAGAGAGCAGGTGCACACGCACACCGGCAGGGGAGGGGCAGATCTGCAGCAGACTCCTGGCAGGGCGCGGAGCCCAACCTGGGGCTCCATCCCACCACCCCGAGACCATGACATGCGCAAGAGTCGGACACCCAACCAACCGAGCCGCCCGGGCGCCCCAGAAGAACATCTTACAAACGCCCGTGACCCTCCGTGTGTGCCAAGCTCCCAGGCCCAGCTGCGCGCGGCCCCATACCTGGGTGGCGTCGGTGACGGCGGCCAGCTGCAGATACTCCGAGTTCCCCCATCCGAAGAGGCCGCCCTCAGCAGACACGGCCAGGCAGCAGTCACCGTAGGTGGCCACCTGCACGACATTCACTCCGGCCAGGTCCCCGCCCAGCTTGGTGGGCACGCTGGTGATATTGTAGTGACCCAGACCTGCCGCAACGGCGAAGCGTTACTCCCAGTCACGGACTCTCAGCACAGATGCTTCCACGGGCTTCCTACGTGCCGAGCACAGTTTTAAATGCTTTACGAGCATCAGCTCGGCAAGGCTAGTCTGTTCCTCTCCGTACGCTACAGCTTCCTTCTCCACGCTCTCTCAGAGGAGGAAGAAACAGAAGAGGGAGCATTTATCTTTAAAACCCCGGAGACTTTCTAAGTCTGACTCAAGCTAGAAACGTTTACAAGACAGAACAGCACGACACAATGAGGCCAGGGGACCCTGTAGGAACACACACATGGACCTTTGCAGCCAGCGATCCCTAATGCACTGCTGGGCTTACCAGAAAATGAAGGAACTCTCCCAGAGCCCATTCCACCCCAGCTCCCCATGTCCCCCCACCAAAATAATAGTAAGCCAGAACTGGCCCACCGGCGTGGCGGACAGCGAACAGGAGAAAAGGCAGGGTGGCCAGAGGCCAGTGGGAGAAATGGCACCATCCACACTGTGACGGAAGGGGAGCCCTGGCAGCAGGACCAAGGCAGAACGCACACCCCAGACTCCCACTTTAAATCAGGCTTCACAATGGGACCCAAGGCAGCATCAGACTCGCAGCACCCCTTAGCGACAGACAAAAGCAAACCTGGATCCTCTCTGAAGGAAAGCATCTCCATTTAGGCCCCTGCAGTTTCTACAAGGTCAATTCAATGAAATCGGAGCCCACGGTCAAAAGTTACTCAAGCCATAAGGGCAGGCTTGTGCCAAGGCCCTGGGGCTGCAAGCGGCCGGCTCCAGGAACCGACTGCAGGAGCCTGCAGAGCTGGACACCAGGCCCAGCAAGGGCAGGGAGGCCAGCTGTCACCTACGATGGCTGGCTTCTGGAACGGCACCGGGAAACTGTTAACCACGGTCATCTCCAGCGAGAGAGGCTTTTGCATCTCCCCTTATTCCTCTCTGGGCTGTTGGGATGCATCTATCAACAAGCTTCTTATTTTTGTGAAAAGCTGATTTTTCAGGGCGCCTAGGTAGCTCAGTTGGCTAAGCCTCTGTCTTTAGCTCGGATTATGATCTCAAGGTCGTAGGATCGAGTCCCGCATCGGGCTCTCTGCTCTGCAGGGAGCCTGCTTCCTCCTCTCTCTCTGCCTGCCTCTCTGCCTACCTGTGATTTTTCTCTATCAAATAAATAAATAAAATCTTAAAAAAAAAAAAGCTGATTTTTCAAAAATGACCCACAGCACGATATTAAAAATAAAGAGAACCTTCGACTTTACAGATACCAAAAAAATGCATGTGAAAATACTGGCACAGGGATGAAATCAGCACACTTAAATGGACAGTATTTGTTGCTGGAGAGCTTATGGCCACCATGGTAACTTCTGTATGGGGCTAAGGACAGTACAGGCTGGTACGATGTTTAGAAAGCAACCTGATAATACATTCTGAAAACGCAAACATATTCTACTCTTCTGATCCACTCCTGGGAATCGATCCTACGGCAACAATCCCCAAAAAGAAAAAGTGTGTGTATACATGATAAATGTCATAATATCTTCAATGACCAATGTGGGGCTGCCTCCTGTCCCCCCCACCCAAAAATGTACCTCCTGACAACAGGGTAATGATTAACTAATGATTTGGTAAGTAATGAGTCATTTATCTCACGGTAAATGAGCTTGATGCTGTATCGCACAAATTATTAAAAACGCAACTGTGAAAACTGTACCGACAAGATTTAAAAGAGAAAACAAGCGTGTAAAAATCACACCTATGCTGTTATCACAATACAAAAGATGTGCACGTATGAACAAGAATGAGAAGGAAATGCGAGACCACGAACAAAGGTGATCTCATGCAGTGGGCGTCTTAGGGAGGATTTATACAAGACTGAAATCTTAAATTTAAAGGCCCTCCCTCGGGGTGCCTGGGTGGCTCAGTGGGTTAAGCCTCTGCCTTCGGCTCAGGTCATGATCCCAGGGTCCTGGGTTCGAGCCCCACATCGGGCTCTCTGCTCAGCAGGGAGCCTGCTTCCTCCTCTCTCTCTGCCTGCTTCTCTGCCTACTTGTGATTTCTCTCTGTCAAATAAATAAATAAAATCTTTAAAAAAAAAATAAATAAAGGCCCTCCCTCCAGACAAATATTAAAAAAGAGGAGGAATAAATAAGCAAGGTTAATAAAGCTTATCCCTCATTCCTCCCGCTTTTCATCCCATTCTCCTCAGAACAGTTAAAGCCATTCTCCCTTTAGCGGGCCTTTGTGAACCTGTTCTTCTCCAGTGGCATCTAGAATCTTCCACCCAACCCTTTAAGGGATGGTTGCCATGGGCGCTGGGGGCGAGGGGAATGAGGCGGGACAGGCTGGCTAGGGCGGTGAGAGAGGGATGAGCCTAAGGAAAGCAGGTGCTCACCCACAAGAGTCCCGTAGCCCCCACTCCCTAGTGCCCCATCCCCAGCGGGGAAGGGCCTCCTACCCGTTTGCCCGTCGGCGCCCCAGCCGCAAGAGTAGACTTCTCCTTTGTCCGTCAGGAACAGGCTATGGTCCTGGCCACAAACCACCTGTCAGATGAACAGAGGGGAGGCTGATGAGAAATCCTTGGGAGCCCAGCATCCCGGTGGACGGACCCAAAGCTCGCCACATACCCTCCCGACCAGTGAGCCGGCCGGGCCCAGGCGGGCTGGCCCTGCACGGCCTCCGCACCTGATTCTTGCTCAGTCCCCTCCTCCATAAGCCTTTCTCTTCCCCGTTCCCTCCTCGACCTCCCCACCGGCCTCCGATCTTTGTCACTAGCTCCCTGTCCACCCTTCTAAGCCCTCGGGGCGCCCCCTCCTTCTGCAGTAACCCCTTTCAGACCAGCCAGCCCCGGCCTGTCTGATCCACGCCTCTGTCACCTTCTCCGTGATGCCTTCTCTCCCTCCCTTCCACCCCTGGGAGCCTGAACAATTCTCCTTCTGCGCTCTCAGGGCCCTTCCTGTAAGCGTCCGCTTACGTATTTAAGTTTGTATGGTGAGCACGGACCGTGTGCCAGGCTCTACACCGGGGATGGAAATAAAATGGTGAGCAAGATACGGCCAGCCTGGGACGCACACAGAGCTGCCTTAGCCGGGCCCCCCCCTTACAGTGTCGGCCCCCCGCAAACCTTACTAAACTCTGTACCCCCGTAACCTAGTGGAAACCAACACCCTCCTGACCTACAGGAGGCAGGCAATAATTTTTGCTAAAATAATTTATTAACTCAGATAATTACCTTGACCCATTTGCCGCCACCAACCCCCGCCACCTTTCACCCTTTTGCGAAAACACCTCCAGGGGGCCGGAGGACAGGCTCTCTGCGACTCTCTAGGGCGCGTCCTACCTGAACCACCTGTCCATCGAAGTCCTGCATTCTGTTGACTTTGTGACTTTCGCTGCAGCCACAGCCATTCAGGGAGAAGCAAGAGGTACGGTCATCACAAGCACAGTGTGGTTCTGCCCCTGCCCGTCACCCCTAACTGACAGCCCCCACATGCACACAGTTAACTGTTAGGGAAACTCTCAAGGGCAAATATAGGGGAGAGGGAGGCCGAGGCAGGAGAGTAAAACAGGACAACAACCCTTTGGTGATTTTTTATTTTTAAATAGGCTCCGTGCCCAACATGGGGCTCAAACTCACAACCCCCAGATGAAGAGTCACGTGCTCTACAGACTGAGCCAACCAGCTGCCCCCACTTGGGTGATTTTTTTTTTAATTTAATTTTATTTTTTTTAAGATTTTATTTATTTGTCAGAGACAGAGAAAGACAGAGAGAGCACACAAGCAGACGGAGTGGGAGAGGGAGAAGCAGGGCCCCTGCTGAGCAAGAAGCCCCATGCGGGGCTCAATCCCAGGACCCCGGGATCATGACCTGAGCCAAAGGCAGACGCTTGACCGACTGAGCCACCCAGGTGCCCCCCACTTTGGTGATTTTTTTTTTTAATTTTTTTTTTTTTAAGATTTTATTTATTTATCTGACAGAGCGCACAAGTAGGCAGAGAGGCAGGCAGAGAGAGAGGAGGAAGCAGGCTCCCTGCTGAGCAGAGAGCCCGATGCGGGGCTCGATCCCAGGACCCTGAGATCATGACC
This sequence comes from Lutra lutra, assembly GCF_902655055.1. Taxonomy (NCBI): domain Eukaryota; kingdom Metazoa; phylum Chordata; class Mammalia; order Carnivora; family Mustelidae; genus Lutra; species Lutra lutra. Next base: position 29,811,999 of record NC_062295.1, read on the forward strand.
TGAGCCGAAGGCAGCGGCTTAACCCACTGAGCCACCCAGGCGCCCCGTGGTGATCTTAATATACTGCCCGAAATGAGACTCGTACTCAGACCCAACAGAATAGTGTGAGGAAGGAGAAGGGAATCTTTTTAAAGACCAAAATCAATAAGGGTCTAGCTCAATGGGTTGAGCATGCGACTCTCGATCTGTGAGTTTGAGCCCCACGTTGGGTGTAGAGATTACTTAAAAATAAAGTCTTAAAAAAAAAAGATTGAAATAAATGGAATAGAAGGGAATTTTTAAAGTTAATCAATTTGGTAAAAGTAAAAAACTAATTCAGAACAAGTCCGACGCACCACAGTCAACGCTCAACCGCCCTCCCTTCCACCCAGGCACCACACAGAGCTCAGCCCTCAGAGGAACGAACCCTCCACAGCTTTCCAGTGACTCTCACCTCCCTTCTCAAGCAGGGGGAAGCCTGCTACTTCCTGCTCTGTGGGTCCATCACTTACTAACCACATGGGAAATGTTAAATGCTTAACACCATCTGGGGAAGTCCTTCAGGGAACTCACCTGTAAATTTCATTTTCGACCACGTTTCTTCCACATTGCCCGTAAGAATTGTTTCCCATGCTGAAGACTGCAGAAAACACCACCAGTGAAATCCGCTCTGCGGGCTCGTGGGATCCCGGAATGTCAGGACTGCGAGGGGGTCTCGGAAGGGGTCTTACTCCAACCACTCAGGCTAAGTGCCCGGTTTCCTTCTCGGACACCAGCCTTTGCAGGTGCACCTGTAGGCCAGCTCGGGCCGGGCCCTCCAGCAACAGCCTGGGCCACCTCGCCAGGACCCTCTGCCTTCCCCCGCAGGCCCTTATTACAAATTCCACGTTCCGAGGCGAGCACCTCCCGGGGAAGGTCCCGCCACCCGCACCCCGGGACGTGTCACTAGAGGTTGCCCTCCACGCCAGAGCTGCTCTGGAAAGAGTTCCTGATCACCACGTCTGCCTTTTCCCACGAAGCACGCTTAGCGGGAAAATGAAACTGGGAACATTGAGGCAAGACAGCCTTTCTCTAGAAACACTCGCTCTTCGGGAGACAATCTGTGCTCTCTGGAGTCTGAAAGCAGCCCCCCAGCTGAAGGAAGCACCCGCCAACAGGCTCCTTTCAGTACAACAGAAAACACCGTCTGCGGGCAGCCCAGTGACTTCATGGCAAAGCGAGCGGGAGGCCCTGTGAAGGCGGCCCAGTGGGCGCCATCACGTTTACGAATACGTGAAGTTCTCTAAGAATCACAGAGAGCAGAGATCACGGAAGAGCTGGCAGGACCCCCCAACGGTGACCTTGAGCCACCCTACCGGTCTGCTCCGGGAGTGCCAGCGGCCTCCCTAGTGACACGTGGTTCCATCAAACCACCGGGTTTCGACCCAAGGGCAGGAAAGTGGCTCCCCGGCTCCCCCACGAACCCCAGAGGCCAACTCACCTCCTTCGCGGTCTGTCAGGATGAGAGAATGGGCTCTGCCGCAGGACACCTGCAGCACCCGTGTCTCCTGAGGTCTGTCCAGAGGCAGTGGGACAGGCGAGGGCTCCAGTACATACTCATACCCCCTGGCTGGAAGAAGAACGAGCAGGCTCACGGCGAGCCACACCGACCCAGAGTGACAGCATTCCCGGCATCAGACCTCACGCTGTCCGACCCCCACGCCGCCCCACAGTCAGAGATCAGAGGGACTCGTCAAGGCACCTGAGCTAGTGGCAGAGCTAAGACTGGAACCCCAGGCCCCGGGGCCCGGACCCGCGGCACCGCGCTGCCTCCAGTGAGCCTTACTGTGTCAGCCACGCCATCTGCATCCAAGGAGAGCAAAGGCAGAGACCCACTACCATTTCCCAGGAAGGCGAAGGGCAGCATGTACTTTACAATACCGCTCATATTAAGAAGTGGGAAAAAGGATACGCGAGAGCCTTTGCTTGTGTATGCGTTACGTCTCTCCAGGAGAAACGGGAAACTGTTAACACGGGTTGTCTTCAGGGAGAAAAACTGTAGGGCTGGGAGGACAAAAGCAAAAAGCAGCCTCTTCTCCAAAATATTCTAGTGCACCTGGAGGGTTCTCAAGTACACAAATACGCTCTCTAGTCAAAAAAGAAAATTGTAGGGCGCCTGGGTGGCTCAGTGGGTTAAACCGCTGCCTTCGGCTCAGGTCATGATCTCAGGGTCCTGGGATCGAGTCCCGCATCGGGCTCTCTGCTCAGCAGGGAGCCTGCTTCCCTCTCTCTCTCTCTCTCTGCCTGCCTTTCTGTCTACTTGTGATCTCTCTCTGTCAAATAAATAAATAAAATCTTTAAAAAAAAAAAAAAAAAGAAAATTGTAGGGGCACCTGGCCCTATGCCTGGTAGAGCATAAGACTCTTGATCTCAGGGTCGTGAGTTCGAGCCCCACACTGAGCACAAAGACTATTTCAACAATAAAGTAAGATCCCTAAAATTAAATTTTTCTTAATTAATTAATTAATTACAGTGAGTTCTACACCCAATGTGGGGCTCGAACTCATGTCCCTGAGATCTGGAGTTGCACACTCTACCAACGGAGCCACCCAGAGGCCCCTGAAAATTTTAACTTTTAAATAAGCGAGTAAGGGGAAAGTTCCTTAGAAGTCACTCTACAGAAGAAACTTATACTTTTGTTTTTTGTTTTTTGTTTTTTTTAAGATTTTATTTATTTGACAAACAGAGATCACAAGTAGGCAGAGAGGCGGGCAGGGACAGAGAGGGGGAAGCAGGCTGCCTGCTGAGCAGAGAGCCCGATGCGGGGCTCGATCCCAGGACGCTGAGATCACGACCTGAGCCGAAGGCAGAGGCTTCACCCCCTGAGCCACCCAGACGCCCTGGAGAGAGCTTTCTATCAGCATGGAGTAACTGCTTTATCACACTGAGATGTTGTGATTCTAGGCAACATCGAAGAAACCAGACGATGTTGGTGATATATGTATACATCCCCCATTGCTACCTGCACAGACCCCTAAGGGCCTGGGAAGCCTTCAATGTTATCATGTAAGGGGAATCGGGCCATAAATACAGCTATCAGGAAGTACAGAGGATGACATTAGACGGAACCACAGCAAACTCCAGACTGGAGAATTCTATAGGATAAACAATGTGATCTCTTTTTTTCTTTTCTTTTTTAAAGATTTTATTTTTATTTATTTATTTATTCATTTTTAATATTTTTTATTTTATTTATTTGACAGAGAGAGAGAGAGAGACAGATCACAAGTAGGCAGAGAGGAAGGCAGAGACAGAGAGGTGGAAGCAGGCTCCCTGCCAAGCAGAGAGCCCAATGTGAGCCTCGATCCCAGGACTCTGGGATCATGACCTGAGCCAAAGGCAGAGGCTCAACCCACTGAGCCACCCAGGTGCCCAAGGCTTACTTTCTTTTTTTTTTTTTTTTTAAGATTTTCTTTATTTATTTGACAGTGAGAGAGAGAGAGAGAGAGAGCGCACAAGTAGGCAGAGAGGCAGGCCGAGAGAGAGGAAACAGGCTCCCCACTGAGCAGAGAGCCCGATGCGGGACTCGATCCCAGGACCCCAAGATCATGACCTGAGCCGAAGGCAGAGACCTAACCCACTGAGCCACCCAGGTGTCCCACCAAGGCTTACTTTCTTTTTTTTTTTTTTTTTAAGATTTTATTTATTTATTTGACAGACAGAAATCACAAGTAGGCAGAGAGGCAGGCACAGAGAGAGGGGTAGGCAGGCTCCCCGCCGAGCAGAGAGCCCGATGCGGGGCTCGATCCCAGGATCCTGGAATCATGACCTGAGCTAAAGGCAGAGGCTTTAACCCACTGAGCCACCCAGGTGCCCCAAGGCTTACTTTCTTAAGGAAGAAGAAAAGAAAAGGAATAGGGACGCCTGGCTGGTCTAGTTGGTAAAGTGTGTGACTTTTGATCTTGGGGTTGTGGGTTTGAGCCCTACAGTGGGTGTAGAGGTTACTTAAAAATAAAATCTCTAGGGGTGCCTGGGTGGCTCAGTGGCTTAAGCCTCTGCCTTCGGCTCAGGTCATGATCTCAGGGTCCTGGGATCAAGCCCCACATGGGGCTCCCTGCTCAGCGGGGAGCCTGCTTCCCTTCCTCTCTCTCTGCCTACTTGTGATCTCTGTCTGTTAATTAAATAAATAAAATCTTTAAAAAAAAATTTATATATCAGGCACAATAAGAGAAATATCTTTACTTATCATCAAAGCCTCTTTTGCCTAAAGGTCCAGTGTTATTACCAAAGGGGCTCACGAGCAATCTAGTCCAGACGGTTCCAAATAACATTCTTGTAAGACTCCTTCTATTCCGTTCTGCCAGTCTGGTTTGTGTCATCACATTCTTGAAAACAAAAGGGAGAGCTCCCTCAGACCAATCGCAGCACAGAGTAGCCAAGGGGAACACACTCACTTTTATCTTTGCGGCTCCGGTGAAATCCAAGCTGGGAATCTTTGTTGAGCCCCATACCCCAAACTTTCGTCACATCCTTGGTTTTAGAGGATAACAGCGTGAATCCATAGCCACAGGCAGCAGAGGAAATCTGCAAAAAGAGTTCCCATAAAGCATGAGCTGATTTGTGACATCGAGTTTTCTCTGCAATAAATGACAGGTTGTTTGCCCAAAGAACATATAGCACTGGGGCACCTTTGTGGCTCAGTCGGTTAAGCATCTGCCTCCAGCTCAGGTCATGATCCCAGGGTCCTGGGATCGAGTCACATTTTGGACTCCCTGATCCTCCCTCTGCCTGTTTCTCCCTCTGCCTGCCACTCCCCATGCCTGTGCTCTCTAACAAATAAGTAAGTTTTTAAATATAAATAAATAAAATAAATAAAAAATAAAAACCATGTTTAAAGAACTGAAAGGCTGGCTGACTCAGTCCATCTGTAGAGCATGCAACTCTTGATCTCAGGGTCGTGAGTTCAACCCACACTTGGGGGTAGAGATTACTCAAAAAAAAATAAATTAAATAATAACTCTAAAACCGTATTACTGGGCTTAAAATGTAAATACATATCACAATAACCCCACAAGGGAGAGAGAAGGAAACGGAGCTTCATTGGAACAAAGTTGCTATCGTTTTTTGTTTGCTTGTTTGGTTCAGAATTAGGTCACTATCAACCTAACATAGACTGTGATAATACTGTATTGTAATATTGTAATATTGATATTATAATCCCAAGAAAAACCTCAAATATACAGCAAAACACCCAACAAAGGGACTTAACCTACTGAGCCACGCAGGCGCTCCCCCAACAAAGGAATTTAAAAGGTACTCTATTTAACACAAAAGAAAGCAGCAAAGGATGAAGAGAGAAACAAAAGACCTACAGAAACAAACAGCAGCAAGATGGCAGATGTGATCCAACCCTATCAGTAATGACATTAAAAGGACATGGATTGAGTGACATCAGTGAAAATGGCAGATCGACGAAAACACTGGCAAATGCCAGAATCCTTTTTTTCAGAACTCTGGAAATTAATCAAAGACTTCAAGCGATCTGGGGACTGTTTACTCAAGAAAAGCAGCTGAGTCTCCGTAAGAACAGCAAGCTTTGTGGTTAGAGAGTATGAATTTCTTTCATTTCAGCAAAATGCTTTGCAGCATTTCAACTTGACCTATTCCCATTCCCCTGGCCGAAGCTCTGCGGTAGCTCTGTAAAGGAACAGGTCACAGTGACAGCGCAGGCGGACAGTCTGGCAGCCACTGCAAGAGGAAGAAAAGGGTTTGGAGGAACTTCAAAGCTCCATTCCCAGAGCGTTCTCATCTCATCTGTCCGGTGGCTCCCTGGAAGACCCCATGCGCACAGCTCTCCTGTGACCTGACCCAGGTATCGCCCAGGGCAAACAGCCTCCTCCCCAGGGCTATTTGTTGAAAACAATCAGCAGCTAATGTTTGACCACTGCAGCTGCCTGAGGTGGTGGAGAACAGCTGGGGCAAGTAACAGGTCAACCAAGAAGTCACTAACCCACTTGGCCTGACATCAAGTCCCCCCGACCATAGCAGAATGCTCATCCCTTTCCAGCACACGTGGAGCACTGTCCAGCGCAGGCCACAGGCTAGCCTATAAAACGGAGTCTCAATGCACTTAAAAGGGCTGAAATTAGAGAAAGTATATTCTGTGACCACAAGGAATGTAACTGTGACTCCGATGACAACCCCCTGCTCCGGGGGTGACGTGAGAATGACGCCAGTCCGGCACAGCAGGGGCACATTTCGGCCACTCGTTAAACGTGAGAGGCGCCCTAACGCCCTCCCCCACCCACCTGGGCCTGCAGCCCGCTGAGGGTCCTCCTCCCCGCCGCTGGACCACCCAGCGTCCCAGCTTCCCGCCGAGGGCCTCGGGGAGCAGCGGCGGAGGCCAGAGGACGCTACGAAGGGAGAGAGCCGCGGCGCGCACCTTCTGGTCCAGCTCCAGGCGGTAGGGCACGGGCTGGATCCTGCGGGGCGGCCGCGAGCCGGCGCGAGGCTTGGGCCCGGCGCTGGGCAGCACGAAGGTGGGCACGCCCAGCGCCCCCGAGAAGCTGAAGCCCCACACGAAGATGCGGTCGGCACGGGCTGCCCGCTCGCCCACGTACTGGAACACCGGGGCGTCCGCCTCGCGCGAGCTCGGCGAGCGCCCGGCCGCCGTCCGGTGCCCTCGCCCCGCCCGCAGCCCCGGTCCCGGTCCGCTCAGCAGCCGCCCCAGCCGAGCCCCGGCCGTCAGCGCCATTCCCCGCTCCACGCCTCAGCGCCTCCTGGGCGCCGCCATCTTGGGTGACCCCTGAACCCACGCTCTGGCGGAAGAGCCCCAGGGCTAGTCGGCTATTGGCTGAAGGCAAAGGCTCCGAGGGCCGCCAGTGGCTGGGGGAAGGCGGGAGGCGGGGCGGGGCCTGGGAGCCGCGGGCTTAGTGGGCGGGGCGCTGTACTGCCGCGCGCACCTGTCTCCCAGCTCCGCAGACCGGCCCGGCGGCTGCCTTCCCCATCCCGCGCTCCTTGCGGAGGGTCTTCCCGGCTCCCGCGGGCGGCGGCGCTTCCGTTCCGAAGGCCCGTTGCTACCTGTCAGTAGAGGTAAAACGTAGTGGTGGCCCGCTCTGCGCGGCTCCCATGTGGCGCTCTCCCCCGCCCCGGTTTACCCTCCTCGCCGCGGCCCCTCGTCGTTCCCAGCGGGCGCCGTCGCAGACTCCCCGTCCGCTTCCAGGCCGCTCAGCCGGGCTCCAGCCCCAGCGCGCTGGAGGGCAGCTCTGCAGGTGCACCTGCCGCCCCCGGCCCTGCAAGGAAGCCGCACTGCCTTCCGCAGCTCGTGGTCCTCCTCCCCAGCCCACCTCGCCCCCCAGCCGCGCGCTGCCCCGGAGTAAGGTGGCTTTCCTCGTAATTTCCGAATCCCGGGGCCGGTTCAGGGCTGCCTGCTTAGCACACGAGGCCCCGCATGTCCCTCCGGCCGCCCTCCTCCCTGCAGGTGTCCAGCCGACTGCTAGCCATCTTGGGCACCTGCTCCCAAGTTCCCAGGAGGCTGGAACTGACGGGGGTCCGGGGACCTGGGTCTAGTTCTGGCTGTGCTACTCGCTTGACACGTGGCTTTGGCAAGTTGTCTCCCTTCTCTGGAGAGCACCTTTAAAGTGAGGAGGGTAAGGGCGGGGGAGTGAAATGAATTTTTTGAAATAAATGAGATATGAGATGTTTGCGCTTTATGACTTGTAGGATCTCCTGCGGCCCATGCCGACCCATGATGGACATTCCGAATACTAGTCCCAAAAGCTGAGGACGACTCTGAAACTAGGCACCCTACAGGATGGTGGGGTTCCAGAACGGCAGAGCCAGATGGCTGGACTTGATAGAAGAGGCAGTCAGGGCTGGGTGGCAGCCCTAGTCGCTGGCACCATTGGTCTATGGCTTGGCTACCTGACCATGGTATTCCGAGGAATGAGGTATAAGTTCCTCCTTGACAGTGTATAACCAGAATCTCAGACCAGAATCCAGCAACTGTAGGGGAGGCAGAATGCACTTAAAGGACCCTGTGGAGCCAGCACGAGTAGAGGCTATAGCTAATCACTTCCCAGAGGAATTTGTGGGTATCCTATACACTAGAGAAATGAGAATAAGCAGATCTCCCCAGAGCTTCATAGAGGGTCCGAGATGACAGTGACCCCGGGAGACCCAAAACACTGGCAAGGACCGCAGTTAGACCGGGAGCTTAAGGAGCCCGTAGAGGCACAGCTGTGCGTGGGTCAGTGTGTCCCTGCACCGGCCCCTTGAAATGCCTCAGGTTCCTGAGTCCACAACTGGGACAGACAGACATCCTTAGCAACTCATCCTGGTTTCCTCATCCTGTCCTGACCCAGCCAGTATTAAATCAGAAGACATACTGCATTCTGGGTGGAATTGCAAACCTGAGTGGCATCCTCAGAAACGCAGAGGATGAAAAAAAGAGAGAGAGAAGAAGAAGGAAATGCAGAGGATCCTGGTTCCCGTCATTATCCCATTCAGCTCATATGCTTGGCTCTTACAAAACCCAGGCAGGTTATGGCCAATAATGTGATAAACTATGTAAACTTAACCAAGGGCACAGCCCAATCCTAGCTGCTGTGTTGGGGGAGAGTTTTTCTAGAACAGACCAACACAGCTAAGGACCTTGCTACGGGATACTGATCTGGTGGATGGGTTCTTCTCGATTCCAGTGGTAAAGAGACTCAAAGGCAGTTCAGCTCTATAGAGAAAGGACACTATTATTCATTAACTCTCCCTGACTTGGCTCGTCCTACCTCCCAAATAAAGTATCCGTGTACAGGATCTTGTCTCCCACTCTGCTTTTATTTACAAATCAGGGGCTCCCGGATCGCTCGGTCTGTTAAGCATCCGACTCTTGGTTTCGGCTCAGGTCATGATCTCAGGACCATGAGATTGAACCCCATTCCAAGCTCCATGCAGGGCTGGAGGCTGCTTGGGATTCTCTCTTCTCCCGCTGCCCCTCCCTGCTCGTGGTCTCTCTCTTAAAGAAAAAAAAAAAAATCTGAGACTTGGGGGTGCCTGGGTGGGTCAGTGGGTTAAAGCCTCTACCTTTGACTCAGGTCCTGATCCCAGGGTCCTAGGATTGAGCCCCACACTGGGCTCTCTGCTTGGTAGGGAGCCTGCTTCCCCCTCTCTCCCTGCCTGCGTCTCTGCCTGCTTGTGATTTCTGTCAAATAAATAAATAAAATCTGAGACTTATATTGGTGAAGAAGAATTACGTAAGTACCATCCATTAGTAAGGATTCTCCAGAGATAGGAGAAATAGGGGTCCCATGATCCGTCTGCAAGCCAGACACTCAGGAAAGACAGAGGTATTGTTCCAATCAGTGCAGACGTCTGAGAACCAGGAACAAGACTGATGTCCCAGCTCGAACAGCCAGGTGGAAAGAGAATTCAACCTTCCTCTGCCTTTTTTGTTCTATTCTGGCCCTCGGGGGTTGTACATGTCCCACACACATTGGGGAAGGCCATCTTTATCCAGCATGCCAGTTCCAAATCTGGTTCCTTCCAGCAATGCCTTCACAGACACACTCAAAAATCATGTTTAACCACATCCTTGGGCATTCTCTAGCCCAGTCGATTTGGCACATTTACTTGCATAACTAGTAACTAATAACTAGTTATTAACGTAGTTATGAGATGTGTATCTATTCACGAGGTGTGTATCCAGTTTTTAACTGTTCTCCCATGGGATTTTCCTTTTATCTGAGTTCGTGGCCTCTCTGGATTTTTGGTTTTAAGGATCTTGTATAAACTGGCGATGATGGTAGATAGGTTTTTAAAAAATCTTTCCTTGTGGGGCGCCTGGGTGGCTCAGTGGGTTGAGCCGCTGCCTTCGGCTCAGGTCATGATCTCAGAGTCCTGGGATCGAGCCCCGAGTCGGGCTCTTTGCTCAGCGGGGAGCCTGCTTCCTCCTCTCTCTCTGCCTGCCTCTCTGCCTGCTTGTGATCTCTGTCAAATAAATAAATAAAATCTTTAAAAAAAAAAACAAAAACTTTTCTTGTCAGAATGTTTGTCAGAATTAAAAAGCTGAGGGGCGCCTGAGTGGCTCAGTCGGTAAGCGTCTGACTTGGGCTCAAATCATGATCTCAGGGTCCTGGGATCAAGCCCCACATTGGGCTCCCCGCTCTGTGGAGAGCCTGCTTCTCACTCTCCCACTCCCCCAGCTTGTGTTCCCTTTCTCACTGTTTCTCTCTCTGTCAAATAAATAAAAATCAAATCTTTTTTCAAAAATTTTTAAATAATAAATAAGGATTTTCTGTTTTTATTTCCACACCCAATGTGGGGTTCGAACCTACAATCCCAAGATCAAGAGTTACATGCTCCATCATCTGAGCCAGCCCAGTGGCCCTGATGTCTTGAATTTATCAAACATTTGTCTTCTAACAAATACCCCAAAGACGGTACCATCGGTTGGAGATTTTAGAGGACAAAGGGCACTGTGACAAAATCTGCAATGTGAGCCTCAGCCACTGGGTGGCGATGCTTGCCCATCAATTTTGTGTCTTACTCAACCAAGAAAAGCCCGTTTGGGCCAATGGAGAGAGCTGGTTTTATAGCGACAACTGGGCTTTTATATTTTACAATTAAAATCTGGTTGTTTTATATACTGGTTGTATGCTGGCTAATACTTGTCCATATTGTTGCTTGGAAAAGATGGTCCCACAGCAAAATACCAGCCCTTCCGGAGTGTTAAAATGTCTGCTATAGGTAACCAAGCTCCATTTCCCTATACTGACATTTTCCTGCAGTCATTCTAATTTATTTTTTTTTAAGATTTTATTTATTTATTTGACAGAGATCACAAGTAGGCAGAGAGGCAGGCAGAGAGAGAAGAAGGGAAGCAGGCACCCTCTGAGCAGAGAGCCTGATGCGGGGCTCGATCCCAGGACCCCGGGATCATGACCTGAGCCGATGGCAGAGGCTTAACCCACTGAACCACCCAGGCACCCCTCTAATTTCTTCGTTACACTGGGATAGTTAAAATTCTCTGGTCTGGGGAAGAATGAACTTCACTTATGTATTCTAATTATTATTATTAAACTTTTAGTTATATAATTAATATATGATGAAGTGCCTTTGTAAAAAAAAAATAATAATAATTACTTAGGTGTTCTATATGGATAAAAGGAAAGGCTCCTTTAACCACAGCCCCACATATATACGTTGCCATAGAAAAAATATTCTTAGGGGCGCCTGGGTGGCTCAGTGGGTTGGGCCGCTGCCTTCGGCTCAGGTCATGATCTCGGTGTCCTGGGATCGAGTCCCACGTCGGGCTCTCTGCTCAGCGGGGAGCCTGCTTCCCTCTCTCTCTCTCTCTCTCTCTCTGCCTGCCTCTCCGTCTACTTGTGATCTCTGTCAAATTAAAAAAAAAAAAAAACCTTAAAAAAAAAGAAAAAATATTCTTAAATTTTTGTTGTGTGTGTTTAAAGAAAACAGTATAATATGTATCTTATTCTACCGCCCCTTTTCACTCAAAACTTTATTGAAGACACTTTCATAGTAATTTGCTTGCACTTGGCTCATTCCTTTTCAACCTTGGTATTGGTATGAATAAGTCTTGTTTATTCTTCTGGTGAACTGTTAGGTTGTTACCTTTCTTTTTTCCTATTACAATGTTACAGTGAGTGTTCTTGTAGATGTTTCCTTTCGTATCTGTATAATGGTATCTTTGGGTAGATAGTAGATAGGGATAAACAGAACTGCAGGGTCATAGAAAATGCTCATTTTATTATTTTTTTATATTTTTTCTTAATTGTATTTTTTATACTTTATATATTTATTTGAGAGAGAGAGAGAGAGAGAGAGCGCAACCAGGAGGAGCTGAAGGGGCAGGGGAAGAAGCAGGATCCCCCCTGAGCAGGGAGCATGACGAGGGACTCAACCCCAGGACCTTGAGATCATAACCTGAGCTGAAGGCAGCTGCTTTAACTTTTGAAATGTTTGTCAATCCCGATACCTAAAGCATATCTCTTGTTGATTTTTCTTCTGTTTCTGTAATGTCTTGGGAAGGTAGAACACCTTATGGCATTTCATGTTTCCTCCACCAAGAATTGTTTGGCTCTTCATATCCTTGGCCATGTTTCTACTGAATTGACTATTCTTAATTTATAGGAGAACTTGATATAATTGCATGGAAACCTTCTGTTACGTGTTGCAATATTTTCTCTTTTCTTTTTACTTAATTTATGGTGTCCTTTCTTCTACAAAATTTTATTTTAGTGAGGTCAGCATTAATCTTTTTTTTTTTTTTTAAGAGAGAGCATGTGTGGGGGGAGGGGAGGAAGAGGCAGAGACAGAGGGAGAGAGAATCCTAAGCAGACTCCATGCTGACAGGGGGCTCAATCTCACAACCCTGACCGTGACCTGAGTCGAAATCAAGAATCGGATGCTTAACCAAGTGAGCCACCCAGACATCCCTATGGAGTTGATTTTTATGAGTGGTATGATTGTACATTTATTAATATTTTATCAGATACATGATTGTCCCCAAATAATTAACTGGCTATAACATACTTTGAAGATTTTTAAAAATGTCATTTATAACGTGATGCTTTTCTGTATACGGGCCAGTTTCTGGAGTCTGTTCCTTCTGATCTATTCTTTATCTGACTGCTACAGTTTTATATTATACTCTGATTTTTATGCAGTCAAGTCTTCTTTGTTCTTTTGCCTTTGCTACTCATAACATTTACTTCCATATAAATTTTAAAGTCATCTTGTCAATTGAATGAAAGATCCCACTGGGATTTTTATTGGAACTGTATTAAATGGATGACCTAGTTGAGATAAATTAATAAATGACATTTTACAATCTTGAGTCTTCCCGTATCACATAAATGTGGTGTACTCCAATATTATTGGTTTCACTCATCTGCTTGAATGAATTCAGCCCTCTGCTTGCAGATGAAATCTTGTTGGTTTTCTGACAACAGAATCTTCCAAATTTTTAGAGCAATAATCTCCAAATTATTTTTTGAACTCTTCTTTTTTTAAAGATGTTTATTTATTTGACAGAGAGAGACACAGCGAGAGGGGGAATACAGGCAGGGGGAGCGGGAGAGGGAGAAGCAGGCTTCCTGCTGAGCAGGGAGCCCGATGTAGGGCTTGATCCCATGACCCTGGGATCATGACTTGAGCTGAAGGCAGACCTTTAACCTACCGAGCCACTTAGGCATCCGGAGAGAAACTTAAGTAGGCTCCATCTCATGACCCTGAGATTGTGACCTGAGCAGAAATCAAGAGTCAGACTTTTAACCAACTGAACCCCCCCAGGCATCCCTCATTTTTATTTATTTTTATTTTTATTTTTTTAAGTAATCTCTATGCCCAAAATGGGGCAGGAACTCATGACCTTAAAATCAAGAGTCACATACTCTACCAACTAGTCCTGGGATTGAGCCCGAATCAGGCTCTCTGCTCAACAGGGAGCCTGCTTCACCCTCCTCTCTGCCTGCCTCTCTGCCTACTTGTGATCTCTCTGTCAGATAAACAAATAAAATCTTAAAAAAAAAAAAAAGATTCTTTCTCCCTTAAAATAAAAGAATCATCTAAAGACGAGTTAAGGACAGACAAGGGAGACAAATTAGGAATCTACTGCAGGAAATGACGCTGGCGTGGACCAGGGCGGTGGCAGTCGCAGTGGTCAGAGTGGTAGAATCTTGGGAAACAGAGCTGACGAGGTTGTCCGGATCAGGGACACTGAAGGATCAGTGTCACAGAGTCAGATGTGTGAGGCGTAAAGGACTTGCAAGGTTTTGGCCTGAGTAACTGAAGAATGGTGTTTCATTCACTGAGGTGGGAAGGGACTACAGGAGAATCGGGGGAGAGGATGGGACGCGTCTTGTTTGAGATGCCCCTTCCTCCTGCACGTGAAAATGCCAAAGTAGGCAGCTGGTCCTACAGATGGGGGTGGGGGTGAGTGGGCTGGGCTAGAGATACAAACTTGAGAGTCCTAAGCAGATCGAAGGTCTTTAAGGATTGGACAAGGTCACGTAAGGAGTGAGCAGAGATGTAAGACAGCCCCGAGCTACAGCACTACTCAAAAGGTTGCTGGGAAAGGAGGACCCGCAGGAGACTGCTGAGCGCGGCCTGAGGGGCAGGCGGGGCCGCAGAAGTGTTGCAAAGAGGACACAGGGCACGGTTACGTCCACTGCTGACAGATCGAGCCATCCACAAACTGAAAAATGACCGGCAATGTGGAGGTCACCTGTGCCCTCGGAGAGAACAGCTTCCGTGGAGGAGTGAAAGCTCGCTGGGGCGGGCTCGAGAGAGAATGAAAGGAGGGAGATCAAAGAGGGGGTGTGCACACGCGTCTTGAGGTCAGTTCTTTCAAACCAGTCACGCGTATTTTGACCCCATAAGCGGTTCCAAACACGTTAAAAAATGGTTTCCAGGTTAAGTTGTCAAGTTCGAGTCTTAGGCGCTGATCGTTTCTGGCAACAAAGTAGAGGCAATCGCATTATTCATCAATTTCGTGTTTGTGAATTTACCTACTCACTGAAATTGATGGGTAAACCCAAAACCACTACAGGGCTCTCCCTGGTTCTTCTTGGGACAGGCGCGGACTGGCAAAAAGGCTTACCCTGCCTGATGCACATTACCCAGCTGAGGTAGAACAAGGCCCCACTCCTGTTTCAGCTCTCACACTGTGAAGTGTCCTTTTGCCAGTCTTTTTAATGCTACGGGGGTTTTTTTGTTTTTGTTTTTTTGATATCTTGTGCTTCTTGTCGCTTTTGCTGCTGGGTTCCCAAAAACATGACCCTGGCAGAAACCTAACCTTGTACTAACCCTCAGAGTAATAGTTCAGGCTTCCTTACTGTTTGACAAAACTCTGTAGAACGGAACTCTTTGGAATAAGAAGCAGCAGCTATAACATAATGGGAATATTTTCAAACATCTCTTTTTAAATAATGTAAAAAAAAAAAAACCAGGTACTTTTTAAAAAAGATTTTATTTATTTTTGGAAAGAGAGACAGCGAGAGGGAACACAAGCAGAGGAAGTGGGAGAGGGAGAAGCAGGCTTTCCGCTGAGCGGGGAGCCCGATGTGGGGCTCCATCCCAGGACCCAGGGATCATGACCTGAGCCAAAGGCAAATACTTAACGACTGAGCCACCCAGGTGCCCTGGTTTGTTTTTTTTTTTTTTTAAGCATTTAAATCCCAGTATCGTCAACATACAGTGTTGTACTAATTTCAGGTGTAAGACAGTGATTCAGTAATTCTTCACACTATCCAGTGCTCTTCATGGTAAATGCACTCGTTAATCCCTCCTCCTGTCTCACCCATCCCCCTCCCCCACGTCTCCTCTGGTGACCGTCAGTGTGTTCTCTATAGTGAAGAGTCTGATTCTGGGTTTGTGATATTTTCTCAATTAACTGTTGAAATTGTTACCTTTACCTTGAAACGCCAGTTTGTTTTTTAACAGCATCTGCTAGGAAGCCTAACTTTGGCAGTCACTTCCAGAAAAAGGTCTCAGCAAAGGAGACACTTGTCTTTTGTGCAAAAGGAAATGTGCATTAGAACATACAAACTTCAGGATAGTCATTACGGGGGCGCCTGGGGGGCTCCGTGGGTCACGCCTCTGCCTTCGGCTGAGGTCATGATCTCCGGGTCCTGGGATGGAGCCCCGCATCAGGCTCTCTGCTCAGCGGGGAGCCTGCTCCCCACCCCTTTCTCTGCCTGCCTCTCTGCCTGCTTGTGATCTCTGTCAAATAAATAAATAAAATTTTTTTTTTAAATAAAGTAGGACTAAAGCCGAGTCTGCGGTGCCCCAGCCGCAGGAGGGCGGAAACCGCAGCACGAAAGGAGGCCGGGGGCGGGGTCGTGGCGCGGGGACACAGGTGCCAGCCGCTCGCTCGTCGGAGTCCGGGACGGAGGCGGCAACGGGGGGGACGACCGGCCCCGCGGCCCCCGCCACCCGCCCCGACCCGCCCGGCCGCAGCGCGGCGGACCGAGCGCACCGGAAGCGGCGGCTCCCGCTGGGGGCGCTGCGGCCGCGCGAGCCGAGGCCGCCTTCCAGGAAGCCCAAAAAAAAAAAAAAAAAAAAAAAGGAGGAAAGAAAGAAAAAAAGAGGGGGAGAAAGAGAGAGAAAAAGGAGGGAGAGCGGCGGAGAGCCGGGCCGGGCCGCCGCCCCCACGCCGCGCCCCCGCCTCCTCGCCGCCCGCCCCGCCGCCCTCGCGCCCGGCCGCTCCCCCGCGGCCCAGCCCTCGGACCCCGCGGCCGGCCCGGCGCTGCCGCCGGCGGGCACTCAGGTGCGTAGCCCGCCCCGCCGCGGCCGCCATTAGGAGCGGCGCTGCCCCGGGAACGGTCTGCGCCCGCGAGGCCGACGAGGGGGAGGCCTGGGGAGGGAGGCCGGCCGGCCCGGGGCACCGAGGGGGGCGCGCCCGCCGCCGCCCCGCGGCCCCCGAGCCTCGGTCCCCGCGGGCCGGGCCCAGGAGTGGGGGTGGGGCGGGGAAGCCCCGCCGCGGGGAGCACGGCCGCGCGCACGGCCGCGCAGCCCCGTCCCCTCTGATTGGTTGCGCGGGGGCGCCGGGGGCGGGCGTCTGCGGGCTTCCGGCGCTCTGGGCCCCGTGCGCATGACGTCACGCTCCGCCCGGCGTACGTGGGCGCTCCCGCGACGCGCGGACGTGCCCGATTGCGTAGTGAGGGGGCGGGGCCGCGCTGTGGCCGGGTGACTGCTCTGTCGGGCCCCGCCCCCTCGCCGCGCGTGGCTGCGGGGCGCCCGGCGGGGATTCTGGAGGGGACGGGGCCGCGGGGCGGCGTCCGGCGTCGTGTTCGTCAGCAGCCGAGTGACCCGGAGGCCGGAAGGAGAGCCTCGGGGTGGGGGGCGGCGGTTCCTGGTGGGTGTGACTCGCTCTGACTTGAGTCTGCTGTGCTGGCCGTGGCTCTGTCGGGTGGGCTGTGGGGTCAGCCCTTGGTTTGTGGCGAAGTGGCCCCGCTGTCCAGCCGCAGAACATGCCCAGCTCCAGCCCCCTGCAGCCGCCCTCTCTGCCGGCTCCGACGTCCCCCATATAGATGGGGTCATCCTAGGGGGCCTGTGTGTCCGCGTCTTTCCCTCCCTTTTATGGCTGAATAGCGAGCCCTTGTATGGCCAGACCACGTTTCCCCCCCACGGACTGATGGGCTTGGGGGTTGTTTCCACGTTTTGGCTATAATGAATAATGCTCCCACGAACCTTCATGTACATTTTTGTTGTTGTTTTGGGGTTTTTTTGGTTTTGTGTAGACGGGGAGGGGAGAGAGAATCCCAAGCATTCTCCAGCCCCAGTACCCAGTACCTGCCCACGTGGTGCAGAGTCACACAACCCCGAGGTCCCACCTGAGCTGACGTCAGAAGCCCCAAGCTTAACTGGCTGAGCCCCCCAAGCACCCCCCCACACACACTTTTCTGTGGGAGCCTGCTTTCCACTGGCTTGGGTGCATACCAAGGAGTGGACCTGCTGGGCCCAACTTTGCCTTTCAAGGGGAACATTTTTCAGGTTTTAGCTTCCGGCTGGAGATAGTTAGTGTGACTGGCTCATGGGGCGTCAGTACCCACAGACGTGGGGACGGGCTGCCGCAGGTGTTACCGAGCAGCGGTGACTGGGGCCGGGTCTCGTATCTGCCTGCCTACTGGTTAGCCCTGCAGTCTAATGCCCTGAGCTCCGGGTCTTTGCCTGGACCTTCAGCCTGGACATTCCTGTCCTCGTTCTCAGGCTGCCCAGCTTGGAAATAACGCTCACCTTGTCTTGTCCCTCTTGGGTACTGAGTCTGTTTCCACACGCCTTGGGCCATTTCAAGGTTGTTCTGGCTCTCATTTTGCCTTTATTACCTGTTAGTCTGCTGTGTCTGTGCAGTTCTCACTTCACAGACACAGCACAGGTGAGAGCACAGGTGATGGGCTTTTACTCACCTTGGTTTCCTGTGCCCTTCCTGGGAACAGTGTATATTTTTACCTAGCAGGTGCTTGAAACAGTTTTAAGTTTTTATGAGTTTGGGGCACCTGGTGCCTCATTCGGTTAAGCACATGCCTTCTGCTCAGGTCATGATCCCAGAGTCCTGAGACTGAGCCCCTCATCTGGCTCCCTGTTCGGTGGGGAGTCCGCTTCTCCCTCTCCTATGCATGCACGCATGCTGTCTCTCTCTCTCTCTCTCTCTCTCTAATAAATAAAGTCTTAAAAAAGAAGTTTGTTTTGACTAAGGCAAAGTTCTAGACTATTTGTTAATCATGTAATTTTAATTTTCTTTTAATTTTATGATCTTGAAAATGCACATTATTTCTAGTTCTCTTTCGAACTCCTTGGTAATTCCAGAATAAGTACCTTGTTGTCTTGAAATTTGTTGTTCTTTGTTTTTAATTTTTTTTCTGGTTTTGGGGTGCCTGGTGGCTCAGTTAAGCGGGAGACTCTTGATTTTGGCTGGGGTCATGATCTCAGGGTCCTGGGATCAAGCCCCACATAGGGCTCTGTGCTCAGCAAGGAGTCTGCTTAAGGATTCTCTCTCTCCCTCTCTTCCCAGCTTGCCCACACATGCTCTCCCTATTCCTAAAATTTAAAAATCTTTAATTTTTTTTTGGTTTATTTTTAAAGATTTTCTTCATTTATTTGACAGAGATCGCAAGCGGGCAGAGAGAAAGGGGGAAGCAGGCTCCCCACTGAGCAGAGAGTCCGATGCGGGGCTCAATCCCAGGACCCTGGAATCATGACCTGAGAGGAAGGCAGAGGCTTAACTCACTGAGCCACCCAGGCGCCCCAAACCACTTTGGGTCTCTGGTTAGTTTCTTCACCGGTAAAGGGAGGTTGGAACTAGGTCACCGGTGAGGATCCTCACGGCTCTGCACGCGCGCTCGTGGGACACTGAGGATTTCCACCGCTCACTGTCTTGTTACTTCTCTTGGACAGGGATCATGGCCCAAGTGCAAATGTCTGCTCTGCCCATGGAAAACGAGGAGTCCTCGGAGAGCAGGATGGTAGTGACGTTCCTCGTGTCTGCTCTGGAGTCCATGGTGAGACAGTCTTCAGTTCTATATAATGTCCCCTTGTGGGACCACTGTTGAAATAGCAGCGCCGGGTCACCACCCCTCACTGTCCCTATCTGTGTAGCCGTAACCTTCTCCATGGAGGTCCCGGGTTCATCGGGTCATCTTTAAAGACGCTCCTTACATTATGGATATAATTAAATCAATGTGAGCTTTCCAGATCTGAATATTTAATGCGGGCGCCTCTGTTGCCTTGGTTGAGAATGTTTTTGTTCTGAATTCAGAGGTAAGCTAATAGTCCACTGATACCCCCTCGTTAGCCGCAGTGTATAAAACGGACCTTGGGGGCAAAACTTGGTAAGAAATGCACATCCCTTCAAGGGATCCGATCACAAGATACTTACTGGTTAGAAATAGGAAATCCGCACCTTTATAAAGGCGGACAAGCCTGAGAGATGGGCCCTTCATCAAGTGATCAGAGCGGACATCAGCCTAATGGGACAGATTAGTGTCACATGCCTCCCGATATGACATGCCAGGACGGGACGTCACTGATTCTGTGGTTCCTGCCAAAAACGCATGACCTGAATCTAATGGGGGAACACCAGACAAAGCCAAATTAAGGGACATTCTACAAAATGATGGGGCTGGACTTTTTTTTTTTTTTTAAGATTTTATTTCTTTATTTGAGGGGGGATGGTGAGTGCAGGGGAGAGGAAGAGGAAGAGGGAGAGAGAGACTCTCAAGCAGACTCCGTGCTGAGTGTGGAGCCTGACGTGGGGCTCGATCTCACGACCGGGAGGTCATGACCTGAGCCAAAAGCAGGAGTTGGACACTCAACCTATTGAGTCACCGAGGTGCTCAAGTGTGGTATTTTTTTTTAAGATTTTGTTTATTTATTTGACAGAGAGACAGATCCCAAGTAGGCAGAGAGGCAGGCAGAGAGTGGGGGTGAGATGTAGGCTCCCCACTGAGCAGAGAGCCCGATGCAGGGCTCGATCCCAGGACCCTGAGATCATGACCTGAGCCCAAGGCAGAGGCTTAACCCACTGAGCCCCCCAGGCGCCCAAGTGTGGTATTTTCAAGGCGCATCAAGAAGTCCAATAACGATGAAGCAGGGAGACAAAAGGAAAGGTGGTGTGAGGTGAGGTAAGGTTCAAGAGGCCCCAGGTGGCCAGATCACGTAGAGCTCTGGGGCTTTTTCTGCAGTGTGGTGGGAAGGGTTCAGAAGGTTCTGCATGAAGGGGTCACGTGGGGGGCATGGTGCTTGTGTGGACGGTCGGTGAACATAGAACAAGAGAGGGAGGCTGGGACGCCAGCTGGCGGGCTGAGGCTGTGGTTCAGATGGAGACTTCCGTGGAATGGATGAGGCTGGGAGTGGTGCTGGTGGGACGCAGCGATGCTTCTGGAAGGGTCTGTAGAGTAAACGGGACTTAGCGACAGATTGAATGTGAGTTGTGAGGTTTTCATAGGGGGAACATTAAGACTTGTTTTTTTTTTATTGTGGTAAGATACGTAGATTCAGATCACAGAATTTACCATTTTAACCCCTTTAACCAGTTTAAGGACATTAAAGCCATCCACCCTGTCATGTAACTGTCACCCCCATCCGTCTCCAGAGCTTTCTCATCTTCCTCAACGGAAACTCTGCACTCACTGAACAAAATTACTCCCCACCCGCCCCTCCCTCAACCCTGTGGAAACTAAGCTGGGTTTTGGGGGGCACCTGGATGGCACCATCAGTTAAGCGTCCGACTCTTGATTTCGGCTCAGGTCATGATCTCGGGTTGTACAGCTGAGCCCCGTGTTGGGGTCGACGCTCCATGGGGAGTCTGCTTGGGATTCTTTCTCTCCCTCTGCCCCTCCTCATCCTCTCCCTCTTTCTCTCTCAAATTAATAAATACATCCTTTAAAAAAAAATTGTATTTTTTGTTTTTGTTTTTATTATTTTTAAGTAATCTCTACACCCAGCATGGGGTTCAAACTCACAACCCTGAGATCAAGAGTCGCTCACTCCACTGGCTGAGCCAGCCGGGCACCCCAGATTTCATGCGCATTTTGACTGATGTCCTTTCTCTGTCCCGGGGCACCTGGGACATCACGCTGCTTTCAGTCATGAGGTCTCCTTCGGCACCCCTGATCTGTGACAGCTTCCCAGTCGTCCCTTGATTTTCACAACCTCGACGGTCTCGCAGAGTCCCAGTAGGGATGTTTTCGAATCGGTCAGTTTGGGTTTCACTAGATTTCTCCTCCTGCTTGGACTGGGGTTTCAGAAAGAAGACCACAGAGGTGAGATACCCCCACTTCATCCCATTGTATGAGGAGCCTGTGACGCCAGTATGACCTGGTCCCTGGTGAGGCTCACCTTGGTCACCTGGTGAGGCGGGTGTGACGGTTAGTTCTATCTGTCAACTCAACTGGGCTGCAGGTGCCCACCCACCCGGTTAAACATGACTTCCACAGTTGTCTGTGAGGGTGTTTCGGGAAGAGATGAGCACTTGAGTGGGGGGACAGAGCGGAGCAGACCGTCCTCCCTGCTGGGGGCAGGTGTCCATGGAGGGCCAGAGTAGAACGAAAAGTCAGAAGAAGGGTGGACTCCCCCTCTGGCCGAGCACCTGAGCGGGGACATCCATCTCCTGGTTCTTGGGCTTCGGACTCAGAGTAGGATCTACAGCTTCCGTCCTCCGCTCTCAGGCCTCTGAGCTACACCGCCAGCTCCTCTGCGTCTGCTGCTGAAGGAAGGCCCACCATGGGACTTCTCAGCCTCTGTAATCACCAGAGAATGTCTCCTTTTCGTTCTGTTTCTCTGGAGAACCCTGAAACAAGTATTGTCTGCCATGTTTTTTCACCGTCCAGTTACTACTTCCCCCTCCATGCCCTGTTCTCGGGAAGCAGGTCTCAAAGTCCAGCCCCCAAATAATGATCCTCATCTGTCATGAGAGGGTGACGTGACTTCTCCCACAGTCCCGGTGGGAGTGTGAGCCCCTCTGAAATACTGCTTGTAATATGCTTTAAGAAGCTAAGAAGAGGGGCGTCTGGGTGGCTCCATGGGTTAAGTGTCTGCCTTCGGCTCAGATCATGATCTCGGGGTCCTGGGATCGAGTCCCGCATCGGGCTTCCTGCTCAGTGGGGAGCCTGCCTCCCCCTCTGCCCCTCCCCAGTGCGTACTTGAGCAGCATCTCTTTCAAATAAATCAATAAATCATTGAAAATTAAAAATAAAAATGAGTGATTTCTCCTGATACTGGGTTCTCTAGTTCCAATAGATTAAGTGCTGAATTTCTGGTTCATTCGACAGAGATGCAGGGAGATTTGCCATGACGCGAATGGAGCGGATGCATCTGTGTCCCCTTCCGGGGCTGTGGGAGAGCTGCAGCAGTGCGTGCACAAGTGTGTCTGTGCACTTCTCTGAGTCAGAGATCTTCACCGCATCGGTAGAGTCTCTGTGTCCTGCTCAGACAGGCCCCCCACCGCCACCCCTGCGTTCCCCAGATAGTGCCTCAAAGCAATATACACTGGGAGACGGTTCTAGAGGCCAGGAGGCGGGAAACGGGCTCTGTGAGGGGCGCCTGGGGGGCTCTGTTGGTTACACATCTGCCTTTGGCTCAGGTCATGATCCCCGGGGCTGGGGATCAAGCCCCATGTTGGGCTCCTTGTTCAGCGGGGAGCCTGCTTCTCCCTCTCCCTCTGCTGCTCCCCCTGCTTGTGCGCTCTCTCTCTCTCTCTCTCTCTGACAAATAGATAAATAAAATCTCAACAAAAGGGGGGGGGTTCTATGGGACTGAAATCAAGGTATCAAGGGACTGCATTCTGACGGGTGGCTCCCGGGGAGAATCTGGCTGGCCTTTTCCGGCTTCCAGAGGCCAGCTATGTTTCTGGACTTGTGGCCCCTTCCACCAAGGGCACTCCTCCGCCCTCGGCTTCCATAGTCACCCCTCCTCCGGCTGCCTCCCTCCGTTCCTTATCAAAACCCATGGTGATTATTACACTGGCCCCACCTGAATAGTCCAAGAAAATCTCCTGCTGTCAAGATCCTAAAGGTTAACCACAGCTAGCAAACCCTTTTGCACCTAAGGCGATGTATTCATTCCCAGGCTCTGGGGATTAGGCCGTGGACATTGGGGAGGGGGCAGGATTCTGCCTCCCATGATGCCATGGGTCAGGTGACACGAGGGGACAGAGGCATCTTTGGGGTTCCAAAAGGGAAAGCTCAGTTGGGGATACATTTAGTGTAGCGTTTTCGTGTGGCTTGCTGTTACTTCTATGTGAGGCTGAGCTCCTGCTGGACGCCCCCGTGGGGGATGGTTTCCGGGAACATTCTCACAGTCCGTTGTGTCGGCTCACCCAGTAACGGAACATCGGGGATAGGACGTGAGTTCACCCTGGTGGGAACAGGGGCTCCTCTCCGGACGTAGGCAGAGAGCAGAGGAGAGGCAGAGTTTTTCAATGTACAGAGCCAGAAACTCGTCTGTGGAAGATTCTGTCGTTAAACAGGAAAACTTTTTTTTTTTAAGATTTTATTTATTTGGGACGCCTGGGTGGCTCAGTTGGTTGGACGACTGCCTTCGGCTCAGGTCGTGATCCTGGAGTCCTGGGATCGAGTCCCGCATCGGGCTCCCGGCTCTGCGGGGAGTCCACTTCTCTCTCTGACCTTCTCCTCGCTCATTCTCTCTCACTGTCTCTCTCAAATAAATAAATAAAATCTTTAAAAAAAAAAAAAGATTTTATTTATTTATTTGACAGAGATCACAGGTAGGCAGAGAGGCAGGCAGAGAGAGAGGTGGAGGCAGGCTCCCCGCTGAGCAGAGAGCCCGATGTACGGCCTGATTCCAGGACCCCGAGATCACGACCTGAGTGGAAGGCAGAGGCTTCACGGACTGAGCCCCCCAGGCGCCCCTCTTTCTCAACTGTAAATAGAGGATTTTTTGTCAAAACAGAAGGCCTCTCTGGTCAGGGGTATACCCACCAACGTAGTTATAAACACACCACACATTGTTTCCAATCTTTGGAAGGATTTACACAAGGTAAATGTAACAGATTTCTGGTCTGTAGGGCATACACGTGATGAACAGGGAGTGTGTCTTATGTACGGATTTTCACCTTCTCTGCATCTCTACCATCAATAACAAACGTAATCAACCAGGTTGGAAGAAATACTAAGTTATCTCTCTATAGAAAAGGTTACAAAATTGTCCTAGGAGGAGGCAGTCAGAGTCCGTAGGCAAAACTATCAGGGGAAAAAGTCCTGTTGCAGAGGTGGGGTGTCAGCTGTGAAGTCACTGCCCCCGATTCTGCCAAGCAGCAGGAATTCTCTGACAGCTACTGGGTGTCCTACAGTTGTTTCTTTTTTTTTTATTTAAAATTTATTTATTTGAGAGAGAGAAAGAGAGAAAGCACGAGACAGGGGAGGATCACAGGGAGAAGCAGGCTCCCTGTTGAGCAGGAAGCCTGATGTGGGGCTCGATCTTCCCACCCCAGGATCATGACCTGAATCGAAGGCAGAAGCTTAACTGACTGAGCCACCCAGGCGCCCGGGGTTCCTACAGTCTGACTCAGTGCCGACAGTGTAGAGAGCGTGAAAGCCCACAGGATAAGGACCCCACTACCCTCCAAGGCTGCCCCTCACTTCAGAGGCTAACATCAAGCCAAGGTTGTCACCTGTAGATCAAGGTTCCAGAGACCTCCTCCCCCTCCTTGGGTTTGACTAATTTACTAGAGCAGCTCACAGAACTCAGAGAAACATCTTACTCACCGGATTACCAGTTTACTACCAAAGAATGTGACTCACGAAGAGCCTGATGGAAGAGAGGCACAAGGCAGGGTATGGGGAAGGGGTGCGGAACCTCCATGTCCTCTCCTGGTGAGCCAGTCTCCCTAAAGCCCTCGTGCTCACCAGCCTGGAAGCTCCCAACCCTGTCCTTTTGGGGTTTTAGGGAGGCTTCCTTACGTAGGCACGACTGATTAGATCACTGGCCACTAGGGACCGAACTCAACTTCTAGCCCTTCTTCCATTGCCCAGAGGTCAGGGGGCGGGGCTGAAAGTGCCACTCCTCCACTCACGTGATTGGTTCCCCTGGCAACCAGCCCCATTAACCTTGACATTAATCTTTTTAATTTTTTTTTAGAGATTTTTTTTTTTTTAATTTGACAGAGATCACAAGTAGGCAGAGAGACAGGCAGAGAGAGAGAGGAAGGGAAGCAGGCTCCCCGCTAAGCAGGGAACCTGATGCGGGTCTTGATGTGGGGCTCTATCCCAGGACCGACCTGAGCCAAAGGCAGAGGCTTTAACCCACTGAGCCACCCAGGCGTCCCGACATTAATCTTGACAAAAGCCCTCTTTGTTGCTCTCTTAAGAAATTCCAAGGGTTTTAGGAGCTCTGGGCCAGGAACAGTGGATGAAGAACAAATATATATTTCTTATTATAAATCACAGTGATAAGGGCAACTTGGTTGGCTCAGTGCATTAAGCCTCTGCCTTCAGCTCAGGTCATGATCTCAGGGTCCTGGGATGGAGCCCCGCGTAGGGCTCTCTGCTTGGTGGGGAACCTGCTTCCCACTCTCTCTGCCTACTTGTGATCCCTCTCTCTCTGTCGAATAAATAAATATTTAAAAAAAAAAATAAATCTTAGCGAAATAAGTCAATCAGAGAAAGACAGTTATCATATGATCTCCCTGATATGAGGAAGTGTAGATGCAGCATGGGGGGTTTGGGGGGTAGGAAAGGAATAAATGAAACAAGATGGGATTGGGAGGGAGACAAATCATAAGAGACTCCTAATCTCACTAAACGAACTGAGGGTTGATGGGCGGGGGTGGGGGGGTGGTATGGAGAGGGTGGCTGCCTTATGCACACTGGGGAAGGTATGTGCTATGGTGAGTGCTGTGAATTTTCTAAGACTGATGATTCACAGACCTGTACCCCTGGGGCTAATAATACATTATATGTTAATAAAAATTTTTAAAAAATTATTTAAAAAATAAAAATAAATAAATCACAATTATCATAAGTTAATAAAAATATGTTCTCTGGGTTTTATGATGTTTATGGTATTTGCTTGGTGGATTTGCTTTGTTTCTTTGGGGGATTTTTCTCATTCTAAATGAATACTCATTTTTGTACCTAATTTTATATTTTTCTTAATGACGTAATCTCTGTGCCCACCGTGTGCCCACAGTCAGGACATCAAGAGTCACACACTCTGTGGACTGAGCCAGCCAGGCACCCCCGTGCTCTCTTCTCAAAACAGATCTCTCGGGCTCCACTAGACTGGGATGTGTATAACATTGGTGTGTAACACTCTTCCTCATGTCTGTTTCAGTGTAAAGAACTGGCCAAGTCCAAGGCAGAAGTGGCCTGCATCGCCATGTATGAGACAGACGTGTTTGTCGTTGGAACCGAGAGAGGACGTGCTTTCGTCAACGCCAGGACCGATTTACAGAAGGATTTTGCAAAATACTGTAGGTGTTAACAGTTTTGTCCTTTGTATTCGTAACTCTTAAAATATTTGCTAGGAGGACTTACATGATGTTTTCTTTGAAGGCATCCTAAGCATTATCCTAAAAGTGGTCCTGATACCTCTCTTGTGACTTGGCATCCCAGTGAGTTAGCTGCCTCACACTGAGGAGTCCAAGAAACAAGGCCAGTGGGTTTTGTCCTGTGTCCTCAGCACCCTGGTTTTGTAAAAGAAATGTGAGGAACATAGAGTAAATGATCTTTGACTCCTTTTATAAACCCACATTTTTAAAAATTTCTGGGGCCCCTGGGTGGCTCAGTCGGTTGAGCATCCAACTCTTGGTTTCGGCTGCGGTCATGATCTCAGGGTCGCGAGTTCAAGTCCTGCTTCAGTGTCCACGCTGGGCATGGGGTCTTCTTAAGATTCTCTCTCTCCTTCTCCCCTACCCCTCCCCATGTCTCTCTCTCTCTCTCTCTGAAAAAAATAAATAAATAAAATCTTTTTTAAAATTCTTATTTTTAAAAAATGTGGGGAGGCACATAGGTGGCTTACTTGTTAAGCGTCTGCCTTTGGCTCAGGTCATGATCCCAGGGTCCTGGGATCAAGCCTGGCATCAGACTCCCTGCTCGGCGGGAAGCCCTGCTTCTCCCTCTCACACTCCCCTGGCTTGTGTTCCCTCTCTGGCTCTCTCTCCCTCTGCCAAATTAATAAATAAAATCTTTAAAAGTAAAAATAAAAAATAAATAAAAATTCTTATTTTACTCATTCCCAAAGGAAAGGGAAAAAACTCAGGGCTTGTTAGGTATTCCTCTGAGTTAATAACCATTTTCCCTTTTCTCACTACGGGACTGTCAGAGCCTTCAATGTGTTATGAGTGGTGAGGATTGCCAGTGAGCCTGTGGGCCATATGTGACGGAAACTAGTCTAGGGTGTTAGTTAAAACCTACACCTTGCATAGCGATGATCTCTACAGTGGTAGGTCATCTATCAAATACTGAGTAGGCACCTTAGTATTTTCTAGAACCAAGAAAGGGAGGGGGGGACCCACAAAGGTTTATCAGAGGATATAATGTGAATGTGAGTGTGGAGAGAGAGGGGAGATATAGATGTAGATGTTCCCGAGGGTTGTCAGAGGGCATGCGGACATAAATATATGTTTACATGTCAAGATCATACAAATATTGGGGCGCCTGGGTGGCTCAATGGGTTAAGCCACTGCCTTCGGCTCAGGTCATGGTCTCGGAGTCCTGGGATCGAGCCCCGCATCGGGCTCTCTGCTCAGCAGGGAGCCTGCTTCCTCCTCTCTCTCTGCCTGCCTCTCTGCCTGCTTGTGATCTCTCTGTCAAATAAATAAAAATCTTTAAAAAAAAAAAAAAAGATCATACAAATATGGAAAGGAGAGAGGGATTGCTTGGTTCAGATTGGTTTCCAAGAGCAAAATTAGGGTCTGCACTCTCAGGAAGATAGATTCAAACATGAAGCAATCTTTAAATAATACAGTGAGTGTGTAATTGATGAACATGAAGGGTGTTCTCATTCCACTCATGTCAGGTGCCGGCTGAGTTTTTTTTTTTTTTAAGATGTATTTATTTATTTGAGAGAAAGCGCACAAGCCGTGGGGGTGGGGGGCGTGTGCTGTGGTGCAGAGGGAGAGAGAAGCAGACTCCTCACTGACTGTGGAGCCTGACACAGGGATCAGTGTCGTGTCCCTGAGATAATGACCTGAACTGAAACCAAGAGGCAGACGCTTAACCAACTGAGACCCTCAAGCTCCTCGTTGGTTGGATTTCTAATAGTTGATATATTTTTTAAGATTTTATTTATTTATTTGACAGAGAGAGAGATCACAAGTAAGCAGAGAGGCAGGCAGAGAGAGAGCAAGGGAAGCAGGCTCCCCGCTGAGCAGAAAGCCCAATGTGGGGCTTGATCCCAGGACCCTGAGATCATGACCCGGGCTGAAGACAGCGGCTTAACCCACTGAGCCACCTAGGTGCCCCAATAGTTGATATTTAATTACAGATTTTTTCCAAGTTTCACAGTTATAGGCTGGTTTTCCAGATACAGGACTGTTCATGCTTTCTATTTCTTCTGGTACGCATTTCAGTAAATTTTATTTTTCTTTTTTTTAAGATTATATTTATTTATTTGACAGAGAGAGACACAGCAAGAGAGGGAACAGAAGCAGGGGGAGTGGGAGAGGGAGAAGCAGGCTTCCTGCCAAGCAGGGAGCCCGATGTGGGACTTGATCCTAGGACACTGGGATCATGACCTGAGCTGAAGGCATATGCTTAATGACTGAACTACTCAGGCACTTCTAATATTACTTTCAACCTCATTTTTAACTAGTTCTTTTCATGTAAGTTGTCAAATTTGGTGACCAAAACGATGGTTTATAATACTTGCCTTATAATTTTAATGTCTGTAGTGATGCCTCTACTTTCGTTCCATGGTGAAGGTCTCCCCATACCATGACTGTTACCTTCAGACTATACAGCAAATAGCATTTCTATTATCATTTCCTTTGAGCTACTACTGTTTTCTGTCTGTGGAATTATTTATAGTTCTTTATCAGTAGATTCATTTCAGAGGTGGTGATCACTGTTACTTTATCCTATTCATCAAAAATACCCTGGTCTTTGTGAGTTTTTAAAAATTTTTTAATATTTATTAATTTATTTATTTATCTATTTTAGAGAGAGCGTGCATGTGAGCATGGGCAGGGAGTGGCAGTGAGCAAGGGAGAGAGAATCTTAAACAGGCCTCATGCTCAGTGGAGCTGAGTACAGAGCCCGAGACAGAGCTCGATCTCACGCCCCTGAGATCATGATGTGAGCTGAAATCGAGAGTTGGATGTTTAACTGACTGAGCCACCCAGGAACCCCCAATTTTTTTCAAGATTTTATTTTTTAATTTATCTCTACACCCAACATGGGACTTGAACTTACAACACTAAGATCCAGAGTTGCATGCTCTACCAACTGAGCCAGCCAGGCACACCATCTCTGTGGGTTTTCTTAATAAAAGATCCTGTTTTAAGGGCACCTGGGTGGCTCAGTCAGAGCAGTGTGTGACCATCTCAGGGTCGTGTGTTCAATCCCCATTTTGGGGGTAGAATTTACTCAGGAAAAAAAAAACCAAAAACGTGTTTTGTGTTTCTTCATTCTTCCCCTTTCTTGCTTCACAATACCAGAAGCAGAGACATGAAGGGAACGCACAAGACAAATGCTGGGATAATGACTCTGTGCCTGTCACTCACTTACAGGCATTGCCCAAGAAACTCAGGAGGCCAAGCCCCCGGGCCCCGCAAACGGGATGCCAATGGAGTCAGGAGAAACGGAAATACTCAGAAAAGCGGTTGAGGACTATTTCCGCTTTTGTTACGGTAAAGTTCACAGGCCAAGCATTAATTCTCTAAATAGTTCACCAAGGGGCAACTGGACCCCGTTTCAGATCACCTTAT
Organism: Lutra lutra; assembly: GCF_902655055.1. Lineage (NCBI taxonomy): Eukaryota > Metazoa > Chordata > Mammalia > Carnivora > Mustelidae > Lutra > Lutra lutra. The sequence continues at coordinate 29,841,856 of NC_062295.1, forward strand.
TCATGGGACCACTTAGATGCCTCTGACACTTAAAACTCCACATTCTCCTTTAGTGAAAAGCCAGTTCTTCTTCTTTTTTTTTTTTGTTTTTTTAATTTTATTTTATTTATTCAAGAAAGCACAAACGGGGGAGCGGCAGAGAGAGGAGGAGAAACAGGCTTCCTGCCGAGCAGGGAGCCTGCCATGGGACTCGATCCCAGGATCCAGGGATCATGACCTGAGCCTAAGGCAGTTGCTTAACAAACTGAGCCACCCAGGTGCCCCTACAAATAAAATCTTAAAAAAAAAAAAAAAAAAAAAAGGCTGGGGCACTTGGGTGGCACAGTCACTGCACGTCTGCCTCCGGCTTAGGTCATGAGGGTCCCAGGATAGAGCCCCATGTTGGGCTCCCTGCTCGGTGGGAAGCCTGCTTCTCCCTCACCCACTGCTCTTGCTTGTGTTCCCTCTCCCACTGTGTCTCTCTGTCATAAATTTATAAAATCTTTAAAAAAAAAAAAAAGAAAAAGAAAAAAGGGCCCAGTACCCAAATAGCTACAGGGGTGTTGTACTTAGTTGTGACATAAGCTCCTTCCTTAGCATCTCAGGGTCTTGTTTGTCATTTTTAAAGAGCTTCATATATTTATGGGACTTTCAGGTCCCTGTGAGCACTCAACTGTGGGGGACCCCGAGCATAGGGGATCTGGGGGTCTCAGGCTTCCCTCCCTTGAGAGAAATGGGGCTCCTTCCCTGGGGGCTGGTCAGACAGTGTAGAAAGGCTGACACGGCCCCAAGATGGCAGCAACGTGAGGCCATGTTGACTCTGTAACTTTTCCGCGGGAAGTTGGCCTGACTCGTTGGAGGGATGGAGGGACATAGGGACATAGGGGTGGCTAAGCTGTGGGTGGGGGCTCCCATCCCTTGTTGACAGCAGCTTGAAGAACCACGGGTCCTCCCTGCCACCCTCGGTGCATTGTCTCCAACAGACTGGAGAAAAAAGTCCTATTATTTCCTCTTTATTAAGTGAAGATGTAAAGTAAAATGTTTGATAAGTTCTTCCTTGGGCCCTTTGGAAACTTTATGAACTTGGGTTGTAAGGAATGGTGTACATGAGCTTTTACTTGACCTTCAAAGCAGAGTGTCGCCACCCAAGTTTTCTTCCTACCTCGAATGAAACCGACCTGTAGGGTCTGGGCTCATTCCATCTAAAGGCATCTGGACTCTTCCTCTAGGGAAAGCCTTGGGGACGACAGCAATGGTACCTGTTCCGTATGAGAAGATGCTGCAAGACCCCGGGGCCGTGGCCGTGCAGGGCCTTCCAGAAGGAGTGGCCTTTCAACCCCCTGAGAACTATGGTCTCGCCACCCTGAAATGGATCTTGGAGAACAAAGCGGGGATTTCATTCATCATAAACAGGTGGCAGGCTCTATCCCCCTTGTAACAGCTAGTCTTTGAGGATAAATGGGCAACTTCGTTTCAAGTTCATTTGTTCATTAAGTTCTGTTACACGTAGAAACTGGTTATGCGGATGTTTGATCTGTCTTCCTTGTGTGTTCATGTCAGGTAATAGTATCGGTTTTCTTGCAGACCTTTCCTAGGTCCAGCGAGTCAGCTAGGTAAGTGACAGCGTCTCATACTTGGTGACTGCCCTTGGCCGCTAAGCCAGTTCTGCTTTTCTTAATTAAAATGCAAGTTTGGTACATTCGGAAGCTTGTGTATTCCTTGCCTTCTCCCTGCGGAGCGAGCAACCTTCTGACACTCCAGGGTGGGCGGGAGGTGGGGGATCGTGCTGTTGGAGGGTGAGTAGGTAGGGAAGGACCCACCACAGCAAGAACTGAGACGGGATTCTGCTCCCCGGTCTCAAGCCGGCAAGTTTCCACGGCTGGACCATGGAGGGCCATGTAGGGCCAACCTTGTCCTCAAGGACAGGAGCGTGAGGATGCCAGGTCACCCCATGGTCTTTGAGTCGCAGCCACGGGCCGGGCATTGTTGGGGTCCAGAGGCAGGGTAGGAGATGTGACCGTTCCCGTGCTTCCAAGACTCACAATCTAGAATGAAGGAGACTGTCCAACAGAGAACCAGTGATGACCTGTGATGTTCTCAGGATGGCTGGTGGTCATCCCCGGAAGCCTGGAAGGGGTTAGAATTGTGTGACCAGAAGGGCTTCCTAGAGGACCAGGTTCTCAAGCTGATGCAGGGTCACAATGTGTTGGTTCTGCCAGGAAGCCCATCCCACGTGCTCTGGCAGAAAGCGGGACGTGTGGGTGTTGGAGTCCGCGTTTGAGAACCCACAACCCTTCATCATCTCCTTAACTTTTGATGGCCAAGGGACCAAGAGATTACAATTTTGCCAGAAGCATTTGGACATCTACCTCTGCCCACTTCTTACTCCTTCAGATTATTCTGGAACGCAGTGGGAAACACAGTGGCCGTAGCTGGCCTTGGGAGACCAGGCCTAAGAGGGTGTTCTGCTGAGAGGACTAGTTACAGAAACAAAAGGCCCAGGGGAGTAGTGGGGCAGGCTTCACAAGGCTCAGGCGGGGTTCATGGTCAATGTGACATTGTAGTGAGCCTGAATTACTCACGGAGCAAAGCCCCTCGGAGAGCACTTTTAAGTTCCCAGAATTCCCCAGGTACTGTTAAAGCAGGGACCTGAGGGTGAGGGGCGGCCGGTGACCTGGTGGCCGATGTCCCCCATGGCTTGTATTTTCACTATAGGAGTGTATTAGCTGCTCAGCCTTTTCTCCGCACATGTGCTGTACCTGGCACGATTCTAAGTACTTTGTACATATTAATTGATCGTCACGTCACCCTACCACCATTTTCAGACAAGGAAACTGAGGCCCCAGGAGGTTTAGTGACCTGCATGAGGTCGCTCCAGCCCCAGTCTACTCCTCGGCCCCCAATCTGCCCCCACACTTGGCCCCAGGACTCAAGGGCTGCTCTGAGTTTATCTCTGCCCAGGACGGTGACGTAAGGGCTGGGGCTGGACTTGTGTTTTCTCTACCTTTGCATTCACCTTACGTGCCCCTGAATGTTGGCATTTTCAAGGTGCAGAAAGGAGCTAGCATGTGTCTTTCTCCTCCCGCACAGGTGGGCCTGTGGTGGCCACAGACGCTAAGAGGTCGGTGACATCGCCAAGTGAAAGGTAGGGGGTATAACAAGTCAAATGCACACATAACCCTAAAGTGTTAGTTTTTAGACTGTGGGAAGTTAGACATTCTTTATTCAAAAGGATTTGGGGATTTTAAAACTATGTTCTGTGGACCCCTTTATTTGTATGACAAATTACAAGAATGTTAATACTAAATTAGCTTTGTGTTCGGCTGGTTAACGGGAAAGGGAGCAAGGATGGTGTGGATTGTTGTACAGCGTGTCCCGATGACTGTGGTCACGTCTCACGCCACCAGCTTGTCCTGACAGGGGCTCCCTTCTCCTTTCAGCTGCGGCCCCGTCAGTGTGAAAACTGAGCCCATGGAAGATTCCGGTATGTACACCGATGCCTTTAAAACCAAGTGTTTAGCGGGTTATCATGACTCCTTTCTTTGGTTTTACTTCTAAAATGTGAGACTTTCAGTAAAGTAGAAAGGGGGGGCACTCTCTCAAAGTAACAACAACCACAAAAAAAACTACAAAAAGCCAACAACTAACATCACACTTGGTGAGAAACTAGATCCTTTCAGCGACGTCTGCGGGGCTCAGGGTCAGGATATGGAGCCCTGCATCAGGCTCCGTGCTAAGTGTGGAGCCTGCTTGAGATTCTCTCTCTCCCCCTCTGCCCCTCCCCCCACTCTCTCACACACCCTCTCTCTCAATAAATAAAATTTTTTTTCAAAGATTTTATTATTTATTTGAGAGAGAGAGCACGAGTGGGGGGAGGAGCACAGGGAAAGGGAGAAGCAGACTCCCTGCTGAGCAGACAGCCTGATGCGGGGCTCGATCCCAGGACTCCAGGATCATGACCTGAGCCAAAGGCACACACTTAACTGACTGAGCCACCTGGGAGCCTCAATAAATAAATAAAATCTTTTTTTAAAAGCTTTTATTTATTTATTTGACAGCAGAGATCACAAGTAGGCAGAGAGGCAGGCAGAGGGAGGGGGGAAGCAGGCTCCCTGTGGAGCAGAGAGCCCGATGCGGTGCTTGATCCCAGGACCCTGGGACCAAGACCTGAGCGAAAGGCAGAGGCTCAATGCGCTGAGCCACTCAGGCGCCCCAAATAAATAAGATCTTAAAACAAAACTAGAAACTTTCCCATTGAGATCAGGAACGAGGCAAGGATATTCCCTCTCCCACTCCCTTCCAGCATCGTACTGAAAAAAATGTGATAAGACAAGGAAAGGAAATAAGAACCACACAGATTGGGAATGATGAAACATAACGGCCTCTGTTCACAGACGCCAGGATTGTCTATGTAGAAAATCCCAAGAATTGACCAGTACAAGGGGTGGTGGTGAGTAGGGCATTAAATAACCTCGGGGCGCCTGGGTGGCTCAGTGGGTTAAAGCCTCTGCCTTTGGCTCAAGTCATGGTCTCAGGGTCCTGGGATCGAGCCCCGTATCGGGCTCTCGGCTCAACAGGGAGCCTGCTTCCTCCTCTCTCTGCCTCCCTCTCTGCCTACTTGTGATCTCTCTCTGTGTCAAATAAATAAATTTTTTAAAAGTCTTTTTAAAAAAAGGAAAAAATGTTTACTGGATTTTACATAAACGCACGCGTAAATGTTGCTGTCTCGAAAGGGAACGTTTCTCAAGCTGGGAACTCGACCTTCTTCTTCCATCCTTTCCCTCCCTTCTCTTTCTGTTCCTTTCATCCACCTTCTCTCCCTCCTTTCTTCTTGCCTTTTATGTTGATTTTATGTTGTTTTGTTGTTACAACTTCTGTTTTTATATGGGTTTACCACTTGCTCGGAGAGTGTGAGCCCCGCGTGGTCTCACTCACTCTTGTGTTGCTGTGTTAACACAGAGCCTGGAAGTTTCAGCAGCAGCTCCTGGTTCTCTGGGTGTGTGTAGGGGGCGGGCTGCGGACTCACACATGGTTTTATCATTTTCGTTGCCTCCAAAGGCACCACGGTGAAGACGGCGGCTGTGTCCGTCAAGAAGGAATCGGAAGATCCTAATTACTATCACTACAACACGCAAGGTAATAACCATTTTAGCCTCATTTTCTTCCCTAAAAGTTATCGGTGATGGAAAATTGTCATTAGCCCCCTTCTGAAAAACAGTCAGAGAGTAATTTAAAAAAAAGAAGAAGAAGACCCACGTGCCGGGGATCTAGCCTAGGGCCATTTGACATGAAGCATTTCACAGTCATAGCAAGATCCCGTGTAGCCTGAATCTACATACTTCAGGGCAAACATGAGGGTGAAGGTAATCCAGGGCGTATATTACCTGAGTTTATCTGTTAGGAAGTCTTATTTTGTGCGTTCAAAAATCCTGGTCTGGGTGGCTCCGTCGGCGAAGCGTGTGACTTGATCTCGGCTCAGGTCTTGATCTCAGGGTCGTGAGTTCGAGCCTCGCCTTGGGCTCCGTGCTGCGCATGGAAACTTTAAAAACAACAACAACTTCTCTCTGATCCTCTCCTGTCTGGTCTGTCCCCTAAATTACTGGGAAAGTATCAAAAGAAATTCAGGTCCCGTTCTTAATAATATCTGTTTCATTGACAAGTTAAATGGGGTACAGAAGACACGGCTTACCAGAGACGCACACGTTTCACACAGGGCGTGGGTAGGTGGTCTGTAGTTGTCTGGCGAGGTCCTCTCCCCAGAGACCAGAATCCTGATGGACCCCTCCCAGCATGATGCCAGCTGGACGACACGACGTTGTCGCGTCCATAAGAGCGTTGTAAGCCCCCGGATCCCATCTCGTCTTTGACTCTGCTGTGAAGGCAGGCAGACTGCGGGACATTTCGCAGTTAATTCCTCAAACGTGACCAGGTTTGAAGTGTTTCCCATAGAAATCTTACCTTGAAATATTCCTGCGCCATTCTGAGGTCTCTAATTTACGGTAAAAAAAATTTTTTTTCCAAAAACTAAAGACCAGTGAGAGTGTCCATCATATCACTCTGGTTCTGGGCTGGTCGCCCCACCCCCCCACATAGCTGGATCCCTTTTCAATCTGTCCTACGTCCTGTCCCCCAATCATTTATTCCTGGAGAACGGGGTCTGTCGCCTCCCTCCCCTGCTCACACATCGTCTGTGGCTTCTCCTCACCCGTGTCTTCCATCACTGTTCCGGCTCCCTTCCTGTTCTGTCTGCCCACCCCCCACCCTGTCCCCCCACGATCAGTCCCCCCTCCCCTCAGTTCAGTCCTCCTGCTCAGGCTGATTCATGTCCCTGAACAGGCCCCAAATCCTCCTTCCCCTGGCTTTTAGACAAGCTGATCCCTCTGTGTGGTGGGTTCCCTCCTGGCTCTGCAGGCTTCCAGCAAGTTCCACCACTTTCTGGACGTTGGAATCTCAAGGAGAGCAGGGAGCTTCCGCCCCCAAAGTGCATGCACCTTTAGTCCTGCCTGCTTGTGTGGTATTTATGCTTTCACTGCGGACGACCCCAGCCAGTGGCAGGCTCCTGGGGTGGGGTGGAGGGAGGCACACAGCGTCTTCTCCCAGCTCTGAGCCCCAGGGCCCCGAGCCCAGGGCTGTGTACACAGCAGGCGCTCACATGTGCTTGCTGAGTTGAGCGTGTCCCTCGCAAAGAATCCATGTAGCCTGTTTCTCAATCGCTCCCATTTTGGAAAAAAGTACACATGATTACATGTTGACTCCCAGGAATATCCTTTTCAAATTAAATGACGTTGAGCTTTATCAAAATGTACAGGTTGGGGGAATCTGGGGTATTTATAGAGTCTGCTCCCAAGGCAGCAGTGAAGTGAGTAGAGGACTAGATAGACGTACGTACCATCATTCTGGTTCAGTTTTTCGGAAAGAAGCACGTTGTTTGAAGAGCCACATTTAGGTTAAATGTGCACTTTCTAATCTTTCTCCTGCTTGGTTTGGGAAGGACGGAACTATTCAAGATACCTTCTTGATACAAAAACTCCTTAAGCAGGGTCCCTTCCTTCTTGATGCCCCAAGGGTGAAAATTGCCTGACATCGTGGACGGCTTTCCATGGGACGGATAGTTTTGCCACCACTCAGGCGAAGTCCTCACGTGCTGAAGTACTGACACCGTTATATACCCTTGAAGTGAGGGAGAAATGTTTCGATCCATAACGGCAACCAAGGCCCCCTGCTCAGAATGTCGACTGGCCTTTGCGGAGCCCCGCCCCCAGCCCATGACGTCAGCTGTGGCCCCACCGGGGCCCAGGCGCTTGTGTGAGATTTATACAAAAGTCTGATTCCCAACCCCACCTGGACCTCACCCTCCATCTGAGCACAGACCTCTCGGAAGACCCCTGACTCACGTACACACATTGGTGACTTGGGAATTCCCATAAGGTCTTTCATACGTGCAGATACCCCATCTCCGGGGCCCCTGGGAATGGAGAATGCGCAGGACAAGCTTTGCTGAAATACACCACGCCCAGGTTCCTTGACATTGGCGGTGGTAAGAGGATCAACACCATTCAGGTTTCTTCCCAAGGTCATGAGTTTAAGCCTCACAATGGGTATAGAGCTTACTTAAAAAAAAAAAAATGGGGGGGGGGAGTAAGGCTTTTAAAAAACTATAAAATGTCCCCATTACACAGCCCCACTGAAGCCATGCATCTTGACAATAATCATCAATGGCCAGTAAAGCCATTCATAGAACATTGATGGGAAATTTATCACAAATGGATTAGGGAGACACTTCCTGAACTCAGTGGTCCAGTGTTCACATCACGAAGGCAGAGGTGAGCAGACTTCATGTGCCTCCTGATGGGATCCAGTAGGAGGTGCACCTTGGGAACACGTACTCCCCAAAATCAAACCTAAGTCTGATCCAGCCTCTAGATCTACCCACCAGTTTGCAGGGAACACAGGGGATAGAGGAACAACACGAAGATGACACCATGAGGACGCAGGCAGGAAACTCCAGAGCAGGAGAAAGGTGGTTTTCTTCATCAAATGATGGCAAGTTAGAGAAGAAATGGAGAAGAAACCTGGTTTATAAGAAAAGATATTTGAGACATTTCAGCCAAATGCCGCGTGTGGGGCTCTGTCGGGATCCTGATTTGAACAAACGAGCTACAGAAGAACATTTATGGATTCTGTGGAACGCCAAGTGCTGGTTAGCACTGGAATTGGGAAGCCATCCTTTCGTAACCGTTATAAGAAAAGACTGGATCAAGCAGGAGTCACCAGTGGTTGTGGCATCTAGAGAGAAATCTAGAAAAGACCAACTCGAAATAAGGAACTTTCAGGGGAGGGAGAGTCGTCTCCCTCCCTTTTTAAATTTAAAAAAATTTTTTTTAAAGATTTTATTTATTTATTTGACAGAGATCCAAGTAGGCAGAGAGAGAGAGGAAGGGAAACAGGCTCCCTGCTGAGCAGAGAGCCCAATGTGGGGCTCAATCCCAGAACCCTGGGATCATGACCCGAGCTGAAGACAGAGGCTTTAACCCACGAGCCACCCAATTTTTTTTTTAAATTTTAAGTAATCTCTACACCCAACAAGGGACTCGAACTCACAACCCCGAGATCAAGGTTCACACGCTCCACTCACCGAGCCAGCCAGGTGCCCCAGGAGTCTCTCTTCTTCTAAAATGGAAATGCCATAAAAATCAGACAGACTACAGAACCGCTCCAGGTTAAATGAGGGTGAAGAGCAGTGGGAACGAGACACAATGCCGGGCCCTAGACCGGATCCCGTCCTGGAGGAGGGAAGGCTGGAAGGAAGTGTTCAGAGGTGAAGGGCCACGGTGTCCCTAACTTGTCCTCGGGTGGGTCGGAGAAGGAGAAAAGGACGTCGCCTATACATGCATCGATCCAGCTACTTAGGAAGCTGGGGCGGGGGTAGGGGACCAGGATTGCACATAATGAAGGGAAACCATAAACCCTTATCTCCATGTCGTTGAAGGAGACGGTATGTGGTTCCTCTTTGTACTATTCTTTTTGTGACTTTTCTGTAACTTTGAAACTATTCCCAAATATGACATCTTTTAAAAAAGATGTGTATGAGGCAGTTGAGGAAGTTTGCACAGTGACCCGGTATGAGCTGAGGGTACAGAAGAGTGTTAATTTGGGGGGAGTCGTGGTGTGGGGAAGGGGACGGAGAGTCCCTCCGTCTTGCTCGAACACGCACGGTCTGCGCGCCCCCGCTGGCCAGACCTGGGATTTACTTGAAGGACGGGGCGGGGGCACGCAGGAGAGCAGGGAGATGGACATGGAAGATGGACACACAGCATGGTTCTGCCATCTCTGCTCTGGGACATTTGGATCTTCTCCCAAGCGCAGATAAATCAGAAAAAAAAAAAAAGTAAAGAAGGAATCATTTGGGGGTGCCTGGGTGGCTCAGTGGGTTAAGCCGCTGCCTTCGGCTCAGGTCATGATCTCAGGGTTCTGGGTTCGAGCCCCACATCGGGCTCTCTGCTCGGCAGGGAGCCTGCTTCCTCCTCTCTCTCTGCCTGCCTCTCTGCCTACTTGTGATTTCTCTCTGTCAAATAAATAAATTAATTAATTTAAAAAAAAAAGAAGGAATCATTTGTGTGAATTTCGTGGCAAGGACTTGGAATGGTTCTCAAGTACATTCTGGCCTGTGGCTTGACCTGTTGACTTGGTTTTAAAGGAATTCTTGTTTACATTTTCTATTTTGGCCTTTTTTTTTTTTTTTTAATGTGTCATTTGCTTCCCTTTCAGAAAGCCAGCATCCTTGTGCCAGCGGCGAAGTAACAGAAATGGAGTTACCCATGGAAGGTCAGAGAAACCAGGCATTTTAGCCTCTTTTCGGTTTTGGTGTTCTGGTTTGCAGTGTTTTGCAGAGAACACGGTCTTTTAAAGACCCGTGACGCATGTTGGACAGTGAGGCAGCTTCCCCGCATGCCTCCTCAGAAAACCACCCAAGTCTTGGCGCTAAAATGTGGTCTCAGGAGCTCTGTCACCCTTGCTTTTCTGACCCGTGAGTGATTCTTCTTAAAGCACCCAGATTAGAAGTTGTGCAGTAAGAAAGATTTACACCTGTGCCATTTACTGCTTTATCCACTTTATCTTCTTGGTGGGTATACCAGAATTCTTTTTTTTTTTTAACTTTTTTTTTTTTTTTTAAATTTTAAGTAAACTCTGCATCACACATGGGGCTCAAACTTATGACATTAAAAGCTGCATGGTCCACCAACACCCAGTCAGGTGCCCACCCCCTCCAAATTCTTTTGAACAGAGTTGAGAATTATTTTAGGAAAAATTTTTTTTTAAGATTTTATTTATTTATTTGAGAGAGAGAGAGAGCAGGAGTAGGGGCAACAGGGGCGGAGGGAGAGGGAGAAGCAGACTCCCTGCTGAGCAGGGAACCCCATGTGGGACTCAATCCCAGGACCCTGGGATCATGGCCTGAACCAGAGGCAGACGCTTAACCCACTGAGCCACCCAGGTGCCCCTAGAAGTAAAATTTGATGGTACTTCCCTCCCTGTGTGCATGAATCTTGAGTATCGTGTCTAAGGCCTGAACTCTTAAAATGGTTCATACATGTCCAAGGTAACATTAATAAAGGAGATTTTGTCTCCACACCTAGAGGCATGGGACATCTTTATCGGTTTACAGGCAAGAAGACCTTGCCTTTAGGAGTAGGATGATGCCTCTCTTGGTTCCAAAATGATTTGTATTTTCTCTAAGTCAGGTCATGATCCCGGGGTCCTGGGGTCGAGCCCCAGCATCAGGCTCTCTGCTTGGCAGGAAGCCTGCTTCTCCCTCTCCCCTCCCCCTGCCTGTGTTCCCTCTCTCGCTGTGTCTCTCTGTCAAATAAATAAATAATAAATAATAAATTAATAAAATCTTAAAAAGAAGAAGAAGAAGCTTCAAGAGCAGAGATGTGTGGTGTGTTTTCACCGTTTCCCCCCCAGACGGTGTATCTTACGTTACGATAGTCCAATACCCAACAACTGATCCCTTTAGAGTCTTTCTTCCTCTACGAACAATTAACGGAAGCTTTCTAAAATGAGCCAGAGTTAGATGAGATCGTCCAGCCAGTCTTGTGTCCGCGGGTCATAATTCTGGCAAACTAGAAAAATCGATTGTGTCTCCGGGGTCATAACAGGCTGGACCCCGGGGGCTGGTGGCAGGGGACCCGCCCCACAGAGCCCCCAGCTTTCTTTTGTCCAAGGGATTTCTGATGACACCAAGAAAGTGCTTCTGACCATAGTTATTCCATTACCTCAAAGAGAAGGACATTCCGTGTCCACTAACAGGTGCTGTTTCTTAATATGTGAGAGTTTCTTGCCTCCCCTTATCCCTTAGAAGGTTACCCTTTCTTACCCCATGATCCCTCTTAAAGTTAAAATTACCTTCACATTTAGGGACGCCTGGCTGCGTCAAAAGAGCGTGAGGCCCTTGATCTCGGGATCATAAGTTCGAACCCCACATTGGGTGTAGAGATTATGACAAAATAGTAATAATAATAAATAAAAATAAATATTTAGGTCTTTCATCCATTTTGAGTTTATCTTGGTGGACGGTGTAAGGAAATGGCCCAGTTTCATTCTTCTGCATGTGGCTGTCCAGTGTTCCCAACACCATTTGTTGAAGACACTATCTTTTTTCCATTGGACATTCCTTTCCTGCTTTGTCGAAGATGAGTTGACCATAGAGTTGAGGCTCCATTTCTGGGCCCTCTGTTCTGTTCCATTGATCTGTGTGTCTGTTTTCGTGCCAGTACCATGCTGTCTTGATGATGACAGCTTTGTAATAGAGCTTGAAGTCTGGAATTGTGATGCCACCAACTTTGGTTTTGTTTTTCAGTATTCCTCTGGAGGGTGTGATGCTGAGCAAAATACATCAATCAGATTAAGACAATTATCATGTGGTTTCACACATATGAGGCATATGAGAAAGAGTGCAGAGGACCATAGGGGAAGGGAGAAAAACTAAATAGGGAGAAACCAGAGAGGGAGACAAACCATGAGAGACTCCTAACTCCAAGAAACAAACTGAGGGTTCCTGGAGGGCACCGGGGTCAGGGACGGGGTGCCTGGGGGATGGGCATTGAGGAGGGCGCGGGACGTGATGAGCACTGGCTGTTAGACGCAGCTGAACCACTGACCTCTACCTCTGAAACTCATGACGTACTACATGTTGACTCACTGAATTCAAATTTTTTTTAAAAAGAAGTAAGAATAAAAATTTAAAAAAATAAAATTACTTTCACATTTATACTTTTACGTGTGTTAAGTAAGTACGGACTGGGTTGAACATGCCAGGCCAGGCTACTGTCTCGGTACAGGAGCCGTAGAAGGCTGGAACGTGAGGGCACATAACAACGAGTGTCATTTTAGACATTTTTTTTTCCAAGATTCCACTCTGCGTGTCCCTTCAGAAACGAGCGAGGACCCCAAAGCTGAGGTGAAAATTGAAGGTGAGTTTCCAGAAGCCTCATCAGAGGGACGCTGCTCAGTGTGGCATGGGTGTGTGTGTCTGTCTGTCTGTCCGTGCAAATCAGCACTGGCCGGGACGCAGACTATGTTCCATCCCAAGTGAGGAAGAAAGAAGGGGCTGGGAGGGAGGCACCTGGGGGGGCTCAGTGGGTTAAGCCTCTGCCTTCAGCTCAGGTCATGATCCCAGAGTCCTGGGATCGAGTCCCGCATCGGGCTCTCTGCTCGGCGGGGAGCCTGCTTCTCCCTCTCCCTCCGCCTGCCGCTCCCCTGCGTGTGCATGGAATGTCTTCCCATTCCTTTGCATCGTCTTGAATTTCTTTCATCAGTGTTCGTTTTCAGAGTACAGGTCGTTCCCCTCTTTGGTTGTTTATTTCTAGCTATTTGACTGTTTTGGGTACAGTTGTCAATGGGATTGTTTTCTTAATTTCACTCTGGCTTCACTGTTAGTGTGTGGGAACGCAACAGATTTCTGTGCCTTGATTTTGTATCCTGTGGCCTTACTGAATTCATTTGTCAGTTCTAGTAGTTCGTGGTGGAGCCTTCAGGGGTTTTGATACGTAGAATCATGTCGTCTGCAAATCGTGAGGGCTTTACTTCTTCCTACCAGTTGGAGGACTTTCATTTCTTTATGTTGCTTAATTGCTGTGGGAGTCTTTTTATTTTTTTTTTAAGAGTTTATCTATTTGAGAGAGCAAGAGGGCATGAGTTGGGGGGTGGGAGAGGCAGAGGGAGAGCGAGAAGCAGGCTCCCCGCTGAGCAGGGAGCCCAACCTGGGACTCGATCCCAGGACCCTGAGATCATGACCTGGGCCAAAAGGCAGGCGCCGAACTGGCTGACGCACCCAGGCGCCCCAGGAGCTCTTTTATTTAGAGATAATATTATTTCCCGTGACTCACCACAGAGTCTGAATCGATTTTGCCATTTTAGGGGGATTTGGAAATGGAATGGTTGTTCCCATCCGGATTTGATTCTTCGATTTTTACTTTATTTCTCTGAATTCTGAAACTGCTCTCACCACGTTGACTTTGTTTCAGAGGGAAAATCCCTCCCATCACGATTTGTAAGAGAGAGAAAGAGCGAGCAGCCCAGGTGCCCAGCGGTTAGAAGAGGGGCTGTGGCCATCCGCTGGGAAAATTGCCCACATTCATTCAGTGGAAAACAAAGCCGTCTGGCTCAAGACAAGTTAGAAACAAAACGGAGGGAGACCCAAGTCATAATTTCCCTAGGATCAGGGCGCCTGCGTGGCTCAGTCAGTTAAGCGTCTGATTCTTGAATTCAGTTCCGGTCGTGATCTCAGGGTCCTGGAATCAGGCTCACGTCAGGCTGCACACTCAGCATGGGGTCTGCTTGGGATTCTCTCTCTTCCTCTCCCTCTCTCCCTCCCCCCTGCTCCCTGCTAATCAATCAATCAATCAAATCTTTAAATATAATAATAATTTATACTGCGATCTCAGTTTTGTTTCAAAAGAAATTGGGGCGCCTGGGTGGCTCAGTGGGTTAAGCCGCTGCCTTCGGCTCAGGTCATGATCTCAGAGTCCTGGGATCGAGCCCCGCATTGGGCTCTCTGCTTGCTGGGGAGCCTGCTTCCTCCTCTCTCTCTGTCTGCCTCTCTGCCTGCTTGTGATCTCTCTGTCAAATAAATAAATAAAATCTTTAAAAAAAGAAAAAGAAATTTTATGTAGAAAGAAAAAATAGAAGATAATACCAAAAAACAAAAAAACCATAGCGACCAGTGTTGGAATTGTGTGTGATTTTACTTTTCTTCATTTTGCCCTTCCCCATTTCCCTCACTCTACCCAGGAAGCGTAGGTTAATTACATATGAGGGGGAAAATTCAGACACTGATCGGTTCTGTGTGAAGGACCGCTTCTCCGCGGGGTGTTAGCTCTGACAGTTTTACTGGAAGTCATGCGGTGATGCCGTTCGGGTAACCGGACGCAGAGGAGATGCCCCCTGTCCAGAGGTGATGTCCCTGACCCGTAGCCAGGAGGGAGGGAGGGAGGGATTTTCCCTCAGTGGGGATGGATTTGTGCTAAGTCCGCCATACCTGAAGTCAGTGGGGCCTGGTGGGTTTACAGATAAAACGTGATATTTACATGGCCCAGTCTCAGGCCATCATTAAGGCCTCACTGTGGCATCTGGGACCCCCGTTCTGAGCCATACAGTGAGGTGGTTTTCCCTTAAAATCCCACGAAAGGAAACCCTTAAAATACTTTCAATTTTTTTTATTGAAGTGAAACTAACATTACATAAAATTAACCATTTTAGTGTGAACGATTCAGTAGCTTTTGTACATTCATGGTGTTAACTGACCACCTCTGTCTAGCTTCAGAGCATTTTCATCTCCTCAGAAGAAAACCCCAAACCCGTTACTAGTTCCTCCCACTCTTCCCTCCCCAAGCCCCTAGCATCTACCAGACTACTCTCTGTCTCCATGGATTTACCTTTTCTACCTGTTTCATACAGGTGGGGTTGTACAGTGGGTGCCCTCTGGGGCCTGACTTCTTTCATTTAAACCTCTAGGGGCTCCTGGGTGGCTCAGTCGGGTAAGCGCCCAACTCTTGATTTTGGCTCGTCATGATCTCAGGGTCATCAAATGGAGGCCTGTGCCGGGCTCTGAGCTGAAGGTGGAACCTGCTTCGCATTCTCTCTCTCCCTCTCCCCCCGCTCCCGGCCCCACTCATGTGCACTCGCGCTGTCTCTCAAAGAAGTTAGAAATAATAACTTAATCAAATAAAATAAATTCTCCAAAGTTCATCCACATGGCAGAAAATGACAAAACTTCCTTTCAAGGTTGAATAATATTCCACAGTGTGCATAAATCTTGGGTTATCCGTTCTTCCACAGATTAACACTTAGGTTGTTACCTCAAAGTACTTTTATGAATATAATGTAGTGTAACATACGGAGTTGTCAAATCGCTATGTTGTACACCTGAAAACCACCGCAACGTTGTGTGCGAACGCTATTTGAATTAAACGAGGAAACAATATAAAGAATCCCATGTTAGAATCCAAGTCTGGTGGTGACTTGAACACAGGTTGATGGAAACGTTCTCTAAGATGGCCTCCCTGCTGTGCTCCTATCTTGTGGGACATGACGCTCGTGCAGGGACTACAAGTCCAATCAACTTTTTGGTCTGGAGAGCAGTTTTCTAAAGGATTGACTATAAGTTATTCGGTAGATAATGACCACCTAGCAAAGGACTGTGGCATTTGGAAGCCCATGTGTAGGTGTGCGCATGTCCTGCGTCAGATGGTTGTTATTACGATGACTTATAGAATGTGGAGCCAGAGGAGCACTTTCATATTTTATTTTTTAAAAGATTTATTTATTTATTTTAGGGAGAGAAAGTGCATGCAGGGTGGAGGGGCTGGGAAGATGGAGAGTATCTTAGACACAGAGGATGGAGCCCGACTGCCTACAGCCCATGTTCTCTGAAGCTTTAGAATTTGAGCTTGTGCTTCTGATCAGAGTGGCACATGGACGTTTTTAGAGAAGAATTAACCTAATTTTCTTCAAGTCCTAAATTGCAGTTTCTCTTTTTAGGAAGCACAAATTCATCCAGCGTCACAAATTCTGCGGCTGGCGTTGAAGATCTTAACATTGTTCAGGTGACAGTTCCAGGTATGGACGTCTATCTGGCATTCTTGTAATTGATGTTATATTTTTCTTTTTGTTATATTTTAACCATTTCATGACATGGGTCATAAACCCTTGGAACTTTGTTATTATTATTATTTTTTTTTGCTTAGTTCACCCTTTCAACAATTCAGGAATATCAAATACAGTACAGAGTGTCAAACACTGAATATCTAGCTTATATCAGACATCGTTAATCAGATATATTGCTTCTCACAGCCACGCCTTGGCATTACTGGAAAATACACCTCAGGGCGGGCAACTCCAAGCACAAGCTACCACGGAATAGGAATTGGCCACAGAGGGGAGTTTATCTGCTGCCCATCGAGCAGTCCTTTCTGAATATGGGTATATAAAATCTATCTGGAGAGATACAAAAGAATCCAATAACATAGTCCCTCCAAAGAAGGAAACAGAGCTGAGAGAGGGATGGGATAGAGATGGTTCACTGTGCGGTGTTCTGTCTTGTGAGTTTTGAACCACATAACTGCTTTAGTTATTCAAAATTAAATACAATAAAAATGTGAAGTATTGAAAAATATTCCATTCTAGTCCTACTACGTCTTATTCCTTTTACTTGTCATATTGCGTTGGCTAAGATTGCTAATTCAGTGTTGAAGAGTAGAGGTCAACATGGATATTCTGGTCCTACAGAATGTTGAAAATGTTCCCTAAAGCAGTATGGAGTGTGTTTACATTGGTTTATAATTTGGGACATTCTCTGTCATCTACAATGGCTTCCATTTACACATTTCCAAAAAACTAAACTGAACGATAAGCCAGGTTAAGTGCTTTCTTCCTATGCTGTCAGGCTCTTTTTCCAACAGCTTTTTAGGGGGCAAATATATCAATAACCCTAGTTTGTTTGATTGTCTGATTGTTTTTAGATAATGAGAAGGAAAGATTATCCAGCATTGAAAAGATAAAACAGCTAAGAGAACAAGTCAATGACCTCTTTAGCCGAAAATTTGGTAAGTTTTTATATTGTTATGTATCCAAAAAGTATATATTTGAGGTATTTCTTTTTAATGAATACCTTTTTGATCTTTCTGGGGGTGCCTGGCTGGCTCAGTCAGAAGAACGTGCGACTCTTGATCTAGGGGTTGTGAATTCAAGCCCCATGTTGGGTGTAAAGCTTACTAAAAAAATTTTTAATAAAATGTATATTTTTAAAGATTTCTTTCTTTATTTATTTGACAGAGAGAGAGAGAACAAGTAAGCAGAGAGGCAGGCAGAGAGAGAGGGGGAAGCAGGCTCCCTCCTGAGCAGAGAGTCCGAGTGGGGCTCAATCCCAGGACCCTGAGATCATGACCTGAGCTGAAGGCTCAGGCTTAATCCACTGAGCCACCCAGGTGCCCCCCAAATATATTTTTTAAAAAAGAATCTCCCTGGGAAGGAGCTACGATCAAAATCAGTGTGTATTTTCCCCAACGATCTTTTACATGAACACCGTGATCACAACAGTCTCTCTCTTCAATTTACTGGGTTCTTACGTAATAGCCGAGCATGGCTTTCAGTACTCCCATGCGACTCATTATTTAATCTTCATAAAACCGTCTCTCAGGTAGATGCCAGGATCGTTTCTCTTTCACGGAGAGAGAAATTGTGTCTGTTACCTTGCCCATTGCCAACGTCCAAGTCAGTAAGGCTGTCCCAGAAGCAACAGTGGCTGACCGCCCCCACTGTCACTGGACGGGAAGGATCTTAACGCCTCGGCCGTAAAGACAAAGCGTGGTCTGGGAAAGGCAAGTGGCACACTGAGGCGTCTTCTGTTGCTTCTCTCCTCCCAGGTGAAGCCATCGGGGCAGACTTCCCCGTGAAGGTCCCCTACAGGAAGATCACGTTCAACCCTGGCTGTGTGGTGATCGACGGCATGCCCCCGGGCGTGGTCTTCAAGGCCCCTGGCTACCTGGAAATCAGTTCCATGCGAAGGATCTTGGATGCCGCAGAATTTATCAAATTCACGGTCATCAGGTAGGTGAGCGCCTCCTGCTTGGTCATGAGAACGAGTCTGAAGGTCGCCTGCCACCTGACCGATGGGGGTGGGGGGCAATGGGGAAGGGGGCAGTGGGATTTTTTTTTTTTTAACCCCAGGAGGTGGCCGCTTCCGGGAGCTGCATGTCCGAGGACAGATGAACTCTGTTGCTTTCACTGTGTCTCTCTCCCTTCAGACCCCTTCCAGGCCTGGAGCTTAGCAACGGTGAGTAGCCCGGGTAGGGGGTGAGAAGGGCGTCCCAGCACCCACTGTGAGGCACCAGACATGTCGCCGGGCCCTCACCCCAGGGCCCTCGCTTCTTTTTTTTTTTTTTTTTAAGATTTTATTTATTTATTTGACAGAGAGAGATCACAAGTAGGCAGAAAGGCAGGCAGAGAGAGAGGGGGGCGGGGAAGCAGGCTCCCTGCTGAGCAGAGAGCCCGATGCGGGGCTCGATCCCAGGACCCTGAGATCATGACCTGAGCCGAAGGCAGAGGCTTAACCCACTGAGCCCCCAGGCGCCCCGGGTCCTCGTTTCTTGAGTCCTAGAACAAAGCCTGGTGTTCATTGGACTCAGTTTATGTGACCTGCTGGTCATCAAGTCCTTTCCTTCTGGGGCTTCACCAGAATTCTCATCGCACAGTTTGAAGGCGCTCGCTGGCTCCCGCATATGGGAGCCCTTCCTGGCCGAGCAGTGGGCGGGGCTGGGTCGCATTTACTGAACTAGCCCAGACCAGTGGGTACATAGCGCCTGCCTGGAACCCCAGCTCCGTCCCCAGGACACCCCTGCCCTCCGCCCAGATGTCCCCCCAGTTCAGAGCCAAAAGGGGGCCACTGGGCACAGAGAGGGCTCCCAGGACCCCCTCCGGGGCTGAGGTCAGCATCTCTTCTAACTGAGTGATGCCCCGTGTTCTGAGCATGGCCCCCCGGGTCCCTGCGAGTCAACAGCGTCCCGTGCAGTGAGAAAAGCAGACGTAGGGAAGTCCTCGGGAGTCTGAGTCGCAAGGGAACCTCCTCGGTTCAAGCTGGGAAAGCTAAAATACTCCTTGAAAATTCCCGATGGTTCTTCCCAAACTCGTCTTGCTGCTGAATGGGGTTTTGTTTTTGTTTTTTTTTTTAACCTTTCTTTGTAGCTTTATGGAGGCATAATTTACATTGCATAACATTCACTTCGGTGAGGTATACACCTGTCAGCGATTTTGGATAAATTTACAGAGTTAGGCAAACTGTCCCCACCATCTAATATTAGGACATTCCCATCACCCCCCCCAAAGGTCCCTCCTACCCATTTTTCTGTCATTTCCTGTTGCTGTCCCCAGCCCCGGGCAGCCACCAAATTGACTTTCTTTCTTGTCTCTGCCCACACTTTCTTAAAGTGAATGTTTAGACCCGTGTTCTCTCCAAGTAGAGCGCACCTGCTTCATGGCCAGATTCCTTTAAATTTAAAGCAAGTAAGTTGTGTGCGGTTCTGTGCCTATGAGCAGGGTCCTTTGCGACCCACGGCAGGTAAACCACATGCCGTGGTCATCCCCCTCTCTGTGACTCTCTTGAGACCCAAATGAACAAAATATACATTAAAATGCAAACGTACTGTCAGATCAGTGTCGCTTAAAGCAGACGTGGCAAACAGGTACTTGCTGAATCATAGAAGACACCTTTCACGCGGCTCACGTACCTTTTAAAAATGGGAATGAGCGGCCAACGCTAAAAAGCCAGGGACGTTTTCTAGGAAAAGAAAGAAAAGCTGGGGACGCTTTTATGAAAGTCGATTTTGGGGATCCAGGGCGCCAAGCTTAGTGGATAGGGCATGCCACTCTTAATCTTGGGGTTGTGAGTTCGAGCCCGTCTAGCATAGCGTTTTCCTTTAAAAAAAAAAAAAAAAGTCCATTTCTAAGTTCTCTTGGAATCCGAAGATCTGGCCACAGATCCCACCTTCCGTCCAGCAGCAGCTGGCTAGGGCTGAGAGTCAGCAGTCCCTCTCTGCAGGGCCGGGTTAACCATGCCCCCCGCCCCCTGCGCCTCACCCCTGGCATTTATCATCACGTCGTTGCTGTCAGTTTTCGTATAGTGGCATTAAGAGGAAAAGTGAAATATGTCTTGTCTCCATGTCTGTATCCAAAGTGGGAAAAAGGAAGATA
This sequence comes from Lutra lutra, assembly GCF_902655055.1. Classification (NCBI taxonomy): domain Eukaryota; kingdom Metazoa; phylum Chordata; class Mammalia; order Carnivora; family Mustelidae; genus Lutra; species Lutra lutra. The sequence goes on from NC_062295.1 coordinate 29,862,082, forward strand.
GACCAGGAGGGCCGTGTCTTTCAAGAGAAGTGGGAGAGAGCGTATTTCTTCGTGGAAGTTCAGAATATTCCCACGTGTTTGATATGCAAACAGAGCATGTCAGTGTCCAAGGAGTACAACCTGCGACGCCACTACCAGACGAACCACAGTAAGCACTACGACCAGTACACGGAGGAGATGCGCGACGAGAAGCTCCACGAGCTGAAGAAAGGGCTCCGGAAGTACCTCCTGGGGTCACCCGAAATCGCGGGTCCCGAGCAGAAACAGGCACTCGCCAACGTGAGCCCGAAGGAAACCACGGCCGCCGCGCAGCCCGTAGAAGACGTGGCCGGGAACTTATGGGAGAAGTTACGCGAGAAAATCAAGTCGTTCGTGGCCTACTCTATTGCGATCGACGAGATCACGGACATCAATAACACCACGCAGCTGGCCATATTCATTCGCGGCGTGGATGAGAACTTCGACGTGTCCGAGGAGCTCTTGGATACGGTGCCCATGACAGGGACGAAATCCGGCAACGAGATATTTCTGCGCGTCGAGAAGAGCCTGAAGAGGTTTAACATCGACTGGTCAAAACTGGTGAGCGTGGCCTCCACGGGCACCCCCGCGATGGTGGACGTGAACGACGGCCTGGTCACGAAACTCAAGTCCAAGGTGGCCACGGTCTGCAAGGACTCGGACCTCAAGTCGGTCTGCTGCATCATTCACCCGGAATCGCTCTGTGCGCAGAAGCTGAAGATGGACCACGTCATGAGCGTCGTGGTGAACTCGGTGAACTGGATATGCTCCCGCGGGCTGAACCACAGCGAGTTCACGACTCTGCTGTACGAGCTGGACAGCCAGTACGGCAGCCTGCTCTACTACACCGAGATCAAGTGGCTCAGCCGCGGGCTGGTACTCAAGCGATTCTTTGAATCGCTGGAAGAAATCGACTCCTTCATGTCATCCCGAGGCAAGCCCCTGCCTCAGCTGAGCTCTCCAGACTGGATCAGAGACTTGGCCTTCTTGGTCGACCTGACCATGCACCTGAACACGCTGAACATCTCCCTCCAGGGGCACTCGCAGGTCGTCACGCAGATGTACGACCTCATCCGGGCGTTCCTGGCCAAGCTGTGCCTTTGGGAGACGCACCTGGCCCGGAACAACCTGGCCCACTTTCCCACGCTGAAGTCGGTCTCCAGAAACGAAAGCGACGGCCTCAACTACATTCCCAAAATCGTGGAGCTGAAGACCGAGTTCCAGAAGAGGCTGTCTGACTTCAAAGTCCACGAAAGCGAACTGACCCTGTTCAGCTCCCCGTTCTCCGTGAGGGTCGAGAGCGTGCACGAGGCGCTCCAGATGGAGGTCATTGACCTGCAGTGCAACACGGTGCTGAAGACGAAATACGACAAGGTCGGGGTCCCTGAGTTCTGCAAGTACCTGTGGGGCAGCTACCCGAGGTACAGGGTCCACTGCGCCAAGATCCTCTCCATGTTCGGGAGCACGTACATTTGCGAGCAGCTGTTCTCCATCATGAAACTGAGCAGGACGAAATTCTGCTCGCGGCTCAAGGACTCGCAGTGGGATTCCGTGCTCCACATCGCCACATGACGTGGAAGGCATCCCCGGCCGCGCCCCGCGGACGACTGGAACCCTCTGCACCCCAGGGACGGCGAGATGAGAAGACGATGTGTACGCGATTTCCGCTTTCCAGTTCTTTCCACCTCGACTCGGAAACGCAACTTGCGGCATCCCACCCGTTCGTATGACATTTTATGCCTCAACACAGTCCGGTAAAGATCGTGAGCGTTTTATTGTATCCCTGGTGGTTGCCTTTCCTTGCGGCGGGCGGGTTCCGCTCACCCCTGAGGCCGGCACACGGAAGTTTTAGGCCGCTCAACAGAGAAACAGAGAGAGAGGCGTGTATGCGTGGAGAGTAAGCGCGCACACATCTAGTCCCCCACTTTCTGCACGGTATCCCCTGTGATCTAACACGTTCGCACGCTGGGGGACGGTCCCTTGGAGACACATTCGCCAACCTCAGTGGTCCTGTGTGATGTGTCCTCTGCCACGCCGACCCACAAAGGTAGGAGTTAAAAATGGAAAATCCACTTAACAAGTAACACAGGCTTTCAAAGGCCAAGGGAGCTGAGGTTTGGAGGTTGTTTTAGTTTTTGTTTTTTGGGGTTTTTTTTTTGTTTTTTTTTTTTGTTTGCTTTTGGTAAACTTTATTTTGAGGGACTCCTGGCTGGCTCGGTCAGTAAAGCATCTGACTCTTGATCTCTGGGTGGTGAGTTCGAGCCCCAGGTTGGGTGCGGGGATGCCTTAAAAAATTAATAAATTGTGTTTTGAAGTAATTTCCAATTTACAGAGAAGTTGCAGAAATGAGAAAGGTATGAAGAACTCTTACATGTTCTCTTGCCAGATTCTCATATGGTTGAAATTTTACCCCGATGCTTTATCACCTGTTCGTTTGGGCTCCCTCTCTCTCTTTCGTGTGTACGTGTGTGTGTGTGTGTGTGTACGTTGCCTATGAGTGTGTAGACATGAGTCTCTGAGTATAATGTGTGTTTAATCTTTTCTGAACCATTTGAGGGGGTTACATATATCCTCACCCCCTGACTACTTGAGGGCTAGTCCCGAACCACGACTTAGTGGACAGTTCTAGTAAATCGAACACTGGTGTAAGACTTTGATCTCATTTACCATAAAATGACACTGTGCATGGTGTCCCTTGTGTTCTCACATGTTTGCAAGCTGGGGACAAGTCCCCTGGAGACTGTCCTGATGGCCTTCCCTTTATAGCACGGAACCCCTGGAGAGTTGGTTTTTGAAAGCACGTGTACAAACACACACACACACACACACACACACACACACACACACACACACTGTTCTTACTCTGTATTAGCCACTGGAATTAGTGACCCAAAGAACACTTTCCAGATTGGAGGAATTAATCTGACTAGGGAACAAAAAGGCTAAAGACCCCGACCTGGTGGTGACCCATTCAGGAAGCCACGGACCAAACACTTGCATAAAAATGAAGGGAGGCTGCAGGAGAGAGAGAGACCAAACTCCAGGCCATTTCCCACGCAAGGGATCCGCCCCCAGCTGGAGCTCCAGTGCCTGTCCTCGGACCCAGGGAAAATGACCCCACCCTGGACGTCCCCGTCCTTGGCGGGTGGACTGCAGGTATGGCTGGGTCTGGCTAGCTCAGAGGCTCCCTTTCTGGGGGGAGGAAGGGGCTGGTTTACAGCGGGGTCAGGGGAGGCTGCCCCCTGTGTACCTGGGTACCCATGTACCTGGGCTGATGTCTACACTGAGTATCAAAGGGGCCTCCCTGTGGACCCTGCAGGGAAAAGTCAGCCCCTTCCGTGATAGACCAGAAGCTAGGGCCCAGAGTGATTCAGTGACTGGCCAAGGTAACATGGCAGAGATGTGGTCAGGATTCAGACTAGGGCTGTGGGACGCCTAAGTCCACGTTATTCCATGACAGGTGGCTGTCCTGTGTGGCTTTCTGGTGGTGAGCCCCTGAGAGGACAGCAGAGGACAGCCCGGGCTGCCTTCTGTGACTGGACTCTCCGTGGGCCGTTCTGCTTTGAGTCACCTCCTACCGCCCCTAGCTTCCTTCTTCACCCTGCGTGTGTGTTGGCACCGCAGTGGCCCAGGACCGTCACTCCGGCGACTGAGCCACGCCTACGAGAACTGACTGAATGAGCAGGTGGTTTTCTGGGGTCGTGGATTGATGGGGCATCTCCAAATGAGAGCCCTTAGGAGCGGGGTGCTCGGGCCCAGCCCAGGAGCCGGGGGCTGGATTTGGTGGTCCCCATCAGTTCCTAGGGGCAGAGAGTACACAGCATCTCCCCCAAGGCCCTGTCTTCCCATCCCAGGGCGGCCAGAGGACACTGGTCACTCCTCCAACACGGGCCTGGGGTGGGGGTGGGGGCTGGAGCTCTGGAAGCCGGGCCCCTGTCACCTCCCTCCTCTGAGCGCGCATTGGCCACAGCACCCGCCACTAGGGCTGAGCCACAGACCAGGAGCTCTGCGGGGTCAGGAGAGCATAATGGGTCCTGTCCGGCTTTGGAACCAGAAAGAAAAGCCTCCCTCCACCTCCCGGCTTTGCCACCCACTTGCCATATTACCCTGAAAACCCGCTTACATTTTCTGAGGCTTGGTTTCCACCACCATAAACCTGACAGGGTTGTTCTCAGAACCAAAAACAAGGTAAAGAATGAGCCCCGCACTGTGCCTGGCCCCGAGAAAATTCCCCGCACACACACACCAGCTGCTGCCATAACTCAGGCCCCTACACGCGTGCCGGTCCCGCGCTCTCCCTAGGTTCCCCTGGGGGACGGCAGAGGCCCCCCTGCCCTCAGGCCCCTGCACCCCCCTGCCCCGGGGCCCCCTCCTCAGCAGGCAACAGTGGGGCCAGCACAAGGCCACCTCCAGGGGACCAGGAATGCAGAAAACCATGAGAGAAACATTTGATCAGGAACTTAGCTTGGAAAAAATGAAACTACAAATTAGGAAAATCAGTATTTTTATCTCACACAGTTTGTTTTTTTTTAATCATACTTGCGACTGAACAAGCAAAGGGGTTGGGATGGTCGGTGGTTCATTCTCCCACAGCTTCGCATGCTAGCGCGGGAGGGGCTGGACTTTTCCAGCACACCGAGTGTACAGAAAGCAGACGAAGGGCCCCGGGATGTTCTCAAGGCCTGGGTCAGTCTTTGTGCTGCTCAAATTATTCTCTAGAGAAGCTCGGGTCCCCTTATCTCAAAGGGACCGCCTTGCCCATTGTCTTGAGCCATCTCCCCTATGGGCGGGGCCCTCCTCCCCGCTGCCTTCCTCTTAAGCTGCTGCTTTTGCAAGATTTGCAGCCCAGGTTGCACCCCCGGTGTCTTTGCGTTTTGCAGAAGATCCACCAGCAAAGACTTTGAGGCCATGGGCTGGCAGCAGGGCTGGTGGGGCCGGCAAGGGACGGTGCATCAGTGAGTGACTGCTCTCTGGTACAGCTCTAACTGGGCAGGGAATAACCATCTCCCTATACCTAGATGACAATTCTTCTTTGTCACCGAACTAAGGGGCACACAGGGCGCGCTGCGGCACCCTTCTTCAGAACTCTTCTGCAGTGGGACCCCAGTTTTAGCAGGCAGCTTCTGTCCAAACAGCCAGCGCGGGGCGGGGCGGGGCGGGGGCGGGGGGACCAGGGGTTCCTATTGCACTTGGCCCCGTGCAAACTTAGTCTCGGCCAAGGCCAGGGCAGTGTGCCAACGGACCTCGACCTCGGTTCCCGCAACTTCCCCCAACCCCCCGCCGCAGCAGAGCGCACAGTCCACAGTCCCAATTCTATAAATAACCCCAAGGGCATGCCCAGCCCGGTCCGCCCGGCTGCTCTGCAGGACCTCTGCCCACTCCCTGCAGCATTAACTGAGAGCGCGGAACAGTTAGCCGGGCGGGGCCGGACTGCCCGAGGCATCCGGACTTCTGGAACTGTACAGGTGTACACCGGGAGGGGAGGGGCAGGGCGGAGAAGCCAGGACACCACCTCGGGGAAGCCGCCGGGCCTCAGACCTCGGACGCCAGCTTCCGCTTGGTGCTCTCGCTGCAGCGGTGCAGGATGAGGTCTGCGCTGGGACGCGGGGGCACCGCGGGCTGTGGCTTCGCGCGCTCGCTCTCCCGCTGCTCCCCTGCGGCGGAAAGCAGGGGCCTGATGAGAGGCCCCGCCCCACCCTCCAGGCCCCACCCCGGACCCCGCCTCCCCGGTCAGCCCCGCCTCCAGACCACTCAGGACTCTCACGCCGCGCCCCTGGCCTCACCCCTGTCCCCGCCCCATCCTCTAGGCTCCGCCCCAAGGAAGCCCGTCCCCAGGCCGCCGCGGGGACTCTGGGCACCCGCTCCCGGCGCTCTGCGGCCCCAGCCCCGCCCCCTCCTCCAGACCCCGCCCCGTCCCCCAGGCCCCGCCCCGCCCCGCCCCGCCCCCGCCCCAGGCGGCCGGCCGCGCTCACCGCGCGGGCTGGCTGCGCTCTGCGGTCCCGGCCGCCCCGGGCGGCGACGCTGCTGCAGATAGCGGACACTGTTGCGCCGGTAGGTGTCCTGGCTGAGGCGCTTCCGCGACCGCTGGTGGATGCTGTGCGCGTTGCGGATGGACGACCTGGGCCCAGCGGGACGGGGGCGTTACTCAGGCCGGGCCACCCTCGCTGCGCCCGCGTCCCAGCCTGCGGGGACTCGCATGACCCGCCCTGGGGTCCAACGACTGGCCCCGAGCTGTGGGGAGCGGGGCGGGGATCCCACACGACGGGGCGGGGCTGGAGGTCCATTTCCCACGCCCCTCGCCCGCCTTCAGCCCGGGCCCTCCCAGGAAGCCCTTTGGACTGCCGCCGCCCTGCCCTCGGGGACAAGCCCCAGGCACGCGGGGCATCGACGTCTTCACCTGCACCCCCACACCCCTGCGCTCCCACCGCCCCCGTGCCGGCCCCACGGTGGGGGAGGGCACGTCCACCCTCGATCCTGCGAGGGCGCTGTCTCCCCGGCTGGCTGGCGTGCCCCCCTCCTCGGCACGGCCAATCCAGGGCCTGCACCCACAGAGGGGACCCGTGGCACCCCCTCCTCACCCCCGTCCAGTCCCGGGACCCGCGCTCACCGCCGGGGAGGTGCCCCTCGGCTCTTGATCTGCCGTTGGGCCTGGGCTACGTCCTGCCCGGACTTCTGTAGGTACATGGACGGGAAGTAGCCTGTGATGTCGTCTTTCCTGCAACAGAGGCAGCCCTTGAAGCCCCCCGCAGTCAGGGGGGGAGCGGGGGGGGGGGCTCAGGGGTCCCTCTAAACAACTGGGGTTAAGACAGCTGGAGGTTGCAGACAGCCTGAAGCCTGGCCAACACCAGACCCTGTCCCACCGCGCCTCAGCTTCTTTATCTGTGCAAAACAGGCCCCCCCAGCCATGATGTTGGTAGTGCGAGGAAGTTAGCAGGTCCAACTTGCCCCCCAGGGACATGTGTTTGCAGTAAAACATCTGCCACCCGGTGTATTTGTTGTTTTCTCTTTCAAAGCCACGGCTTCCTGAGTCCAAGAACTTTTGCCTGTCCCCAGGTCACCAAGTTCCCCTATGCTTTCTTCCAAAAGCTTTTTAATTTGGGGTTTTGTGCTTGGTGGTTGAGAGATATCCTCCTGCCTCCGAGCCCCCAGCCCCAGGGCCAGGCTGATGGTGGGTGCTGGGGCCACGGGCTGCAAGCCGAGCTGAGGACAGGCCCTAGGACTCCAGGCTCTGAAGGGGTGTCCAAGGACCTGGGGAGGCCCGGTGGGTCTGAGAAGATGCCTCTGCGAGCCCCCAGGAGGAATGACCAGAGAAGAATCGGTGACAACCAAAGATTTAAAAGCAAAAAGCTTCTCAAGTAAAACAATGAACGCAACAATGAATCGTGTTGTAGAAAGAACAACAGATGGCGAGGGGACCCCAAGTCACAAAGGACAAGGACAGCGAACCCTGAGAGCCGGGTTGGGCGGGATAATCACTGATCTGCTACCAAAATGGAGACTGAGTCCAGAGAGAGGCGGTGGCTTACTTGGAGTCCCACTCGCCATTGAGCATGGAGCCCAAACAGACCAGCCCCTGGGCCAGGGCTGACCCTCAGGGTGGGCACAGTGGGGGGGGGGGGTAGGGACCTCTCCTACCTGATGACCCACCAACCATCCAGGAGCTTATGAATGACCTCGATGGCTTCTCCCTCCTGCAGCGACACTTCGTCCTCCATCTCGGCGGTATAGGCTTTGATGGTGACATAGGGCTCACCTGGTTGGCCGCCGGGGCAGAGGCACGGTGTGAGGGTCGGCCCAGCACCTGCCTGCCTCCCCTCCTCTGCGCTCTGGGTCCCGAGGCTTCCTCCAGCAAGAGCCCAGGACCGCCCTCTCCTGCTGGTCCCTGCTGGTCTCCCTCTGCAAGCTCCTGCCCCCCACTCTTGGGTCACCTGCAGTTCTGCCCTCTGCCCGCAACACCCCCCACCATCCACACCAAGGGCCAGGCACCTCAAGAGGCCGCGTGGCCGGGCAGGCAGTGCAGGGGTGGAGCGCCCGTCCACGGGGGACCTGAGCCCCTTGACCCGGCATCCATGCCTTTACTGGGTTTTCCACAGGTGCCATAAATCTGCATTCGGTTGTGAAATCTCTCCATTTTAAAATACGGGTCAACTAACTTACCTCCACCTCCCCATGGGCCCCATCCAGCTCGGGGGGCTGCCAGTTCTCCCCTTGATGTCAGCGAGGACGCCCCCGCCTCCAGGCAGTACTCCTTCCTGAATCGCAGAGCTGCTCATCCGCCCGCTTCCCGCTGCACCTGGCCAGAGCTGGACCCACCCCTACTCTACCTCCTGGTTCTCTGTCCTGACTAAGGGCACCACCTCCTACCTGGGCCTATCAAGCCAGACTCTGGGATCTCCACCGTGACCTCACTGTCCACCCCACAATCCTAGCCAACCCCAAAGTGGATATGATTGTATCCGGTTTCTGAAGAGCCCGGAGCCCCTCTGGTCCCCTGCCCCTCACATCCTTACGGCCATGGAGGGCAGACCACACCTTCGTAGTTGGGCTCTGGGTCCTCTGACTCGTCAGGACTGTCCAGGGGTTCCAAGTAGGACGCCGGGACCCAACCTCGCTTTGTCTTTGTTTGGCAAAACCACCAGCCTGTGGGAGGGGGGAGGCCAGAAGTCTGGGTGGGCGTGGCAGCCTCCCTCAGCCCCCAGGGTGGTAAGGACAGCAGGACACACACACACAGACATGCAACACTCAGATTCAGAAATGTCACCTGTCCCACACTCCATGCACGCAGGTCACAGGGTTACAGCCCAGAGTCTGCTTCCCACCCAGCACAACCAGAAGCTGGCCTGGCCACTTAGACCTAACCCCCAGGGATGCACAGATGCCCAAATACTCCCCCGGGGGGCTGGGGAGGCGCCTTCAGCGTGCGGAGGACAGTCGGGGCCCCCCGAAGGAACCACGAGCCCGTCAGTGAAGAAGGTCCCAGCAGGGCGGGGAGACTGACCACTCTCACTCTTCTCCACAACATCCACCACGTCCCCCGTGGCCAGAGCCATCTGGGAGCCTGAAGTCTTCTCGAAGTCAGCGATGGCCCGGTACGTCTGCAGGATGATGGGGCCCGTGATGTCTGGACAGAAGGAGAGTGGGGTGAGCGGACAGGGGCGGGTGGGCTGCCTCCTCCAGGCAGTCCCCTGCACGGGCCACCGGAACCAGGCGTGCCGGAACTGGACCCCCCCCCAATGCCCCGCCAACTGGAAAGCAGCCGACACCAGCCGGTCTTGGCAGCCCCGCATTGACGGAGCACCTGCTGTGTTCCTGACACTAGTCACACACCCAACACACGCTCTTTCTTACTCAATGAGGTTAGTGAGCAGCCCCCCAGGGCCCTAATGTGCACGCCGATCGCCCCAGGATCTTGCTGGAACACGGGTTCTGATGCCATAGGTCTGCAGTGGGACCTGAGAGTCTGCATTTCTAACCGGACCCCCAGGTCTTGCTCCTGCGCTATATTATGGACTGAAATACGTCTCTTCCTCCCTCCCTAAAATTCACATGTTGAAGCCCTAAGCCCCAGTACCTTAGAATCTGTATCTGGAGTTAGAGCCTTTAAGGAAGAGATAGGGATGGGGCCCTGACCGTAGGACTGGTGCCCTACACCCCGATCTCAGACTTCCAGCCTCCAGAATGGTGAGAAAATTCATTTCTGTCATTTAAGACCCTCCCGCCCTCCTCCCTGAGGTCTGTGGTGCTTTGGCCCGCGTAGACTAAGACACTGCTGGGCCCCAGACCATACCCTGAGTGGCCCATGGACCCTGTCCAGGCATCCCACTGACTGGTCGAAATCCTGCTCCCCATTTCATGGCTGCCTTGACCTGAGTCCCCAGTTAAATCAAGCCTCCATGTGTCCAGCTGTGAAATGGGGCTAATAGCACTTTGGTCCCTACTTCCTGTTGGTACAGAGATTATTACAATGTGTGCAAGACATTTAAAATAGGGCCTGGGACAGAGTGAGTCCTTAATCAACGTCAGGTTGTATTAGTAACAATTACCGGCCATACAGATCGGACACTGAGAGCCCTGACAGCCGCCTCCACCCCCAGGCCTGGTCATTCATTCAGCCACGACATCGCTGGCTGTGGGGAGCCAGGGTCGGGCTGGGCTCTGCAGCACAGATGGGAGCTCTGAAAGCTTCACTTGATGACCAGCGACCCCCAAAGACCCCCAGCCTTTAGCGCAAGCCACCGAGACACCTCCCCCCCCAGCCCTTTTCCCTGCAGAGCCTGTGCTCAGGATCCTATATCATATCCCAGTCCCCATGGGGTGACCTACAGGTGGCTGTCCCCGCCGCTCACCCGAAACGCTGTTGTCTTTCGGCATCAGGTAGGTCTCTGTTTTTTTTGTCCTGTAGGAAAGGAGAGTCTGGGTTAGGTGTGCGGCTTCCCACAGGGGAGCAGAAGCTCCCGGCAGACCTACAGAAGAACTTCCCAAGCAGAAAAGGAATGTAGGGGCTATGGGGGCTGCTGCGGAGGGAAGGAAGCCACGGGATGGGCAAGGAGAGGCCCCCCACCCCCGCCTTCTGCAGACCCAAAGGAGGAGGCAACAGCTGAATGCAGGTGAGGCACTCTGGTCCGGGAAAGGCTCTTGTCACCTCGGCGGGCAGCTCCCTTCTTCCGGGGCCTCAGGGCAGAGGCCCACGGGAGATGGGCATCCCCGCCACCCAGGCCCCTGGGCGCTGCGCTGCCCTGCCCTGGGTCGGGGGGATTGTTCAGCGGGGCTGTGTGTTCCCCAGGCCTCCCCCATACTCAGCGAGTCGAGAGGGACCGAGAGAGGGACCTTCCCCAGCAGGACAGCACATGGGACCTCCCTCGGCTTCTCCGATGCTTTCCACCAACAGTGGCCACCAGCCCTCCCCGCGCCCCCGCAGGGGCTCTGCGCTTCACACTTTGTAAATGCTCTCCCCGACCCCCATTCCTCCCTCTGGCCCTTCCCACCCCGCTACTGATGGGGAAACTGCTTTCAGAAGGCAAGCGGAGGCTGTGGACCTAGGAGGGCGGACCCCCAGCCCAGAGAGCTCCCCCACCCCAGACCCAGCACCGGGAGGCTCAGCGGGCTCCAGGCAGAGACGTGGCAGGGACGCTGGGGGCAAGGGGGGTCACGGTTTCCAGGTCACACAGGCCAGAGTTGGAATCCTTCCTCCTTCTCTTTTGGGCTGTGTGACTTTGGGTGAGTCGTCTCCCCTCTCTGAGCTTGACTTATCTGTCCTAGTGGGGAGGTCCCGCACCCCTCCCCAGGCAGAGCTCACCACCGCCCTTCCCTCTTCCACTTCACGGCCAGAACGAGGGGCCACTCACTGGCTGTCCGTGGGGAGCTTGAGGTCGTCGGGGCGCACCTTGAAGAAGTCGAGGAGGTGGGGGCAGCGGGAGATCTTGACCGGCAGGCTCATGAGGGCGTTGCAGTACTCGGTGAGGGTGCCCTGGCGGCTCTCTGCGGCCCGCTGCCCATCGAACCACCGTGGGGCTGGAGGGGCCCAGGAGGGACAGCAGAGGACCCGTGAGCACACGCCCAGGTCAAGTCCCCGAGGGGGTGGGAGGAGGGGGCGCAGCTGGGGTGGGGCAGGCCAGGGGGGCCGGGCCGGGGGACCCTGCTCCTCACCTGGCAGGTGGGGGATGATCCTGTTCTGTGGGTTGATGTCCCCCGCCTCGATAGGAAACATTTCCTTTAACAGTTTCTGGACACAAAAGAAGAGGTGAAGGCGCGGACTCGGAAACGACTCCTCACCTGGCCTGGGCTAGACGCTCCGGCTGCCGTCCTGGGTCCTCTCTTTCTGTCCCACCTTATGCTCACGCCACCAGCAGATCCTTCCGGTTCTACTCCTGAAATCTGTCCAGAATCTGACCCTTGTCACTACCCACACAACCGCCACCTCAATCTGAGCTTCCACGGAGCCCGGACCTACGCCCGCTTCCATCTTTGTCCTCAATCCAGCACCCTCTTCACACTTAAACTGGATCCTGTCTCTCCTCTGCCCAGAGCCCTCCCTGACTCTCAGCTCACTCAGACTGGAAGCCAGAGGCTTCACGTTCGTCTCCGAGGCCCCGCAGACCTGTCCCCGCCTGCCTCACTTACCTCCCTGGCCACCACCCACCCCTCCCTTGTTCCCTCTCTTCAGTCATCTCTCAATATTGCAGGCCCACTCCTGCCCCAGGGCCTTTGCACTTGCTCTTCCCATTCTTTCCCCCCCATACTTGCGCTTTCTCTTTCTCTTGTCCTTCTTCAAGTCTTTGCTCAGATGTCACCCCCTCAGTGAAACCTTCTCCCTGGCGATTTCCCCTCCTAGCTCAGTCCTCCCACCCCCCACCCTCCCCCGCTTTATTTCCTCTACAGTTCTGATGACTGTCTAACATACTGTGTAAATTCCTTGCGTTTTGTTTGTTAACCTGACTCCTCCGCTAGAACTGAAGGTCCACAAGGGAGGGCAAGGACTTGTATCTTTTTTATGCCCCTGTCACCTTCAGAGCATCTCCCGCTCACCAAGTAGGACGCGCCGGGCACTCAGGGGGTGCTCGGTAAATAGTTGTTGAGTGAACGAACGAGTCCACCAGTCAGTAAAAGGGGCTAATCCTACATTGAAACAACCCAGAACAGTTTAAAGAGGAGAGACGGCGTCGCATACACATCAGTATGGACCGGTCTCAAAAACACGACCTAGTAATGGGAACAAGGCAGAGAAGGAAACAGCCACGATGCTGATGGCTTCTGGAAAACCTGTGGAAAACGCACGCTTAACACGACTCTGTCTTGTTCTTGGACTTGTGTGTGTGTGTCTGTGTCTGTGTGTGTGTGTGTGTGTCTATGGGTGTCCATCCAGGGCTGGAGCTGGGACAAGGGCAGGGGATAAAGGGTGCTTTCCACTTCTTTTGTAATGTTTTATTTTCTTTATCTTAAAAAAGGCTTGTGGGTCGGGGCACCTGGGTGGCTCAGTGGGTTAAAGCCTCTGCCTTCGGCTCAGGTCCTGATCTCAGGGTCCTGGGATGGAGCCCCGCATCGGGCTCTCTGCTCAGCGGGGAGCCTGCTTCCCTCTCTCTCTGCCTGTCTCTGCCTACTTGTGATCTCTGTCTGTCAAATAAATAAACAAAATCTTAAAAAAAAAAAAAAAAGGCTTGTGGGACGCTTGGCTGGTTCAGTCGGTTAAGCATCTTCCTTCGACTTAGGTCATGATCCCAGGGTCCTGGGTTCGAGCCCCGATTCAAGCTCCCTGCTCAGCGGGGAGCCTGCTTCTCCCTCTGTCTGTCATCCCCCCTGCTTGTGCTTCCTCTCTCCCTCTCTTCCTCTCCCTCTCTTTCTCTCCCTCTCTTTCTCTCCCTTTCTCTCCCTCTCTTCCTCTCCCTCTCTTTCTCCCTCTCTCTCTGTCAAATACATAAATGAAATCTTTTTTAAAAATGCTAAGTTTATGTTCTGTGTATTTTATCCCCTTAAAACATACTTTAAGGAAATCTTGCCATTTGCGGCGACAGTGGATGGAACTAGAGGGTATTATGCTAATGAAGCAAAATAAGCCAGAGAAAGACAATTATCATATGATTTCACTCATATGTGGAATTTAAGAAACAGGATAGAAAACAGGAAACAGGAAAGAAACGGGAAAAAGAAAAAATGAAATCAGAGAGGGAGACAAACCATAAGAGACTCTCAACTCTAGGGAACACTGAGGGTGGCTGGAGCGGAGAGAGGTGGGGGGACGGGGGGACCGGGCAACCGGTGAGGGACACTGAGGAGGGCACATGATGCGACGAGCAGGGGGTGTTATACGCAACTGATGAACCACTGGCCTCTACCTCTGAAACTAATTATACGGTATATGTTAACTAATGGAATTTACGTTAAAAAAAATAAAAAATAAAACATGCTCTAAGGAAAATGTTCTAAGTTAAGGAATAATGCCCCTCCGCTGTGGGCTGGGGGTGCTCTGGGTTCCTCCCTTCCTGGCCAGCACCTGGGCCACCCTCCTCCTGGAAGGGCAGAGCTGGGACTGGGTGCGATGTCATCTCCCCGACATACACACACACACGCACACGCACATACGTGTGCGTGCAGAGCACTCACGTGTAACTCGTAAATCTCCGTGAACTTCCGGTAGACCACCTTCTCAGATAGGTCCTGCCACTTCACCAGGAACATGTACACCTGGGGGGGGGGGGGGACGACTCGTTCAGCTTCCTGGGGGAGCCTATGGGACTTGGGGGCAGGGGTGGGGTGGAGAGCAGGGAGAGCACTCTCTGGGGTGACCTGGGTGACTGAGAGGGCACCGACTTCAGGGACCCCGGAGCTCCTGCTCTCCAGCTTTAGGACCCGGGGCGAGATGTTCAGCTCCTCCCAAATGAACTCAATTCCTCATCTGTAAGTTGGAGACACAGGGGCTCCTGGGGTTGGCAGGAGAGTTACAGGCAGTGAGACAGAAGAGCCTGGGCTCAGACTGTTCGAGAACTCGGGGAGAGACTGTATGGTCCCATTTCTACCACACGTTCAGAAGAGACAATCTACCCAGACAGAACGTAGATTAGTGGTGGCGGGGGCTGGGCTGGGAATGGGGGTTCCTAACGGGTCTGGGGTTTCTTTGGGGTGTGACAAAAATCTAATATTGACTCCGTGAGGGGCACCTGGGTGGCACAATCGGTTAAGCTTCCGACTCTTGGATGGGGCTCAGGTCGTGATCTCGGGGTTGTGAGGTCGAACCCCACGTTGGGCTCCCCGCTCAGCTCAAAGTCTGCTTGGGATTCTCTCTCCCTGTCCCTCTGCCCCTCCTGCTCATGCTCTCTCTCTCTCAAATAAATACATCAAATTAATAAATATATTTAAGGGGCGCCTGGGTGGCTCAGTGGGTTAAGCCTCTGCCTTCTGCTCAGGTCATGATCCCAGGGTCCTGGGATGGAGCCCCGCATCGGGCTCTCTGCTCAGCAGGGAGCCTGCTTCCTCCTCTCTCTCTGCCTGTCTCTCTGCCTACCTGTGATCTCTGCCAAATGAATACATAAAATCTTTAAAAATATGTATATATTATATATATATAAATATAAATTGAATAATGGTTGCACAACTTTGTGACTATTAAAAACCACTGAGCTGTACAATTTATCTAGGTGAATTATAGCTCAATGAAGACATTATTAGAAAAAAAGGAAAGGAAACTTGGTGAGGAGAAACCAAAATAGAGCCACAAAAAGGAACAAATCACTGACAGGTGCATCCACACGGTGAGTCTCGGAAGCATTCCACTAAGTGAAAGGATACAAAAGGCCACCCACGTGGCAGGTAGGATTTCCTTTCTAGGACATTCTGGAACAAGGGCCACTCACTCAAGGTGGACAGAGATCAGAACAGTGGTAGCATCTGGGGGCTGATGGAGGAGGAAGTGGGGAGTGAGAGACTCTGGGGCTGATGGCGGCAATCTCTACCTTGATGAGGGTTTGGATTACGTTGGGACATTCTGCAAAAGTATCCCTAAGATGGGTGGGTTTCATTTTACATAAATTTTACATCAAAAGAGAAAAAAACAAAAGCAAACAAAAAACAAACTAGGGGCGCCTGGCTGGCCCAGAGAGTGAAGGATGCCACTCCTGATCTCTGGGTCATGAGTTCGAGCCCCTTGTTGGGTGTAGAGATGACTTAGAGAAATAAAACTTAAAACAAAACAAACAAACAAGGAGTGGCCCAGATTCTCCCTCTCCCACTCCCCCTGCTTGTGTTCCCTCTCTCGCTGTGTCTCTGTCAAATAAATAGATAAAATCTTTTAAAAATATATTTCAAAATTTAAAGTGAAGAAAGAGAAGAAAGGTCTTCGGTAGGATACTACACGTGCTCTAGAAATATCATACAAGACAAAGCCGATTTCCTCCCTGGCCTTCCTCCGGGCCTGGGGCCCCTGGGGTGGGGTGGGGGGGGTGGACATGTCTGGGGAGACGCATCCCAGTCTCCCAGGACAGCCGATGAGGGAAGGGGCCTTTGGTGGTGTCACCTCCTGGAGGGGATCCCACTGCAGCGTAACTGACCGCAGGGCCGGCCGGGGGAGACAGAGGGTTGCCGGCAGTCGTCGTCCCTCCCGGAGGACGCTCCCTGAAACCGGGGATGGTCAGGGAGGGCTGCCCGGAGGAGCGCGCCCCGCAGTGGCGCGCTGGGCTGCCCCGACGCGAACCGAGAGCCTTCGGGGCCTCCCGGCTGGGGCGCGGGAGCACGGAGTGAGGTCGGCTGGCGGGGTCGGGGGTGGGGGCGCAAGGCCGCGCGTCCTCGAGGGCCCCGGGGTGCCGGGTGCGCGCGTTTCAGGGGCGCACATGCAGGCGCACGCCGACGGGCCGGGGCCCCGGGAGCGCGCGGGGACAGCGCCGCGTGGCACCTGCGCCTCCGCGACGCACCCCCCGCAGGGCCCCCCACAGGGCCCCCCGCAGGGCGCCGGGGGCTACTCACGTAGTGCTGGCTGGGGACGAAGCGCTTCTCGAAGCCCAGAAGGGCGATGTGGCGGATGAAGGTGTCCCCCATGGTTGGGCTGCGGGGCCTCCCCTCGGCGGGGCGCTCCCTGGCTGGGCCTTAAATGCGGGGGAAAGAGGAAGTCGCTCTGGCCTCGCCAGGGCTGGGGGCGGGAGGGGGCAGGGAGGGGGCAGGGAGGGGGCAGGAAGGGCGCCGCTTCTTCTTTCAGTTTCTGGGATTCCTCGGACGCCGATGGCGCGGACGTGGGCGGCCTCCGGCAGCCGCGTGGATGCGAGAGCTTGCGGGGCGCTCCCCGCCGTCTGCGCGCCCCGAGCCCCCGGTTTGGGGGCGCCCATCCCCCACCCCTCCCTCTGGCAACCTGAGGACCAGCCACGCCGGCCTCTCGGCTGTTCATGGAACACTCCAAGCTGCTCCCAGGGCAGGGGCTTTGCCCTTGCGGGGCCGCCTGGACTTTGTCCCTAACTCCCTCCCTCCTGGTCTTCAGGTTTCTGCTCAGATGCCACCTCCTCCGAGAAGCCTTTCTGGGTAACTTCATGCAAAGGAGCAAAACTTCATGCTTCCCCCCCCACCTTTCCTGTTTCGATTCAGAGCACTTACTACACTGACATACTGCCCGTTTCCATTTTTTTTTTTTAACAACGTGTCTCCTTACCAGAGTATTAGCCCCATGAGAGCAAGGGCTTGGCCTGTTGGGACAGGGCTCTGGCCCCAAGCCCTAGCCTGGCAACTGGCTTGCAGAGGGCCCTCCGTAAATACTTAGGTAGAAGCCCAACAGTCCCTGCCATGGGAGCGTGTGCGAGCCAGTGAGCGTCAGGTGGATATCTGCAGGGGTGTGTGACTGAGAGCCAGGGGCGGAGAGGACGGGCTTTGAGTGAGAACTGCATTCAAATCCTGAGCAAGTGGACCCTCGGTCCTGACTCAGTTTCCTCCTGAGTGAAATGGGACCACAGGCTCTGCTGAGAGGGGATGTGGGATGAAGAGGTGTGGTGGGAGGGGATGTCGGGCCAGGAGGTTCAGAGGTTACAGAGCCGGTCCAAGGTCACAGGGCAGGTGGCCTCCAACCCAGACTGCAGGCTCAGGTTGGCGGGGCCAGTTAGTGGCCCAGATGCACAGATTCCAAGACCCAGAGGCCATGGCAAAGGCCACCAGCACTCTGAGAGCCATGAGTCCCCCTGGACTCCTGCGGGTGAGGTGGCCAAAGCATGCCAATTTGTGACCGTTACCATGACCGGTAACGTGGGTGGTTGTTCCTGGTTCTAAGGGCAGGGGGCACGTCCGATATGCTGAGAGATTTGCTTGGCCCATCCCTTGTGGTCACTGGGAGGTCACCAGCCCTGGGTGTGGCCAGCCTTGCAAGGCCCGTCTCTGGTCATCTCCGTTACGCATCTAGAATCTTCCCACAGGGAGCCTGGCTGGCTGTTAAGCGTCTGCCTTTAGCTCAGGTCAGGATCCCAGGGTCCTGGGATCGAGTCCCACTCCCTGCTCAGTGGGGCATCAGCTTCTCCCTCTGTCCCTTCCCCCACCCCACTCGTGCTCTCTCTCAAATAATAAATTAAATCCTCAAAAAATAAAATCTTCCCACGCAGGAGGATACAGTGCTCAGCGACACACAACATAGGGAAACTTCTAGAAACAAGGTGGAGGGACAGAAGGCAGACAAGAGAGCACACCTTTGGCAGGATGCCATGTAGACCAAGCCGAGAAACCCCCATCGCCCGTCTACACTGTTGGCAGGCAGGGTGACCTCCGGGGTGGGGACAGCGGTGACCGGAAGGGAGCAGGTGGGGGCAGCTGGGGTGTCCTTTCCTGATGAGGCTGCCACTTCTGCAAGTGTGCTCTTGGGAAATCTGCCCAGCCCCAGCACACAGGGTCACCGGGGCCCTTTTCTGGGGGTATGTTTGTGCTTCGATGGCTGCTCTCTGGTTGTCCCCTGGTCCCACACGGTGCTGCCCTGAGGTCCCCGCCCGGCCCCCGGCCTGGCTCACCTGGGCGCAGCAGGATGGGCAGGGGAAGTCAGCGGGGCTGGTGGCCAGCAGGACCTCCTAGGCGCCGGGTCTGGGCACTTCCTTCCCTTTCTCCTGTGGTCTTTCCATTCTTGTGTAACAGGCCCTGGGCCAGGGCAGCCAGGGTCCCTCGCAGACACCAGCTGTCAGCTGCCACCTTGCCACTTCCCTCCTGTGGCCTTCCCGTACCTCGTCCCGTGGCACCAGCAGCCGGGGCATCCGTGGCGCGAGACAAAGCGAAGTCCCGTTGTGGCTGGCAGTGACCTCTGTCGCTGAGCAGGCTCAAAGCCTTTGCGAGGCTGGGACAGGATGGACTTGAATGCATATGTGAGACAAGCTAGTGATCAAAGGGTTAAATAAAAGGCGGGGACAAGCTAAGTGAAGGCGTGAGATAATGAACAGATACAGGTTCTTTTTGCGGGGGGGGGGTCGACTTAAACTTTTAAAAAAGTTTTAAGACTTTATTGTGAAGCATACAGAAAACGGCAGAAAAATGTACAGTTTGGTGATTATCAGATCATAGTGATGAGGAAGTTGCTATCAGGGGCCCGGTCAGCTGTGTACTGGAACAGCCGCCCAGGGTCCCCCCACTGCCCCTTGACGGCCTGCTGTAGGGACTGGCCTGGGGTCAGGAGAGCTTTGTATTTATGAACACCTCGTCCTCAAGAGGACACTCTCAGAGATGTGCCACTATTTCCCCCCACTTTACAGATGTGGAAACTGTGGCACGGAGCGGTAAACAGCTTGTACGGGAAGAGCTGGGATTTGAACCCGGGCAGTCCAGACCCCAGGCCCAGGCTCTCAACCACTGGGCTCCTCTGCTCTGCCCTTGGTCATGAGAATAGATGATGAGCACGACTGGGGATTCACAAGGGAGGAGTCTGCGGCGCCAACACCCCAAAGAAGGAGCTTCTCAAACCGGGCCCAGCTGGGAAGGAGGCAGGGCTGTCCCTTCTGGCCCTGTGGTGCTTCACGACTTTCCAGATGCCACCGTCTCCAGCGCCAGGCCTTCCCCACTGGGGCCGGGCTGGCCAGTTCCTCAACTAGGAAATCCCCAGGGCTGGGCCACGCAGACAGGCCGAGTGGAGACGGGTCTGACAACAGAGCCTGAGGCCCGGGCACGGCCCCCTGGGAGCTTGTGTGAAGAGAGCGAGTCTCGGGCTTTCCAGGATGGGACAAATCAGCCGTTGTTCTGAGGCTGTTCTGCGTCCTTTCTGAACTGCTGTCCCTCCTTGGGTGGGGTCAGCAGCCGGGGGACGCCCCGGGCCAGCCCTCAGCACCAGTTCCCTCCTGGTGCCCACCCTGGCAGGATCGGGGCCCCCGAGTTGCCACTGACTGGCAGCAGCGGAACGACGTGGAGGGGACGCTGGCCGGGAAGGGTCAAGGCTCTTGACTGCGAGCGGGGGTCTGCACGCAGAAACGCCGGGTGCTGGATATCTGCGTCCCTTATTTCTCAGAAAATTGGATCCGAAATGGACTCTGGGCGGGTCGGGAATGAACCCTGAGGCCTCATCAGAAGGGAACCGGGTGCCTGAATTCAGGAGAGGGCTCGGGACACACCAGAGTCCCACCCTTGGGAATTTCTTCTCCTCTGGACCTGGGGCCTGGGGAGTGTGGGCTCCGACCCGCCTTTGGGCTGCAGGAGGCAGCGCCCCGGGGGAGGACACGTCCATGCCATCCACTGGACACACACACACACACACACATACACACACCCGCCCCTGCTTTGGACTTGGGACTCCTCCATTTCTAGTTGGGAGCCCCTTGGCAAGTTAACTCGGAGCCTCAAGTGTTTTCACCTGCAAGATGGCCGGGACAGCTCCGTTCACGGGCTGTTGTGAGCGGGGTGGGGAGCCCTCCCCAGCTGCAGACTGTGCACAGGACACCCCGAGGTCAGCAGAACGGAGGGGACACAGGTCCACTCCGAAGCCCGAGTCAGGGCGCTTTCTTACTGTTGAACCTGGGCCTTGAGCGAGGGAAATGTCACGTGAATGACAGCAGGCCCTCCAGGCTCCCAGGGTAAGTCACCTGCGGCTGGGACAGAGGCTTTCCTGACAAGGTCAGGCAGAGGACAGAAACCAAGGTCATGGGCGCAGCCCGGGGCTTTCCCCAAGGCGCTGCGGCGTCCGGCAGAGCTCCCAACACCAAGCGGGTCTGGCCGATGCCCGGCTGAGGGGTGGAATCTCGCAAGCCCACCTCCTCCCTGGTGGGCTGCCTGGGAGCCCTCAAGGCCCGGCCTGCGCCCGCCCCTCCACACCCACGGCCGGGCGGGCACTCCCTTGCCGCGGGGCCCAGATGCGTCATGCGACGAAAGCTATTTGAAGCTCATCAGCTAACCACAGAGGAGGAACCCAGCAGCGAGCGGCCACCGCGGGGGATTCTGTGGCGATCTTTGAACTTGAAGCTAACTTCAATAATGAAGGAAGTCGTGCCCCAGATGGGAGTCGCCAGGGCTGGGCTGCCACCCACGGATCTGCCCAGCCCCAGGGCGGCCAGAGGGGTGGTGGAGTCGGCGACTCAAGGACTCGGTTCCTCGGGCGCTTCCAAGGGGATGCAGCACGAGGGAGGCACAGGCGTGCAGCGAGGGGACGGGTCACCTGCAGACAGGTGGCCTATGGAGGTGTGACGCGGCTCCTGTCTGTGCCCCTTGCAACACCCCGTCTCGCATCAAGCTCGGGGCCCGCTGGTCCCTTCCCAGGGCCAAGAGGCCAACACTTGCTCTGGCTTCTGTGACCGCACCCGCCTAGGCTCCTCGCTCCAACCCCGCATTTTTGGAAACCCTTGCCTGCTGTGTTTTGTGAAGGATTTTCCCAAAAAGGTCCTAGACCAGTCACCATAAGGGAGAGGACAATTTTGGTCTGAACTCAGTAGATGCTTCCAGGAAGCAGCTTTCTCTGCCTCCAGTTGGATCTACCCGAAAGCTTTCACGGAAATGAGGGGGGATGTCCCCCGCGGGTCCCGCCCCACCCCCTGCCAAAGGCAAGGTCCTTGATGGGAGTCGTTACTGCCTTAGGGAACTTGAGATCTTAGACAAGCAGAGACCGTGCGTGAGGCTCATGCTGCAAAACGCTTCTCAGCCCCCTGACCTTGCTCCTGAGAAGGAAATCCGGCAGGAAGCACCTTTACTAACCGGTGTTGTATCCTAACTGGCCTCAACTTGACACACTTCCTTAAAATAAAACCACAAGGGATGCGTGTCTCTGGGGTGGGGTGGGGCAGAACCGGGAGGTCTGGCGACACACTGACCACCGCTGATCTGATCGGAGTTAATGGCGGGGGGGGGGGGGGGGGACAACCACAGGCCAATCCAATCTCCCTTGCTTTGTTATTTAACCCAGGACCTGGAGTGAGAAACCCCATTACTGGAGGGGCCAAGCTAGGCCTACCCACCGTACTTGTCACCAGGCCACCAGGCCCCTAGGGACCTGGATTTTCTACAACCAGCTTCGAGCTTTCAAATCAGATGCTTGAGCCAAGAAGGCTGGCGGCCGCGCGGTAAGGCCCAGGAAGCCGCCCACCGATCACACGTGGGAGCACGGGTCCAGCTGCGGAGCCTGGGGCGGCAGCTTCTGGGGCGGCTAAGCGGAAGGGTGGACAGCCCTGTTAGTGCTCACCCCACTGGACCCCCAGGTCGGAGAGGCCAAGACAGCAGCCTCCAGGCCCTCTCGATTTCTGGAACCCTGTTCTCCTGTTGGTCCCCACCCCAGGGAAACCGAGTCATCCCTGGAGAACATTACCTTTCAAATACATCCATGTCCAGAAATTGGGGCTTCCACTTGGAAGGGACCCTTCAGTGTGTGACAACTGTCTACCCACTATTGGTTAAACCAGCCAACAACCCTGAACTTATTCAGACGGGGACTTGCGGTGCTCAGTGTAATCTGGTCTTTCTAATTAACACTTTTTTTCTTCCCGACACATCTTTTTGGTCCTCAGTGGCGGTGACGGTGGGGCAGAAATGAGGCCGTAAGGACGCTCAGAGTAACCGAGAGGGAGCCAGCCGCCGGCCACGGAGAGCAGCAGTGAGTGTACACTGAGGGCTTCAGGCTGCCCCTGGCCAGTCTCCGGCAGACCTGGGAGGGGGGTGTGACTAACACTCAGCCTTTACTTCCTCATCTATGGAGTCTCGAAGGGACGCTGGCCTGGGAGCGCACACCAAACACCCCTCGCCTCACACATCAGAGGGCGGGAACCCCCGGGGAGCTCCGGTCGGATGCGCTCCCCGCCAGAAAGGGCAGGCGGACCTGCGCTCAGAGGCTTACATATAGGCGGGGCAGGCCGATGCCAAGGTCTCTCAGGACAGACTTCGGTCCAGCGCTGGCCCTTCCCCGGGTCCTCCCTCCCAAAGACTCCAGGAACCGGAGGGTGGGGAGCTGGGAAGATGGGGGGCCGGGGCCAGCCAGCACTTGGCCGGACTCTGCGTCGGGGTCCTGAGTCCCAGTCCTGGGGTGTCCACTTGCTTGTACTGTTTTCCTGATGGAAATTTCCTCAAGGTTAACAGCTGTCCCGAAGCAGAGCTTGGACGTGGTCAACAAACGGTGTTCCTCATCACTACGGCCCCTGGTAAAATCCGTTTAACAGAAACTTACGGAATAAGGAGGCCGTTTCAGAAACGCTAAGCCTGTGGGAATTACTGACGAGACCTATTTGCGTCGTTTCGTTCTTCCGTCAGTCCTCAGTGACCTGACAAAGATCTCGGCGGGGAAGCGGAGTCCCCCACTGCCTGTGAGGGTCCCGCCACCTGTCTGTGGTCCCGTTTATAAACATGGCCACTGCCCGCTCGCCGACCCCGGGAGCCGAGGGCTTCAGCCTTTGGGCCAGCGGGGCTGGGATCCCCCCTCCCTTAACAAAGCCAGGGCGGCCCTCAGGGCAGGGAGGCCATCTGCAAAGGCAGGACCCTCGCAGGGGCCGGGCGCCGACAGGCGGGAAGGTTCTGGAGACCCACGGTGAGTGGGACGGACCGCGCGTTTCACCCGCGGCTCCTCCAGGAGGGGCCGGGATGGCGGCCCCCGGCGGGAGCGGCCAGGAGAGCGTTCCCTAGACCTTTCCAGTGACCGCGTGGCCGTCGCGCGGACTCTGGGCTGTCTGTCCAGGGTACACGCGCTCGGCAGCTGTGACATCGAACAAGGAAAAGCGGGGGCTGACAACGCAGGGGCCGGGAACCGCGCGTGCGTTCAGCAGCTTCCCGCCGGCCGCGCTCAGGCCCCACAGGACGGCACGGCTCCCTGCCTCCCTGCGGCGCCTGCAATCCCGGCGTCTGCAATCCCGGGGTCTGCAATCCCGGGGTCTGCAATCCCGGCGCCTGCAATCCCGGGGTTTGCAATCCCGGCGCCTGCAATCCCGGGGTCTGCAATCCCAGCGCCTGCAATCCCGGGGTCTGCAATCCCGGCGCCTGCAATCCCGGGGTTTGCAATCCCGGCGCCTATACCCGGGATCTGCAATCCCGGGGTTCGCTAAGTGTTAGGCGCAGGTGCTCGATTCCTTTTGAACGCGGCCGTTGGACGGCGCTTTCGGGAACGGCGGGGATGGGCAGCTGGGGACAAGGGCAGCAAGGCCGAGCGCGCGCCGTGCCCACCTCGGGAAGGCCTCAAAGGAAGCCGGAGACCTGCCGGAGCGGCCGTCACCCCCGCCTTCCCTGAGCGCACACGGGTCGGGGAGAGGGGAGAGCAGAGGCCACGCTGGGAGGACAGGAAAAAAAAGTGCGGCCCCCACGTGACGTGCGCGCGTGCGTGTGTGCGCGTGCACGTGCTCACCCGGGCAGGGAGCGGGCGCGGGGGGCGGGGCTCGGGCCGCTCAGACCCGAGGCGCGCGCGACCACGAAAACACCTTCGGAAGAAATGAATTAGTGTGTGAAAGGCATGGATGGATTTTATTTATTACCCTATATCTACAGTTTAATTTGAGGTAAAATATAAGCAACACATAAAAATGCCTATTTCTGCTACCATGTAATATAATTCTCCATCGTGAATATTGTGATAAAGCTAATGAAGACTCTATGCCATCACGTACTCTAGCTTCTCATAGCTGGTATTTTACAACTCTCACTGCGAAATCCAACCGCCGAAGACCCTCCCCCTGGTGGCGCGGGGTACCGGAGGGCGAGTCCTGAGCTCGCGGCCCGCACTCCCCGCACCCGAGCTCCAAAACGGCGAAGGCGATGGAAACCCCTGCAGGCTGATCCGAGCTGGCGGCGATCCAGAAACCCACAGCACGAAGGGTTCCGGGAGAGCGAGGCTTGAGCGTCTGTCCCCGGGGCTGGGCCCAACCCTCGCACCTGACCCCACGCCGCTGGGCCGCCCCCGCGTGTCACTTGGATGCGACGTCACCGTGGAAGAGACTCCTGGTACCGTGTCTCTAGGCCACACGCTGACACTAACCTCTCACCGGCTTGTTAGGGATCCAGATGGTGGTTTTTTAATTATGATTAAAAAAACAAAAGCAAAAACAAAAACATAGGAACCATGATAGATCACTTAGGAAAAGGTTTAGTCAAATATACAGATACTAACTGTTCACTCCGTCGTCAAGGAGAGCCGTGAACAAAAGGGTCACTTAAATGATTTTTCAAATAGAAAAACTGAAAGGACTGAACAATCACAGGTGTTTTTTCACTGCAGGAGTTGAGATGTTCCAGTAGGAGAGATCTTCGCTTGATTGGAAAATAAACACCGTTAGCTGAAGGCTCCGCTGATACGTAAAAAATCTGATGAGATTCATCCCTGTCATTTTCCCTGTCGTTTTCCAGCATTGCTGTAAAATCCTTATAATACATTCCGAAGTAAACCAGCCATTCCAAATCTACAGTCACTCTGCTCTTTAATTCAATTCACAGAACTGCTGAAAAAGTAGACATTTCTATCTAAAAGTAGAAAAAAAGGTTTGTATAGAAGGTATTTCTGTTATACAAGTATATTACACGGCTTGGGGCAGTAACAGGTCCGAAAAGCTCTTCTCACCCACTGACACTTTAGGCTACAATAGGAGACAAAACAGATAAGCGAGAAACCAGGTTATTCCGGATACAGGACGTTAACATTGGCAAACAGCAAAACTCAATCAGCACTAAGTCCATGAATGGACGGTAAACGGCAAATTCCCAGACAAGAAAAGGTCTCTGTATAAAAAAGTGCACCAGCAGGTGCAGATCGGAGCACCTACTGTGAATTAAGACCCTGACCCTACAGCCACCGTCACTATTCAACAGCTCGGCCGTAGCGAGGTTCGACGGGATCAAAGAACCAAGCGGGCAGACTCCTGGTGTAGAGCTGCCTCTCCTGTTAACAACCTGGCAAAGTTCAAGGTTGCAGGTTCATTATGCAAGATGCCCAGTGGACTGTGCATCTCAGCCAGACTCGGCAATGCTATTTTTGTCAGTGCAGTGATATGGACTCGGAGTGTATTCCAATGGAGGGGGTGAGATTTACCCTATAGATTAGAAACAAAACATTTTCCTTTTAGGACAAAAGAGCTTTTACATTTTTGACTCACAAATACTGATCTAAGGAACATCTCTCTGTTTGATCCTCTAACTCAAAGCACCCAGTAGGGCTTACGCTTGACCTCCTATGACCTGATGGTGGGGGACACCATTTATGGCTGAAGCAGGGAAAACACACTAGCTTCTGAACGCGCAGGCGGGTGCAGACGAACACAGGATGGCATCCCGGACACAGAAGCTGATTTACCCTAAGAGGGGAAGAGGTCTACCACGTAGGGTCTGGTTCTTGCTTGATTTGAGAGTTTCCATCAGTCTCCTTTATTTCTATCAAGAAAAACAAAAGGGAACTGGTAAATTGCACTATGAATGCAAATCTGTAGAATTATAAACCCACTCCTATCAAACTCCGCACTGAAATGATTTAAGAGGAACCGTAAGACACTGAAGATAACATTTTCAGAAGACAACGGTCCTCCAGCAATCAGTTCTAAATTGTGTTATTGAAAAATCTCAAGGTAACAAACACCTTATTACTTATCTGTTTAAAAATCTGGGTTAGAAAGTAGTCATTGCACTGGTTCAGGATTCATTAAGAGTCACATGGGGAAAATAGCAGAAGAACCACAAGTCACTGCTAACACGACCGTTTCTGGATGTAAAAGACAGAGCCGATTCCCCCAGAGACAAAAGGAAATGCAACCATAGGGACTTAGGGAGACGGTGTGGAAACCACACTCGATCTTTCGTCCTGAGGACATTCTTTTTTTTTTTTTTTTTTAAGATTTTATTTATTTGACAGAGATCACAAGTAGGCAGAGAGAGAGCGGGAAGCAGGCTCCCTGCAGAGCAGAGAGCCCTACGCGGGGCTCGATCCCAGGACCCTGGGATCATGACCCGAGCCGAAGGCAGAGGCTTCAACCCACTGAGCCACCCAGGCACCCCGTCCTGAGGACATTCTTAAGGGACTTCAGTGTCTGGCAGCTGGACTAACCCTTTTTACCTTCTGTCGCAGGAACCTCCAACTGGCTGGGCTCAGCTGATTCTGAAGAAAAACACAGGAAGATTTACTCTAACACTGTTCTAAAGTCGCTCTCACTTACTTAAAGGGCCTAGAGGAAGCAAGGACAAAGTTCTCCAGACAATGTACACAAAGCACAAGTCCCAGATCCAATAGCAGCCACAGCGTCTTGCGCTTAAACGTGATGATCCACCAGACTCCCCCAAATCTCCTTACGGGCACATACTAAGTTACCCCGAGTCTTAAACAGCTAAGCACCCCGAGTCTTAAATAACGACCGTAATTAACACAGCTCTAACAAGAAAGAAGCTCCTTTTCAGGTCTCTCCCACCATCCTGTGGATTCCTTTTTGATAAAATAAAAGCCTTTCATTGCTTTCTAATGGATCACAGTGGCTGGCCTCCAGGCTGGTTTCTAAGAATGTTTCAAGTCACAATTTCCACCCGAGACAACGAGGCTAACAAGCCTCAGACATGAATGGCGTAAAGCGGTAAAGTTAGAAAGACACACTCGTCGCTAGAAAAATTACACTCTACAACACTGGCCTCCTAGGGTTCCTGACCTCCTTTCTGCCTGAGTGGGAGAGGGGGGGTCAAATGACATGTGGCCCACAGCTCTCAGTTAGGACCCAGGGCTCGAGCACGTACAGGCCTCCGAACACAGGAGTCAAACGCACTAAGTCTGAGTGTGTAAATGACTTTCCCCGAAGTCAGCACATGTAAGCAAGTGAGGCCCCCCTCATTTCATGCAACCCACTGTATCACGAAAGTAGGAATATCTCTGTTTTACCCTGCTTGATTTACCTTGTATCACTGGGCCTTCTGACTCATTCTGATCAACCAACTCTGAAAACAAAAGCAGATTCGTTTTAACATTAACACAACAACAGGCTGTCACAACGGAAAAGCAGGTTTACAGACGTTCTCTATTTGGATGCTTCGACCTTGCCACAAAGGCAAGATTTTCCTTATGACAAGAAGGGAACACGGATGAAGAGCTCTGGTGCGTCCCGTCAGAGTAACTAATTCAGGAAGTTCTATCACACGCCACCACGCGGCTCCCTGGTGTGGCGAAAGCGGACTGTCACCAAGTGCAGTGAAAATCTGCGAAGCGAGGTCTAGGTTCTCTTTCATTACCGACACTGCTGGGGACCAACGTACTGGCCAGGACAGAGACGATAATAAAAACAGAACCTTTAGAAAGAGAGTGCACGGTTTAGGGGTACAACCAAATGAGTATGTTTTATGACAAAGTGAAACCCCAAACTTCGGAAGCAGAAGATAACAAAATCTATGGCTCTGAAGCACGAAGGCCCCAAACAGAGCAAACAGTGCAAAGCGGAACGGGGGGCGGGGGCACCTATGGTGACGGCCGGACTGTCCGCGGGGGGGGGGGGGCCCTCTGCTGCTCCAGGGGCCCCGAAAACTCCAGAACATGACACCGGAGAGGCTTCCGCTCTCCCAGTGCACACCCAGAACCGAGTACTGAGCGCAGATGGGTGTCAGAGTCATGATACCAACCAGAAAAGAGACTGAAGCTCTGACGGTACTGGGGGAACAAGAATTCTCACTTTTGAAAAACTTTAACAAAGTACTTACTGAAAATACGATTTTAAATGTTACGAATGTCAGGGAACTGGAAAACCACGTGCATCTATCGGGGCAACAACACGTGGGGCCCAACCTGCGCCAGACACCGGCTCAGACCAAGAGCAGCGAGCGGCAGTCACACGGCAGTCACACGGCAGTCACACCGAATCCAGACCGTCCTTTGGAGCGCGCCGAGCAGGCTCCAGGCCGGGCTCAACACGCTTTCTCACCAAGCGCTAGTCAACGTGGATCTCAGGCTCTGGAGGTCCCAGCGGACTCTCGTGGCCTGCCAGCCCCGCCCGAAGCAAGGAAGCCAGGAATGTTCTAATAAAACTTTATTTACAAACGAGCAGGAGCTCGCGGGCCCCTGTGTAAGATGTCTGACGCCAAATGAGTCATTTAAGCTGCTCGGAGACTCTCCAAAGGGGGACTAGTATCAGCATCTTATGAACGAACAACCTGGGATTTGAACGGCCAAGCACCTAACCCCGTTTTACATGTAAAGCGCCTGGTGCGCTGGCAGTGAGGCTAAAACACCACAATGTAATGTGACGCAAAACACCACATCCTGTGAACGAAGAGCCCGTGCGCACCGTCTCTCACACCCCGGAAAAGAAGAAAGGAAAAGATTTCATGAAATCTACTCACGGTTATTAATCACAAGTCCTGGAAATGGTCTAAAGAGAGAAACAAATTATACAACAGTTAATTTTTGCTCTACAAGAACTTACACATATATTCGGTTTATTGAACTAATATTTAACTCACGTCACTTACGTGTTAGAATGAGCAATGTTATCCAACTACGTTTCAATCTTACACTTTTTAATCTATGAACAGATAGACATGAGTAACTAGGACAGACCCTCATCAGAAAAGATCTACATCACACTAAAGACGGTGAATACAACAAGAGCCAAGAAAAAAGAATTTCAGTGACCGGGTCTAATGGAAACGAGCTTTTACCCCGACCCCTGGAGAAGAGCACAGACCCTGGGCATGGGTTAAGTGGGACAAAAACGGGGATTTTAGGGAAAGGGCACTGGCAGAAGATAAGCGCAGGACGGAAAACCTCGGGAGGTTACCGCATGAGCTATTCCGAGAGCCGGTCTGAAGTGACGGGTCCTAGAAACAGTGAACTTAACAGTGGACGGACTGGGAAGATTTAGCAACAGGGATGGTTTGGGGAGCTGCAAGGGTGAAGACTACAAGGACTCTTGCTCAGGCGGATGGAAAAGAGGACGCCTGCCGGACACCTCCTGGGACGCACAGCATCCACGAACGTAACCTCCCGATACAGGCGAGAGTACGGGAAAAATCATCATTCCCGTTCCGTGATCAGGAGCCCATTCTCAAAGGTGACGAGCACAGCTCCACGGTACAGGCAAGGAGACAGAATGACCTGGCTGACTTGGGATCCGGGCCCTATCTGCCCTGAGGCTGGGCTGACACTCCGAAGGCACGGGCTAGCCACCGTTTTCTGTCCGGGGTGAGCCGGTGAGCACTTTCGGCTTTGCGGACCGTCCTGTCTCTGCCCCAGCTGCCCCGGCTGTGTACCACCAACTGCACTGCCGTGTTTTAAAAAGGCTTTATGAAAACCGGCAGCAGCCTGCCAAGGTTCGCTAACCCCCTGCCTTCAAAACCGGACAACTAGGAGTCAGCCTAGGGAAAAGAGAATCGCACGGTAGAACTCAAGGGTGTTATGTGTTCCCTTCACTGCATGGAAAACTTGGTTCTATTATTACCCAGGAATACATTCTGGAAGAAGACTTAGCCTCACGATCGACAGATTCGTTCTTACGAACAAGCAGGGAAGACTCGCTTACCTAATGACTGTGAATTTAATGAACTCAGCCGAATCTAAGATCCTTCTCATGGAACTGATTTCCAGGTAACTGGGGGCTTTGAATGACACTCCGGGGGGCATGCCGTCCACCACCACACAGCCAGGGTTGATGGTGATTTTCCTGTAGGGAACTTTCACAGGGAAACCCATACCAATAGCTTCACCTAGGACAAGACAAACAGCATAAAAGCACAGATCAGCTTATCACCCCCAGAGTGAGAACACGAGAGCAGCATTAAGGACAGTCCCCGCAGCTAATGACAGTCATGGTACACACCAAACCCTACCTCCGAACCTCACTTCGACTCACTTGGACGGCGACCATGGTTGAGAGTCTAACACAGCTAAGGTCTCCTTCGGAAAAAACTTTAGAAAAACCCTTGCAAAAACGCTTGCATTTCAGCTTCACCTCCTTTTACACAGGAAGACGACAGTTCAATCTACTGCCCAGTGCTCGCCGGGAGGAATGTCCGAGCTTACGGCAAACACCAAACTCACCAAATTTCCGACTGAAGAGGTCGTTCACTTGCTCTCTGAGCTGTCTCGCTTTCTCAACTTTTGACAGCCTTTCGTTATCATCATCTGGAAATGGCAAGAAGACGGCCATAGCTCAATAAGGCAATTTTAATTCCAAGTCCATTTTTTGGTGCTCTGAGTGAACTAGTTTCTTGTTTTGGGACGATTTAAGTATCTTACACTAATTAAGATTGAAATGATGTATCTGATTTGACTCTAACAAACTGAAAATGCTATGCCTTTGTTCCTGTTACAAGGAGCTTTGCCGGCCCTCCTGTCCAGATTTCCTAAACAAGACACTAAGTATTAGCTCATGCTGTGTCTGGTAACTGCGTAGAACTTTCTGGAAAGGAATGGGTCAGGTGATGTGTTTGGTGAGTGCTTCTGGCAGGGTGGGGAGGGGCACAACACGGCACGGAGCGAGCCCCAGGAACCCGAGTCAGTCAAGTGAAAACCCAAACTCGGAAAACTCCACCAACAAGAGAAAGGCAGAGAAACCATACCTGGAATCGTCACCTGAATGATGTTAAGATCTTCCACACCTGATGCAGTAGTATTAACGTTCGGGGATGAATTTATTTTTCCTTAAAAGAGAAAGTTTGGATTAGAACACACATAAACTGTAATTAAAGCAGCTCTACTGGGGCGCCTGGGTGGCTCAGTGGGTTAAGCCTCTGCCTTCGGCTCAGGTCATGATCTAAGGGTCCTGGGATCGAGTCCCGCGTCGGGCTCTCTGCTCAGCGGGGAGCCTGCTTCCTCTCCCCCCCCGCCCCCGCCTGCCTCTCTGCCTGCTTGTGATCTCTCTCTCTCTGTCAAATAACTAAAAAACAAACAAACAAAAAATCAGCTCTACTGATGCACTTAAAAGTCCGATGACATGATAGTATTTAACCCAATTTTGAGAAGTTGTTCCTTTTTTTTTTTTTTTTGAAGATTTTATTTATTTATTTGGCAGAGAGAGACACAGCAAGAGAGGGAACACAAGCAGGGTAAGCAGGAGAGGGAGAAGCCAGCTTCCCACAGAGCAGGGAGCCCAATGTGGGGCTTGATCCCAGGACACCAGGATCATGACCTGCAGCGAAGGCAAGCGCCCAAGGACTGAGCCACCTAGGTGCCCCAGGGCTGTTCCTTTTGATGGTATATTTTGTCACTCTGAGGGATCAAGTTTCCTGAAAGACTGCCCCCTCCCGCTCTTTTCTCTGTCGCTGTGCTCAATATAGCCGCAGACACGTAAACATTCTCGTAAATAAACTCAAAATCGTAAAGCAGTCAGAACCACAACTTTTAATGAACTTGCTGTTTTTAACTCAGCAGCTGTTCTTTCAATGATTTTTTTAAAAAAATCATTGCTGCAACATCCATTTCCCACCGCACACTTTCTGCAGCAAGGACACTCACTCGGAGGGCTCTTCGAGGAGGACGTGCTCTCCTTAATTGCGGTCTCAAACATCTCAGGCCTGAAAAACAGGAAGGAGAAAAAAACACGTGTCCTAATAATCCCAGAGTAAAACATTAAAAGGTAAACAAAGACTTTATAAAACCATTTATGTTTTGAATATATACATTCAATTCTTAGTAACGTAAGAACAGAAAGAACATGTCCCTCGTCTAAAGGAACATCTAGGGAAAACCCGCTCTGCTCATGGTCACAGCACCAACGAGCTCCACCAGCTTCAACGAGCTTCCCGGGCCCGTGGTTTCCACCGTATCCTGGAAGGATCCAGTGCTAGACTTGAGAATGGAAACAGGGAACACGCTGCATGGGGGCAGCATGGAAACAGAAAACTTGTGAAAACTCAAGCCCGAGTCTTTCTCTGGAAGACACAGAAGCAGAGGGCTTAGCTACAGCCAGACCTCTCCAGACCTGGTCAGAAGTACAAGAGGTGGCCATCCTGGTTGGCAGTGTTGGCTTTGAGCATTTGACAATTCTGCTGTTGTGACTCAAAAGCAAACGTTAATAGCCTACAATTCACTTCCATTAATAATTTCACATAATTCTTGAGCATCAACATATTTTTAAATTTCTGATCATTCCCATCCATTTCAACTGTGTTGGCCTAATTCATAGACCTCCAAAGCCAACTGAAAGTTAAAATATTCTGGGGGTGCCTGCTGGGCTTGGTTGGAAGAACTTCCAACTCTTGATCTCGCGGTCGGAGTCCCAGCTTGGGTGTAGAAATTACTAAAAAAATAAATAAACTTAAAGACAGAAAGAGAAAATATTCTGTAAGCTGGAGAAATCACGGGGCTTCACAAAACCGAACAACTGCTTAGAACCCAGCAGCACCGTTAACGGTAAGACAGCGGTCTACTCAGCAAGCTCAAGGGTTTATCCCTCTGACAAGCTACAGCCCCCCTTCCCTCTTATAACCGATCATGAAAAACTTAAAAAAGAGCTACAGAAACACAGCTCAAAGAGCTTTCTTCTTTGACTCCTAGAGCTAACCAGGTCTTGGCACAAAGGGGAAGCCCAGTCCCAATGTGCCAACGTCACGGCACCACCACCTCACGGCCAGGCTCCTTTCAGCTCACTGCACTTACTTTTTGATGATGAACTTAATCTTGGCCTTGTTTCTGAGTATCTTCTCCAGCCTTGGAATGCCGAAAGTCGACGGCCGTCGGAAGGGCACACCCTCAGGCAGGCCCTCCACGTAGAAGTCTTCCGGGAAAGACTCAAATAACGCAAAGGGCACCTTCACAGCTTGCTTGAGGCCGAGAGCTTCGCCTGTAACACACACAGACGCTTCCTTTCTTTCTCACAGTCCCGTTTCAAGACTCAACCTTTTTAAAAAAGTCCTTTCAAAATTACATTTTGCAGGTACTAAAATTACATCTTTTTTTGGGGGGGGGGTTGTATTACTTTAAATTTTAGAAGAATGTGTTCAATGTTGCAGTGCTCAGAAAAGTGGGAGAAAAGGCGGAATCCACACCCGCAGAACACAGGTATCTCCCATGACAGTAACGCTCAACACTGTATTCTGCACCCATTCTCCTACTGGGAAAAGGCTACCATATATTTTAGTACTAACATTTCAAAATAAACTTACCGCATTTTTCATTAAAAAGATTTTCAACTTTCTGTTTTAGGTCCGTGATTTTGGCATTCCAGGCCTCTGCAAGTGAAAAACAAGACAGTTACCAGCATTACTTGGCAAAATACATCTCTGCCCAACAATTTATTTCACTGTGCATCTTTAAGAAAAAAGACATAGGTTTTTAGCACAGTCGTGTCTTGGCAACTACTCTAATTCTACATTATTACACCGTTCCACTGTATTACTAAAACACTGGCAACAAATAAATGACATAGACTGAAATCAAAAACAAATGAAAACCAAGAAACCTCCCAAAAAACAATGATGGCCCCGTCAGTGTGCCAGGTATGGTTCTCCCCTTGAAAGAACTTAGTACTTATACTCCTCATAATAACCCCACGAGGCAGGAAGTAACAGTATACCCATTTCCCCAATCCAGAAACTGAAGCACAGAGGGGCTAAGTAGCTATTATAGTACCTTTCATAGCTCATATACACCCACTAACCAAAGAAAGAACAATTCACCTAGAAAAATACAGCGTTTGTATTGGTTCCTTTTACATAAAATGATGAAATTAAGAAAAACAAAATTCTTATTTACCAAAGGAAAACTCTCTCCCTCGAGGCTTGAAGGGAACATTAGAACCATTAGTCTGGGTAGGGGTTCGAACCGCGGAGGTTTGAGGGTTGTTGTTATTAGGGCCTAAAGAAGAATTAGAAGGAAAAAATCATAATCAATACACGCACCTCATCGAGTGTCAGTATCGCTTGTGTTTCCCTGAACACCCGTGTTAAGTTCAGACTGTACACAAACTCTGCAGTGCAGCGGGCACCGAGGCCCCCACCACAGCCTCTATCTACTTTTCCACTTCCGTCCCTGCATTCAGCCATTTTCGCCTCAAACAGAATTAGCTTTCTGGAAGATCTGACGAATTTTCAATTCACTTAATGCTCCGACAGAACCTTCTGGAGCCATCTAATTTTGGGGTAGCTATGTTTGCTTGTGTGTTTTCCTCTCAACCCTTGAACAACGACAGCTTCGGGTATGGTTGTGCCGTCTCCACGAGAAGGCTTCCTTTGGATTCTGCAGCTGACCCTGCACACCCCCCCGAATTCTTAGTACAAATCAGAAACAGTGTTGTGGGAAACTGGTTGTTCTTCCACTGAATGAAAAGAACTATTAGTTTAAGTTATTCTTATAAATCCCAAGCCCTGACTCCTCTTTATGCAGAGGTCACCTAATGCTTAAGTAGTAAGTTTATTATAATCTGAAGAATTTTTAAAAACATAATAGCCAAAGTAATGGGAAAAGAAGAAGAAATTAAGTTTCTTCAAATCTGTTAAGAAAATAACCAACATTCTAGAGATAGCTCTTCCAACTCCAAATTTCCCACTTTGCAGAATATCTGTATAGACCCTGGGCTTTCAGGTGCCTCAGTTGGTTAAGCCTCTGAGTCTTGATTTCGGCTCAGGTCATGATCTCAGAGTCCTAGGATGGAGCCCTGCCCCAGGCCCTGAGCTCAGCGGGGACTGCTGGAGATTCCCTCTCCCTCCCCCACCCAGCACAGCATGCTCTCTCAAATGAAGTAAAATCTTTAAAAAAATAAAAAATACCCCCTGGGCTTTCACCTGAACTACCTGCTACTGAGTTAGCGACCTCCTATGCTGCCCTCCGTGGAGAACAACGTCTGCAGTGACACGACCAACAGCTACGGCCTGGTCACTGCCCCGAGCGCACCGTGTTTTCACAGGACACACGTGCCCACCGTACCCATGGGGACCCTGAGCCCCGGGGGCTATGCAGCCTGCAGCCAAGCACACAGCACGTGGTGGGGCTGGGATCCCACCTGCCGGGACCTGGCTCCTCGGTCCTCACCGCTAGTCTCTGATGTGCCCGTGGACCAGAACTGACTTCAAGCAGTGCAAGCCCTTGGCGTGCGCACGGCCCTTTCCATCTTCCGAACTCAGCCTAGGTAGGGCCTCGGAATCCTCGGGAGTGTTAGCGGGGAGGACGGCAGCGCCGGTTCAGGATGAAATGTACCTGTCGCGCTCTACAAAACGGCAAGGGGGCGGCTGGGCGGCTCCGTCGGTGAAGCACCCAAGTCTGGGTTTCAGCTCAGGTCAGGACGCCAGTGTTCCGAGACCAGGCCCTCACTGGGCTCCTCCTCCCTCCGCACCTCCCCCACTCACAAGCGCGTGCTTTCTCTCTCTAGAACGAATACGAAAGCCAAGAGTGCAAAGCCGAGCTGTGTCTCGCAGCCTGGGCTCGCCGGGAGGGACGACCGCGAAGAGGCCATCAGTCCGCCCAGGCCCGCAGCCCTTCATCGGGCTACTAAGGCCAGCCGGCTCACCCCTCTGCTTCGGCTGCGCGCTGGTGAAGCGCGCCTTTAGTAACAACGGTGACACGGGAAGGGACGCGGGAGCAGCAGACAGAACGGGCCGCACTGAAGTATCTAGGTCTGATTCGACATCAATAAGGCAGGATTCAGGTTTACAGTGAAGCGAGAAAGCGCCCCGCCCCCACCGGGAAAGCTAAATTTAAAACAACGACAGGGCCGAGGACTGAGGACCGGGAGGACCGGCGGCAACTGGCACGCGGCGGCCGCCGGCGGGAGTGTGAAATGGCGAGAGCGCTCCCGAGGACCCCGGGCGGCCTGCGGAGCCCGCACGGCTCCCGACTGCGCTCCCTGAGAGGACGCGGCCGCAGCCCGCTCTCAGCCGAGGCTGCAAACAGACCGACGTGCGCGGACGAACACGTCAGCGAACACGTCAGCGAACACGGGGCGGCCGCGCCACGAGCGCCGAGCGAAAAGCCTTACGCTGTGAGAGCAGCGCCGCCGAGAGCAGGGCCCACGGCACCGCGTCCACACGAAATTCCCGAACGCCTTCCGCGCGGCGCAAGCAGACGGACGAGGCCGCGCCGGGCCCGGCCGGGAGAACCGGCTGCCGAGGCGCGCGGGGAGCGGGCCCGGCCGCTGGCGCCGACCCAAACCCGACTCCAACGCTAGCACCAACATTTTCCAAAACTCAGACCGTAGGCCCGCAGTGGGTACACTGTACTGTGCAGAAATGACACGTAATACATTTATCGTTTAAGCAAAACAATCCCAAACAAGCCCGACGTACAAAACAGTATCAGTGCGCCGCAGGCCAAAGAGCCCCCGACCTGGACACAGCTTCTCCCGCATACGTCAAGGGAAAATACCAGCAACGACTGTATGGTATTTTAACAAACAGGACTCAAATTCAGAGTCCATTTACAGACCCGGTGAAGGGACAGAAAGCTACCGTGGCACAGGCAATCTATGGCAGGGGAACATAACAGAAACCCATTCTCTGTTAACCTGAAGGCAGCTCAAAACCATTTTTCACCAACCCATCACCCACCTTAGTCCACTCCTTTCCAATTAGAAACCAAAAATATAAAGTGTGCGAATTGAGGGTCTAACACTCAAATGGTATTTCTTTCATTTTAGAAACAATGGCTTAGTGGTGGTATTTATTTGTCAGACACACACACACACACACACACACACGCAGGGGAAGCAGCAGGCAGAGGGAGAAGGCAGATCGCCGCTGAGCAGGGAGCCTGATGCGCAACTTGATCCCAGGACCCCCGAGATCATAACCTGAGCTGAAGGCAGACGCTTAACCAACTGAGCCACCGAGGTAACCCCCCAAAAATGGGTTTCTAAGCTGCTATGTATAATAAATGGGTTTATTACCAACCTAAACAGCATCCCATTCCTATCTCGTCTCCCTTGCTAATTCTACTGCAAAGCAAGACAAGTTATCACCATTTACACGAGATCATTCTAGTTAATACATTTATTTGTATTTAATAATCAGACCTTCTAAATATAAATCGAGATTAAAAACTTATGTCCAGGGGCACCTGAATGGCTCAGTGGGTTAAAGCCTCTGCCTTCGGCTCAGGTCATGATCCCAGGGTCCTGGGATCGAGCCCCACATCAGGCTCTCCGCTCAGCGGGAAGCCTGCTTTCTCTCTCTCTGCCTGCCTCTCTGCCTACTTGTGATTTGTCTGT